>NC_040083.1:107314713-107934053 GCF_003369695.1 Bos indicus x Bos taurus
ATTTGACATAATATTGTAATTGAAGGAAGCTGATTGCTAATATCTCTGTGGCATTATGAAGCTTGGCAGATAATATACACATTAAGGGTAGAGGCTTTGGTGTAAAAGAAACACAAGTTTAAATCCAGTCTCTGTCATCTAATAGCTGTGACCTTGGGCTAGTAACCCAAGGAGTCAGAGTTTCTTTTTTTTGATTAATCTATAAAATGGGAACACAACCTACTACCCATCAAGGTTATTTTAGGAATTTAAAATGAGATAGTTTATGTAAAGTGCTTGGCGTGGCCGTAACTCATAATAAGAACGTATTAAATTTTAGTCATATTACTACAAATAAATAAACATTTTTGACACTTGATCATCTCCTAAGTATTAGAATTCAGAACCCTTTCATCCAGGAGTCTTATTCCTGGGCTCTGAAGTATTTATCAGACTTTCTATAAAATTTGGTAACTACTTAGAGTGAAAGGTGGAGAGATGAAGGAAACATTTGCTTCCACCAAGTGGGAGCTATACTCTTTTTGGATCCAGGATTTTGCCCAGCAAGATCTGCTCTGCATATTCACAGCATCTAACAGCTTGTTCTGTCATGCCCCAAAGATGAATGATCGCACAAGCCCCCGACATTCCACTCACAAGCTGTCCATTCCTACACCAAAACCTGACTGGGACTGTGGCAGGAGGCATGGGGGCATGTTTAGGATTGGGGGGAGGCTGGGATGGAAACAGATGGTGGCTTGGCAGAGTGATTAAAACACTAGATATCTGTTTTAATGAGTTGGCCACCCAGCAGATAAAATACTGCAATAGCAAGTCCCAGTCTTCTCAGACCATAATTACAGTCTTATTTACAGAGTGCTGTTGCTGGTCAAGCCATGCATTTTCTACTGTCCCCTTGAATGTAATAGGGTGTAGAATTACGATGGAGAGAGGAGACAGTTAGATAAGCAACAAGAAATAGATCGATGGATTCCTTCCAAAGTTTGTACCAATCTGGAGGATCCACAGAGCAGTCAAATTTTCTGTATGACCTCTGTCGAGTCACTTGGCTTCTCTGGGCTTCCCTTCCTGTGTTAGCAAAACACATCTCCTAGCTACCTCATGGTTAAGATGAAGAAATGAGGTTCAGGTAGTAGGTCACTCTGGAAGAAAGATACTATGGTAACCATTAAACTGTTGGAAAGTGCCCAGCAGGAAACTAAAACAATCCAGTATGCAACTGTTGACCTTCAGGCTCAGAATAATTTTTATGCATTTGGGAGCTAATATTTCCACCTGTGAATTAGGAACTATTATGTGTAATAATGACTTAATGTCCTCCACTTAGCAGGAGGACAAGAGGAAACCCGCTGACATTTCCCTGCCCGCAAAAGCTAATTTGGAGTTGTATATTAATTAACTGTATTGATGCAGAACAAACCAATCGGAATTAAGAATCCCAGGTTAATGCTAGTCTCCAATTTGGTAGCTAAGTTAATTCTCCCTGGATTTGTGTATTTCTAATTTTTTGTCTTTCTTTTTTAGGCACACTCGGCTTAGAATGATAAAATTGTCAATAAACACAATTTCTCACTATCTCCAACATTTTCTTAATGAATCTCAACTTCTTTATCTGTAAAATGGGAATTACTGAACATATTAAAAGATTACTGGGGATCAAGTGTAATAGGCATGAAAAATATTTGGTAAATTATAAAACATAACCATACTATTTAGTCATTTATTTTTATTATTACAATTATTATCAGGTTTTCTTTTTGTGAATTTTAAATGAGACTGAGTGAAGCAAGGATTAAATAACTATGTTAATATTTGAAGGTACTTTTTAAACATTACTTCATAAAAAGCCAAAGAAAATGCCACAAATATTACACAGTAAATGAATAAATTAATCTTCTAAATGGTAGTACTGTGGTACGCTGGTGAGTCTTAATCTATCTTGAGGATATTACAATTAGTGTCTTAACAATAATAACTAAGGCACAAAAGTTTGCAATAACTTACTTTTTATCATCACTTAGATTGAAATTTACACATTATATTGTCACTCTCTTGAATTCCAATATGCTCTCTTGCGTGGGTGGAAAAGAAGTGGATTTATAGTTAATTGGGAAGTAATTTCACACAACCTTGAGTAAGACCCCAAGGATGCGTTTCATGTTAGCACTGAGAACTCATGATCTAGTCAGTTAAGTGAGTTTGAAGATGACTATTTTCAATTAAAACACTATAAAAATTCAAATGGGTCTATTAGGCTGATAGGCAGGCTTTGTCTGAAAATAGTTTTGATGTCTTCTGCATAACAGTAGCTTGAGAACAAAGGTAACTTTTAGTTCATAAATCATAACAGCCTTAAGTCACAATTGATATTTAGGATGCTTTCCTGGAAGCTTGATATTTAGACACATCAGCTTCACAAAATTTAAATTAAAATCAACAATAATAACAGTCACTAAACTTAAGTTGAATAACTGAAAATTGTGCTTTGGTTTCATTGCTTTGTAGTTGTATGGCCTGAAGTTACTTATTCAATATTTCTTAGCCTCAGTATTCTCGAATATAAAAGACAGATTATACAAACCAAGGAGCAGGTTTTGGTACAAATTTTAAATACTAGAATACGGACATAACAAAATGTAACGAAGTACTACTCTCATCACCAACAGCATCATGTGTTTTCCAGTCCTGTTTTCAGTGAATTCGGTGTAACTAAGGAAAGCATTGTTAGAGGATATTTTGGGAAAATGGCTTTGATATTTACCAGATAGGGTGATGATTTAGAATGAGGATATAGTATGTAGTTGTGGCTTTTTGGAGGTGGAATTCAAAGTGTTTGTAGAAACTTCTTTTTCTAGGTGACCCCCATCTTTCCTCAAAGTATGATTGCTCTCTAGTTCAATTAAGCAATAAATCTTCTAGTCACTCCTGGAAGAGAAGTGAGATGAATAAGAGAAATCCAAATATCCTAACCGGTTGCTCTTGTTGTTACTGTTTATGATGTTCTCTTGTTTCTTCCTAAGCTTCAAGAAGAAGGGATTTGGTATAACTAGTGGCTCAGTGACAGTAAATTATCTGCCTGGGTCCCAAGAATTTCTGTCAGATAATCACTCCTTCCTCTGTGATATATTTCTAATACATACTTATTATAATATATGGATTATTAACATGACTATCTTCACTATTAGACTATAAGCTCCTTGAGGTGAGCCATAATTTAATTACCTCTTTTTCTCCAATGCTTATTACAGCACTTACAGTATAAAGGATGCCCAAATCTTACTTGTTGAATGCAAATTTATAAGACTGAGCATTTGCTAGCTGTCACTCAAAGATCACTGGTATTTTGAGACAGAGACAAATAAGAGACCTAAATGGGATAACTGAAACAGTTAACATTGGCTGCAGTATCTCCCGATATCCTTAAATTGAAAACAGAATTAGCTTGCTCTAGCCAAAGATTTTAAAATTAATTAAAATTATTTTGCACTCTTCCAGGAACAGAAAAATAATCTTGCAAGCTGTGTGTTCAAAGCAATCCTCACTAAATATGTCAAAGAAAGCAATGAGATAAGAGTAGTATGTATATAAGAATTTACCAGCATGTGTTATCAAGGCAGATGTAATGGGAGAAAAAATTTTTAAGAGGGACCCCCCAGGTCAAATTTATTTGTGAAATGCTAAATATAGTGTATCAACTTCTTAGAGAGTCACAATGCACATTAAAGACACAGTGAAGTCCTGCATTTCCTAGGCATTTTTTCACTGCTAAATCAATTTTTTCAAGTAAAACACCAAGGAGCTTTACAAACCAAATTAAATGAGAAAAATCAAGGCAAACATGAGTGAGTATTGTGTCCACTGGTATTTATGCTTTTAAGAAACAGAGGTAATGTAATGTGCGTGTGTGTGTGTGTGTGTGTGCGCACGCGTGCGTGTGTGTCTGCCCTATGATGGAAGCTACAACTCCTGGATTTAAAAATACTCAAAGCATTTATGGTCTCTGTAGACTGAAGAAGAGAAATATGTCAATAGATCTAGGGTGAGGTTCCAGAAAGTTTCAAAACCAAGTTGTAAAAATGCAGCATGAGGTCACTACTTCTTGTTAGAGATACAAAGCAAAATCCTACAGAGTGCCAATTCCAAGAGTGCAAAGCCATCTTCCTTCCATCTCCAGGACCTATTAGCACGTTTGATGTGCAATAGCAACTCAAGAAATATGTGTGGAATGAATGAAAACACACATCAAGGTCATTGCATTCTGTCGTCATAAAGTTGCCCACTTATTCACCAGACCAAAACGCAATTATCTTCTAAGGTCCAGATCCAAAATTGCATTTCCTCTTCTAGTACAGAGGAAGGAAACAATTAATATCTTATGCATGATGAAAAGAATAAAAATGATTATGGAGACCATTTATTGAGCCACCAACCTGTGCCAGCCATTCTAAATAAAGCCCTTCTAAGTCCTAACAACCTACAGAAAACAGACCATGTTAGTCCTAGTCCTCACTTAGGGAAACAATCCCACAAAGATAAATATTATAATATGCCTAGGAAATAGTTTCTCTGCTTCCAAACTCTGCCTTTCTAACTATGCCATGCTGCTTCCCACACTTTAAAAAGGCAATGTAAAGCACTATTTAAAATAGGCATTATTTGCATTATTGAGTTGCTATATGTCTCTCCAACTTGTCTTCCACACTGCATGGAAATAGTATCTAATCCATATTAATTATAAATACATAACCCTGTATTTTAAATATTGGCTAGTTGATGGGTAGCGCTGAGCTAAATTTTTTAGTAAGTGATGAAGGTTAACACATTTGACAGGGAGTCATCTCTTAGCACAAAGCCCAATATTAAAACTGTGGTATTTAAGTTCTTAATGAGAGAACTGTTTGAGCTTTGGGAAGAGTGATCTTCCTTGAACAGGCCTGAAAAGGGCTCAGTATTTACCATATTTTTACCTGCTCAAGGCCAGCAACACTTCTGTCCTTATGAATACCA
Organism: Bos indicus x Bos taurus; assembly: GCF_003369695.1. Classification (NCBI taxonomy): domain Eukaryota; kingdom Metazoa; phylum Chordata; class Mammalia; order Artiodactyla; family Bovidae; genus Bos; species Bos indicus x Bos taurus. The sequence continues at coordinate 107,319,721 of NC_040083.1, forward strand.
AAACTGACACCTCACATGAAAATAAGTCCCCCACACATTTAAAATGCTTATTCCTGGCATTTCCCTTGCAACCCAGTGGTTAAGACTTCACCTCCGAGACAGGGGGCGAGGGTTCCATCCCTGGTCAGGGAGCTAACCCCATATGCCTTACGACCAAAAAACCAAAACATTTAAAAAAATAGAATACTGAAAAAAAAAATAGAATACTGTAACAAATTCAATAAAGATTTTTAAAATGGTCTACATAAAATTAAAAAAAAAAATGTCCCTTTCTGATGGCTCAAGTCCATCCTGTGTAGAACCTGTGGATATAGAGATTATTGGTAATCTATAAGATCACACAGTAGGTAAGAAACATAGCCAGAACTATTCCATGCAATAATAACATCTACTGTTTACTGAGGAATTGGGTGACAAGGCCTATACTAAAGAATTTATGTTATCTTCCACCTTTTTCCTCATGCATGCATGCATGCTAAGTCGCGTCAGTTGTGTCCAACTCTTTGTGACCCTATGGACCACACGTAGCTTGCCAGGCTCCTGTGTCCATGGAATTCTCCAGGCAAGAATACTGGAGTGGGTTGCAATGCCCTCCTCCAGGGGATCTTCCTGACACAGGAATTGAACCCACATCTCTTATGCCTCCTGAATTGCAGGTGGGTTCTTTACCACTAGAGCCACCTAGGAAGCCCTTGCTCCTCATATGATACAATAAGCACATACTGTGCTTAATTGGCTTAAATGGGCTTCCCTGGTGGTTCAGTGGTAAAGACTCTGCTTGCCAATGCAGGAGACCCAGGTTTGATCCCTGGGTGAGGAAGATCCTCTGGAGAAGGAAATGGCAACCCACTCTAGTGTTCTTGCCTGGGAAATCCCATGGACAAAGGAACCTGGTGGGCTACAGTCCATGGGGTCACAAAGAGTTGGACATGACTTAGCAACTGAGCATGCACAATCTTGCTAACTAATAAAATGAGCACATAAATACCACATCATGATCTAAAGCCTGGGTTCTAGAGTTAGACAGCCCAGTACTGTCTCCACCACTTACTAGTTGTGCAAACTTGAGTTAGTCAGTTTCTCAGTGCAGTGTTTTCTCTGCAAAATGAGAATAACCTCTGAGAGTTGTTGCTGCTGCTGCTACTGAGTCACTTCAGTCCTGTCCAACTCCATGCGACACCACAGATGGCAGCCCACCGGGATGCCCCGTCCCTGGGATTCTCCAGGCAAGAACTCTGGAGTGGGCTGCCATTTCCTTCTCCAATGCATGAAAGTGAAAAGTAAAAGTGAAGTCACTCAGTCGTGTCTGACCCTCAGTGACCCATGGACTGCAGCCTTCCAGGCTCTTCCATCCATGGGATTTTCCAAGCAAGAGTCCTGGAGTGGGGTGCCATTGCCTTCTCCGTGAGAGTTGTTAGAAGAATTAAATTAGTCAAGCCTAGAAAACGTTCAAACTCCAACCTAGCTCAAAGCTGTGGGCAGTTCTTCCCTCTGATAGCCATGGCATTATTTTCCTAGCACTGTATTGGAAGACATTGGGAATAGAAAATAAGATCTCAAAGGTTGAGTTTACATTCCTCTAGAAAAACAGTAAGAAAGTAGTTTTCAACTAAAACCTATGTAAGAACTCACCTGATAAGACAAGTGATTTTGAATCAGCTATGCTGGGATGACAGCTGTCAATAGTGGCTAGGGAGATCAGAGGTTTTTTTTTGTTTTTTTTTTTTTTTTTTAAGAGCTAGAATCTTACCTATGCCTGGAAATATGGGCAAGAGGTATACCAATGAAAAAAAGGAAGATGGTATTGGATAAATAACAAGAGCAAAGGTATTTTTGTTGTTGTTGTTGGAAAAGTAATATCTCTGCTTTTTCAAAGGTATTTAAAATCAGTGTCTTGCAAGATAGGGGTGTGTGTGTGTGTGTGTGATGCAGTGGCAGGTGAGAAACAGGTAATATTCATAGCAACATGTAAGTGAATAATGGAACATGAGATGTTATTAGAATTTATTACAGAATTGGGACCGACTTCAGGGAATTTCATTTGCCTCCTTGGAGAAGAGAGCTTATCCATTCATGGCCCTTTAACCATAATCCCAAGAATAGTAAGTGAAGAGTGAAACTAATCACAGAATACTGAAAAGGCACTAATTGTTCTAGTCGTCCTGGCTGGTAATTTAGGGGTTTATTCAAAGGGTTAGATTCCTTTGCCTAAAAAAAAAGAAAAAAATCAATGTTGGGCAGTGATGTGATGTTAAGACCTACAAAATTAAAGTGGTGACCAAAAAAAAAAAAAAAAGGAATTTGGGGGAATCAGCCCAGAAGAAAATACAGCCTGGAGTAAAGAAGGTAGGTGGTATACGTAGTAAGGCCTCACCTGCCAATGCAGGAGACACAAGAGACGCACATTCAGTCCCTGGGTGGGGAAGGTCCCCTGGAGGAGGGCATGGCAGCCCACTCCAGTATTCTTGTTTGGAGAATCCTCATGGACAGAGAAGCCTGGTGGACTACAGTCCATAGAGTCGCAGTTAGACATGAATGAAGCAACTTAGCACACAAGCACGCAAAGAAGGTGCAGAAGGAAGAGGAGGTGGTGATGAAAACCAGTGTTCAGCGTTTATTTCTTTGCACACAACACACAGCACAGTCCTTGGCAGTATGCAAGGTGGAATGATGTGAACGTGGCCTCCATTCTTAGGAAGCTTACATTCTTACAGAGCCTATCATTGGAAAAGACCCAGATGCTGGGAAAGGTTGAAGGCAGGAGAAGTTGATGACAGAGGATGAGATGGTTGGATGGCATTACCGACTCAATGGACATGAGTGTGAGTAAACTCCGGGAGTTGGTGATGGACAGGGAAGCCTGGTGTGCTGCATTCCATGGGGTTGCAAAGAGTCGGACGCGACTGAGCGACTGAACTGAAAGCGATTAACACCTGAATAAGAAGGAAGAAGTGATATATGCTCTGGGAGCTTCCTGGAGGGAGAAACTGAGCCCCGCTGGAGGGAGCAGGATGACCGATCACCTGGGCCTGGAGGATATAGAACAGCAGTGTATGAGAAAATACAAGATACACATTCACGTCTTGGTTCTGTTCTTCTGCGACTCCTCCATCAGATATTAGGCACTGTTTCACTTTTCTATGGCCAATATGGTTTCTTTTAGGTATTTTCTTTCTCTGTGTGTGTTATTGTTACTTTGCTGCAATATCAGGCTGTACACTACATTGCTCAGAGAGCCTTTAAAAGGTACCAACACTGAACCTTCTCTCAGAACATTTAAATGAAAATTTCTGTAAGCTGGACTTGGGCCCAGGGCACCTGTATAAAAATCTTCCCAAGTGATTCTAAGGAGCAGCAACCTTGCAGACCTTTCACTTTAGTTTGTGTGTAAGGATGGCAGGGAATTTGGTCAAAATGATGGCTAAAATCACTTCCCATTCCTCAACTGCACCACTCTGTTCATCCCATCTTCTCATTTCCAAATTACCATCTTCTTTTACAGGTGAAGAGACTTAAGTTGAGATAGCAAATAGGGCTTTCCAAAGCAGGCAAGTCAGCTAACCAGAGGGACAGAGTCTGAAGGAGGATCTTGCTTCTGCACTAATTCTGTGCTTTTCTTCTCCATCACTTGCCCAGCCCTCTTCCTGAATAGATTTTGCGATTGCTACCAAGGAGAAGAGTTTGGTTAAAGGCTTAGAGAGTTTGTGAAAGTAAAATATGTAATTGTCAGCTCCCTAGAGTTGGATTTTGCAACAGTGACAGCCACATAGGGGTAGAAAATTGAAATTCAGGTAGCAGCGTGACCCTCCCAAGTGTGACCCCTGTTTGAAGAGGTGATCAGGCATGCATCAGTGCAGCTGGTACGCAGGAAACAAGTCAGCAGGTAAATGTCTTGCTGATGCCTTGGTTGAACAGTGGAGGGAGACAAACCTCAGCGATTGCCCTAATTGGCTTTTTGACCACCAAGTTCTAGTTTTTATATTCCCTGAAATGTTGTTTTGTATGGAAAATATCTATAAACGACCCTCACTTTGGAGTTGCAAAGATGATGTGATTAAAGGTGCTGCAGGGAGATTTGGGTGAGAGATCTCAGAGTAACAAACGTGGGAAGGGAGGAGGAAAAAGGAGACCTGGGACTCAGTGGTGATCTGTCACCAGAAGTGAGTGTGTGAAGGTGTGTATGCACCTGTGCAAAGAGGAGAGGAGGATGTGGACACGGAAAGGAACCAGGCTTTGGCAGATATGTTGTGACATCTGACCTCATGTTTGGGGCTAAAAGAACAATCCATAATGGCCATGCATTATGTTTTTTCCTTCCCTTCTTCTAGCTTTTCTCAATGAAGCTTCTTATAAAGCCTGTAATAAATACAGGGTTACAAGTTTCAGGGGGGCAGGGCTGTGTCTGACACATCTACTCCTGCATGACAAGGATCTACCACATGCTTGATCCACAGTGAATACTCACCATATATTTGATTCTATTGAATTCATGTGTAAACACTTACCTAACAGCCCAGGCAGCCTCTCCTTAATAGTTTTCTCTTGGACTGCCTTGATATTTGATATGTCCCATTCTCATAGGTAAGCAAATTATGCATTTGCCTGCGTGGTAGCAGAGCTTAGCACATTCTACTTAACAGCACATGGTGTTGGTTCTCCTACGGCGCTTTTGTTTTTTTTGTTCTTAGTCCTTGTTTGACGCTGATCTCTGCTCAGTGTGCCTCTCATCCTCTATGATCCTGCAGACTGTGTTTTATCTAAAGAAATCACCCTTTATTCTAGGCAAAAATGCCTCCGAGATATATTGCCAGTGTTTCTGCCAGCTCATGTTAATTTTTGCGGCCTCTAAACAATTGGCAAAAACTGCTGATGCAGCAGCTGTTGTAATACTCCCAGGTAATCCAGGTATTTTGCATGTTCTTGGTGCACTGATGCTGTTGCTTAGAGCTGGAATGGAGCATATAATAATGGATACATAGCATTCGTGCATTCATACATTCATGCTTTCAATTTAAACTTGATATCTAAAGTTACTTTTTCATCATTATTTAATGAATAATAAATACACCTTGATATTTAAACTTACTTTTTCATTACTAAAATATTGCATTTAGAAACTTTAATTATAAAATAGTCACCAAAAGTAACCCTTCACTGAACAGCTAGAGGGAGTCTTTGCAGCAGACTAGGCACATGTATATTTTGCTTGTTTATTGATTTGTTTCTGCTTTGTTTTGCTTTGCTTTACCCAGGAGAGAGATGTGACAGAAAGTCTACACGGTCACATTTAGGACAATAAATTCATTCTGAATTCATGAAAACAGGTTTCTCCTATTCTCACCAAAAATACGACCTCAGAAAGGTGTGCACAACCCCTGAAAGTACGTGTGTACATTTATCTGAGGAAGGGGATGAAGTAGCACTGTTTAGATTACAAAGGTTGGAAAGCTGATACAGCTTACGTCTTGGTGGACCCCCTAGATAAAGGAGACAACTCTGCAAGGGACAAAAACGTGCAGTTATTTAAAAGGCCAGCTTTGCAAGGCATGGCTATACATGATAATAAAAGAACAAATACCCCAAAGTACAAATCTAAGAACTCTAGTAAGGAGTATGTATGTCTGGTTTAGTACTAAGAAAGTAGAATGAGCCTTCTTGAAGAACCAGAGAATTGGATAAGCAGTTAGCTGACAGTCTGTTGGGTTGAGTCTCTTGTTCTCTTAAGACTGTGTGTGGCAATGATTTAACTAACAGGAGCTGACTTCTATTGAGGAAGCTAGACTCTCATTTGAACTGCACGGCCTCCAAATTTCCTCCATGATCCTGGAGAAATGAGAAACTCTGAGTGGAAAATATTGGTGCGAGTTACTGCTAATGTGTCAGTGGGCACTTGATGCTATTTTATTTGAAAATTTACAGACAGATTTTCACGCATTGGAATCCTGAGCTTGGAGAAGAATTCATATTGAATTCAGACAATTTTATAAGCAGTTTAGTTTAATTTAAACTTGTATTCATGAGGGTGAGGTCACATTTCTCTACCTTAGTGTTCTTGGAGTTGTTGGAATCTTATTGTTCCTCGAGAATTACTAACTGTGCTACCATTTTACCTATATGGCTTCATTTCCACGTGCCACTCATGTTTGTTTTTGATGATGGCATTCTCTTTTTTGAGATATCTGCACCTTTGGCTTCTATGACATCAGACTCTCTTGCCTTGATAGAGACTCTCTCTCTATCTTATTCTCTGTGCCTTGCTCCTCCTCTGCACTGCTACCCAACTTTGAAGTTGTCTATGGCCATCTGACTTGGTTTGACCAAAGGAATTGTGTATCTTCTAGCCACAGACTTTGGAACCATGCACAGAAATTAGCAGAACCCAGGTGGCAATTCCTTCATCATTCTGGATCATGCATTGAGGATGACATGGACCTGAGCCCTCAGCTGACTTCAGGTGGACATGGAACATGAGTGAAAATACATTTTTTTGGCTGAATTCATTGAGACTTTTATATTGATTATTACTATTGATTACTTATTATTACTAGAATAGCTTCCCTTATCCAGACTGATATATTATAAGATAACCTAGAAACTTGGTACTGCTGCAACAGAACTTTGAAATACATGACATTGGCCTAGTAATTGTCTGATGGGTGGTAACAAAACTGATCAGAAGTTGAAAAAATCAAATTTTCTACTTTGCAGAGGCAAAGCATTTGGTAAAACTGTTACATGTGGTAACCTGGGAGGAAGATGAGGTATCTTATGAACTTTTGGGTCTATGAGAAATGCATGAAAGATAACTTGATACTTCTGGCTCCATCTGGCAATGTATTAATAAAGAGAGGGTTTCAGAAAAGTGTTGCCCAGCTTCTAAGTAAAAATGGAAGGGAATAGCGATAATTCATTAAGACAGGGATTTTCAGAACTGGAAAAGGAAATAACTTCTCATTATCCACCAGTGAAGAATAAAACTTAGAAGGCTTCTAGACAATAAAGGCTGATTAAAACTCAGACTTGTAGCAAGGATAAAATTAAAGGTTATACCCATTGGTGCAGCCTCTGAAAAGATGAAATGTTTGAAAGTCATAGGACCAACTAAAAATGTTATGCACAGTAAATCCATTCCACTGAATTTACAAAATAGCTCAAGAAATAGAGTGTGACTCTAAGAAGCCCAGAGTACACATGATTAAGTTGAGAGAATGGAAGAGAGAGAGAAGAGAGAGACGATAAAACAGAAGTGAGAAAGCAAAGTAGATTTTATTTAGCAAATGAAGCAGTATATGTAGAAGGGAACTGTGCAGGTTTCTACTGGCACATAGAGCTGATTGTAATCAAATAGATTTTCAAAATAGTTTTTTAAGAGTGGTTCACTTGTTCACTTTTTTGGTTCACTTGCACTGAAAGTAAACCAAAAGCCTAAAAACAACTTAAAAAATCAGTATTTGATAAACCAGTTGAAGAACTTTGCTTAAAGCCAGGAAGGTAGTTATGAGGCATTTAAAGAAATCATCAATATAAATAGATTCTAGAGTCTATTTTCCATGAACATAGCCACTAGCACATGTAAACTCAGTGTAAGAAGACCATTTCTAATGACTGTTCTCCAGCAATTGAACAAGTTGTCCTGAAAGACCTGCATCGCCTATCATTGGTTTGGCTAACCCAATGCTGACTTTATGGTTTTGGGGATTGGAAGGGAGACACAGTACAATTCACTGGATAAAACTTTTGCAGAATTATTTGTACCTTTCATATATTAATACTTATTACCCAGGCACTCAGCTAAATTACTTCACATACATAACTATTATGTTTCACTGTAAGTATATGAGATTCCTATCAACTTCAAGTAACTAGTAATATTCAGAGCTAAAATCTGAAACACAGCTTTTGAAATCTCCCACTCATGGCATCCATGAGTCCATTATCTCTAACTTCTGCTTGTTGATGTTTTCTTCTCCACCCAACAGATTGTTTTAATGAAATGGAATAAAGCATTCTTACCTCTCACTGGACTGTGCTTTTCAGTAAATTGTAGCTGTATCTAGTAGAAGGGATTCTGCGATCCAAATCAAAAGACTTACATGCTGGGGCTAATCATTATTTACTGGATGAAAATGGGCTAATTTTGAACGTGTTCGTTGGTCTTTTGTTTTTTATTTTGGAAGAAAGATTCTATCATCTTCCTCCACTTTCTTCACAGATTTCCACTGGGGATTTGGACCATATTTTATAAATGGGTTCTTTGAATGCTCAAACTACTGCACAATTGCACTCATCTCACATGCTAGTAAAGCAATGCTCAAAATTCTCCAAGCCAGGTGTCAGTAATACATGAACCGTGAACTTCCAGATGTTCAAGCTGGTTTTAGAAAAGGCAGAGGAACCAGAGATCAAATTGCCAACATCTGCTGGATCATCGAAAAAGCAAGAGAGTTCCAGAAAAACATCTATTTCTGCTTTATTGACTATGCCAAAGCCTTTGACTGTGTGGATCACAAGACACTGTGGAAAATTCTTCAAGAGATGGGAATACCAGACCACCTGACCTGCCTCTTGAGAAATCTGTATGCAGGTCAGGAAGCAACAGTCAGAACTGGACACGGAACAACAGACTGGCTCCAAATAGGAAAAGGAGTACGTCAAGGCTGCATATTGTCACTGTGCTTATTTAACTTATATGCAGAGTACATCATGAGAAACACTGGGCTGGAAGAAGCACAAGCTAGAATCAAGACTGCCGGAAGAAATATCAATAACCTCAGATATGCAGATGACACCACCCTTATGGCAGAAAGTGAAGAAGAACTAAATAACCTCTTGATGAAGGTGAAAGATGAGAGTGAAAAAGGTGGCTTAAAACTCAACATTCAGAAAACTAAGATGATGGCATCCGGTCCCATCACTTCATGGCAAATAGATGGAGAAACAGTGGAAACAGTGTCAGACTTTATTTTTCTCGGCTCCAAAATCACTGCAGATGGTGACTGCAGCCATGAAATTAAAAGACGCTTACTCCTTGGAAGGAAATTTATGACCAACCTAGGCAGCATATTCAACAGAAGAGACATTACTTTGCCAACAAAGGTCTGTCTAGTCAAGGCTATGGTTTTTCCGATAGTCATGTATGGGTGTGAGAATTGGATTATTAAGAAAGCTGAGCACCAAAGAATTGAGGCTTTTGAACTGTGGTGTTGAAGAAGACTCTGAGAGTCCCTTGGACTGCAAGGAGATCAAACCAGTCCATCCTAAAGGAGATCAGTCCTGAATGTTCATTAGAAGGACTGATGTTGAAGCTGAAACTCCAATACTTTGGCCACCTGATGCGAAGAGCTGACTCATTTGAAAAGACCCTGATGCTGGGAAAGATTGAACGCAGGAGGAGAAGGGGATGACAGAGGATGAGATGGTTGGATGGCATCACTGACTCAATGGACATGAGTTTGTGTGAACTCTGGGAATTGGTGATGGACAGGGAGGCCTGGCGTGCTGCAGTCCACGGGGTCACAAAGAGTCAGACACGACTGATCTACTGAACTTAACTTAAGAAAGAGAGTATAATCTGCTGGCAGATGTTTTATTTAAAATTTTAATAGCCCACAATGGAAATATTTAAAAAGTTGCACTTGTGATATAAATTCTGTGTCTGTCATGCTTCAGCAGACCACCTTTTCCCTTATTTCTTCTCTTCAGCAAAGCAAGTATGAGCCCCATGACTTCTCAGTTTAGGGAGGAGGATTCCTCTTTTGTTTCTCAGTATAATTCCTTATTCCTTTGCTTCTTCAGCAACATCTGTCAAAATTCTCCCCTCTGCCAAGGCCTCATGTAGGTTCTCAATCCACCTACAAGAAGCTGGCACTAAAATACTTCATTACCACTAACCGAGCAACTGGATACTGGGCATTATGCTAGATTTGAGTAGACTGTTCCTGCAAATCAATCCTCAAAACAAATATATAAATTGGACTTTATTCTACAAATGAAAAAATCGACACTCAGAGAGATTAAACAACTCCACCAAAGTTCCACCGCTAGCAGGTAGCAGTCTGACTCCAACGCCTGATTCGTTTCTACCATGGATGGACCACTTTCTCTCCTTCTTCAGCTAACCTACACCTGCATCTCTATTTTCTGTGGTCACTCTCAGTGATCATAGGAAACTCAGAGGTCACATCACTGTAAGGAATATTTTTCCTTACCATGGTTACTCTGGTTAAAAAAAAAAAAAAAAAAAAAGGCAATAACCCATCTCCATCTTTGTATACACTGGGTTTATTCTCCAAAAGCTGTTGGGATCCAAAGCCAAAGTGCAGACTAAGTGCAGAGAAAAATGCAGGAGAAGGAAGGCAAAAATCAAATGGAACATCTTAGAAGAACTGCAAAGCCCTAAATCTGTGTGAGGTGCAGGGCAGATGGAGCAGAGGTGGAATATGCAGCCTCAGCAGGTATGTATATATGTATGTATGCTGCTGCTGAGTCACTACAGTCATGTCGGACTCTGTGCAACCCCACAGATGGCCGCCCACCAGGCTCCCCCATCCCTGGGATTCTCCAGGCAAGAACACTGGAGTGGGTTGCCATTTCCTTCTCCAGTATGTGTGTGTGTGTGTGTGTGTGTGTGTGTGTATAGTGACATGTGTGTGTATGTGTGTAGACATATTAGGGTTTCCCAGGTGGTACAGCTGGTAAAAAGTATGTCTGCCAATGCAGGAGATCAAGAGATGAGGGTTCAATCCCTGGGTCAGGAAAATCCCCCAGAGTAGGAAACAGCAACCCACTCCAGTATTCTTACTTGGAAAATTCCGGGAAGAGAGGAGCCTGGTGAGCTACAGTCTATGGAGTTGCAAAGAGTAGGACACAAGTGAGTGACTGAGCACACAAGCACGTGGACATATAAACACACAGAGATATAGATGCCTCACAGTCGACACATTTTATTCAAAGACAATATATTAAAGAAATCATAATGCTGTAATCAGTGTTTTATATACATATGAAACAAGTTATATTAATATATAACAATAACAATATAACTTACTTTTATAACTTGCTCATCCTGCCTTTTACCACTTAGCCACTTTTTGGACATGTTTAGAAAGTAACAAGGAGAAGGCAATGGGACCCCACTCCAGTACTCTTGTCAAGACTCCCATGGACGAAGGAGCCTGGTGGGCTGCAGTCCATGGGGTCGCTGAGGGTTGGACATGACTGAGCGACTTCACTTTCCCGTTTCACTTTCATGCATTAGAGAAGGAAATGGCAACCCATTTCAGTGTTCTTGCCTGGAGAACCCCATGGATGGGGGAGCCTGGTGGGCTGCCGTCTATGGGGTTGCACAGACTCGAACACGACTGAAGCAACTTAGCAGCAGCAACAGAAAGTAACAAAATGGGGAATAAACAAGTAGCAGCATCACAAGCCAAGCTGATAACGGTAGGAACCTGCAGGGAACTAAAGCCACGGAAGGCTTGGCCATGGATGTCCATTTACCTCTTGGAACTGGTAATTTCCAGACTTGCTCATTTACTTTGTGGTTTTCATTTGTACAAGTAAGTGGGCTTCATTAATGGGCTTCCCAGGTAGCACTAGTGGTAAAGAATCCACCTATGAATGCAGGAGACACAAGAGACACAGTTTCAATCCCTGGATCAGGAAGATTCCCTGGAGATAGGAAGTGGCTACCCACTCCAGTATTCTTGCCTGGGAAAATCTCATGGATAGAGGAGCCTGGTGGGCTATAGTCCACGGGACTGCAAAGAGTTGGACACAGCTGAGCACAATAGACGCTGGATGGTTGAATAAATGACTAAATATGATGCTCTGTCCTATGACTGGACATGATCCAGGATGCCTTACATCCATCTGCACCTGTATGATTCCTACTCAATGTTCAAAATTTAGTTCAAAGCTGAATTCTTCCATTCTTCTCTGTCTGAAGCATTACAGAGTTCATATTTTAGTTTATTTGGGCTCCCATGACAAAAATACCATCGGCTGAATGGTTTAAATAACAAGTATTTGTTTCTCACGGTTCTAGAGGATCAGGGATGGCTCACTTGTCACTGTGTTCTCACAGGGAAAATGAGGGGAGGTCTCTCCAGGATCTGTCTTATCAGGGCACTGAATCGATTCATGAGGATGCATGGGGAATCATGATTCCATCCTCATGATTCAGTCCCTTCCCAAAGGCCTCTCTTCCTAATAAGATCACATTTGGGGGGTTAGGATTTCATTGCATGAATTTGGGAGGACAGAAACATTCAACCCAAAATGGTTAGTAAATATATAGAATTTCTAATATTATTAATTAGGTCGACTTCTGTGGGCTTGAAGGTAGGAAGTAGCAACACACTTGCCAACAGTTTGTCCCCCACTGAGTTCCTCTCTTTAACTTCATATTTGGAAAACTTAGAGGCAATGAGAAGTGACTGTCTCAAGATCACACAGTCAGCAGCCAGTTACTGGCAGGAACAGAAAGAAATTCAGGCTTCTATCCTCAATCCAAGTGCAGTATTCCTTCCACTTATCTTAAGAGTCATGGATTGTAAAACTTCAACACTTATGAATGTTAAAGGCTAATTATTATTTTTCAAGATGCATCCATATGGTATATTTCCATAGGTTATCATGGGAGAAAGTGTGAGTAGGAAGGAGTTTAGATAGTCCACTGAAGAGACAGCATTTCTGCATCTGTGAAGAGGACCGTAAGCATGCAGCCAGCAGTAAGTGCTTCTGTTTTCTCGGCACCGCCTGAAAATGCACGACAGACACGGCAGCTGATAAGGCTGAGGAGCAGTGGGAGTCTGATCCAGCACGTTTGAATGAAAGGATGAAACAAATGAAACAAACTTTTTTGAAGCCAGAACAGCAGTAATCCCTCCTGTGTATGCTTTAGTGAATTTGGCCTCCCAGATATAGATTTGTAAAGAACAAAGTAGCAGCCTATGGATGGCGATGGGAAAACCGGCTTTACAAGCAAAATCTCAGAAGGAAGGTGGGGAAAATGAAGAGAAGGGATGTGAGAAAAATGAAGAGAAGTGTGGAGGATGGTTCAAAATATCTATTGTTCATCGCTTTTGTTTCCTCAAATACAATTCTATTGTCCCCACAATTTATTTTTAGATGGCTGACAGCACACCGCATATGAAAATGATAGGTTACAAAGCGCTACTTTTACGGTAATACCTTACGTATGGAAACGTGTAGCTTACAGGGTGCTATTTTAAGTTATATTCATTATCTCATTTGGTTCTTATGACAATACCACGAGGAAGGCGTTGCCCTCTGGAGGGTGGTGTTTTGTCCTTATCCCAATATTCTAAAGGAAGAACGTGTGGCAAGGGCTTGGCCACTGGGGTAGAGCGAGCACAACGCAGACTCAACCCCTGTGCTCTTTCAACTGTGCTGGAAAGTGACTGCACCCAGTGGGCTCCAGAGCTGAGCTGTAACAGACAGGCATTATTTTAACTGGTTCCAAAACTGGGAAAATTGCCTTTGTCTCTGTCCCTTCTTTCTGTCTACCCTTCCTTCTTCCCCTCGCCTTCCTGTGGACAACAGCCTCTGTCTCTTGTCTTCACATTCTTCTTTTTTCCCTCTGTCTCTCTCACGCTTGCTCTCAGCGGACTTCCTCTCTTCTCAGTCTTTCTGCTTCCCGGAGAAGTGCAGGACTTTTGCCTAATTCACCTTTAAATGATATGATTTTGAAATCTTAAAAAAGTAAGGGTGTTTCCTAGACATTCTGAAACAAAAAAGTATACATAGAGAAAAGATAAGATTTCCAGATGCGTGTATGTGGAGAAGGCAACGGCAACCCACTCCAGTACTCTTGCCTGGAAAATCCCATGGACAGAGGAGCCTGGTAGGCTGCAGTCCACGGGGTTGCGAAAAGTCAGACATGACTGAGCGACTTCACTTTCACTTTTCACTTTCATGCATTGGAGAAGGAAATGGCAACCCACTCCAGTGTTCTTGCCTGGAGAATCCCAGGGACAGGGGAGCCTGGTGGGCTGCCGTCTATGGGGTCGCACAGAGTCGGACACGACTGAAGCAACTTAGCAGCAGCAGCAGCAGCAGCAACAGCATGTGATAGTAAGTGTAATATTGTATTCTCTATGTCACAGGTAATATAGGAAACTATGTCTGATAGATACAAAAAACCACACAGGCAAACTCCACCCAGAGAATGGGATGATTGCAAAGCGAGGGATATTATGAGCTCCAGTGACGTAAAGTGAAAATTTCCCACCATCTGGGAAACCAGTGGTGCCTGAAAAATAAGCTGATGTTCATCTAAACTCATTTCCCATATTAAGTCCTTTTAGGTTATTGTCAATAAAGTCTGGGTCATGTTTCTGCAACTGTAGGTTCCTGCTGACATTTTGATCAGTTAGAATGGCTTTAAGAACTGAATGTAGTCCATAACTTCCCTATCAAGAAGTTCAGATAACTGACCTGTACTTATAGAACTAAAAGGAAAATAGAGAAATAAAACTAAATTTACTGTATGGTAAAACTTTGGGGCTTCCCTAGTGGTTCAGATGGTAAAGAATCTGCCTGCAATGAGGGAGGCCTGGCTTTGATCCCTGGGTCAGGAAGATCCCCTAGAGAAAGGAATGGCAATACACTCCAGTATTCTTGCCTGGAGAATGCCATGGACAAAGGAGCCTAGCGGGCTACAACAGTCCATGGGGTCACAAAGAGTTGGACATGACTGAGCAACTAACATGGTAACACTTATACATGAAACCTTAAAGAAAAATTCAGACTCACAAAAGCAGAGAGTAGAAAAGTAGTTGCCAGGAGCTGGGGAATGGGAGAAAGAGGCAGAAGTTGGTAAAAGGGTACACTTTTCAGCTTCAAGATTCTGAGGCTCTGATGTGTTACTTGGTGACAATAGTCAATAACACTGTGTTGTATAAGTAAAATTCGCTAAGAGAACAGAACTTAGATATCCTCAAAAACAACAACAACGCATTTTTTTTTAATGTACCACTGATTTCTATTTCTGTTCCTTTGACTTTACCTGGAAAGCTGGGCCACCACTGAAGGCAACTATCCAGGGCTTTAAAATCCAGTCATGCATTTGTGTAATATCATAAACCCTAAACAGACAAGAGATGATGTTTGTAATTGGTAGCCCATGAACAATGAAATGTACTTGTTAACTTGTTAACTCTGATGCAGACAATTTGGGGTTTTCTTCCTCAGTTCCTGGGGTGTATGCAGCTTCATGGCTCCTGCCTGAAGCTTTAAAAAAAAAAAATGACGTAGCAGCGGGAAGAGACTTATCCCTAGTCTGAGTCTAACTTCTGCTCAGTTGCCATTTGTAAAAGGAACCCACGTATTTCCAAGCTCATGGTCGAAAAGCTGTATCTGGAACATGTAGGGAATTTACACAAACTCCTAGTATGTGGCTGAAGTAGAGACGATACAAATCCAGTGCTTCACAGTACAACAAAATTTCCAAAAGCAGAAACAGATACTTGGGTTAGCAAAATCCACAGGTCACCAGATAGGATAACTTTCCAGTCAGTTCCTGTGTCATATCTTTAGTTTCTGCTCACTTTCTCCACCAGTGACATGCAAGATCTTTAAGGTGGTGGTTTCACTCAGGTCATTTTGAGTTGGTATTGCCAGCTTGTTTTTCCTGCCTACATCATTCACGACTTGGAACACACTCTGATAAGAACACACTGCAAAGAGGGAAAGAGCTGTGACCAGTTAAGACGTACGTGGACAAGACCGCAGCCTGAACTTTGGGAGCAGCTTTTAATTCCACAAGCTGCTATTGTCTTAAGCACTTACATTATGGCCTGAAAAAGACAAATAGTCTTCTGAAAATATCTCTACAGGAAGAGCCTTTTCCCCAGTACCTATAAAACATTCATAACACCTTCATTGTGCTGTAAATCCTTAGCAGGAGTTGATAACAGTGTATGAATTTTTAATGTAACATTTATAAATGGTTATTAAAACTATCCTTAAAGTAAAGTGTCAGTTTATTTTTAATTAACTGTTGGCTATTTAAGCTCCCAGATGGCCTGGGGAGAGACCAACAGGCCCACATGTCAATTACCTTCCCTCCTGCCCCATCTTTTACCCTTTGCTGTCTGCTGTCATGAAGGCCAGTGCATGTAAGCTCTAATAACTTTATGACATTTGCAGATACTGTCTCAGGAATGTCTTATGGTCCTGGAGTCAGCTATCATGGCTGCCAAAAAAAAAAAAAAACTGAGGAAAGCATCACCCATCCTGAATCCTCACAGCCCAAGACAACTTGTACATACCTACGCCCAGCAAGAGAAAAAACTGGGACAAAAATGGGTAGATTCTAGAACACTAGATCTGAGACTCAGGATTCCACCTCAAGCTCAGGGACATCCATCCTACACGTGTGGTCCCGAGAAGATTTCAGCTTCCTGGAACGGACAGCTCTCTCTCACTTTGTTGTAAGCATCAAATTAAAGCTGGGCATGAAGATATTTTATGATTATGAAAAGCTGTCCACACACATGGTCTGCTCTTTTATCATCTTCAAATTATTCGTCATTTTTCCTCACGGTTTCCTGATATGAACTTCCCCCAGGTGTGGATATTTCGTTTTCAGGACTCCAGAAGACAGGAAAACCCATCTTGTCTGTTTGCTTTAGAGTGCCATTCTTTCCTAGAGTTGGAAGGATGATTTCACTCAGGACACCTACTCTCTCTGCATTATCATCTGAGAAGGCCTGTGTGACTTCAAATGGCAGTCCCAGGAACAAGAAGCTTACTATGCATTGCATTAGAAAATCCACCTATTAGCAAGATGGGCTTGGTTCCTTGGGGTCTCAGATTCTCCAGATACATACATTTTGCTGATTCTCACCAAGACGTGTGGAGCAGATGCTCTTGGCACCTGGGCTGTGATTCTGTGCGTGTGTTGTACCACACACCCCAACATTTCTGCCTTCCCCTCATTTGCCTCCAGATAGCATTACCCAGCCAAGCATGGGGGATGGAAGAATCCAAAAGTCTGGCCCTCACAGGATACGTGTGAATGTGTATATGTTTGTGAGCACATGTGTTTAAGTGTGTGCTGGTACGAATATAAACATGTAAGTGTCTGACATCAGTCTGCAAGACTTCTTAATGTTCCTCAACAAATGGAAAAATTAAATCTGGGCATGCACTCAAATTCCTTAGAATGGTAGTCAAAGCCCTTCGTGGGTAGCCTGGGATTTGTCTGTGGTTCATTCTCCTACCAATGCAGCTCTTCCACTTTGGGCTCTAGAAAGACTGAATTACTCACCATTCCTCTGAATGAGCCACACTTGCTTTATGCGTCATATAACTGGCACATACTGTTTCTACAGCTAAGTGAAAGTTGCTCAGTTGTGTCCAACTCTTTGCGACCCCATGGACTATACAGTCCATGGAATTATCCAGGCCAGAATACCGGAATGGGTAGTTGTTCCCTTCTCCAGGTGATCTTCCCAATCCAGGGATCAAACGCAGGTCTCCCACACCGCAGGCGGATTCTTTACCAGCTAAGCCACCAGGGAAGCCCCTACAGCTAGGAGTATTCTTTAGTACCTGGAGAATGTCTAAACATTCTTCAATATTCCTCTCAGCTGCTGGTCTCTGGGAAGCCTGTCCTTCACATATAACCCCTGGGTTTCCTCCCATTACGACATGTATCACATTACATGGCAATTTCTTGCTTATGTTTTTGTTTCCTTTATGAGTGTGAGCTTGGGTAAAGCACAGACTAAATGTCTTATTTGTCTATCAGCCATTGTTCACACAGCAGACACACATCAATCACTTGTTGAGGAAGGAAGAATAGATATGTTCCAATACAGGCTTTTCAAGTCCCACTGGTCACATTAAAAAGGCAAAATGATTAATTCTCTTTTGTTTTATGCTGCTGAATATTAACCAAGAGTTTATTTTGTGATTAGGAATGATGATGTGTTCAATTTATTTCAGACAGAATAAACTTGAGATGTTTGCAAAACATCTGAGTTCTAATTGGAAGAAAACTGTATGTTTGGTGAAAGGGGTTTGGGCCGTGACTATGCATACAAGGCGTTTCTGAGCACAGTATGACTAAATGCTTGTGCAAAGAAAAAAAAAAAAGAATATGGAAGAGAAAACTAGACTTGGGGTTAAACATAGCAGATTAAACATAGACTTTTCCTTGATCTTTTTCAAACCCTCCTAAAATGATAAAATGATACTGATGGACCAAAAAGAAATACATCTATGGCATAAAAGAGAATGAAAGAAGGGTTGACAGATAAGGAGAAACGTCAATGGAATTATAATAGTAAAAGCCTGTGGGTGAGTAGTCACTGAGCCCGTCAGAGAGGGCTGAGTGATTGGTATGGAATCTGGAAGAGTCAGGCAATATGCAACTCTGAAGTCAGCAACAATGGGAAAACTGCAAATAAGAGGGTTGGTTGAATGTGAATGTGTATGCATTGAGCAGTTGGGTGTGTGTGTCAGTTGCTCAGCAATTGAGCAGTTAGACCCTCAGAAAAACTTCAAAAGTGTCACGCTTTTATAAAGCAAGACAGGAGACTTAGTCTTAATGGTTGATTCAGAGGGACTAGAAGGGGTAGCCTTGCCCTCCTCCAGGGGATCTTCCCAACCCAAGGATTGAACCCAGGTCTCCGGCATTGCAGGCAGATTCTTTACCAGCTGAGCCACCCGGGAAGCCCAAGAATACTGGAGTGGGTAGCCTATCCCGTCTCCAGCACATCTCCCCGACCCAGGAATTGAACCAGGGACTTCTGCATTGCAAGCAAATTCTTAACCAACTGAGCTATGAGGGAAGCCCATTCTCAGGAACACTAGGCACAAATGAGGCTAGACACAAAGCAAGGCATGGAAGACACATACGTTGATTGGAAGTCTGCCCCTACTTGGCATCCAGAATCCTGGAAACAAAGTTTATGTTCTCCAGACACTCACTGCCGGGGAAAGTGGTCCAAAGGAAGAGACTTATGTTAGCGGTCATCTGCTAACATAAAGGTCAAGTTCTGTCTCCACCACCTTTCAGGAGAGCCCACAGTGCACGAGATGTGTTCTATGCATTGCTCCACAGACACTTCTTAGTGAGACAGATTAGAGAGATCGTAGGTATAAACAAAATATAGATTTAAAATTAAAGCTCTTCTGAAAGAGGTCAAAACAAATGTATATTATAAAAGGAAGGCCAAGGAAATAAAAATAATGTAAACAGCACAAAGAAATGCCTGGAAAAATATAATTATTCCCTTGAGAGAAAAAAAGATATTTAATCAATGAAACATACACAAAATGTTGCAAAAATGTTATACAGCAAAGGAAAATTATCTGGAAAATTGAAAACACAGAAGCAAAAATTAAACATGTGGATGCATGTGTATATATGCATATATGTATGTTTATATATACATATACTCAAAAGAATGATGCAATGTTAAAGTAAAGAAAATCTCTCAGAAAGTAAGTAGAAAAATATATATAAAATAGGAAATAAAATATACAATAGAAGATTAATACAAGAAATCTAATATCTGACTAAAGTAACTTGCAGATAACAGACAAAATGGAAAGAACGTATTTACCAAAGAAATAATTCAACAAGGGCTCATGGAATGCCCAGAATATCAAAATATAATCATTATAAGATTTCAGAACATGATAAATAAATCAAATATTGTTAAAGCTTCCAAGAAATATGAAATAGATCATATATAAAAGGACTGGGAATTAGAATGGCATTGCTAAGTCATTTCAGTCATGTCCGACTCTGTGTGACCCCACAGACGGCAGCCCACCAGGCTCCACCATCCCTGGGATTCTCCAGGCAAGAATACTGGAGTGGGTTGCCATTTGAGAATGGCATTAGGCTTTCTAAAAACAATATTGGAATCTGCCAGACACTAGTGTAGTATCTTAAAAATCCTGAAAGAAATTCACTTCACACCTAGAATTCTATACACAAACCATTATTTAATAATAACAACACTATTTTAGACATCCAGGGGAGAACACAAAAACTTAATCGTTTTGTACAGTTTTTAAGGAGAATGGAGGATGTTTGAGGAACGCATAGGCAAGAAATTGGCAATCCAACATGAGGGGAAAGCAAGTGCCAGTGTAACGACTGAGGGGTGGACTAGGTCAAAAGCTGCGAGCAGCTTCCGGACCAGTAGTGTGGATTAGAGGAGCTGAATGGCTGCAAGGTCATGGCTGTGAGACAAGGGAAAGGAAAAGGAACCAATACACTAGCGTTATCTGATGTAGTTCAGTACATTGAGAAAAATGGTTGAGACTGAATTAGTGATAAAAACACAGAAAAGTAACCAAAGCAAAAAAAAAAAAAGATTTCATTTTAATTTCAGGAAAAGTTTTATATATGTGCATACACACACACAGAGAACACAAACACACAATCCTAGCGTGCTATGTACTTCAGCCGTGAACAATATTTATATTATCATAATAATCTGAACTATAAATATAAAATTGATCTAAATATATTAGAACAATGGACAAAATAACTTTAACTGGCAGATCATGTTAGAATACCAAAGTCTTTCAGAGTATGACTTCAAGTCAGCTAAACATTTTTATAAACAAATGAAACAGCATGCCCTCGTGTCCTAGGATAGAGATAAATATTTGAAGAAATCATGAAAGAAGCTAACTCTGGGAAGAAGTGCAGTGGAGAACTTCTTTTTAAAACTTGAATTATTTTACTTTTTAAACTATAAATATTTTGTTTAAATACTGTACCCCAATAAAAGGAGGAGGAACTTGGGCGGAAAAACACATATATAAAGGTCCAGAAGATAAAAACAGGGTCATAATCAAACATTCTTGTGCTAAGATGGGAGAGGACAGAATTCCAAAAAATAAGGGGCAGGGGGCGGCGGCAGCTGAACAGTGAGAAATGCTTCAGAGATTCAAGTCAGGGTGAGGACTGAGGAAAATGTATTGAATTGGACCATTAAAGGGCCATCGATAGCACCAAGAAGGGCTGCTTCAGAAGGTCACCTGAGATTGCTCCAGGTTCTGGCTGAGAAAGGTCTTGCAGATAAATTAAGGATAAATCAGACCCTTCCACCCTGGGATCACTATTCATCTGGTCAACCCAGCTGTGGTCAACCTCTAACGGGAAGTTTTTGATCTTGCAGGTAAACAAAAAGGAAGGTAAGAATCGCTCTTTCTCAGGCCAGCGAGCTGCAGCTTCTCCCGAGGATCAACTCGGCACCAGCTGATTACTGAGCTGCTCCTCTGCTTTGTGTTCTGGATGCAGGGGAAAAAAATAACACATAGTTTTTGCTCTCATGGAATATATGCTCTATTTAGAGAAGAAAGATACCATCAGACAAAATAAAAGACTATAGGTGGGCATGCAGAGTCAAATGATAAATGTGTAATTTAGACTTCAGCTATTATAAAGGCTCATGAGAGCAAATAGCCAGGAAGCCTCACAGAGAAAGTCTCGGACTGAAATGAGACGTGATGGGTTGACAAGAGGGAAAAGGTGATGAGAGACGAGAAAGAACTGCTGTGCAGTTTAAGTCAGATGTGTTTCTCCAGGCACAAGCCCCAGTGTTCAGACCCCCTTTCTGAATGAATGACAGCCTCTCTTTCTGTTTCAGCTCTGGCACATAGTAGGAGGGAGAATTTGGACTAAGCCGGCTTCCCTAGGTCTCAATGACAGTGTCTTTGGCGATGGCCTTAGGTGATGGCACCGGGGACCCCGTCCTATAGGGACACGGGATTTTTGAATTGTAAAACAGAGCAAGAAAGCAAGCAGTGCTGGAATGTGGGTTTGTGATGTCAGACTATGTGACTGCTCCTCATCATTCACTTGATTCAGTGAATTCACTCAATTGATGCACGTATAATAGGTCAGGTTTTTAAGGGAAATAAGGCAGGCATTGTACCATCTAAGATAAACATTCTACAGCAAATCATGTAATTAATCATTTAATCAGGCCATTAACATAGCCCATCAGGGTTTGCATCATCTGCTGTCCACCTCCTTCAACCTCTCATGTTCCAGAGCTCTGGTTGGGTCATCACTCAGACCTTCTCTCATTCCATGAACATGTTCCACTTCTCTGTGCTCTTCTCTATTCCTCTTCACTCTTTCTCCTTCTAGAGATCTTAGTTAAAATGTCCACAGCTCAAGGAAGCTTTTGTTGAAATCCCAGTTAGGGTCAGGTTACCCTGCTATCGTAGCATCTAATGATCCTCTCAGTTCAGTTCAGTTCAGTCACTCAGTTGTGTACGACTCTTTGTGACTCATGGACTGCAGCATGCCAGGCTTCCCTGTCCATCACCAACTCCCAGAGCTTGCTCAAACTCATGTCCATTGAGTCAGTGATGCCATCCAACCATCCCATCCTCTGTTGTCCCCTTCTCCTCCTGCCTTCAATCTTTCCCAACATCAGGGTCTTTTCCGATGAGTCAGTTCTTCGCATCAGGTGGCCAAAGCATTGCAGTTTCAGCTTCAGCATCAATCCTTCTAATGAATATCCAGGATTGATTTCCTTTAAGATTGACTGGTTTGATCTCCTTGCAGTCCAAGGGACTCTCAAGAGTCTTCTCCAACACCACAGTTCAAAAGCATCAATTCTTCAAGCATCAATCAATTCTATGTTTCTCTTCTATAGCAATATTTACAAGTGTAAAAAGGAATTAAATATGTGATTTAAGTTCTGTGGTTCCTTGCTAAAATGTACACCCCAAGAGCAGACATCTTTATATTTTATCATTGCAACCCTAAGACTTAGTATGAATATCTGCCCATAATAAGCTTTCAATGCACATTTTCTGAATGACTAGTCAGATGTACATAAAAGCTATTTTCAGGATGTTTCAGAATGCATGGGCAGCAATTTATCCTGATGAACCTCTAACTTCCTTTAACAGCCTGTTAGAGATCCATCTTCTCCAGGTTTATTCAGCCATCTCTGCTTCTCTTTTTATATACTTGCAAGTTCTTAAAGTTACCTCACGAATGTCAGAGCCAGACCCAAATTACATAATCTTTGTCCACTGTCACCAAGAACCAAGGCTTTTCTTTTTCTTTATTTTTCAATTTACTTGTAAAATCAGGGGGTGAGGAGGAAGGCTACTCTAATATGGGCATTTATCACAGTATAGAAATAACTAGTAATTATGCTCTCTAAATGAACTTGACTTTATGGCTGGTGTCAGGCTTTGCTAAGTGCCCTGGGCCCAACAGAGACTAATTAGGCCTGCATTAAATATTAAAGCATTCTGACACCCAGGTTTTGACGGTGACAGAGAGAAAAAATCCTGTAACCGGATCTGCACCCAACAGGAGTAATTTATGTTCACTTCTTATAACAAAAGAAAATCCAATTATATAGCTGGCTGGAAGATGTATTTAAAGAAGTTAATGTAAAAAAATTGCATAAACACACATGGAGTACATAAAATAACACAAAAAATATCAACAAATAGCTCTTGTTTGCCATCACCTACATCAAATGCCTGTTGATTGTTTCCCTATAAACCTATGTTTGCACAGGAAATAGCTTTTTGCCTGTTAATGTGCTTGATGTCACATAAAGGCAGGGAATCAGCCATGGACCTTTGGATGCTAAAAATACGATAATGCCATTTGACTTAGGAAAGGTCTATTGTGTGGAGACCTCATTCACGATCCATCACAGGACCACACCTTTTTGTTCTTCCAGGTATTGAACTTGTTAAGGCGCAACCTGCTTTTCTCACAGATGAGGCACAGCTAGGAAACACGGTCAACATGCCAGGTCAGTCCCTAACCAGATGCATGATCTCAGATAAGCCATAGAGCCCCCTGGGGCCTTCTCTTGTCCTTTCCGTAATATGTGGCCTGTCATGCTGGTGGCCCCCAGTTCTGAGTGCTGATGTAGCACCGTGGTTTTCAGCACCCACAGGAAGCAAAACTGCAAACAAATTGTACCTGGTGTCTGGATGATAAAACAAAATAAAACCCAGCATTTTACTAGTACACATATATTTTATAAGCCCAAATGTGTGCTGTTTACTTGTTTTGAAGTCTCTTGGTGAGGGAAAAAGAACTGTTTTTAATATAATGTTTCTATAATGGAAAAGTTCAAATATAAACAAAAATAGAACTGATGGCATAAGAAACCCCCAGGCACTCACTACTCAGATTCAATAAATCAACTAATGGCCAATTCTGTTTCATCTTTCCTCTTCCACAATCTCATTTTTTTTGGAAGCAGACACCCCTCACTATATTATTTTGTCTGTAAACATTTCATATGTACATTCAAAATGTAAGGACTCTTTAAAAAAATGGGGACATCAAATTTAAAATTAATGTTAGCTCCTAAATGAAAAATTAGTTATTTTGACAAACAATATAGGAATGAGAAATTCTAAATGATCATTATTTGTGGGTCAACCTCAGAATCCTATTTGTTTTTAGTTACATTTTTATGGTAGGATATGAGGTCCTGAGAACACAGAAAATGCTTTCAAATAGAAGTCTTTCAGCAATGCACCTGGCGATATCAAAGAATCTTTTTCAAGTGAGCCAGATTAAGAAAAGAACTTGAATGCTACCTTTGAAAAATAAAACAAGTTAATTTAGCAGCCAATCAGAGTTCTCTCATTTTGATAAAATGCAACTTACAACCTTTGGGGCACATGTTGCTGATCATTCTTCTTGTTATTACAGTTTGCAATAGATTATTTTATGATTTTAAAAGAGCTACTACAGGAGTCTGTGCAAAGTATGCCCTCAGTAAGGATTTACGGACAGAAAAATGAACAGGTAAAAATGATATTTTAATCAAATATTTGTGAAACAGTGAGAGATCGGTCGATAACTCAGAAATCAGTTCTTACAGCCACTGAAATCCTAGATGAGTACAAAGTCTTAGAACAATGATATGGTTCAATAAATGTAAGATATCACATTATTATTATTTTATTACTTATTATTAAAGCGAGATTACTAGATATATACCCATCTTCTTCAGTAAGCTACTGCCTATTAAATTTAGCAAAATTTGAAAATAAAGAGAAACTGTATGCAGGGGGCAAGCTAAAGAAGTATACAACATTGTCTAAGAGCAAAAAAATGTAAGAATACTATACTGCAAGTCAGGAGACCTGGGCTCCAGACCCTCCTTAGCTATCACTGACCTTAGTTGTCTTGGATGATCATTTCCACCCATGAAGCTCTAGAAATACAATTAAATATTGAACAAAATAACTGTCCATGCCTCTTTCAGTTCTTACTTCTGTGATTTATAACATAAGGGCAGTGGGGACTAATTAAATAGGCAACAGGAAGGTACATCATTTGGGAAATAATGTTTCAGTAGCGTTGGGGCTTGTCTGAATATGTGGGGGCAACTTAGAGTTGGTGTCAGCCCATCTCTCCAAATTGGGCTGCCACACTTGTGTTAAAAAAATAATTAGAGTGTGGGTAGTCCCAGGGTTCTTTTGAATCACACAGGAAGGAGGGCCTCTCGGAGTTTATTAGAAGGAAGCATGGTTTCCCTATGAAAGGATGGTGTAATCAATTTGGAGACTACAGAATCCTTCATTCCCTGGTGTGAGAGCAACAGCCTTCAAAGCCAGACTTATTTATTTATTTTCCCATTTTCTTCTCCTGCCCCCTCCACTGAAGCACATTATGAAATTATGGAAAGCCATTTTCTATCCAAAGGCAGCTGGTTGCCACGGGTTACAAGAGCCTTATCTGTCCCCAGGGTGATTTTGCTGACTGAAGCCATTACAGGTGGGAGGGGCTGAAGAGAAGGAGGGAGAGGCAGGCAGGACCAAATCCTCCAGAGATGGGGCTCTCCTGAGCCTGTTAGGATGCTGCCTCTGAGGCCCAAGGGTCTCATACAGGCCTGGCATGGAATATGAACTTGTCTGAGGCAAGGGCGGTTGAGGGAAATGAGGTAAATAAGTGGTCTGGAAAATGCTTGGAAATATATTTCAGATAATGAGAGGACTAAAAAGGTCACAGCATGTTGAAAGTCAGGATCACCTCATTAAAGATTGGATATCTCTCACTGTCTTCTCTCTCTCTCTTCTCCCCCTTCTCCACTCCGAATATTGTTTGTTCTTGTTGTTCAGTTGCTAAGTTGTCTGCAGCTCTTTGTGACCCTATGGCCTGTAGCATGCCAGAATCCTCTGTCCACCATCTCCTGGAGTTTGGTTAAATTCATGTCCATTAAGTGGGTGATGCTGTCTAACCATGTCATCCTTTGCTGCCCCTGTCTCCTTTTGCTTTCAATCTTTCCGAGCATCAGGATCTTTTACAATGAGTCAACCTAATACTGTTAAATACTGTTCTTTTAAAATAATAGCAAATCAGATTAAGAAGTCAGTGTAGTTTTCTATTACATATTGAATTTCTTCCACATTCTCCTACCCCCCAGTAAGAGCTCATTCAATCTCTGTTTGAATTCCTAGACGGACAGGGAGCTCAATTCCTCTTAAGCTTAGTCATTCTATTGTAAGTTTATCTGCATTAATATTGATAATGAAGTCTAATATTTACTTGATAATTGCCACATCTTGGCCTCCAGACTAATTCTCTTATTTTACCCTCATAACTAATTAATGAAATTGATATACCTATTTCTCAGATGAGAAAACTAAGGTTCAGGGCCATATATCAAAAAACTAGAGAGGTTTAAATTTGATTTAGTGTTTGAAGGATTCCAAAGTTCTGCTCTTTCAACTGTGCTGATATGCATATTGTATGCTTATGTCCTTTTTCTCTCTCTAAGTCTAAGCATCTCTATTACTCCAGTTTCAAGCCTTTATTCCCATCACCTTCCTGGTGACCTTCTGGGTCTTCTCCCTTTGCAAATATCATCCATATATTATCATGTCCTAAACTATTTATTTAGTCTAGGCTGTCTGGCCACCTAATGGAAAAGCCTCTCTTCTAGTCTCCAATTTCTACTTCTATTAATTCATTCTGAAGCAAATACATTTTTTCTGGTCTCCACATGTACTATATTCCTGAAACACTTTGAGCCAGCTGAAAGCCTCAAGCCTATTTCACCCCTGCTGAGTTTAACTTATGTTCTTCCTATCTTCTGTATTTTTTAAGTGAATTGTGGCAGGTGTTTACATTTCTTCATGTGAAATTTCATCTGGTTAGTTTTCTCATTCCAGGTCATGGAAACCTCTTTACATACTAATCTTTTCATGCAACATATTTGATTTGACCAACAGCCTAAGACTCATTCCCTGTCATAAATTAAAATAGTATGATCATTATCAAGAATGTAGACAAAGATGTAGCCTCCTGTACAGAAATTAACAACTGATATCCGATTACCTAGTAAAAGGATATTGGAACAGGACACAAAAGGAAGATGTGCTTTTGGGAAAAGACTGGCTAAAAATGGCATCAGTGTCTAGCTCCATGGTTGCTACCGGCAAGCGGGCTGGAGGAAGGTATTCTGTGCTAAGAACCAAAGCTACCAACGTGAAAGCCTCTACAAGACACTGGCTCTCTTTACACATAATGCTAACAGTGCTTTTTAAATTACTTCAGAAATCAGACAAACATTAATTCAGGTAGCAAATAACTAATAGCCCCTACCAGACAGGTATCAAAAAATGTCTTTAAAAAAAAATAATTTATTCCACAAGTGTCTGTCCTTATAGTTGTTGCCCTGCCCTCATGGAGCTTACAGAGCAGTGAGGGGTAAAAAGAAAATCCACAAACCAGTTGTGATTAGAACTATAAAGAAGATAATTGAGTTTTGAATAGGTGGAATAATTTAGATTAATAATTTCAGAATGCTTCTCTAAAGGAATAACTTTTAAAGTGAGACCTGAAGGATCTATAGTTTTATTTGGGCAAAGAATAGGGGGAAAAAAAAAAGATTTTTTCTGGTAGAAAGCTTTGAGAGAAAAAAGGAAATTTTAGGGAACTAAAAGAGAAAAAAAAATAGCTGAAGAGCAATGAGCAAGGAGGCTGGTGAGCTGTAAGGTGTGAAATGCAGACAGGAGTAGGTCACATAAGGTCTTTGCATAAGAAGCTTGCATATTATTCTAAATCTAATTAGAGTCTATAGAAGGGTTTAAGAAAAAGATAACTTAATGAGATTTGTATTTAAAGAAGATAGATTTGGCTGTGATGGAGAAATAAAGTGAAGGAAGTTAGGAATGAAAATAAGTAGATCAGTTTAGGGGTGCTGCAGGGTCGAGATCAAGGGAGACATGGTGATAGCTTATATTTCAGGAGTACCATTGAAAAAGGGAGAGAAATTGAGGCTCTTTTCAGGTAGGTTGCAGGGGACTTGGTTTTAAATATGGAGTAAATAAATGGTAAGTAAGCAACACATCAAAAATAAAATTCCAATAGTCGCAGGGTTTTTCCTTAGAGAATTTATAGCCTTAGCAGGAAGATCAGAAAGTAGAAGTGTTAGTCACTCAGTCATGTCTGACTCCTTGTGACACCATGGACTGTAGCCCGCCAGGCTCTTCTGTCCATGGAATTCTCCAGGCAAGAATACTGGAGTGGGTGTCATTCTCTCCTCCAGTGGATCTTCCTGACCCAGGGATCAAACCCGGATCTCCTGCATTGCTGGAAGGTTCTTTAATATCTGAGCCAACAGGGAACCCAAATATGCACACAGATTAGAAAGATATATCTCAAGAGGTTTGGGGAACACAGAAGGAGCCCAGTTTGTACTGGAGGATCTCAAGGAAGACTTCACAGAGGTGGTGGCATTTGAAGCACGTCTTAACATAGGGGCTACATTTCAGGATGCAGAGATGGAAAAGTAAACACCATTATAACTATGCAAATAAGTGAGGAATTTCATCTCTACAGATTTTTATGTAGTCATGTATTTGGCACAATATACTAAATGCCTACAATATGGCAAAAAGGTTATACGATTTTAAAATGATTTTTTTGATGTGGACCATTTTTAAAGTCTTTACTGAATCTGTTACAATACTGCTTCTGTTTTATGTTTTGGTCTTTTGCCTGCAAGGCCTGGGCGTCATAGCTCCCTAACCAGGAATTGAACCAGCACCCCCTGCATTGGAAGGTGAAGTCTTAACCTCTGGACCACAGAGAAGCCCCAAGAATTTTATACATTCTAATGCAACATTTAATGTAGAAGTAGATATTCATTTTTACCCATTTTATAGAAAAAGGAAGTTACAGAATAATTAAGGTACTCAATAGTACACACATGTATACATAATTGAGCCTGTTCTAAATTTAAATCTGTATTTAAAAAAATTAAATTCATAACTATAGCATCTGTCCCTCAACACTCTATGCCTTATTTTTTCATAAAACTTATACTATCTAATGTAATACATATTTTTTAAAAATTATAGCCTCTACCACTAGAATAGTAAGCCCTTGAAAGGTCAACATTTTCCTGTTTTGTTCACCCCCCAATCCTCAGCGTTTGGGTGAAGACTATACACTCAAATGATTCAGTGGGAGGAACAAATCTGAAAACTGGATGATTCTAAACCCATTTTCCTCCCACTAACCAAGATCTTCTATCAAGTAGGAGTATATCAGTTTTTAATGTTATTGATCTATTTTTACCAACTCAATCCATATTTGATATTATCTTACTTTCTTTATTATCCACCAGTCAGTCAAAGATAATTTATTGACCCAGGTGCTATGCTCTCCAGGTGACTATGAAGATATACAAGACAGACTATGCCCTCAGGAAGCATGTGATATATTTGAAGACACATGACATAATCTTTTGAAAGGTTAAATAATACTAACACAGTGATATAATCAATATCCCAAGACTGCATTAAGACAAAATTGAAGTGCCAAAAAGAACAATAAGGATAATAAATATTATGGCAGATAAGAAGACATTATTGAGGATTGAGTTGATCTATTTTGGTTTCATAGAGGAAAATAGCTTTGACCAAGTTATTAAAGATAGGTAAGATTTCCTTAGGTAAGGAAAAAATACGAGGATGATCCAGGCCGGAGCCAAGCAGAGGCAGAAACATACAGGTGGGCCTAAACAAACTGGAGGGTCAGTGCAGAGATAAGGCTGGCTGGATCGGGGAATGGGAAATAGCTGGATTTCTGGGGTACTATGCCCAGTGTGAGAACTGGGATTAATTCAATGAGGCTTCCAAACATACCTTGATATTAAGCCATGACTTAAGATGACTGATAAGTTTTACTTTTGAATTCTTCACGATGGCAAGGTAGGTGAATACCAATACCTCAATGTCATACATGAAGGGATACGGGGCAGGTACTGCCATGGAAGCTTACAAGTCACAGGTCAGCAACATATAGAGAAAGATCCGCTGGAAACATAACTGGTTTGAATCTTCGGGCAAAGGCCTTGCTCCCTTGCTACTCCAGAGTGCAATGGCAAGGACAGTGTTGAAGGAGAGCTCCTTGCCAGGCTTTCTGGGGCACATGCCAGCTGTGCAGGAACCTGTTGAGAACGGCAGCCTCCAGAACCCACCTCCTTTATAAACTTCAGATTTGACTTATGGGCCAAAAGGGGTTCCCTGGTCCCTGGTGAAGTTGGAATCAGACATCTGTTTCTAAGCAACCTAAGTCTTTAGGGATAGTCTCCAAAGCAATCTCTCTCACCAGCTCATTGATGCACTGAGCATCTCAAATATGCTCTATTGATTTAGAAGAATGAGCACTGACTAATTCATTTATTTATTCAAAAATGTGTATGTGGTACCTCAGTTTAAAAGCAGTATCAGTACAGAAGTTCCCTGGTGGTCCATTGATTAAGAGTCCGAGTTTTCACTGCCAAAGGCCTGGGTTCACTCTCTGGTGGGCGAACTAAGATCCTGTAAGCCATGCAGCCAAAACAAATAAATGAATAAATGAAAGCACTGGACCGACTATGTGTCGTCCCTAACCTAGACATTAGTTGCACATTAGTGAATAAGACAGAGCCCCTGCTCAGGAAGCATGATGCTGTGATGAGGACTGTGAGAGGACCAGGCACTGGATCCTGCAGGAAGGCAGGGGAGGTCCACCCAGAGGATAGCGAGGTCTAAACTGAAACACAGAGATGAGCCAGGGGTGGACTCTAGGGAGTAAGGGCTCTCCAGACAAAGAAACTGGCCCAAGCAAAGATGTAGAGTGTGTGTATGACTGTGTGTGTGTGTGTGTGTGTGTGTGTGTGTGTGTGCGCGCGCTCAGTTGCTTTAATTGTGTCCAACTCTTTGTAGCCTGCCAGGGGATTTTACCAGGCAAGAATACTGGAGTGGGCTGCCATTCTCTCCTCCAGTGGATCTTCCTGACCCAGGGATCGAACCCACATCTGCTGCATCCCCTGCATTGCAGGAGGATTCTGCAGTCCTGAGGAGCCCAAGCCACTGAGGAAGCCCGAGCAAAGGTGCAGAGATAAGGAAAAACAGAGCCTGCAAGTGATTCTTTGGGGCAGGAGCATAGTGAGAGATGGAGAAGCAGACAGGGCCCAGATCAGCAAAGTTTTCAGGTCATGTTAAGGAATCGGACCATTGTCTAACCCTTTATGGCTTTTTATAAGGGGGGCAGAATGGTCAGATCACATTTGTAAAGGGTCTGCCTAACACCACTCTGCTAAAAATATAACATGAACCACAAATACAAGCTACAAACGTTAAATTTAAATTTTCTAGTGGCCACATTTTTTAAATAAAGGAAAAGTTGAAAATAATCCTAGAAATATATTTGACTTAACACCATGTATCTAAAAACAATGTACAGTTTCAACATGAAATCAATACAAACATTGTTAAGGTAGAATTTTGTATTATTTTATTTGTACTAAGGCTTCGGCAGCCACTGTGTACTTTATACCCACAGCACATCTCCAATTGAACGCATCACATTTCAAGTGCTCAATAGCCACGCGTGGCTAGATATTATCCACCACCCTCCATGCAGTGAGGCCTAGAGCGCGGTAGATAGTAAAGAGTTTGGCATAAAGAATGACAGAAGTCAGGGTAAAGAAAATTCGAAGGGATTTTAAACTTAATGCTTATTGCAGGACAAACTCCAACATGGGCAGGTCCACGCTGAATTGATTCCTGGCCAAAGACCCAGCTAGGATGAAGCTTAGCTGTTGGGTAAAACTAAGAAATAGACAGGGATAGATACCAGCAAGGGGCAAAAGATTTTTTTTTTTTTTTAATGTTTAAATGCTAATTATGTGTAAGTCATGTAACCAAAATATAACCAGACAGATGACCCCAATCTATGCAGATATATATGTGAAATGGCTGCAATCCCTTTTCCCAACCATCTCAGTACATTTATGGGTCCCTACCGGCAGGCTACAGCCCATGGGGTCACAAAGAGTCAGACACGACCTAGCAACTAAACGATGACAACTATAATCCAGTTCAGTCATCCATAATAAAACCTGAAATTCTCCAAGCTTGCTGCTCTCTCATTGCTAAAGTGCAAATTCTGATTTCACTGGCCCTTATGCTTTCAAACTCTTCCTTTCTGTGAAGGGAGAAGAGAGCCACCACCTTCCTTCCACATTGTTTTGAGTTAGAGGGGAATACCCAGCAAGATTGTGCAGGTGTAGAGGAACTGAAATGAATACAATGTCTCTTAGCTGACAGATGGACCCCTCTCCTTCCCAGTGGGCTCGCATGCTAAGAGCATCCCTTGGCAAGGACAGAGTTAATTAAGAGTCATGACACTCTTGTGAGAACCATATCTCTCCACTCACCTTCAGATACTATTGCCCAATCTCTCTAGATTCTTTCTCCCCTGACGAATAGAAAAGAAATTTTTTTCTCAGTAGAAGCATAGATCCTCCTTGTGATCTCCCTGTTTTTAGTGTGTATCTTTCTCCACAGCCTCCTAGCAGTTTTGTAACTATCTCAGAGGACGCACAACTCCCATACAAATCCATGGATCCAAATAGACACTGTGTGGATGGAAACTGAGCTAGGACCCTCAGCTTCAAAAGTCAGAGAGTCAGAGGCATCTTAGGACGTCTCTGGTGGTCCAATCATTAAGAATCTGCCTTGGAAGTTAGGGCATGTGAGTTTGATCCCTGGCCAAGGAACTAAGATCCCACTTGCTGCAGAGCAACTAAGCCAGCCTTCCACAACTACGGAAGCCCACCCACTCTGGAGTCTTCAGGACACAACTGCTGAGCCCTTGGGCACAACTAGAGAGGCTGTGCACAGCAATGAAAGAGCCCACGTGTTGCAACTAAGACCCAATACAACCAAATAAATATTACAAAGGTCAGAGAAATTTTCACACCAGCCTTGCTCCAATCAGAACACCTGTGTACACTTTTATTATTTCACTAATCTACATTTCTCTTCTATAGATGAAAAAACTGAGACTTGAGATCATCAAGTAGAATGGCAGAACCAGTATTAAACCTAAGTCTGCCTTACTCCACTGTCCATTATTTTTCTCTTGACCAAATCCACCTCTGTATTTGGAACACGTGGGACAAATCAAGGACTCAGTCAGCAGAACTGGGGCACATATGGCAATAAGGTCTATGAAGCCAGTTAAGGTTCAGGATCAGAACTGAGCTTCAAGACCAAGGCAAAGAGAAGAGGAAAGGAGAGACTGGACGCCAAGTCTTAGAGAATACAGCTCTACAACCATCCTTCCATCAGATGAAGTTTAGGAGCATCAGGAGGTTCCCTCCAAGGCTGGACTATCTGAGTTTGAACCCTAACTCCACCACCTGCTAACTGCGTGTCTTGGGGTAAGTTACTCAATCTGCGTCTGTTTCCTCATCTGTAAATACAAATAAAATAGCACTCACCTCCTAGAGTTCTTTCAAGATGAATACTGTTTTAAAATTGGGGAAAATACCTAATGCCTTTGCAATGCAATTCTGACATTAACTTCCTGGAGTTATTGCAGACTTCACAGGCTAATGGCACAGGCTTGTGAAATTGCCCTCACGTCAGATACTAGCCACAAGCTTGGGTCACCAAGCTGCTCACCATTCAGACCAACTGGCTACAGGTTAAGGAGTTTCCACCTCAGGTTCAGTAATTCTCTGGAACAGCTCACAGAAATTAGGAAAGTACTATACTATGATTAAAGTTTTATTAAAAGGATGCAAATCAGAGCCAGTAAAATGAAGACCAATATAGGGTGAGGACTGAGAAAGTCCCAAATACAAAGATTCTGTGTTCTCAGGATGCATACTCCTCCTGGCAACCTAGACACTCCCTCCAGCTTTAGGTCATTACATGTTGGTTTTCCAAACATGACCAGCTCCCACCCTGAACCTATATTGGAATCAACCATAAGTCACCTCATTAGCATGAAGGCAGATGTCATCTGAGAAGCCCACTGTAAATAAACTTCAATTTGGGAGAATGACATTGAAACATGTAAAATATCATGTAAGAAACGAGTTGCCAGTCCAGGTTTGACGCACGATACTGGATGCTTGGGGCTAGTGCACTGGGACGACCCAGAGGGATGGTATGGGGAGGGAAGAGGGAGGAGGGTTCAGGATGGAGAACACATGTATACCTGTGGCGGATTCATTTTGATATTTGGCAAAACTAATACAATTATGTAAAGTTTAAAAATAAAATCAATCAATGCAAAAAAAAAAAAAAAAACAATTCTGAGAAAATTTCAAAAAAAAAAAAAAAGAGTTTAGAGGATCCCTGCCAAGAACAAGAGACAAAGACCAACACAATGCTTTATTATACAATAACCTGGTATCTAGACTGTTCCATGGAAGAAAGGCTATGACAAATCTAGACAGCATATTAAAAAGCAGAGACATCACTTTGCCAACAAAGATCCATACAGTCAAAGCTACGGTTTTTCCAGTAGTCATGTATGGGTGTGAGCATTGGGCTGTGAAGAAGACTGTACACCAAAGAATTGATGCTTTCAAATTGCAGTGCTGGTGAAGACTCCAGAGAGTCTGGACTGGAGAGTCCCTTGGACAGCAAAAATATCAAACCAGTCAATCCTAAAGGAAATCAACCCTGGATGCTCATTGGAAGGACTGATGCTGAAGCTGAAGCTCTAACACTTTGACCACCTGATGTGAAGAGCTGATTCATTGGAAAAGACCTTGATGCTGGAAAAGATTAAGGGCTGGAGGAGAAGAGGGTAACAGAGGATGAGATAATTGGATGGCATCCCCAAGTTTAAGGACATGAATTTGGGTAAATTCCCAGAGGTACTGAAGGAGAGAAAATCCTGGCATGCTGCAGTCCATGGGGTCTCAAAGAGTCAAAAATGACTTAGGGACTTAACAACAAGCAAATTCTACATGAATACTAACACATACCAGGGCTGGCAAACACTTTCTGTAAGGGTTACATAGCAAATTCTTAATCCACCTACAAT
Organism: Bos indicus x Bos taurus; assembly: GCF_003369695.1. Classification (NCBI taxonomy): domain Eukaryota; kingdom Metazoa; phylum Chordata; class Mammalia; order Artiodactyla; family Bovidae; genus Bos; species Bos indicus x Bos taurus. Next base: position 107,355,074 of record NC_040083.1, read on the forward strand.
GCAGGAGACCCCAGTTTGAGCCCTGGATCAGGAAGATCCGCTGGAGAAGGGATAGAGTACTCACTCCAGCATTCTTGGGCTTCCCTTGTGGCTCAGCTGGTAAAGAATCTGCCTGCAATGTGGGAAACCTGGGTTTGATCCCTGGCTTGGGAAGATCCCCTGGAGAAGGGAAAGGCTACCCACTCCAATATTCTGGCCTGGGGAATTCCATGAACTGTATAGTCCATGGGGTCGCAGAGAGTCGGACACGACTGAGTGACTTTCACTTTCACTTAAGTATTGTAAACAATATAGTCTCTATAGAAGATTCTTGCCTTCCTTTCCTTTTTTTTTTTTTTTAACAGCCCTATAAAATGTAAAAATCATTTTTAGCTCATTGACCCAACAACAACAGATCATAGACTGGATCTGGCCCCCCAGTCTTAGGTTGCTGATCCCCAAAATATACCACTGGTGAGTTAAAGTATATTGTCAATAGATACTATATAATAAGTATATTATTGTTATTGGACTGATGCTGTTGCTGTCATCATCATCTTCATTACTGACACAGCAGATCTCATTTCAGCTGTCGAATTCTTTGTCATTGAGTGTGTGACCGGTGCCATTCCAGCCACATGAAATTCTGGGTCATGTTCTAAGATAGTCCGCCTCAGCTATTGTTCAGAAATGAGATGTGTAAAGAGAAATAATTTCTGTTTCATGCAATGTCTGACATTTTATTTCTTGTTCTATTGTGTTGGTTCACTGAGTAACTCATTCTAAAAGGAAATGGCATTCTAGGAGTACTGTCTGTATTGTCAAAAAATAATTTTTAAATTCTCTGATTACCACTTTGCCTGAGAGGTTCTTGTCTTCGGTCTCTATTTGCCATTTCCCAAAGCGCCCTGTCTGCACTCACTATTTCCTGCCGAAAGAAAGCCGCACATCCCACGTTGCTCAGGTGAAAGGAGAAATAGCCATGAATTAGACTCCGTGTTTCCTTCTTATGATTTCCACGGCTAGAATTGGTGCAAAAGAAACATTAGCAATTGCTTACCTCAAGGCTCATATAAATTAACATTAATAATGAAGAAGGGGAGAAAAGATACGGTCTTTGAGATGCAGTAACTGCTCAAAATTTTGGCACGGGACTCTGCAATATTGACTAATGAGCAAGAACCAGGGAAATCATTTTAAAGATTTAAACCACTTGTTTTTTAATTCATGTGAGTGTCAGTCTCATTTCATTCTTAAATATTTGCCCTTCATCCCCAGAAGCAAGATTTGCTCCAGGAGTGGACAAATTATGTGGCATTTGTCTAAAATGATAGGTCTAATTATTGCTCTAAAATCCTGAAATATTTCTGAGCTCTCACTAAAAAGTCAAATGCAAGGAATTCATAATGATTTTAAAATTGATTCGAGGCTCCATTTCTCTATGCTGAACCTGGGAGTTGGAGGATCAAAAAACTAACCAAAAAAGAAAAGACGTCTTCCATCAGGTCACTTCCTGAGCTTTTTGGTGGCTGAATAAGAGAATTTGAGAGAATAGAGAATACAGGAGGTAGATGACTTTCAGTAAAACACACAGACACAGAAAATGGGTCAGACTGATTCTGATTAAGCAAGAAAGGTACAGGTATAACCTTAAAATATATGTTTCTGGAATCTTTATATTTTGTAAATGTAACTTAAAAATATGGTCAGTGCAGGCAGGCCTCCCTTTAGTCACCCCTATAGAAATGAGAGTGGCCGTCAGTATACATGTGGCGTCATGTGTGCACTCCATCATGAGTACCTCCCATACGGATCCCTGTAGTGATACTTTCTGTAAAGCAAATAAATATTTTAAAACATGCAGAATCAGTTCTGGAGTTTATTGGTTGGCATGAATTACTTTCTGTGAAGAAGAGGTTGCTTAACCTGAGAACTAGCTGGGCAGTTATCACTGAAGGCAAAGCAACGGATGCCAAGTGGAGGTGGACCAGGGCCTGTAGTTGTGGGTGTGGGCAGTGGTTAAATCAGAGGCGACTGAGAGCAAGGAGGCTTTTTCAAAACTGTGTTTTTACATAGGCTGTTTCCTCTTCCTGAAATCTCTGCTTTCTCTCTGATTCCTCAATATGTAACGTCGAACATAAACACATCCTTTGAGCTTTATCTCAAGCGACACTTCCTTTGCCAGGCATTTTCTGCAGCCTCCCACTTGATTTGTGTCTTTCTCTGCTTTGTTAGCACTCAGCCTATGCCTCTATTGTGGAACTTATCATTGTATTGCATCTGTTGATTTCTTGTCTATTTCCTTCTCCAGCCTGCTTCCATGATTTTAACCAAATGTGCTATATAATATAGTCAATGCTTCATGAATATTAGATGGATGAATAAAGCAGTGAATGGATGAAGGGATTCTTCTACTGTCTCAGGTGGTACTCTAAATCCTGGTAATGTGAAAGCAATACTTCCAAGAAAGAGCCTATGTATGTATAAGGAATAGTCTATGGTGCATCTATTTCCAGAGGAATTGACAGCCATGCTCCAGTGTTCTGATATGGACAAAATGAACCATGATATAAGTGGTTTGTGCACATCATTTCTTCATCTTTATTAATACCTTCTTGTTGTTATTTAGTTGCTAAGTCGTGTCTGACTTTTTGCAACCCCACAGACTGCAGCACACCAGATTTCTCTGTCCTCCACTATCTCCTGGAGTTTGCTCAAATTCATGTCCATTGAGACGGTGATCCTATCCAAATATCTCATCCTCTGTTGCCCCTCTTTGTCCCTCTATAAAACTTCTTACCACCTAGGCATTCTTTACCCTGTCAGTATTCACTTCTCCTCCAGCTTTCCAGCTGCGGCTGCTGCTAAGTCACTTGTTTATATGAAGGCATATCAATAATGCCATGTAGCCATTCTTAAAAGTTTGGGTCTCAGGAGTTTATCAACCTTCTGAAGCCTATTTTCAGATTCCTGGAGTTTTGGATATCAAATTAAAAAAGGCTGCTTCTTTTTAAATTATGAGATATTCTTTCTATTGAGATTAAATATATATGCAAACATATATTTATATTTTGTATATTTACAAATATAAATAAATTTACATGTATTTATATGGAGTCAGTTATATGTTTATGGAGTCAATATTAGAGATAACTGAAATATCAAAGCTATGCTATTTATGTAATTGAATTAATCCTGGGAAAGGGAACGATAGAGAGGATTTAAGTAGCAAGCCACCTGGGACATTTTGGAATTCTTTCACCAAAACAAAAGAAAAAAAAACAATAGCAAGAGTTTTTTACAGGGCTATGTTTATGGATATTGGATGGTGGAAGAATTCTCTTAAACCAATTTAATACTAACATTTACTTCTTCACTGAGCCTTAGTTCTGTTACCTATAAAATGGGAATGACATTTTTTGCCTTGAATACCTAATAGACCTATGGAGAGATCCAACAATGAATGTGAGATCATTCTGTAAGCTGCTAGATGCTATATAGCATTTTGTCAACTGCTAGATGCTTCTGAGACCGGTAGAATTATTGACTTCAGTTTCTGTTCTCTGCCAAGGAAACAATAAGTGAAATTGTGTTCAAGTAATAATAGATGTCTGCTGTGTTCCTGTAATAAGGGATACCAGGAGGCTCACAAACAATACTGGTCGCCACTCCAGACAGGTCGTATAAGGCATGTCTGGATACAATTAATGAAGCACCAACATGGAGGGAACTGCTATCACAGAGGCAGTGATAGAGACATACTAACGGATCTGTTCTTCATTCTTTCGGTTGGAGATGAGAGCAGAGGGATTAAGAATGCTTCCGACTATAAGAGACACTGAGTGGCTTTGAGTGTGCAGTTTTCACAGCAGGAGGAAATCTAATTGAAAAACTTGGGGAAAATTCCTCCAAGTTTCCCATCTCTAAATTGGGAAAGTAGGAGGAGGTCAGAGGATGCCATTGAGATTCTGATTAAAGATATGAATTGCTTCCACCCCCTAAGGGTTCTGCACCTAATTCCACCATGACAGGGTGGTGGTCCCTTACCCCAGCAAGCAATGCCCTGACACCAGTTAGTTGTCCTGTGAGTCAACTCAATTCTGACACTATTTACCTGGAGAGAGCATCAGATCCCATAGGTGAAAGGCTCAGTCTTATAAGACAGTCCCCCTACCCCCTACTTCAGATGTCAATCACAAGTTTGGGTTGTCAACCAGCCTTCTGACCACTGGCTGTAGATTAGAAGTTCCCCATGGCCAATCCTTGGATTTGAATAGTTTGCTAAAGCAGCTCACAGAACTCAGAGAAACCTTTTATGTATTAGATTACCAGTTTATTGGTTTCGGTGGCTCAGATGGTAATGAATCTGCCTGTAATGCAGGAGACCTGGGTTCGATAACCTTGCCTGGAGAATTCCATGGACAGAGGAGCCTGGGGTGGCTACAGTCCAAGGGGTTGCAAAGAGTCGGACACAACTGAGCAACTAACACTCACTTCTCATAAGTTTATTACAATAGGATACAATTTGCAAAGAGATGTCTAGGACAAGATATGCAGAAAGGGCACAGAACTTCCATGTCTTTTCTGAGCGTGCCACTCTCCTTAAACCTTCATGTGATCACCAACCTGGAAGCTCCTCAAACCCCATGCACTTGGGATTTTATGGAGGCTTCATTATATAGGCATGATTAATGAGATGATTGCCTTGTTGTTGTTCTTGTTTAGTTGCTAAGTTGTGTCTGACTCTTTTGTGACCCCTGAACTATAGCTTGTCAGGCTCCTCTGTCCATGGGATTTTCCAGGCAAGAATACCAGAATGGGTTGCCATTTCCTTCTCCAGGGAATCTTCCCAACCCAGGGATCAAACCTGCATGTCCTGTGTCTCCTGCATTGGCAGGTGGATTCTTTACCACTGAACCACCTGGGAAGCCCCTGAAATAATTGCCTCTTGGTGATTATTTCGACCTCCAGCCTCTATCCCCTTCCCTGGAGTGGTGGGACTGAAAATTCCAACCCTTTAATCAGGTAGTTGGGCTTTCCTGGTGGCTCTGAAGGTAAAGAATCTGCCTGCAGTGTAGGTTATAGGGAGGATCCCTTGGAGGAGGGAATGGCAACCCACTCCAGTATTCTTGCTTGAAGAATCCCATGGACAGAGAAGCCTGATGGGTTATAGTCCATGGGGTCATGAAGAGTCAGGCACAATGGAGCTGCTAACACATTCACACACAAAATCAGGTGGTTGGTGCGGCTGGCGGCCAGCAGCCATCCTTCACTTCAGTCCAGTCGCTCAGTCCTGTCTGACTCTGTGCAACCCAATCACTGAAGCATGCCAGGCTTCCCTGCCCTCATCCTTAGGGTCTTTTAATCTCAGATCATTAACCTGACAAAAGACACTTAGCTCACTCTTGTGAGTGAGTGAAGTCCCTCAGTCATGTCTGACTCTTTGTGACCCCATGGACTGTAGCCTAACCAGGTTTCTCCGTCCATGGCATGATGTTCCAGGCAAGAATACTGGAGTGGGTTGCCATTTCCTTCTCCAGGAGATCTTCCTGACCCAGGGATTGAACCCAGGTCTCCCGCATTGCAGGCAGACACTTTACCGTCTGAGCCACCAGGGAAGATAAATTCCAAGGTTTTTAGGATCTCTGTGCCAGAAATGGGAACAAAGGTCTAATACATATTTCTTCTAATAAATCACAGTGTCACATTCTCTAGAAAATTCATCACATGCACAGTTTTTTAATATATTTTCAGGGCTTTTATAGATTCTTTAGGGTCTTTAGAAGCCAGAATAACAGAGCCTGTTCTATTTTAACTAGAGTGTCCACTTCTGATGAATGAAAGTCACAAGATATTTAGTGCTTCCTATGTACTATATTTACCATGTATTATGTCTCATTACTTCTTAAAACAGCCCTAATAGATAGGCCTATTATTTCTCCCAGATTGCATCTGAGGAAACTGAGGCTCAAAGCAGTACAACAATTTATCTAATATCACATAGTCAGAAGTCTGGGAATTGAAGTAGAACTAGCTGTTTCCAAAGTGAGCGAGGTAGAGAGAATCTCTAACAATATTTCATACATCCATGTTGCTACTGGATGGAGTAGGTCTAAGTGCCTCTGCTAGGGGGAGGGAAGAGCCTCCCCCTAGCAGAGTTGAAGTGCCTGTTGCCCTTGGCCCAGGAAGACAGACATTAGAGTGACTGCCATGCACAAACCTGGTGCTCACAATGACTCCCCCAGGGACTGAGGCCCTGGCCCTGCCTCTGCTCTCTTTTCCCTTAGCTACAGAAAGAGCTCAGGAATGTAACTGGCTTCATTAACTGTCTCTCTCTAGGGATGTGTGACAGCCCAAGGCTTGTGACTGTGGGTTGGGAGTAACAAAGAAGTCAACCTCTGAATGTGGAGGGGGCAACCCTGCATCTCTGAGGGGCTCGCAGGTCACAGGCAGCACTGATTTCACAGCAAAGCAAGGTGTTTGCCAAAGGAAGGACAGATGGTCCGAGTCACCAGTTATTTATTTCTATAATTAGCAGCATGCTGTGATCGCCGAACATGGAGAAATTACTACTTCCTATGGAATTCCTCCCATCATTATGGAAGGAATGGGAATTAGAAGCCAAAGAGAGGATATGTGTTGAATGGTAACTTCCCAAGTCTCTGGGTGTGCAGCAGTGCTGGGAAGGAGGGCGGGGCCTAGAGAAATAGTCTGAATCAGGCAAAAGGACTGAGTGTGAAGTCCATCTCGACCAGGATCGTGTGTTTTCACGTAGATGTTACCCGTTCTGTTATTCTCATCTAACTGAGAAGAATATTTCGAGAAGGAATTTTGACCATGGATGTGATAAATTTCTACTGGTTACATATGATTGGCCCTATGAAACATACTAAGATTTTTTTTTAATCCCTGAATTCAGTATATTAGACAAATGGATGTGTATCTAAATCAAGGCTTCTTCATGTATTAGCCACCAAGTTCTGAACAAGTGAATTTAAATCTCAGACTCTCGCCTTCACTATGTGTGAAGTGAAATTACTGTGTCTAACAGAGGGATCGTGAGAATTGAAGGAGCATTTACACGTAATGGGCTTCCAAGGTGGTGCTGGTGGTAAAGAGCCTGCCTGCCAATGCAGGAGATGTAGAGACGTGGGTCCGATCTTTGGATTGGGAAGATCCCCAGGTGGAGGAAATGGCAAACTATTCCAGTGTTCTTGCCTGGAGAATCCCATGGACAGAGGAGCCTAGTGGGCTATTGTCTGCTGCTGCTGCTGCTGCTAAGTCGCTTCAGTCGTGTCCGACTCTGTTCGACCCCATAGACAGCAGCCCACCAGGCTCCCCTGTCCCTGGGATTCTCCAGGCAAGAACACTGGAGTGGGTTGCCATTTCCTTCTCCAGTGCATGAAAGTGAAAAGTGAAAGGGAAGTTGCTCAGTGGTGTCCGACTCCTAGCGACCCCATGGACTGCAGCCTACCAGGCTCCTCCATCCATGGGATTTTCCAGGCAAGAGTACTGGAGTGGGGTGCCATCGCCTTCTCCACCTAGCATACTGCTGATTCTGCTGCTAAGTCGCTTCAGTCGTGTCCAACTCTGTGCGACCCCATAGACGGCAGCCCACCAGGCACTGTCTACAGGGTCGCAAAGAGTCAGACACGACTGAAATAAATTAATATGCATACATACATGTAATAGCCCTAGGCCAGTGGTTGGTACAAAGTCAGCACTTGATAAACAGGCATTAATTTTGTTATTTTAATTTAGCAAAGAAGACATCTCTAAAAACAAAATATTTATCTAATATGACATAGAATAAGTCTAGTGCTAAATTGGTCTAGGGGCAATTCATCTAAGATGTTGAGGATAAAGAAGGAATAATTAATAATGTTCATCTAAGATGTTGAGGATAAGGGAGGAATAATTAATATTGATAGCATTCTCTGGCCCACTTTTGAACAATAGGCTTTTATCCACTAGAAACACACTTATAATAATGCAGATTTCTGTGACAAGCCTTGTGGATTGTTATGTACCCAAATTATCATTCCTTTCAGTATTCTCTGGTCTTGCATTCTGCCTTAGAAGTGGAGTTAGAGTTTAGAATACATTGTTGTTGTTCAGTCACTTAGTCCTGTCCAGCTCTGTGCGATCCCAAGGACCGCAGGCTGCCCTGTCCTTCACTACCTCCCAGAGTTGACTCAGACTCACGTCTATTGAGTCGGTGATGCCATCCAACCACCTCATCCTCTGTCACCGCCTTGTCCTCTTGCCTTCAGTGTTTCCCAGCATCAAGGTCTTTTCCAATGAGTCAGACCTTCGAATCAGGTGACCAAAATATTGGATCTTCAGCATCAGACTTCCCAATGAATATTCAGGGTTGATTTCCTTTAGAATTGACTGGTTTAATCTCCTTGCTGTCCAAGGGACTCTCGTCTTCCCCAGCACCACAATTTGAAAGCACTAACTTTTGGCATGCAGCCTTCTTTATGGTCCAACTTTCACATCTGTACATGGCTACTAGAAATATCACAGTTTTAACTATATGTAGCTTCATTAGCAAAGTGATGTCTCTGCTTTTTAATATGCTGTCTAGGTTTGTCATAGCTTTTCTTCCAAGGAGAAAGAGTTTTTAACTTTATGGCTGCAGTCATTATCCACAGTGATTTTGGAGCCCAAGAAAAGAAAGTCTGTCACTATTTCTAATTTTTCCCCTTCTATTTACCATGAAGTGATGTTAGTGGGTATACTTCTGATACCCTCCTCAGAATGAGCCCCCTCACACATTTAAAACAACAGGGCTTGTTCCTGGGAAATAAACTGAATTTTTTAAAAAGCCACCTTTTTTATGGAAGTCAAGAAAGGGAAACAGACTCATAGACAAGAAGGGCCTGTTTGCATACTTATTTATCTTAGTTAATATTTTTAAGGCAGTTGTCCTCTAAAGAGCTTCAGGCACTCTGCATGTGCTTGTTTCAAAATCTTCCATAGACTGTGTGGTGCATGACAGAAAAAACTCAGCCCTTGTGACAGCAGCTACGTCCCTCTATGTGTGTGTGTGCTGAGTTGCTCAGTTGTGTCTAACTCTTTTTGACCCTGTGGACTGTAACCTGCCAGGGACCTCTATCTATGGGATTCTCCAGGCAAGAATACTAGAGTGGGCTGTCCATCCTCCTCCAGGGGATCTTCCCAACCCAGGGACTGAACCTGGGTCCCTTGCATTTCAGGCAGATTATGTACCATCTGAGCTACCTGGGAAGCCCTATATTCCTACATTGGCAGGAGGGTTCTTTACCACTAGCCCCATGTGGGAAGCCAATGTCTGTATGGTATTACACAAAGCCATGTATATTTTCTTATTTATTTATTGTTTAGCTTTTTATTTTACATTGGCATATAGCTGTGGTTCCCTGGTGTCTCAGTGCTAAAGAACGCCACTACCAGTGCAGGAGATGTGGGTTTAATCCCTAGGTCAGGAAGATCCCCAGGAGAAGGAAATGGCAATGCACTTCAGTATTCTTGCCTAGGAAATCCCAAGGACAGAGGAGCCTGGAGGGCTGGACTCCATGGGGTTGCAAAGAGTTGGACACAACTTAGCAACTAAATAACAAGAGCAACACTAGCTAATTAATGATGCTGTGATGCTTTCAGGTGCACAGCAGAGCAGTTCAGCCACGCATACACGGATGCCCATTCTCCTCAAAATGCGCCTCCCATCCAAACTGCCACAAAATGTTGAGCACTGCTCCCTGTGCAATACAGCAGGTCCTTATTGGTTAAACCATAACAACGCACCCAAGTGGCTGAAAGTAGAGTAAAAAGAAAATTTAAGATAATATAGAGTATGTGTGTGTGTGCTCAGTCATGTCCGACTTTTTGCAACCCTGTAGGTTGTAGATGGAATTTTCCAGGCAAAGAATACTGGAGTGGATTGCCATTGCCTTCTCTGGAGGCTCTTCCCAACCCAAGGAATGAACCTGAATCTCCTGCAATTCCTGCATTGGCAGGCGGATTCTTTACCACTAAGCTACCCAGTAAGCCTAATATAGAGCATCAGTTAGGTTCATTCACTCAGTCATCTCCAACTCTTTGTGATTCCATGAACCACAGCACACTAGGCTCCCCTGTCCATCACCAACTCCCGGAGTCCACCCAAACCCATGTCCATTGAGTCAGTGATGCCATCCAACCATCTCATCCTCTTTCATCCCCTTCTCCTCCTGCCCTCAATCTTTCCCAGCATCAGGGTCTTTTCAAATGAGTCAGCTCTTCCCATCAGGTGGCCAAAGTACTGGAGTTTCAGCTTCAACATCAGTCCTTCCAATGAACACCCAGGACTGATCTCCTTTAGAATGTACTGGTTGGATCTCCTTGCAGTCCAAGAGACTCTCGAGAGTCTTATCCAACACCACAGTTCAAAAGCATCAGTTCTTTGGCGCTCAGCTTTCTTCACAGCCCAACTCTCACATCCATACATGACCACTGGAAAAACCATAGCCTTGACAATATAGAGCATATCATACCTCAAACTCACCATGAGTAGGATCTAGCTACTCCTCTCCCTCAAAAGTCTGATGACTCCCACATATTAGATAATGGCACTCTCTTCTACCCAGATTGGCAAGCAACGTGAGTCATCATTGCTACCTTTCCATCTATAATCACTCTGGGTGCAGCTTGTATAAAGTGTTAGAAAGAAGACACAGTAAATAGTGCTAGAGTAGAATGCTAAAACAGAGGGAGATTGTAAAGTTCTGAACAAAATGCAGCAGCGGCTTGGCTCTAGGGTATCAGTGTTGGAGATGGAGAGAAATGGATATAATTGGGAGATATTACAAAGTTTGACTAGTATTACATGAGGTTCCCCAGGTAAGGTATCTGAGGTTACTGACATTTCTCCTGACAATCTTGATTCCAGCTTGTGCTTCATCCAGCCTGGCATTTTGCATGATGTACTCTGCATATAAGTTAAATAAGCAGGGTGACAGTATACAGCCTTAACATTCTTATTTCCCAATTTGGAACCAGTCTGTTGTTCGATGTCCAAGATGGAATCAAGACTTCCAGAAGAAATATTAATAACCTCAGATATGCAGATGACACCACCCTAAAGTCAGAAAGTGAAGAGGAACTAAAGAGCCTCTTGATGAAAGTGAAAGAGCTGGCTTAAAGCTCAGCATTCAAAAAACTAAGATCATGGCATCTGATCCCATCACTCCATGGCAAATAGATGGGGAAACAATGGAAACAGTGACAGACTCTATTTTCTTGGGCTCCAAAATCACTGCAGATGGTGAGTGCAGCCATGAAATTCAAAGATGCTTGCTCCTTGGAAGAAAAGCAATGATCAACCTAGACAGCATATCAAAAAGCAGAGACATTACTTTGCTGACAAAGGTCCATCTAGTCGAAGCTATGGTTTTTCCAGTACTCATGTATGGATGTGAGAGTTGTACTGTAAAGAAAGTTGAGCAATGATGAATAGATGCTTTTGAACTGTCGTGTTGGAGAAGACTCTTGAGCATCCCTTGGACTTCAAGGAGATCAAACCAGTCAATCCTAAAGGAAATTGACCCTGAATATTCATTGGAAGAACTAATGCTGAAGCTGAAACTACAATACTTTGGCTACCTGATGTGAAGAGCTGACTCACTGGAAAATACCCTGATGCTGGGAAAGATTGAAGGTAGGAGGAGAAGGGGACAACAGAGGATGAGATTTTTGGATGGCATCACAGACTCAGTGGACATGAGTTTGAGCAACTCCAGGAGCTGTTGATGGACAGGGAAGCCTGGCGTGCTGCAGTTCATGGGGTTGCAAAAAGTCAGACACGACTGAGCAACTGAACTGAACTGAATCACAGGTAAGGTAGGATGGAACTGGCAGTCAAACTTTAATCCTTTTAAACTAATTCCAGTACAATTTCTTCTTGCCTTTTCCATGTTAAGGCATATCTTTTAAATGGACATATAGAAGAGACATTTGTTTTCAGTCTTTTTTCACATGTGAAATTAGGCTAATGATGGTACCTGTCTCATATACTTATTGTGAGGATTAAATTAGATAACATATATAACTTTGTTTAGCACTTTTCTTGATGCATAATGAAAGAGTAATAAATGCATGTATATAAATGTATTTTTATCCCTATATCTTATAACAATAATTACTAATATAGGTTTAAAAACAAAGCAACAGGGGCAGATTAGAACCGCCAAGCTCTATTGCCTTTCTGCCTCTGCTTCATGTGTTCTTTCATTTTATTGAAGTCAGATCCAGCCAATCTGGAGTCCCTAGTCAGTGCCTCCCACCTAACGCAGATGATGCGAGGTTATAAAAGGATTTCCACTCTGTCCAGGCCTCTAGGGTGTGTGCGCGCGTGTGTGTTTCAAATTAATTTTATGAGACAAGCAGAAGATGCTGCCTTGATTTGTCCTTGGAAAGAGCCCTGCTTTTCTTGATTGAAGATATATTTTTACAGCCTAAATGTGCAGGTTAAAGTAATTTTTTTGACAGGTAAAATGCTTAGCTGTGACTGTCCATGAATCTTCTTCTTTTTTCCCCTCCATCCCCTGTCTCTTGCCCAGTTGATACCTGTATCCTCATCTTATTGAGGCTTCATATCTGTCTTATCACTGCCTCACTGAACTGCCACACCTTCTCTGCCAGACCTCTCTGCACCTTCTTTGATTCTTCTCCTGCAGAATGTGGATTCCGGCTCTGGATTTGCTCTCAGGCCTTGACCTCTTAAGTCTTCACCTCTTAAATCAAGGTGAGTGCCCATATGGAGAATCAGAAAGGTGGTGTAACAGCAGGGTCGAAACACTTTACCAGAGTGTCATATCACTTTAACTGAAGAGTATTTAACTTAAAACATATACATTTTTACAGAAATAAATTTGAGTAAAATGCCAGGTCTAATATTTACTAGTTTTGTTACCTTGAGATATTTCTTACTCATGCAATTGCAATATCTAATTCTGCAAAATACCCTCTAGAAGTAAGTCAAATAAACCTGTGAAGGCTGATCACACTGTCAGGCACAGAGACTTGTTTAATAAGCCCTGAGTTTCATTTTACTTTAAAAATAATATAACCATCTCTAGCTACAGATGAATAAACTGAAGTTCAGAGAGGCTTAATTATTTGCCCCAAATCAGCACTGACAATTGACATACAGAGGACTTAAGCAACACCTTGAACCTGTATGATCTAACTTTCAAGTCCACAATTCAGACCACTAAGCTATATGTAGCAAATAAGTTATGCTTGTGTTGTAGACACTCTGGGCCATGCCCAAGACCCCCCAAGACTGTGAGTCCTCTCCCCTTGCCTTTAAGGGAAGGTGGTCTAGGAGCAACGTGACCTTTAATGCGTCATTACTTGTTTTCCTGCATGGAAGATTCTGGGTTGGATACACCAAGCAGCTGGCACTCGTGGTGAAGAACCCACCTGCCAAAGCAGGAGAAGTAAGGGGTCTTCCCAGGCTGCGAAGATCCCCTGCAGGAAGGTAAGGCACCCCACTCCAGTATTCTTGCCTGGAGAATCCCATGGGCAGAGGAGCCTGGTGGGCTACAGTCCATAGGATCACTAAGAGTCAGACTCTGAAGCAACTTAGCATGCGGTCATACAACCAAACAAACAAATAGGCCTGTTAATTGAGAATACATTTAGGGGGCTCTAGATGGAGGGGATATACATATAATTATGACTGAATCACATTATATGGCAGAGAGCATATAACCAAACCAACACAACATAGTAAAGCAATTATTCACCCATTAAAATATAAATAAATATATTTTTTAATGGCGAACACTCCTGAATGTGAATTTTGTAAAGTAAGCCCTTCCAAGCTCTAGCCCCAGGGTCTTTCCTCTTGTTCTTCTCTCTGTTCACCCTGTTCTCTTTGTGAGCCACTGCAATCCCTTTATATTGCTACCCCTGGTTCCCCTTCATGTTTCTGATGAGTAACACAGCCAGCTTTATCCACTGCTAGAGGCCTCTTTCCTATTTGCCCTGCCTGCAGAGCACTTGCCTTCCTTCTCGGTGCCACAAACTCTCTGCTTCCTAGCTAACTCTTACCTGTACCCACAATTCTCATTTCACCATGGACGATACTTCCTCCAGGAAGCTTTCTGTGGTTTCATTCTGTATTGCCACTACAGATCACATATAGGCAACATACAGGCTGAATTTGGTGATTCTCTATGTATATCCCATTGATTTCCTGGTTCTAGTATTTCTCTTGTATTACATCTGGTTATCAGACTCTATCCCCAACTAGCTTCTTGAGCCTAGTGGTCACATCTTTGTCAACTTGAATTGCCACTATCAAAATGCCTGAGATAACAGGTCTTCAATAAATGTTTTTAACGAATGATTCAAATATAATTACTTTGTTAGCCAAGATGGGATTAAATGTGCAAAGCTTGTAGTAGGGGAGATAACTATGAGAGAACATGGAGCAGGAGTAAAGATGGCCTCAGAGAGCTATCAGACCAAGATACAAACCCAATCCCCAGTGAAGGAGAGAGAAGAAGAAGCATCCTAGGTTGCCATGCAGGCGGTTTAAGGGAGTTTCCGGAAAAGACAGAAGTTCAGGAAAGGGCAGAGAAATAAATGGAAACTCTGAGCTCCCTAGAGGTAAAACTATGATGTGACAATCATAGAGGGTAAAACAGAACGCACGGTCCGGGGCCAATTACCAAGGACACACAATGGGTCAATCCCTGACTTAGGTCTGGGAACACAGAGAGGTCTCATCATTGACCTGAGACCTCAGGTAATTTACACTCAAAGGAGAGAAGCAGCCTGGCAGCTCTGTTAACAGACAATAGCAACCCAGTATCATAAAAGTACCTGAAGCATTGATATTCCTGAGGAGGCTACCGACCCTGGCCTGAGAGAAAGGGAGGAGAAATCAGGGAAGGTTTGCAGAAATACACAATAGAGCTTCAAATCTTATTTTATTATATTTCTCTCTTTTGGAGTGTTTAAAGCCTGATCCTGGGTCCTCATTTATAGGAGGCAAAACTGAGTAGCAGAAGCATAGTCAGACGTCTTTCATGGGAGTCCAACTGTGATGGGCGCCATCTGAATCAGATCATGTTCATTCTGATGTTTGAACTCATGATGCATAGAGAAACGGTCAAATCCTTAATTCTACCATTCATGGTTCTATGTGACCTGCCCCTAACCCGCCATTCCACCCTCGCCTCACACAATCCTCTGCTCCAGTCTCACTGGCATTCTCATACCTCAAGCACAACAGAGTCCTTCTGACTCTAGGAAGTTGGCTCTGGGTGTTCCCTCTGCTTGGAATACACATTTCACCAGAATTTTGCAAGGCAAATTTCTTGATATTAGGGCCTCAGCTTAAAGAGAATCTGTCTACGACCACACAATGGGAAATGGCCACCCAGTCTCTCTCTTTTAATCGACCCCATGAATTTTACCAAAGCACAGATTACCACCAGGTAGTACGTCTTAAAAAACACTGTGCATATTTGATTGTCTACTTTCTCTACATGTAATCTTGAAAATCTCATCTGCCTTGATCACAGGGATACCTGCAGCGTCCCAAATAACAGGTATCACCATGCATTTATTGTATTGATGAAGGAATACATACAAAAAAGAATAAATGGAGAACCATCCTGGTTTCCCAGGCTCTCTGCTCTTCATGCTATTTCGTGGGCTGCAGGGAGGAGAAAAGCAATCATCAAGAGCATACTTGCTCCTGAGAAAAAGCACACTTTGAAAAATGAAGTGTTCCCTGTCATTAGCTTTCAGTCAAGCATCACATCAGGAAACTTTTGCATCAGGTGCTGTGATTGGACCTTGAGGGGGGATGCCTGTGATGCAGACCTGGCCCTCCTGTGAGCTGAAACAGATGGTTCCTTCATACAAATCTAAATAAAGCTGTAATAGTGTTGGCCAGCAAATACTGCACAGGTGAGCCTTCCTTTAAAAAAGAGAACGTGTTGCTCGGATGTTCTATACAAATCAATATCTGCAATGCCAATAATTTTTATTTTTCACACAGTCTATCTTCTTTTTGGACCTCTCATTGATGGACTGCCATTCCTTATAGTCTAGTTTAGTATCAGCCTGACCCAGAATTTCCCCCTCCCGGACCCCCATCAAGATATCCTGCACACTCTATCAGGGTTATTGTTGCAGAGCATCACTCTCATAATGCACCCTTCTCCTTCACTATCTGAGTAATGAGTTATCTTTAATTATCTGATCAAGGTAGAGAATCACACACAGCACATCTGTAATTAGGCTGTGCTCTGATTAGGTGGTCGATGGCACAGCCACAGCTGATGCCTTACAGCACAGGAAACATCTTGGTGAGATAAGTCTGTGCATTGTTTGGAAAGACAGTCTAGCAAGATAATCACAAGGATTGTGCACTAAAAGGGAAAGGAAAAGATGGCGGTGCACAAGAGAAGAGATTACGATGTGTGGAAATTAAGAGATGGTTGTTCTCTCTCCCATCCAGCTGGTGGTACTCCAAGGAACCAAGAGCACAGGTGAGAATGTGTTCACTTCTCCAAGCTTAGTTTATTTGCTTTCTTCCTCATTGGATTTAAGTTTCATGAACTTTGGGACCATGTCTGTATTTACCACCATCATATCCCCCTTGGTAAGTACCAAGTATAGGACTTAATGAACTTTTTTGAAATGATGAGTAGATTAATAATGCAAGTGATGCTCAAGTGAGGATACCGAGGTGGTAAGATATCAATAGCACTGTATCAAGGAGCACACAGGGAGGACATCTGGGGAAGAAGCAGTTGGGAAATACCTACCTTTCCCAGCAATGAGAATGCCCTGAAGACCTGTCAAAGACCAGACTCAGAGGACACTCAGACTCAGATAATCTTGGGGGGGGAGCGTGTTTATTACACTAGTTGTAAGTTCCCTTCATGTATTTTTGTTGTAGGTTATGGTCTTATAAAGACATTGATGGTTCTGTATGTTTTTATCCCCATGGGTGCTACAAGATGGCATGTGGAGGTGAATACAGGCTTGGGATATGAATGATGAAGATACTATTTTGTGGAAAATTCCATGTTTAGGGAACTTGTGAATGAATACAGACTCACATAAGCACAAGGAGATACTCTATTCAGTACCTATTATATGCTTTGCCCCAGTGGAGGGGTTATATCCATCAATCTCATGCACGTCTCACAGCAAATTTGAGAAGTGGGTTTTTGGCTTGTTTTTTGTTTATAGTTTACAAAAGAGTAATTAGGACTTCAGAGAAGTAAATTAACTTTTCCATAAACACACAGCAAGTATATATCCAGGTTTCCTTATTCCAGAGAAGTACTATTTTCCTTCTTGATGTTTTCCCTAAAATATGCCAACAGAAGATGGAATCTAATCTTCCCCTAATACCTTTCTTAAATATATATTTTATGAATTTTACTGGCCCAGATTTTCCTGTTTCTCAAGGCACATCTGCAAAAAAACCTTGAAAACAGAGATGGCAATCCTTGGTATATGTGCCATTTCTCCCACCCACATGACAGTTATCACCAATTAACTATGGAGGGTTGGAGTTTTTCCCATCAGGGTTAGATGCAGACTTAGGGCTTAGCATACAGAGCTCCAAATTCCACTAAGAGTTAATAAGAATTTGCACACTCATATAAAATGTGTTTTTTGTTTCTTGTGTGAATATTCCTGGGTGAGACTCTGAGTGCATTAGAACAGGAATTGGGCTAGAATTTAGGAAACCTACATTTTACCACAAGCCGCCACTTGTAACTGACTCTGAATGAGTCATTCCATTTTTTCTGAACCCCAGTTTCCCCATTTGTGAAAGGAAAGTTTTAGACTAAATCAACTCTAAGTTCTCTTTTTCCACTAACATTTTGGAAGTGACAGAGCTACTTAAAGCAATTTACTGGCCCTAAATCACATTCCCAGAAGGCTAGCTCACCTGATAAATTAATAACTGCGACAGTTTTAATGAGTCTCTCTTATCATATGTGTTCACCCTGTTAAGGAACATTATTACATTTCAAAAAGGTTTTCAAGAATATAGTTCTTGTACCCAAAAAATAGGCTCCAGGGCATATGAGTTCTTTTCTGTCTTCTTTCCAACATAAATTCCTGAGAAGAGGGTAGGTTTCAAGGGGTAGCGAGATTCAATTTCCTTATCATGTTTCATCATGTGAGCAAGATAAAATGGATTCTGTTGATATTAGTGGACTGAGAATTTTGACTCCCATTAATCCAAGAGTAAAATGACTTTTTCGGGTAGATAAGGACAGGCATCACTTAAGTGCTGCCTGTGTGAGCAGATATAGAGTCCCCAGAGCCACTCCTACATGTCAGCCCAGAATCAGCATTTATCTCCCCTCTTAGAGTCCTCAGAGGCAGCCTGATGATTGGAAGACCCTGTTTAATAGAGCAGCTAGTGGACACACTGTGAATATTCAAATGTAACCTAATGGAATCTTAAAAATTTGACCCCTCAATCACTCGCTATATTTCAAGAGCTCGATAGCCAGTGACTAGTGTCCATATCACTGGTTAGCACAGATACTGAGAAACTCCCATCCATGCAGACAGTGCTGTCATTCAGTGTCATTCTACGTAAAGACGTTTGTGATTCTCTAGAACACGGAAGTCCTGACAATGCTCTTTGTGTTGGCAATAGAAAACACTTTCTTCTTCAGGCTCTTGCTTTTCAGTGCTAGCTAAGCATTGCATTGAATGTGCAGCATGGAGCCAAGAAATTTTTTGGTTCCATTTCACCCCTGCTTTTTTTTCAATGTAACAGTATGCAATGAGACTTAAGAAGCCCCAGAGAATTTTTTCACTTGTGTATCTTAAAAAGGATGCCCTTGTTCTTATCATTATACAGTTGTAAATGAATGACACTATTGATTCCAGTTTTGATTCAAATACTATTAACTTATTATTTTTGTCAATTAAAAATAAATGTTCATACACTTATGAAGTATTAGAAATAAACTCATTATTTGAGGTCTTTAGGGTCCCAACTAAGTCTCATCATTTACTATTAATAAACTAGCCATAAGTTCATCTTATTTCACTAGTAATTTTTTATCTAAAAAGACCATTTATTTTTAGGTTTTCTACTAGTGAAATACTGTGGCCACATGATTTTCCCATCCAAATCTTATGGTATTTTACTCTGGTCTATTTCTCACTCCATTGACCTCATTCAGAATGGCCTTCCATTTTTCAGGAAAGGTTGCTAATAATGGGAACTGGAGCTTGGTTTTAGCAAACATATTCTGGACACTGCATTTGATCGACAGAGCCAGAGGTTCTTCACTTAACATTTCTTTTTCTCTGTGCACATCACAGCAGAAGAGTACTGAGGAGGAAACTGTGGCAAAAAGAGTTTAACAACTTAAGATCACACACTGGGTCTGAAGCAGAACTGGCATGTGAAGGTGGAGGTCTAAACTCATGCTACGCCAGCCTGCCCCGCAAGTACACTGAAGCAGTGTTGCTGCGGTTCCTCCTGCCTGCCTCTGGCACAGACACTGCTAATGAGGCACAGAATGCCCCCAGCAAATAATCACACCGTTCTTGAAATCCGAGCATAATGGGCATGAAGGATGGTACCATCTAGAACTTCACACCAGAGAAAACTCAGGGCTACTTTTGAATTTGGCTTACTTTTGGTCATTTTTTTGCAACCACTCTGTAGGATGTTCGAAACACCTCCCCAACACATTAAAGATGTAGGTAAATGGGTGGGTAGGTAGGTAGATGAATGAGTGAGTGAGGATGGTATGGGTAAAACTGGGAGGTTGATGCGTCATATAATGTCTGTACAACGGTGTACACCTGTACAATGTTTACAATGCTGTAAAACACAATTACAGCATTCCATTTTACCCACAAAGAGGTAAGACCATCTTTTTCAATTTACTTGAGGGGCAGGCTGGCATATGATCAAGAATATAGACTTCCAGCCTTCAAATTCCAGTTCTGCTTCAGACCCAATGTATGATCTTAAGTTTCTTTGACCTTCTCCTTCAGTGTTAGTCTGTGCTTCACACCTGTAAGTGATACAAAGTGAAAAGACTCGTCAAACCTAAGGCCTCATAATCTTCTGTTACCAGAAAAGTAAAGATTTGGCTTTAAAAGAACCTTAAAGTTTATTAATATATAATTGCCATCATTCATTGAGTGCTTATAACATGCCAGGCTTGCAATAGATGCATGCTCCAATGCTGATAAAATGCCAGCCATTACACTAAAATGGCTAAAATGAAAATATGTGTTTCATTCAATCCACAATAGCTCAGAGATGTTATTCTCATCTTTATTTTCAAAGATGAGGAAACAGAGGCTTAGAGAAATTAGATGACTTCTCCAAGATCACTCAACTAGTTAGTGGGGATAGGGGAAGGGCAGGATTCAAATTCAAGTAGCTCTGAATCCAAAACCTATATTCTTTCATTTAAGTACTTTCTTGTCTAACATAAATGCCAATTATATAACTAAAAAGCTTAATTTGTAATTAAGCTTGGAATTTGTAATTGAGCATGGAATATTTTCAAACTGCAGTTTGAAGCAAAACTTTACTGATTTGCATATGGAAATACAGAAACTCCAAAAAGAAAAGGAAAGATCCGAGAAAACAAGAGAGAAGAAAGAATAAAATAAAGAATGTGGATGGTAAGGCTGCAGTTTTAAAGACAAGAGATGGGACAGATTTACAGACAGGCTGTCTTGCAAATGAGACTTTGGCAGAGAAATTGACAAGAAGCGTTCCTAGGAAGTTGCACTGTGCTGACCTTAGGACTTCCTCTTAACCTTCCCCCTAGAAAACTCCTAGTATAGATCTACCATATTCTCAATGCTTTTGAAGTCAAAAAAAAAAAAAAAATTCTTTTTGCCACAGTTTCCTCCTCAGTACATGGGAATAATAATAATAGAATCTACCACAAGGGGTTATGAAGATCGAATACATTTAAATCTCTAAACTACTTAGAAAAGTTCTTGGCACTTGGTAAGTCATCAATATTGCTAGCTATTATTATAGTGATTCCTTGGAACCTGAGAATTCCAGGAAAGAAACTCAGGAAGCTAGGGAAAGATTAGTTGATTTCTACTTGAAATGTTTTAATAACCCCCCAACTGCAGAGAAAATAGAGATACATTCTCAAATCAATTGAACTCAAGATCTCTTCCAGCTTTGGCAGAGTGGACATAGTTTAAGAATGGCACCAGAAGTTCCCCCTCTTTCTCTTTGCAGCTTTGTGGAATATGTGGGGGCTTAAAAAACATAAGGCAAGCTCTCACAAAGGTGTCTCTCAGCATCTGCCAATTATTCTGTAAGCCTTCTGTCTTTCAGCTTTGCTACCACCTCCTGTGCTCTGCTCAGCTCAGTAAGCTCTAGAAGGCTTGCCTCCCCTCTCTGAAGCAGCAATATGCTTGAGTCTTGTACCTGCATCCCCTTTTCTGGACACTGGGGACCTTTGCTTGGCCATTGTGGGTGGGTTAAAATACATTAAAGCCAGCCAACGTCCCTCTAAGGAGAAGTTCATCTGAGGGTAATTCAGGAACCAGTAAAGGATGGCAAATCACTTTATGGAAATTAGCTTTTAATTATTCATGGACAATTTGACTGCAATCCGGCAGGTGTCCTGATAAGATGAGGATGACTTGATAAGGAGATTTTTTTTCCCCTCTGTAAAACATATTCAAAACGTCCCCAAATCTACTTGAAATGTTCAGACTTGAAGAGGCCATAGAGAAGGATTAGTTTATTGACTCCAGAATGAGTGATCTCTGTAAAGATGTCATTATTCATTTATTCATTTGTTGAATGATTCTTATCCTCTGTTGATGAATCATTTTTGGAAGAGACAAGAAAGACAATTGATTAAAAAAAGAAAAATATATTAAATCATGTGATATGAGGTCATATTTTTACCTTTCTTCCTCCACCCATTTCCTGAAAGACGAGCAGTGTTGTGTTATGGGAAAAAAATGAATTTTGATCAGGTAGACCTAGGTTCAAACTAAAATATCACCTATTATTGGCTGGATGACCCTAGTAAACCAATTAACCTCTTTGCATCTCTATTTCCTTACATGAAAATGTGAGTATATTCAAATCTTGGATGAGGAATGAAAATACGAAGTCTGTGACTGAGAAGTTGTTGGTTTTTATAAGTGACAGTGGAGATGAGCATTATGCAGCTAACTGTTCTCTGAAGGACCTTGGGAGGCTAACATCCACCTAGCTGGGGCCTGAGGGCATTTGGCAGTTTGCATACTGCCCACAGGCCCATGTTACTATGATTTCCTCTGAGAGGTTTACTGCGCCAAATTCAGATCCTGCTCAATCATTTTCTCAACCTCCCCCTAAAAGCAAAAGGCCTCTAAATGAAGGGCCTACAGATTCAAACATTGGAGATAGGATAGAACCTTCATCCCTTCCCTTTAACCTTATCATTAGAACTATGACCATGAATAAAATAAAACAGGATATGTGAGAAACATTTCTAAGCACTGAATTGCTCTTCAAATATAATTATGACAATGATGGCATCCTAGGATCTCACATTTGGAAAGGATCTGATTATTACTAATTATTGAGTGTCCATACATGAGAAGACAAAAAGATAGACAAAAATAAATCCAACCACTAGCTTGATATATAGTTTTCAGCTTATTCCCTAATTTACCACTTCAAGGCTCACTAGCAGAAACTCAAGTGACTACAATTTCTCCCTCTTTCTTTATCTTCTTCCTATCTTCTCAAAGCTCCCATTTCTTTTTCCAAGAGTTAAAATTATTTTGCTAAAATCCAAAAGGGGACAGAAAAGAAAAAAAATAATGTAGCGTTTTGGTTTGTGAAACATTTCACACTCATTCTTGTTCATCATCTAACTCCTTCTCACCTCTCTAGTGTAACCTTTTTTTTTTTTGCTTCTAGTTATTTTTATTTTCTTTAATTAAAAAATAGAGTTGAAATACAATATTATGTTAGTTTCAAGTGTACTACATAATGATTTCTCATTTGCATACATTATAAAATAAACACCACACTAAGTCTAGTAACCATCTGTCTCCATCTCCATACAAAGTTATTATGGATCATACTTCTTATGCCAAATGGCATGACTTATTTATTATATAACTGAAATTTTAAACCTCCTAATCCCATTCACCTATTTGGCATACTCCCCATTTCCCTCTGTAACATAACCTTCCACCGTTTTTTTTTTTGTTGTTTTGTTTTGTTTTTTAATTTTTATTCAGGGCACATGGTTTGCAAGGATGGAAATGTCACTTGTCTATCAAAAGTTAAGGAACTCTCCCAAGTTCTTAAAATCAGACAGTCAATGACTGCTATTTCAGGTCCGCTGACTCTCATTCATGATTATTTCAGTATGAAGAAAGCCCAGAGGTAGGAAGCATAAAAGGACCAGAAATCTGAGAGAGGAGAAAATTCAGGGAGAACCTGTGAGGAACACACATGGTTTTGTAAGCAGATGGTCCTACATACCCTCCATGGGGAATGAGAATTGGAGCTGAGAATATGAGCTTTCCCACTGCTCTTGCCATACCCGAAACCTATCCCATATATCTCTAGGAGAAACTAAAGGATCTGAAATTGTCATGGAGTGTAGAAAGAGTGAAAGAGGGGGAGAGAGAGAGTGAGAATGAGAGAATGCCAAGAGAAAGAGACCAGAGAGGTAAAGAAATGATGAAAAATGACAAAGAAGAAACAGGCAAAGAGAAAGAAAAAAGGAAAAAGAGCTAGACCAGAAAACCACAGCAGAAGTGGGACAAAGAGGTGCAGACATAGAATTAGAGAGAGGGAGAGAGAGGAAGAGAAACAGAAAGAATCATTTAAATTCTTGAGCCAGATGGTAAGTGCTACAGTGAAGGGTCAAAGCAAATAATACTGTGACAAAGTCAACATCAGATTAAACTAGAAAACTGGAGAGGAAATCGTGGTAAAATTCAATCTAAGGAAATAAAAAAAGAAGGTGGGGGGGCAAGACAGCTGGAGACTGGGGCAGAGGGGAGTGAAGGATTGAGTTAAACAGAAAAAAAAAGTCAGCTAAGGCACAGATGTGAACTTAAGAACTAGACAAGAGAAGCAACTGAAATCCGTGGAGATGTGGAAATGTTTGGTTCAGAGACATGGGAAGCAGCATGAAAAAAAGTCAAGTCAAATGGCAGCCCTGGAGGGTCCTGCTTTAGCTACAAACAGCATAAAGTCAGGAGGGAGACTGATCTCTGTGGTTGGTCCTTTCATTCTTGAGAGTGTGACCTTGGCGTCCGTGTGAATGTGGAGGATGGTCTCGGTCAGCTATGCAGCCCCTCCCCATTCTGAGATGATTCTGAAATCTCAAAAGCTGAGGCCAAAGATCCAAGAGGGGTGGAGACTCTGGCTGAGTTTGTGGATGGCAGGATAAGCTGAGCTGTGACAAGAGCCCTTATGCTTAGAAATCTCTCATCACAAAGATCCTCAACTACAAGTTGACAATGAGGTAGTGGAAAGAACACTGGACTCTGCTCTGGTCCATGACAGAAACTTTCTGTGTGACCTCGGGCAGTTCCTTGACTTGTGTTGGTCTCTGTTTTGTATGGTCCCTGGGCTTCCCTGATAGCTCAGTTGGTAAAGAATCTGCCTACAATGCAGGAGACCCCAGTTCGATCCCTGGGTCAGGAAAATCCCCTGGAGAAGGGCTAGGCTACCCACTCCACTTGGACTTCCCTTGTGCCTCAGCTGGTAAAGAATCTGCCCGCAATGTGGGAGACCTGGGTTTGATCCCTGGGTTGGGAAGATCCCCTGAAGAAGGGAAAGGCTACCCGCTCCAGTATTCTGGCTTGGAAAATTCCATGGACTGGCATGGGGAAGTCCATGAGATTGCAGAGTCAGACATGACTGAGCGACTTTCACTTTCACTGTTCTATATGGGCAGGTGGGGAGATGGGAAGCAGATGGATTATATCAAATCCCAGGTAGTCAACTCAAATGCCTTCAGTAAATCTGCCAGTGGATACAGTGGAGAACCAGGAAGGTTGTACTTTACCTGAAAGAGAATAGTTGCTACTTGGCTTCCACTAATTGTATGTGTGGGTATGAAAATCAAATGTTAATCAGACCTTTTAATGTTTCCAAGAGAACTCTGAATTCCTGATTTGTTTGCAAAATGCAGTGGACATACAAAACAGGATTTAGGACTTCGGCCTATCAAAATGTGAATGGAGCCTCCAGGTTGCAGCTTCTGGGACAAATGCTCTTTTAAAAGGCTCATTCCATGCTGTTCAATTCTGGGATTCTGTAACATAAGGAATGGAGAGTCCTTAGATGTGAAATTGAAAATCAAGGGTAAAAGGATAGAGGGAGTTGATTAGGAAAAATGTTTAACACCATTTTCTCTTCTACTCTTTGCTTTTGTTCCAGTATTTGGTTTAATCTCCTCAATTTCAGTTCGAAGCTGAACTGAAGCAGAAGCAGAAGCAGTGCCTCTTCAATGCTACCCACGTCTTCCTCCTTGTTCTCTCTTCTGTCTTTGTCTTCGCTCTTTCCCTCTTACAGTCTCTTCCTGCCCTGTTTAAAAAACCCATTCCTGTTTCTCATTCCTGGTCTTTATCTCTTTGCTGTCTCTATTCTCTTCGTTCTGTCTTTCTTCCCCATGACTCAGAGCCTTGGGGTAATACCAGCCCTGGTATCTGAAGGCAAGTGAAATTCTACTATATGGAAAGTTAAAAGTGTTTCTGTGGTGGGATATTCAATCATTTGAATCCTTGATAGGAATAGTTCTTTTTCTGTCTTCCAGCAATAAATCCAGACTTTATCTAATCTCTGATCTCAGAGAGAAGAGAATTAACCAGCTGAGAGTGTGACTAGAAACGAAACCCACAGAGAAGGGAGTGAAAAAGAGACTGCTTTATCTGTGTGTGCACACAGCATAGTAACATGGAATCAGTGAGGAAGGGAGCAAGCTCGGATCCTCTGTCCTCATCAATCTATACTACTTCTTAAAATGCTTGACTTTTCCCTTCTAAAATCATCTTATTTTGCCCCTTTATTTCCCGGACTCTACCTCCAAGAAACCACGCGATTGTTACCCTCCACTTACTTACGCAGATCTCCTTAATCATCCCTTTCCTTGTTTTCTCTCTTTCTAGTCTCTGCTTCTCTCTCAAAAGCTGTTTTTGCCCTTCGTTTTCCCACCAGATCATAAACACTGTCTCACTCACCGTTGCATCCTCTTTGTTTGTTATAAGGTCTGGCATGAACTACCTTCCCATCTCACACCACAGACACACACACACACACACACACACACACACACACACACGGCACGCTGATGTCCTTACTAAATCTCTGAATCAAATAAGACTTCCACTAAAAGTTCCATATGTAGGGAACCTGGCTCATCTCTTCTAAACTCTTTGGGGGTAGAAGCCTGTAATCTCTGTTGCACCAGAATTATACTTTACTCATAGCAGAGCTTGAGTTTTATGCTAAATTGCTTGAAAGTAAAATGACTTGAATTCTAACCCAGTTTTTGCCTCTCACATTTGAACTCTTTGAGACTCAGTTATTGTAACATGAAGACTACATATCTCTCATCCATTTGCATCTTTTAAAATATAACTCTATTTTGATTTTATAATTCTATTTGATTATCTTTGTAGTCTGCATTTCAGATAATTCCTTCCAATAAATAAAAGCAACAAATATACGTGGCTCTGCTCCACTCTTTAAGAGCATTTATCACATAGGACCAGGAAGAGAATAGAAGGTTAAATACAATGGAAAATTGATAAAACATCATAAATTCTTTATATTTCTATTGGGAAGAAATGCTGCCCCAATAGCAGAGCCATTGGAGGAATGAGAGAGGAATGTGGGGATGGAGAGGAGATCAGAGACCATGTCTGTGGCCTCTCTGGGCCAGTTGTGTTCCTTTTGGGAGGATTCAGCCTTTCTCACAGGCAAAGTCTCAGAATACTGAAATCTTAGAATAAATAATCTTCACAATTTTGTCTGGGCTCTGGCATTCTAGGATTGAACAAAGAGCAGCTTGAGACCACATAGCAAGAGTCGAACTGGAGAAGAATTAAGTTATTTTGATATATGCATTGCAATGTAAGTCACATTGCAAAGGAGGATATGGATTGGGGTTTCAGCTTTTACCATCCAGCACTGGAGTGCACATCCTGCCTCCACCCTGATCTGTAGACTCTTTTCTTTCCTATATCTGCATAGATTCCTCTCTGCTTTCCTTGTTCTCCTCTCCTCCTGTCTTGCAGAGATTCTGACATCTTGTTTCCTTCTAATACTTAAAATAAAGAATTATTTCCAATGCACATTCACTTTTACTGTCAACACACTTAAAAGACCACGTTGAGTACATCAAAAGCATCAACTAATTTATGGAAAAAAACACAAAGTAGACAAAGTTATCTTTTCAGAAATATGTTTTTCTGCTTTGATTTTTTAAAAAATGCACACATAAGTATGTACTGATGCATTTCAAAACCTCTGTCTCTACTGATTCTTTTTCCCCTGTTAACATGATTTCTATCTTCATCTCTCTCCTTTTTTTCTTTTCCTTCTTCCTTCCTTTCTTCTCTCCCTCACTTTCTTCCTGTCTTTGCATTTCTCTTTTCTCTGGTTTCTATATTTTCTCTTCTATATTCTTTTTTCCCACATGAACTCCCCCTGTTTGTCTCCTCATAGATAAAATAAAAGAAAGATAAATGAATATAGATTTGCATATATGGTAATGAGGTCAGTTTTATAGTTGTAATTTAGCTGGGCCTCAGTGAAACTGAATAATCTATAATAAAGTTAAAACAATTAAAACTTGGTCCCTCCTGCTATATGGTGGATGCATCTCCCATGACTCAGCAATTTCACACCTGGGTACCTTCCCCACATACATGTACCCACCAAAGACATGCAGTTGAAAGTGCATGGTGACAGTATTGTGATGATCGAAAATCACAACCGAGCCATATGCTCCACAAAGTAAGGTGAAAAAGTGTATACGGTCATATAATCACGACTTGGAGACTGAACAATAGAATGATCATACGATAGATTCTAATGCAGCAGTTAGCATGAACAGAAAGCAACAGACAACAACACACACTACTGTGATTTATACACTGCAACACTGTGGACTTCACTCTGGTTTTCACGGGCCGCTACTCTGCCTCCATTTCCCACTGCAGCATTCAGCAGATCCTGTGGGGGAAAGCAGTCTAGTGTTTGCAGTACCTCTCGATTCTCAGCCTGCATAGCTGTCAAAGTTCCTCTGGTTTTCTTTTCCCTCACAAGAGTATCTCTGTTTCCTGCAAGCTTCATCTTCTGTCTGTGCCGAAAGTGAAGAAATGCTGCCCGCCCCCCAGTCCCAGGAAGAAAGCAGTGATTCTACTAGCCTAGGAAAGGTTTTTTGGTCTGGAATTCAATGCTTCTAAATTCTTTACTTTCCATATGTTTCTGATCACTATTTAAAGATATGTTACTTTTGTAATTTGGGTATTTTTTTTCCCTAGTAGTTCTAACAGAAGCCATAGTTTGCTGCTACTTTCTGCTTCTGAACCAGGAGTCTTTTCAGATTTGAGTTTCAAGTTCTTCAAATTACAAGATCTGTAAATTTATGCAAAATCTACTATCAGTTATTCATCTTGACAACTGAGATATAATAAGATCTCTTCTATAGGGCTAGTGAAAAGAATCAAGATAACTCATGCAATATGCTCTAAATGGTGCTTGGCATATGATAAGGATTTTTTTAAATGGCATCTGTAGACTTATGTAGATTTTGTAGATGCAAAAACATTATAGACTCACAGGGGTTGCTTTAAAACAAGAAAACAAAATTACAAACAGAAAATAAACAGCTAAAACTTATGTTTAACTAGAAAAGAACTCATAATAAACTCAATTATTTCAAATCTCCTCATGTGACTCAGTCAGTAAAAAAACTTCCTGCAATGCAGGAGAGTGAGCTTCGATGCCTGGGTCAGGAAGATCTCCTGGAGAAGAAAGTGGTAACCCATTTCAGTATTCTTGCCTGGGAAATCCCATGGACAGAGGAGCCTGGTGGGTCACAGTCCATGGGGTCACATGATTCGGACATGACTTAATGGCTAAACCACCACCACCAATCTGGAAAAAAATGTAATTAAAAAAATCATTTTCTGATATATTTCTATAATATTTTTACTTAGATATTTTTCTTTTGGCTTTATCTGATCATGTCTGTCTATGACAATGCTTTTGTAATAGTCTTTAAAGAGAAAATAAAAGGTAATTTGATCTTTTCTCTAATGATGTTGTTTAAAATTTGTTTTCCATTAAAGATAATTTAGAGAAGTTTATTTGAGTATCACTAATTATTCTAATGCCATGTAAATTTTTAAGAATGTGGTCAAATTTGTGAAAATCTTCAGAAAATTTGTTTCATATATGAGCTATAAAATTTAAAAGCTTTCAAGATTTTCTTACAAGCTTTTTGAGATTACAGCATTAGGAATATTTACTGAAAGCCATCCCTATACTTGAGATGACATTCCCACAAAAGTGCCTCTGAATCATGTAAATATATTTATCTTACCACATCTCAACTTTCCATTACCCAGACTCCAAAATGTTTACAGCTAACAGTCACCAACCCACAGGAGAGAAAACATTACATAATGGGAGTTGCAGTAGAAAGAGCTGTTTTAATCAATTATGGCTAACATATTTTACTGTAATATATGACCATGTGAAAAACTCCCCAGACCTTAGATGGACCTGTGCAAGGGAGCAGCCCTGAAGCTTAAGCCTCATTAACTTCTCAGTAAACCCACCTAGGTGAACAGCTGTTATTCATGACATTTCCTTCCCTGAGCAAAAGCAAGCAGATCTTCTGCCCACTTCACTCTGCTTTCTCAGGCCCTGCGGGCTTCTGATAGTCGGCCTAGCTGTTAGACCGCTGCAGCATTTTCCAAAGTGTGTTTCCTAGTTTCTAGATCTGTACTGTCCAATGTGTAGCTTCTAGACACATGTGGCTATTGGAATTTAAATTAGAAATGAATTAACCTGAATACAACTTACACTCCGTTTCTTAGTCACATTGAAAAGGGCTCAATTGCCACCTATAACTAACGGTTACCATATAGAGTAGAGCAGATACAGACACATCTATTATGACACAGAGAGTTCTACAGGACACTACCACTCAAGAAATATTCAGAAGATATGAGTTTCAAGGTCAAGTGGATTTGGAAGACACTGCACAAAACATCCTCCTGTGATATCTCTAATATTAAAGCATGAAAAATCCTGCCATGCAAAAGCACACCTAACCCAAAGCTATTGGATGCTGGAAGCCCTCCACATCCCCCTTGTTTCAGGGGTTGATTTTTGTTTGCATCTTAATCACATTGCCTAGCTTCTTGTCTCACAACTGCTACCAAAAGAGATTAATAAAAGCAACTGCAAAGACAATTTATGAAATCATTATTTTCAACCAAACTCTTTAGAGTCATTCTAACACATAGTCCTTATAATTTTGTGCAGATGAGTTCTATTTTCACACATGAGAAAAGTTTTTTCAGGGTTAAGAAACTTATTTAACCTTGCTGTCTCACATGAGAGACAGCAAAAGAGACACAGATGTATAGAACAGTCTTTTGGACTCTGTGGGAGAGGGAGAGGGTGGGATGATTTGGGAGAATGGCATTGAAACATGTATAATATCATTTATGAAATGAATAGCTGGTCCAGGTTCAATGCATGATACAGGATGCTTGGGGCTGGTGCACTGGGATGACCCAGAGGGATGGTACAAGGAGGGTGGAGGTGGGGGGCTCAGGATGAGGAACATGTGTATACCTGTGGCAGATTCATGTTGATGTATGGCAAAACCAATACAATATTGTAAAGTAATTAGCCCCCAATTAAAATAAATACATTTATATTAAAAAAGAAAAAAATAAAATGCCACTCTTAAATATAAATAACAAAAAAAAAAAGAAAGAAACTTATTTAAGATCACACAATAAATAAAGGGTAGGATTGGAAGCTGCCCCTGGGTCCTTGATTATGCTCTTATTGTGTCTTCTTTGGTGTTTGACTAAGTTTTAGAATCGATAGGGCTGCAGGCATAGAGTCAATCTAGTGGGTGGATGTGGCTGCCACCCAGAGACCCAGAATAGGTCCTGACAGTCTTTGGGGTGGTGGTGGTAGGATAAAGGAGGGAAAGAGGTTGTCTGGGAACCAAGTTAACAACAGCTAAATCTTCTTAGCTTCTGTAATGGTTTATAAAGTAGAGTTTCTCCAAGATGTTTTAATACTGGATCCTTCACGTCTGGTGTGGGGATTACAGCCATCTTCCTTTTTCTGCTGGAAAAGAAGGCTCTGCTGCTGCTGCTAAGTCACTTCAGTCATGTCCAACTCTGTTTGACCCCATAGACGGCAGCCCACCAGGCTCCCCCATCCCTGGGATTCTCCAGGCAAGAACACTGGAGTGGGTTGCCATTTCCTTCTCCAATGCATGAAAGTGAAAAGTGAAAAGAAGGCTCAGGGGACTACAATTATTTGCTCAAGAACAAAATTCTAGTAGAGAACTGAAACCTAAATCTACTAAATGGTTTTAGCTTTTTTTTTTTTTTGGTTAAATTTGGAACATTTTGTTCAAATAAAATGTTCTGTGGGCACACAGGAGGATCGGGGAGCTGTTCTGTCAATTCAGCCTTCCCCTCCCTTTTGCTTCGGGTTGCCTTGGAACCCTGCAAGGCCTCAGTGACCCACAAGGGCTTTATGGAGGAGAGTTTGGAAATAACTTTAATAGACTGTGTAGCTGCTTTGCTCTGTATCACAGGAAGTGTCCCTGAACAGGTTAAAACATGAAAGAGAAACCTAAGAGTAACAATTCACTCATGTTCTAAAAGAGATTTTAAAATTTGTGATAAGTCATATGAAAACTTGGAATCATTCTCATCAAAACAAGTAATTGTTTGGTTACCTGCTCAGAGATAGTATAAAGGTTGGAACAAAACACTGGATTTACCAACAGGATTTAACATGGGATCACTAAGGTCATGACGATGAGCTCTATGTCTTAATGCCAAGTTATCAGAATTTATAATAACTCTTAGACCCAAAGGAGATTTATAAAAGACACATGGCTGGATGGCAATCTTTCTCAGGTTTAGATCACATGGCAAATAGTGAAATTAAAATGATACAAGATTAAAAGCTTAAAAAGCAGATGTACGCTCTGCATCTAAAAGATGCTGGCTAATGGAATTAGTGCAACCTGCTCAGCTTTGTTGATACTAAACCCATAATATCTCTTTACACACACACACACACACACACACACACGCCTGTCCTTCAGACTTGAGAGTAAATGGGGATGATATGCCTTATAAAGAATTGCATAGACTTGATGTATCTTTGCCATCTGTATTCCCCTTTCCCTCTTTTCTTTCTCTCTTTGTTGCTAGAACTCAAGTCAACACAGTCAGGAAGGTGGATTGCCTACAGGCAAAAAACCCTGGTTACACGGGGCTTTAATGTGACCTATAGTTGACACAATTTGCCTTGGGCAATAAGTCTGGGGATGACCAGTGCCATATGTCTCTGAAAGCCCATCAGGAGATTTTTTTTTAAAAGACAGAAATTGCTCCATCTGCATCATCTGCCTCCACTTGAGCAGTTTTGTTGTTTGCAAGGTTATCCTGGAAAACACGAACACGCCAGAAAGAATGTGGCACTGACAGACTGAGAGTGAGGTGCTGTGTGTGAGCCGTGTGAGCACGTGTGCGTGTACTTAGACAAGAGGGGGCGTTGCGGCCCCTTTGTTCTAAAGGGCAGTTCTCCCTGGAAGTGGCCAATCAGTCACTGTCACTGCGCGAGGAGGGGGTGGGGGAGGTGGTACTGGGGCGGGGACAAGCCAGGTTTGCCCAGAATACTCATTGTGCGGGACGATCCCACAGCCGCTGCACACCCAGTGTAAATACGGACAGCCCCATTTATCACACAACTCCCTTCCGCAGCATACGTCCAAAGTACAGCAATGATTTAGTGCCTGCAGCTGGAACAGCACTACGTTTCTCCAAAACAGTGGCGTTTAAAAATGAGGCAGTGGAAGTGGAGAGGAGGCAGGGGCTACAGGGAGGGGAGAACTAACTTCAGGTTTCTGAGAAGAGGGGGGAAGAGTAACAGGAATGACCGCCCCAGTAGACCACCCTCTTGCTTTAACATCACTTTTCTCCCAGAACTTATTGGCGTTGGTGTAATTCAAGCTAAAATTCTTCAACTGGTGTTGTGTCTGCCGAACTGCCTGCCCCTGGCCCTGACCACATGTGTACTGTCAGACTCAGGGCATGCTCTTTAAAGAGTATTGATTCAGTTCTTTTGGAAACTTGTGTCTGGACAAAACATACAAACCCATCCATCAGGACAAAAAAAAAAAAAAAACAACCAAATAGCTTGATTTTTAGTTAGTATAGGTATTTATCATTCATTCATTCAATAAATAGTTTATAACATCTGCGGGCACTAGTGGTAAAGAACCTGTCTGCCAACGCAGGAGACATAAGAGATGAGGGTTCGATCCCTGGGTCGGGAAGATCCCCTGGAGGAGGGCATGGCAACCCACTCCAGTATTCTTGCCAGAAGAATCCCATGGACAGAGGAGTCTGGCGGGCTACAGTCCACGGGGTCGCAAAAGAGTCGGACAGGACTGAAGCACCTTAGCATGCACAGCATCTACTACACACCAGGTTCTCTAGAGCAGGGGTCCCCAAACCCTGGGCCACGAATTGGTACCAGCCTATGGCCTGTTAGGAACTTTTCAGGCCACACAGCAGGAGGTGGGCAGCAGGTGAGTGAGCAAAGCTTCATCTGTATTTACAGCCACTCCCCATCACTCCCATCACCACCTGAGCTCTGCCTCCTGAAAAATCAGCGGTAGCATTCGATTCTCATAGGAGGATGAATCCTACTGTGAACTGTGCGTGCTAAGGATCTAGGTTTTGTGCTCCTTATGAGAACCATACCAAATCCATCCCCCCTCAACATCCCTGGAAAAACTGTCTTTCACAAACTGGTCCATGGTGCCAAAAAGTTGGGGACCTCTGCTCTAGTAGTACTGCAGGTACAAAAAAATGAGCCCAGAACTCAGTCTTGAGACATTTATACTTTAGTAAGGGCAGCGAACTCTCAAATGAGAATATGAATTTTTTTTTTTATATCTGGCATATAAGAGATACTGAGTGAATACTGAAAGCCAGAATAGAGAACATTATTAAGGTTTGTGGGGAAAATTCTTTTTCATTGCAGATGGCACAAATATCTCTAGAAGAGTTCTTTGAGTTGAGATGGAGCAAAGAATATTTCAGATTCTTCAGAGTGAAATGTGTCAGTAC
Organism: Bos indicus x Bos taurus; assembly: GCF_003369695.1. NCBI lineage: Eukaryota > Metazoa > Chordata > Mammalia > Artiodactyla > Bovidae > Bos > Bos indicus x Bos taurus. Next base: position 107,389,472 of record NC_040083.1, read on the forward strand.
AGTGTAGGAACTGTAAGAGATTTTGAAAGATTTCCAAGCAGGCTGTAACATGGTCACGGTTGTTTGTTAGAAAGTAACTAGAGTGTAGGTGTGAAATATGAATTTGAGGAAGAAAAGAGATAGAGACACACATTAGCAGACTATTTGGACAGTCTGGACAAGAGATGAGAGCCTGTACCGGGATGGGACTGAAGGAAACGAGGAGGTGAGGCTTCCCAGTACTTGTCACAGGGAGAATTTTCAGGACATGGTGATCATTTGGATATGAATGCTACTTCTCTGAGTTCAAAATCCACATATTATTCCTGTTCGTTGATGCTAGGACTGAATTTGTGAATTACTTTTTTTTTCCCTTCTGATATCCAGTTTCCTAGAAGTTCTGAGACTTAAGGATTACAGAGAAGGCAGGAGACAAGGTGAAGAGACATGATCCTTCTTATTTTGCTTCCTGTTCTCATCAGCAATGATCCATAAATGACATGTTACCTGACAGCAAAATTGGTTCCCAGGACAGCTTTGAGCTTTCACGAAACCACACCATCTCAAAGGCACCATCAGAGATTACCATTCCCCATCCCCTCAGCGGAAGCCCAGGCCCTGTAGAGCATCTTCTAACTGAGGGTGGAGATTATAACCATCCCAAATTCTTCTCTTTCTTCTGCTAGTCCTAGGAATAACAGCCGATTTCTAGCCTTTAATTCTTCTTTTCTCTGCCTCTGTCTTTCCCACCAGCTCCTCAACACTTCTACAATTAATTCCCTAGGTCCATCTAGTCAAGGCTATGGTTTTTCCAGTGGTCATGTTGGACCACAAAGAAAGCTGAGCGTGGAAGAACTGATGCTTTTGAACTGTGGTGTTGAAGAAGACTCTTGAGAGCCCCTTGGACTGCAAGGAGATCCAACCAGTCCATCCTAAAGGAGATCAGTCCTGGGTGTTCATTGGAAGGACTGATGTTGAAGCTAAAATTCCAATACTTTGGCCACCTGATGTGAAAAGCTGACTCATTTGATAAGACCCTGATGCTGGGAGGGATTGGGGGCAGGAGGAGAAGGGGACAACAGAGGATGAGATGGCTGAATGGCATCACCACCTCAATGGACATGAGTTTGAGTAAACTCTGGGAGTTGGTGATGGACAGGGAGGCCTGGCATTGCAGTTCATGGGGTTGCAAGAGCTGGACACGACTGAGCAACTGAACTGATATTAAATCTCTCTGAAAAATGCCTGGTATGGGGAATTCCCTGGCAGTCCAGGGGTTAGGACTCAGCAGTTTTACCACTGAGGCCCAAGTTCAATCCCTGCTCAGGGAACTAAGATCCTACAAGCCACATGTGGTGAGGCCAAACAAACAAAGAAATCTGATATGGTATATGTTCTTCTGCCTAAATGTTCACCAGTGCAAGGTCATTGATGAGTCCAAGAAATCTGGTTCAGGGATTTTATGAAATGTGAATCCTGCTGCAAAGATAACCCAGGAGAGCAATTTGTTCAAGGCAAAACAATGAGTTTGACCAAAGAAAAAGCCCTGGGATGGGCAAGTGAAAATACGTCTGAAATGGAAGACAGGCATTATAGTTGGAGAGGATGATATAGAAGTGACAAGTGCATAAATAAAAACCAACAACTAAAACTTCAAAATAAAGGAGTATGCTCTGAAGACATATGTTATTTTGACAGAATCACATAAATGGGAGATAAATATTGAAATTGCTTCAATTAATGTAGTGCACTGACTTCTTCCACCTGTGGTTTAGACAGGTGCAGCAATATTACAATGTGGAAATGTGAAATCTTCCCTTGTACATTAGAGGGTGTGCCTTAAAGGCTTCTACCTTTATATTAATTAATTCTCGTAGAATTGATCCATTACTCATGGTATTTAGTTCTCCCTATATCCCAGCAAAGGAAAGTTTTGTGGGTGTCACATTCTCCATTTTATACTTGAAAAAACTCAAGTGTTCTACCAAACACAACAGTTAGAATTCCAAATCAGATTATGTCTATTTGAATCCAAATACTATATATGTTCCTGACACAGCAAAGGAATCAATATTCCAGAGTTAATTCTTTGTATTAGAAAAGACTGGATCACATATGTAGATATTCAAGATGGGGATAGTATGGAGGGATTTAAAATCTAATCCACAGGTATTGGATTTATAAAGCCCTATTGACTTCTTATCAGGAGCAGCATTCTGGAAAGATTAATCTGGCCACGAGGATTTGACTGTGTGAAGGAGTAAGAGATTTAGAATGGTTGTACATAATAACAGGTACCTGGGAAACTGCTGGAGTAACCTCAGCATCCAGTAAGGTGCTTCTCTCAATTAGGATTATAAGAACAGAAATTGAAATCAAGAAGCAAACGTGTATGAAATCCACCACCCCTCAAAAAACAAGCGATGTTGGGATGGGTAGGTGAGTAAGCATAGGCAGCATTTAAGGTTAAGAGATGGATCAACTATAACTTTAAAATGTTGATGCTGGCTAATTAGAAAGATGAAAAGTAAAACTGCCTTCTACTGAGCCTCAGCTGATTTGTTGAAAAACTGGTTTGTCAGAGAGAGAAATCGGGTTCATATTTAAAGGTGTTAATTTTGACTTGATAAACTTATGGTGAAGAACTATCGTGACAAAGTCCATCATAATTGGAAATGCACGAATCCAAACTGTTTTTCAGGAAAGAAAATCATTGCTTTGTTCAAAACCCTTGGTGGAGCGGCACTAGTCAGGATGTGTACAATTCCCTTAGTTTCACCCGTTTAAGATAAAGATTCAGAAAAGGGGGAAGGATGGTGGAAAGAGAGAGAGGAAGACAGAGAAAAGGAGAGAGACCCTATTTTCAGAATTTTAAGGCAGATCTGTTTAGAAGCTTTCACTTTTACCCCTAAGTAAATGTTGTTAGAGAATGTAGTGCGTATGACAGCAAAGCAGAGCTGTTCTGATTGAAGCAGGAGAGGAGGTTCCTTCAGGACTTTTCCATGTACCCTTTTCTTTACACTGGCTACTGCAAAGTGCCTTCTGAGATCCTGCAAAAAGTCCCTAGATGTTCCTGGAACACAGTGGAAAAAACAGTGAGTGAGTAATCCAAGCCCAGGGAAATGAAGGCACTTTCAGGCATCTGAGTGACTCTGTAATACCTGAGTCATCTCTGAGGAGATCCAACATTTCCTGATTCCACTGCCATCGCTTTCTAGCATCCAAGATCGAACATTCATACTCTGAGTTCTGAAAAACTGCCCTTTGCTGGTATGTGCCACCGAAAGAGTAGGGTCCCCTTCAACATGACAGAGGACAGTTCTGACCACTTTAAGCCAATTTTGCTCCAAGTACCATCTCCTCCTTATCAGGATTTTCATCAAAGCATGTGTTTCCTAAAATTTTAATAGTAATGGTAACTTCAGTGTCACTGGTAAGGACTGCCTCTTTTGGAGGCATTTTGACTAATGAGGGTGATCTGGAAAGGCTGTCTGGGTGACTGTTGGACAGATGTTTCCACATGTGGTACTGGAGCAGAAGTGGCAGCATGGGATGAAGGAAAGTACACTGAAGTAGAAGCTGCAGGATCTGGATTCAATCCCAGCTCTGATGTTACCATATAAAAAACTTACAAATAACTGGCTCTCGTGTTGTATATGGAGACCTGCACATATGGAGGTGAACATTAAGATAAATGAGGGCACAGCACATTTTGTCCCCAAAGAGTTTTGCACTGATGTCGAGCCTTGTAATTTTTCTTAATAAAGTAATATGAGGCAAGAGTTTGGAACTGGGTCTGGGAGCAAACTAAAAGGTCATGTGACATCATCTCTTCATTTGAAATGCCCAGACAGAAACGGTCTAAGAAAGTGGCCAGTCCACGGTAAGGCTGTGGTTTAGTAAAAGAGCTATAACCAGCACAGTTCTTGCTTGACTTTCCATTCTTGTGTCTGAACCTTGACTAAAAAGCCAATGTGTCAATGCTTTTGAGTTGATGCATTTAACTTGTGTTGTTTGCTGTTTAGTCAGTAAGTCTTTTGCGACTCCATGGACTGTAGCCCATCAGGCTCTTCTGTCCATGGGGATTTTCCAGGCAAGAATACTGGAGTAGGTTGCCATTTCCTTCTCCTACATTTAACTTATATCTTGAACATTTACTATGTGTAAATTTCTGAGATCTCTGTTATAGAAGAGACAATGAAAAACACAATTAGATATGGTCCTTGCTATTACGGTCTCAGAAACCAATTTAAGCTAACTTTAAAGAGTGGGGAATTTGAAAGAATATTGGGTATCTCCTTAAATCCAGAGCTGAATGACTAGGACTCTGCAGAAGTGGGGAGCAAGGAAGTTCAGAGGACCTAGGGAAAAGGAGCCCAGTTTTTTCTTCGATACTATCATCAATATGGCTCATTTGTCTCTCCTTTTGAGATTACAATTTTCCGTAAAAGAGACTCTGACTATTCCAACTGAGTCAGCTCTTCACTTCAGGATTAAATTGCTGTGGCCAGAGGGGTGCAGACAGGTACCGCACACAAGGCAATTGGGGCTCACACCTAACAGTTCCCAGAGAAGAAAGAATCATTATAAGTCAGACAACTCCTCTAAAATGAGATCCAGTTCAGTAAAATATAGCATTGGCTTTTAATGGGTTTACTATCTAATCAGTGTAGGAAGCATGTAAAAGGAGCTGTAACAAAGAGCCAGGAATTCATATGACACAGTAGTTGCAAGAAAAGCACGTGTGTGGGGGGTGGGGGTGGGGGTGGGGGTTCCCTTTTTTTTTGAAAAGGGAATCTGTTTTTTTCACTCCCTGTTGTCCTCTTAAATTTTCCTAGGAATTTGAACACCTACAATTTAGGTAAAAAGTGTTTTCAACTGTTCTCTAACTTTCCTTTTTAAAAGAGAACATGGAAAGTTATTCTACATGAATAACATTTAAGAATGTTGGCATAATGAAACAATCCCAATTTGCAAAAGCTACATTTACAAAACTATTCTGAATAGAAAACTTCTTATCTCTCCCTCTAGAGCAATGCAAGAGAAAAATAAAGACAAAAGCTGGGCCGTGAGTAAGACTATAAAGAAGTAGGAAGAACTTATTCTATTTAGCAGAAAAGAGAGTTGTAGCATAAATACAGTAGGTGGTACCCACAGCAGTCTTGAAAACCACTCTGACTTTCACCCTTGGTGAACTGGGAGGAACTGTGAATAGCTGGTTTCTGACATGTGGCCTCAGACTTGGGATTAAAATAAGATAAATAGTTTAACAATAAGAGATATGCTGCTCATGTGATCAAACAGCTAAAAGTTTGGAAGAATGGGTATGCACTTCGAGTTCCCAGTCTGGACATAAAGCACACCCTTCCATTCTGACACAGAAATTGGAAGTTCTGGAGGAAAGAGGATCATTACCATATTTTACTTACCAACACACCTCCATCTCCTCCCATTTCTAATCCAACCTACAGTTGGTGAAGACTCTGCCTCTTTTCCTCAAGCCTCCCATTGTGTTCTCAATGCTAATGAAATAAGGCCCAAGTTCCTTAGACTACTTTAAGAACTCCAGTAACAGAGTCCTTAAACATCTTTCCGGTCACTTTCCCATCTCACTGCTCCATGAATGCTAAATCCCTGCCACATTTTTGCATTTTCACTCACTTTGCTTTTGTGTATGTCCATCTCATGCCTGTTGTTATCATTTTTGAACTGTATGATATTGTGATCTAGAAGAAAAACATACAGTAGGTGGTACCCACAGCAGTCTTGAAAACCACTCTGACTTTCACCCTTGGTGAACTGGGTTTGGTCTTTGTCCCATTATTGACGTAGAGTGTCTAAAACCTCTGACATTTCCTAAGTGATGAGAGCAATAAAGAAATTGCTTCTTCTGTGGATGAGGTAACTTTCGGAAAGACTGTTAAAATTGATCTGGTTGGCTGGGGACCCGATCTTGTGTTGAGAAAGTTGGAACTTTCAGCCCAACCACCTGACCTCCAGGGAGGGGAGAGGCTAGAGACTGAGTCAGTCACCAGTGGCCAATAGTTTCATCAATCTTACTTAGGTAATGAAGCCTCCATGGGCTTCCCAGGTGGCTCAGTGGTAAAGAATCCACCTGCTAAGCAGTAGATGTAGGTTCAATCCCTGGGTTGGGAAGATTCTCTGGAGAAGGAAATGACAACCCACTCCAGTATTCTTGCCTGGGAAATCCCATGGAGAGAGGAGCCTGGCATGCTACAGTCCATGGGGTCACAAAAGAGTCAGACACAACTTAGCAACTAAACAACAAGAAATGAAGCTTACATAAAACCCCAAAGTACAGAGAGCTTGCTAACTGGTGAATGCATTAAGATTGGAGACAGCGGATTTCCCTGGCGATCCAGCGGTTAAGAATCCGTCTTTCTACTGCAGGGAGCAGGGGTTCGATCCCTGGTTGGGAAATTATGATCCCACTTGCCTTGTGGTGAGGTCAAAAAAAAAAAAAAAAAAAGAGAGAGAGAGAGAGAGAGAGACTTCAGAGAGTTAATAAATTGACCAAAATATTAATTAATAAATTAAAAAAGACAGAGGAGAGTAACATATATCAAGAAAGAAGGCATGGAAGCTCTGTGTCCCTTTCTCCATGCTCTTCCCTGTGCATCTCTTTGGCCTGGCTGTTCCTGAGTTATGTCCTCTTATAATAAACTAGCAATCTGGTAAGTAAAATGTCTCTCTGAGTTCTGTAAGCTTCTCTAGCACAGTCTTCAAATTGAGGAGAGGGTTATAGGAATCTCTCTGGTTTATAGGTAGGTAGTCAAAAATCCAGTAACAACCTGAGCTTCTGACTGGCACGTGAAGTCCCAGGAGGAGGCCTTCAGAACCAACTTAATAGCCAGTTGGTCAGTCAAATAATACAAGTAATAACTAGGCTTGGGATTATCACCTGACATGGTGGTCAGGTTCCAGGGGAGAGCAGTCTTGTAGGACTGTGCCCTTAATTTGTGGAATCTGATGCTATTTCTGGGTAGATATAGTCAGAATTGATTTGAAATACAGGGCACCTAGTTGGCATCTGGAGAGTTATTTGGTGCTGTGTGGGGGACAATCTCACTGCCTCATGTTGGAATTGGTCTCAGAGGCAAAAAAAAAAAAAAAAAAAAAAAAGGTTTAACTAGAATGCTTAATAGATGAAATGATTTCTTTATCTCATAGCAATTTAGTATGCCCATTTGCTTTCTTTATTTTTGTCTTTTCTATATGTAATTTCATTTATACACCTTTAATAAACTTTAAGCTCCCCTGAGTAGACTGGAAATTGTACTGGAAAGAGAAATTCAGATTTAGACTCACATTACAGATTTTATATTACCTGACCATGTAACCTTGGAAATGCCATTTGATTTTTCTGAGATTATCTATCCCCTTTGTAAAATGAGCTGATGATATTAGAGCCTCAGAGATGTACATAAAGTTTGCTTATGATTGTATATGACTTTAAATTTCATATATAAATGGAACTGTCAAAATTCTTCTTTAATTCTTATCTTTATCATAATCAGGTTTCTTCTGGTTGAAGAAGAGAGCAAAGAGATCAAGTAGCTTAAAGAAAACTAACATCTCCAGAATCCAAGAGAGTTTTTAATAACTGTTGAAAAGGGAAAGGCTACAGATGAGCCTCAGATATGAAGGGAAGAAGAGATGCAAATTCCACTAGAACTTTGATTGGCCTGATGCACCAAGGGCTCACTGCTCACTGCCAACCTCCTCAGGCCAGTGGAGGGGAAACATTTCACTTATCCTATGGCATGGTGCCACTTTCCAGTAGAAGGGTGTTTCCAAGCAAGTAATAGCATAAACGTACATCATAACATCCACAGAGTCTCTAACGTGGAATTCCAGTTAATACTATAAATAAGCAAGGCAAAGCAGGCAAGGTATTTTTATTTGGTCAGTTTTGGTTCTTCAGAGAGGAAATCTCCATAAAGAAACAGAAGTCCTCTGGACCTTTTATGACCCTGAAGATAATTGCAGTGAAGGTATTTAGACTCATCAAGGAAAACTCTCCCTTAAAAGAGATGTAAGTCAAGGAGCACAAAGTTTTACTCTAATGAGATGAGTACATTCTGGAGATTTAATACACAAGAATGTGACTGTGGTTAAGAATTTCAAGGGAGTAAAAGTTTTCCTCTTCTACCCTTCTAAGTTGTTTGAAAGAAAGTGAAAATGTTCATCACTCAGTTGTGTCCAGCTCTTTGTGACCCCACGGACTGTAGCCTGCCAGGCTTCTCTGTCCATGGAATTCTCCAGGCAAGAATCCTGGAGTGGGTTGCCATTCCCTTTTTAAGGGGATCTTCCCAATCCAGGGATTGAACCTTAGTCTCCCACATTGCAGGCAGATTCTTTACCATGCTCAGGTCCTACTAAGTTCTTTAGCTGGCCTAATAATTGTATTGACAGAAGACATTAACTGGGGAAGGAAATGGCAACTGACTCTAGTATTCCCACCTGGAGAATCCCATGAACAGAGGAGCCTGGCAGGCTACAGTCCATGGGATGGCAAAGAGTCAGACACGACTTAGCAACTAAACCACCAAGACATTAATGGGAGAAAAACAAATAGTTTAATTATGCGTATATACTGAGAGATTCAGGAAAGCTGACTCTCCAAAATGGCAGAAGCCCTCACTTTAAATACCATCTTCAGCCAAAGACAAATGATCTTTGGTTTAGGGAGTCAGTGATAGGAAGTTATCAGGAAAAGCACAATATGCAGACTGAAGTCCTTGTCTTCTACTTTAATAAGATTCTTTAGAGATTGAGTCATCTTCCTGATACAGAGAAGGAGACACCTTTACAAATAGATTCCTTTATATATGTAAATGTCTTTTACAAAATGGTAACTTCGACTCAGTTTTCAGATCTCTGGTATCTGCTATTACTCAAAAATAACCAGCTTAAAATATTCCTGGTGTCAAAGAGACATATTTTGGGGTCACAAATTCTGCTCCCCTACACAATACTATAATGTATACTTAATTTGATAGGAGTGGGAATCTTAAGAGTTCTCACCATTAAAAAAAGAAAGTGAGATGATGGATATATTAATGAGCTTAATTATGGTGATTATGTCACACTGCATACATGCATCAAACCATCAAGTTGCAAGCGTTAAGTACACACACTTTTTAATTGTGAATTATACCTTGATAAATTTGAGGGAAAGAGTTTCAAATGAACCCTTAAGTGCTTAATTGCCTTCAGAAGTCCTTTGTGTACACCATGTTTCTAGAAGAGCCATTCCTGGATTCCCTTGGTTGCCGAGCACCACTAGCTGGGCTGGCCTACAACTAGACTGAAACAGCTTCTCCAATGTGTAGTTTATCTGATTTTGTTTAAATTGCCTATGTCATTCTCAATCCATAGTTTTCATCTCTAGAGGTCCCAGTCATTGCTTCTTTCTTAATTGCACATTCAAAATGTAGTTATGATGGAGGGTGATTGAGTCACTGTATTGTAATAAATAAATACAAATTTGCATTCTAGATCTAGCTTTGTCACTGATCAGCTGTGTGGTTTTATGTTAGATTTTTTCTCTATCTGAAACTCAGTGTCCAACTGATAAGACAATTCTGGATGATTCTATAGGGTTATTCTGCTCCAGCATTCAAGGGTTCTGTGGCCTCTTGGTGTCCTCTTTGGTTTCTAGACTTGATTCTTTTACAGGGACATGTCATGGATATACTCATCTGAATTGTCTGTTTAGTATCTTTTATATTCCAAAACCTACGAGGCTTTAGAAATACTGACATGAATATGAGAAGATTTTATTCCAAACAGGCTCTTCATTTTTCTTCTTTTTCTCTACATAACAGCTGGCTTACCTCAGGGGCTTGAGAAAAACACCTGGATTCTAAGGTTAAAAAAAAAAAAAATCCGCACCTTCACTAAACACAACCCTTGGGTGAGAACCCCCTGGAGTTGAGTAAGTGCTCTGTTTCTTTTCATCTGTATTTTCTCCATCTGTTCTAATTACATCCCCTTCTTGGGAGTAAGATAACCACTACTGTCTGTTGCAGTGTAAGGGTGAGAAAGGTTAATTAACACTGAAGACAGATCCCAATTGCCTTACATCACACCCCTGTCCATACGCATTAGAGTGTAAGAGGGGGGCCTCCTTTCTGTGACCCAGTGCTGTTCATGACTTCTCTGCCTGCTCCTCTCAGTCCCTTGCATGACTCCCCTTTCCTGAGTTACCTCCTCCAGAGCACTGCATCCAAAGGCTCCTCACCCATGCTAATATGGCCAAACACCTTGGATATAGGGAGGGGGGCGTGTCATGTCAGAGCAGAAAGGGCCATGCAAGAACTGCCTTCAGCATGCTCAGATCCTACCAGCATTAAAGTCTGCAGCCTGAATTAAGGTTATTTATCCACACAATGGTTTGGAGAGATAGGCAATGCTATAATTACTTTCATACTGAGAGCAAGAAACTCAGGGAGAGGAAGTAACTTACCTACAGTTACACAACTAGCAAGATACGATTCAAACCTAAGTCCAGTGCATTTTCCACTCCATGCTGCTTTTTGCCTGCTTCAAATTCCCTTTGTTGCTTGCCTATGGTTTCTAAACCTTTTGCCTTCTACCATTGCTTCTATTTTTCACTAACTTTCATCATTAAATTCTTTGTATTCAGGTCTCATAGGTCTCAGTTTTCCATTGTCACATGTTTGAACCTTTTATCATGAAAAAATCTGGGGAATTCCCTGGTGTCCAGTGGTTAGGACTCAACACTTTCACTGCAAGGTTTTGGGTTCCATCCCTGGTCAGGGAACTAAAATTCTGCAAACTGAGAAGCACAAACAAACAAACAAAATTGTTTAATGTTAAAAATACCTAAACTATAAATGCTATGAAAATCAGGAGTTACTGTGGTTCACCACTGAAATCATAGCACTTAGCAGGTGCATAATTAACAATTATTCACTGAATGACTTCAGTAGAGGCAAACTGGTGCCTGTTTTTATTGATATGAAATATTTATTGAGTATACACACTGCACTGCAAGTTAATGTGAGAATTATAAAAGAAGACATCGCTAAAGAATTTTAATGTAATTTTAGAAGACAGCATAACCTGAAGTAATGAAAGAGCTCATATTTTTAATTCACAAATCTGGTGTTTAGAAATAGACAACTAAACAGATTACTATAATGGCAACGGATAAATGCTAAAGATGAGGTGTAAATGGTGCTGTGGAAGGAAAAAAGATAGGTACCTAGCAGTACCTAACCCATTGTTTTAACATCAAAGGAGTCATCCTGCAGAAAGTGGCATATAAGAACATGGAGAACCCACAGACCAAGAAGATTAAGGGTACAAATCATTTCAAGAAGAAACAACATGCACCCGGAAGTGAAAAAAAAAATACAAATCATATAGCATGGCTAACAGGTAGGGCTTGAGAAATCCTGAGACATAAAATTGGGTAGATAAGTAGTGACCATTCAAGATTATCTTCTGACCTTGTGTCTTAAAACAAGCGGCATCAGCATCACCTGGGAGCTTGACAAGTGTAGCATCTAAGCACACAGTTTAAGGAGGAACTCACTCTCAGGCTCGTGCAAAGTATGGGATTGGTACTAGCACAGCCTTGACAGTGGGTGCCATCTGAACATGGGTCTGTTTAGGGTGTGTTGCTCAGTTCATCTTAGTCCTGGACTTGTACTCCAAACACACTGGATCAGAAGCTATAGTTTAACAGGATGTCCAAGTCATGTGTATACACATTAAATTTGAGAAGAGTTGCTCTAAAGGCTTTGTAAACCATGCTTGAGTCTGGAGACTGTCTTGGGAATAATAGTTGTTATTTATAGGTGTTAGACAGGAGTAGGCTCCCTGCTTCATTTATAAAGATATGTCTAAGTGTGTGAGAAGCATGTCAGGAACTAGAGAAGCCAGTTAGGAGGCTTCTGTAAGCCAGTCAGATTCTTTGAGATTCTAAGATTCTACTATGAGTCTTTTTAAAAATAATTTTTTTTAATTTATTTTTGGCTGTGCTGGGTCTTCAATGCTGTGCAAGCTTGTCTCTAGCTGTGGGAGCTACTCCCTAGTTGCAGGGCAAGGGTTTCTCGTGGCAGTGGCTTCTCTTGTAGAGGAGCACGGGCTCTAGGGCACAAGGGTTTCAGTAGCTGTGGCACATGGGCTCCGAAGTTGCAGCTCCCGGGCTCTAGAGCACAGGCTCAATAGCTTTGGTTCACGGGCTTAGTTGCTCCGTGGCATGTGGGATCTTCCTGGATCAGGAATTGAACTCATGTCTCCTGCATTGGCAGGAGGATTCTTTACCACAGAGCCACTGGGGAAGCCCTATTATGATTCTTTAAATATTATTATCATGATCCAGGACTGAAAAAGTAGTCAAATTTGAGGGGTGTTTGACCAGAGTTAGTGGATGTTTAAAAGTCACAGTAAGAATGAACAAGAGATCAGGTATACCCAGTTCATGGCTGCAGGAACCAGGTAGTTGGAAGTATCACTCACTGAAGTAAAGAAACACACAGAGACACATAAGGAGAGAAAAGGATGAGTAAACACCTACAGATGTTAAATTTGATAAATTTTAGATTATAAGACATGATATATGGGTGTCTCTATCATGAAGAGACACAGGAGGTACAGAGATGGATTTCAGAATTACCAGCTTTAAAAAGCACTGATTAAGGCTATGAGAAGAAACAAGTGTTTTTAGAGAGTATATAAAACAAGAGTTAAATTTAAAATTGTGGGAAACCAACATTTAAGTAAAACCAAATACTTACTTTTATTTTGAAAATTATTTTCAAATTCAACATGTCATTTGAAATACATAAATTTTGTGGGGAGGTGGTTAGGCAGGGCAAGATTATTATCCTCATTTCACAGATAAAGAAACTGGGTCTTATAATTTTTAAGTTGTCTTGGCTAGTAAATCATCTAGCTGAATACACACCTGGAACAATTCCAATTGTATTATAAGTCATGCAATTACGAGAGAAAACAAGTAGAATCCACTGTAAATTTAATAGGAATGGAGAGAAATACTGTAGCCCACAGTGGTTGAGCACGCTTTCATGGAAGAAGTTCTATTTTTTCACCAACTGCTATGGGTCTTGTGGGAGATAATAGCTTTTGAATAGATAAATTAGTATTTTTGCTAAATGTTTAAGAGTCCTGAATAATTTGGTGAAAGAATAATAAGTGCTCCTTTGTCTATTGCAGTATTACTGATGATTTCACAATGACCTGGGCAAGATATTAAGAACCGTTTGCTTTTAAATCTTGGATGACAAAATCTTGACAGAAACACCCCTTAATCATCCTATCACTTCAGGCCAGACTAATTATGATGGTACAAATGTGTACTTTGAGGCAGAACAGCAGCTAATAATTCTACCTGCATTAGGCAGTTACCAGGACAGGGGAAAGATGCAATAACTGATTTATAATGTGAGCCATGATTAAAAGGAAACTTTTGACTGTATTAATCTCACCTACAATTCTTAACCTTGGGTGACACAGAATCAACTATGACAACATTCCGAGTTCCTATAAACAGTTTTCATGTTAGTCACAGAGAATTTATAGCCACCACATCCTCATCTCTTCCAAGCGTCCTAAGGTTCTGAGAAATATAATTACTACTAATAATTATATATGGTTTGTTATATTTTCAAAGTACTCTAAGACATAATGTTTAATTGGATAATTACTTAAGTCTTATAAGGAGGGCAAGATGGAAATTTTTATTTCCCCCTTTTTTTATTTAAAAAGATGAGAGAAAATAAAGTTTATGGAGGATGAGCCTTGCTCGGGTTAAAACAGTAATTAATAGCAATAGATTTAACACAAATAATTTATTAAGATCATAAGACAGGCCAGGAATGGAGCCAAGTACTTTACAATCATTATTTCACTTAATCCTCACAATGAGCTAAGTATTATGATCCTCATTTTATAGATAATGAACATAAACCTTGAATAAGTCAAGAAAGTTGTGCAAAGTTACGTGGAGAATATATAATGGAACTGGTGGATGAAGCTAGTTGTAACTAACCATTACACATTCGTCTGATGAGTCACTCGGTAATCTTTTGTTGAATATCTATTACAGCAAGGGTACAATTGGAGACAGTAAAATCTATAAATTATTATTTTACCAAAAATATAGACTACTAGAATACCAAAAATTAAGAGATCAAAATTAACAGATTCTTTAAATATTATACAAAATATAGACATGGTTTCTCTTTCTAAGAACTTATAGTCCAGGGGGGATCTATAAAGAGCTAATTCCAAAAGATGAGATAAGTACAATACCAGAAACAAAGACGAAGGGGAAACCAAGATTCAAAGATCACAACACAGAAAATAGGACGACTAATCTGGGTTCTGTGGGAAGAAATTTGGGTCCACAGAGTGAGGGGTCAATTCTAGGCTGAGGGGTCAGCACATTGAAAATGCATGTAATTATAAGATAGCAGTTTAGAGAAAAAGAAAGAAAAAGTTTCAAATTGCTGCACCATGATTATAAGGGTGACATGATGGGGGAGATAAGGTTATCGGAACTAGTGGTAACAGTTGCTTTTGTTAAAAGAAGCACTGGAGATATGAAACCAGTAAATGAATACGGAAGCTTATTTCCTAGGGAGACAAATGACTGGTCAGAGTGAAGGAAACTTACAAGGGGCCTGTATGAACTGAATGCTTGTGTCTCCCCAAAATGCCGATGATGAAACCCTACTCTCCAATGTGACGGTCTAAAGAAGTGGACCCTTTGAGGGTAATTAGTATTAGATGGAGTCACAGGGCAGAGCGCTCATGAAAGAAATGAGAGCACTTGTTGTTGTTCACTTGCTGAGTCATGTCCAGCTCTTTCCGACCCCATGGACTGCAGCACAGAAGCCTTCCTTGGCCTTCACTATCTCCTGGAGTTTGCTCAAACTCATGTCCATTGAGTCGATGATGCCATCCAACTAACTCATCCTCTGTTGTCGCCTTCTCCTCTTGCCCTCAATCTTTCCCAGCATCAGGGTCTTTTCCAGGGTCAGTTCTTTGCATCAGGTGACCAAAGTATGCAGCTTCAGCATCAATCCTTCCAATGAATATTCATAGTTGATTTCCTTTACAATTGACTGGTTTGATCTCCTTTCTGTCCAAGGGACTCTCAGGGGTCTTTCCCAGCACCACAGTTCGAAAGCATCAATTCTTCAGTGCTCTGCCTTTACGGTCCAACTCACGTCCATACATGACTACTGGAAAAACCACAGCTTTGACTAGACGGACATTTGTCAGCAAAGTGATGTCCGTTTTTAATATGCTATCTAGCTTTAATATGCTAATAGCTTTTCTTCCAAGGAGCAAGTGTCTTATAATTTTGTGACTGTAGTCACCATCTGCGGAGAAAACAATGGCACCTCACTCCAGTACTGTTGCCTGGAAAATCCCATGGATGGAGGAGCTTGGTAGGCGGCAGTCCATGGGGTCGCACAGAGTCAGACACGACTGAGCGACTTCACTTTCACTTTTCACTTTCATGCATTGGAGAAGGAAATGGCAACCCACTCCAGTGTTCTTGCCTGGAGAATCCCAGGGATGGGGAAACCTGGTGGGCTGCTGTCTATGGGGTCGCACAGAGTCGGACATGACTGAGCAGCAGCAGCAGTCACCATCTGCAGCAATTTTGGAGCCCCCAAAATGAAATCTGCTACTGTTTCCACATTTTCCCCAGCTATTTGCCATGAAGTGATGAGACCAAAGTGAGCATACTTGTAAAAGTCCTGAAAGACCTGACTTGTTCTCTCTACTCTCCACCATGTAAAGATTTAATGAGAACTTGGCAGTCTGCAACTAGGAAGAGGGTCCTTACTAGAAGCTGACCATGTTGGCACCCTGATCTTGGACTGCCAGACCCCAGAACTGACAGAAATAAATTTCTGTTGTTTATAAGCCACTCAGTCTATGGTACTTGGTTAGAGTGGTCAACATTGATAAGATAGGATCTGAGAGAGAAGACAAAAAGACTGTTTGTTGAGAAGCAGTTCAAGAGTGAGACAAGGAGGATGTGATTTAAGGAAGCAGTACAGTGAGCACAGAGTTGAGAACAAATATTTGAAAGATAGAATGGACACATTTGGTACCAAATGTCTGATATTCTCACAAGAGCCGGTAAATCCAATTCCCCTATTATGTTTCCAAACCTATTTTACTTTTATTACTGTTTGCTGAATATTGACAACTTTCTTGATAGATTTCTCGCCTATACTCAACTCCTTCTTCTCAAGTCTGCAGTACTTATTCTGGCAAGGTACTTAGCATGGACTCTTAATTTCAAAATTACTTGTGTCCATGTCTTACCATGACTGGTTCTATAAATGTCTAGAGAGAAGGATGTATGTGATTAATCTTAAATTCAACCCAAACCTAGCTCAATATCTGAAGCATAGGTAAATATTAAATAGTGTGTGATAGTTACTCAGTCATATCTGACTCTTTATGACCCTGTGGACTGCAGCCTGCAAGGCTCATCTGTCCATAGAATTCTTCAGAAAAGAATACTGGAGTGGGTAGCCATTTCCTTCTCCAGGCATCTTCCCGATTCAGGGATTGAACCTGGGTCTCCTGCATTGCAGATGGATTTTTTTACTATCTGAGCCACCAGGGAAGCCCCCCAAATTAAATATTGATAAATGAATTATTATGCATTCCCTCCCTAGTTCCTCTACTAATGACATAAGCAGTCCTGAGCTTAATAGGAAATAGTTCATGGCTAGATGCATCCATTCCCAAGACACTTCATAACTCCATAATACTCATCATTGAGTATTAAAATTCATTTTTAGACTGTTCATTTATACCCATTGTATGTTTTACAAGGTTTGAAAGTCCATAAGTACTTATCTAGTTAGTGAATAAATAAATAACCATTAATTATTTTATCTCATTATGTGTTATATATTCTGACTCCCAGATCATCCTTTTGACCTCTAGGCAAGTACACACCTGTATCTTCACATTTACTTGCTCAGAAACTTCAACTCTTTAAAGCACATTCAAAAACAAACAAGCAAACAAACAAAAACACATACACAAAGAAACCCAAAGAGAGCTCTATCCAGTCCAAATGAACATCAAAACATCCATTTGGACCTCTTTCTGAGCTACATTCTAAACCTGTAAAATACAGTTTCCAAAATTGGCCTTCCAAATTTAACAGACTCATTGGATGAGAGAATCAGGCCACACAGGGTGACAGGTTCCACCTCAGAGTTTGGATGGAGTCCCAAAGCCTTTTACTATTTTTTTCCCCCCAAATACATATAATGTGCTTAGAATGTGCAGTGAAGTTCAATGACTGTTGATTAGAAAAACTAAGAAAAAAACTCCCTGCTATTCAATTCCTGCTATCCTGAAAACACCACAGACGGTCACAGCTTTGTGTTGTTATCAACTGAGTTAACGCATGCATTGGCACTTATGAAAGTGGGAGAATTTGAGTGGGGAAGTTTCACTAACAGACCCAGTACAGGTAAGATGTCCTTTGATCGTCCGCACCCACTTCACCATGTCAATCACAGAGCGCAGTGCTGATCCCACCTCGTGTCTCTTGCCTCATACTGTGGCCACTGTTGCCATCCGCCTCAGTGTCACCGTTCACTCTCCTTATCGAATTGCGTCCTTATTCTTCTCCTACATATATAGTATCTCCCCACTCCTACCCATAATATAACAATTCTAAGGTTTTGTTTTGGTTTTTTGTTTGTTTGTTTGTTTGGAGCTTATTCCTATGTTTATTCATTTTGTTTGACCCTCTGTCTTCGTTTCCATGCATTAGATAAACCAGCCAAGTCTCCCAGTCTTGAAAGAGTGGCCTCATGTATGAGATGAACTTAAACATTCAACCCTGTCCCAGCTCTAAGCTGTTTCTCAAACCCCTGTGATTGTGAAGCCTGTTTTATTTATTTATTTTTAATAAACTCTTCATCAGATTATCTTTTTTTTTATATTGGGATACAATTGCTTTACAAAGTTGTTACTTTCTGCTGTACAGTGACATGAATCAGCTATATATATACAAATATCCCCTCTTTTTTGAATTTCCTTCCTATTTAGGTCACCACAGAATAGTAGAGTTCCCTATGCTATACAGCAGGCTCTCATTGGTTATCTATTTTATGCATAGTAGTGTATATATGTCAATCTCAATCTCCCAATTCATCCTATACCTCCTTTTTCCCCCTCTTAGTGTCCATATGACAGTTCTCTACATCTGTTTCCCTATTTCTGCCATGCAAACAAGTTCATCTATACCGTTTTTCTAGATTCCACCTATATGCACTAATATATGATACTTGTTTTGCCTATTTTATTTTTAATGGCTCCTAGTAGTCAAGGGAGTGCCAAGA
Source organism: Bos indicus x Bos taurus (assembly GCF_003369695.1). NCBI lineage: Eukaryota > Metazoa > Chordata > Mammalia > Artiodactyla > Bovidae > Bos > Bos indicus x Bos taurus. The sequence goes on from NC_040083.1 coordinate 107,407,867, forward strand.
CCTCTTAGTAGCCCTGACAGGAGGATCTGGGTCAGGACCTCAATTCATGATGATTGGAAGCCCGGCCAAAAGGCAGCAGCTTTCAAAGTATGCAAACATATACAGTTCTCGGGAGCCACAAGCTTAAGGCTTCCTGACATCAGAGCTAGGTGATCTAGGGGCATCCCCTGGGCAGCAGTCATAACAATCTGAACTCCAAAGGAGTGTATAGGCTCCTGTCTGGGAGATATTAGCAAGCTGTAGGGATGCAGAGGGAAAGTGTAAATACACAGGCTTACCTTATCAGGTGGCCTCTAGGTGTGTGGAAGCCCGCCCCGCATCCAGAAGCTCCAGGACAGAAAGCCTGGGGGTGCGATTCAGTCCAATGTCCATGCAGTGCCCCAGGGTGGCCACCTGCCAGGGATCCAGCCCTCCAGGCCACCAGAGCCAGGCCATCAAGGTGTGTCCCCTGAGCAGCTGTCACAGAGACCACGGCACCAGGCTTTTACAAATGCTCCCCGTTGGGAGGTCCTGGCGCTCTGGAGACAGCGCCCATCCTCCAAGGTCTTCAGACAGGGTGAAACTCAGCCCTGAGATGTGTGTTTAATTAGAAGCCTGCCCTTCAGGCATGAAGCTCAGTGGATTAGCTAATAGGCCACTGTCACAGAAAGCCTAAACACAGGGCCTGTGGCCCTCTGGCCGTGCCCTGGAGGTGGCAGCCGTCCATTTAATAACTCTTTCACTGTGAGTGACCGTCCTGTGGGACCCAAGCATGGAAGCCCCGTAGTCATCAGAGCCAAGAGATATTCAGGAGTCTCAGGGCAGCAGTTGCTGGTAACCCCACCCCGCTGCATGCAGAAGCTTTGGCGGAGGAGCACACTGCAGAAGGAGGACCGTGGTGGGAGCTAGAGCATCTGGCTGGAGTCCACCGTCCACCATTAAGATGGCGTCCAGCCGCCAGAGTACCACACGAGCATAAAGATGGTGCCTGCCAGTGTTCGACCCACAGAACACTTCCGCCTGCCTCCAAATGTCTGTCAAATCAGAACCTGTCCTCCAGTTCGATGCTCCAAGACCAGCAAATGAGCCTCTCCCACAAAGTCCATCCGCCGCTTGGCGCTGGTCCTGAGGCAGGTAAGTCTGAATGAAACTCTGAACCACACCATAGACTGCGAATAGCCCCGTGGGTTGCATGGCCGTGGGCCCTGTTACTCTTCCTCACTGGATGTTTTGGGGGCTTGTCTCTCAGGCGCAGGTCTTAAAAGCTGGGGTGCCCCACGTGGACTTCAAACCCTCCTCGGGGAGAAGCTCCAGCTTTTGAGTTTCCCTCAGGTGGTGGAATCCACGTAGGGGTGAGGTTCACCGCTTTCAAGTGACTGGTGTAGCCAGGTCTCACCCACCTGCCTTAATGCGGGCTTTCTCTCTTTTGCTGGTTGTGCAGAAGTCAGACTGTTTTCAGGTTTTTTTCAGAGGACGTTGTTCCCTGTGTAGCTGTGCATTCGGTGTGTCTGTGGGAGGTCGTGCCTTTCAGGCCCCTCTTACGTCGCCATCTTCGACGGGAACTTTATCTAGTCTCCTCACAACCTCCCCTGAAGGTTTCTACTATTTGCAATCAATCAAGCCATGCACCTGATAAATATTTGATCCTGGCTTCCCTAAACGATGGCATAAACCTGTGGGTAATTCTGTTGGGCAGACAAGTATCTCAGCAGTGCCTCTTCATTCCAAACTGGTTTTTTTTTTTTTTTTTTTTAAATCTTTACTTTACAGACCTTGCCATTGCAAGTAATATTTTCTCTGCCTGGAATGCCCTTCCCTCTGTTTGTTTACGCTCATAAATCCTACTCATCCTTCGAGTCTCTGCTCAGATATTGCCTCTTTTTAATGTCTTTCCTTATCACCTGATGCAATGAGAGGGGTAGACATGTTTTTGATTTTTATTAACCATCTGTGGTCCAGAGACTGTTAACATCTCTGTATCTCCACTAGAAGCTATGCTAAGGTACTTGGGTAGAGGGGACCCTGTCTTCTCAACTGTTCATCCTCTGTCCTCAGGTACAAATGTGAGTTCAGAGTAGAAACTCTGTACCTATTTGCTGAATGATTCCATTCACATTGCTAGGATAAGTGTGTCTTACTTGGAGATATGTCCTAGTAAAATGCTCCTCTGCCAATTATCTCCATCTCTAATAGAACGATCCCTGAGCATCTATTATTCTATAGCTCCTGGGTGGCTCCATGTTTCAGCTGATACAAAGTCAACCTTCATATAGATGGCACCTCTGCTCTGGTGTGATCACCAAGAGGCCATAAAGAGGAATTAGTCAGCTAAGGTGGATAATTGATGAATGTCAAATGTCCCTTTGTGTAAGAGACTTTTGCTTCTAGATTGATTGCCTGAGGGCTCAAGAGATTCCTAGAAGACCGCCTGGATGATGTCTTCTTATTTCCTCGGAATATCTGCATTTTAATCCAAAATTAAGGCACCAAGGACAGCTTTGAGGGAAATAATGGCCTCAGGGCCAGTGCATTTATGAGAAATCTTCTTTTCAAGGGTCATCTGCTGATACCTTGTACTAAGCATGCCTGGCCTTGGAGTGATGGGATTGCCCTTTACTTCCTTACATTAAAAAAAAAAAAAAAAAAACTTCCAATATACTAGGACTTATTAGTTTTAGAGGTTTCTGACAACTTGATTTGCTCACTCTTAATTAGTTAATGGTTGTGCAGGCTGTGACAGCCTCCAGCAAGGCTTATAGCTTATAGTCAAAACTTATAGCCCTGAAATATATGCTCTAAGCTCAGAGTGGTTAGAAAAAGCATAAACAGGGAAGTGATATGTGTTACCCATAATGAAGGTCTCTTCCTCGCTCCCTCTATTATACAAAGAACTACAGAAAGTATTTTTTTAATAGACTGAAAAACTGACATTTTAAAAATAAAACCTTACTCAGATTCATGATTGGTGTTGACTGCAGAGTTAGGATGACAACCCTGCTTTTGGGCTCCCAGTCCAAAATTCATTCCACACAACACTGTGTTCCCTATAGCAGAATTCATCTATCAAACGTTAAAGGATTAAAATGCCAGTCTGAAGCTCAACAGGATAATGGTGAGGGGTTGAGGGGAGGGAAATCTGAAGGACCACCTGAATTTGCTGATTAGTATTGCTTAATGGAACTACGCCCTCTTACACTATCCCAGCCCACTGATAGCATTTTCCTTTTGTGCAGACTTCATAGCCAAAGAATCAATATATCATTAGCCTGCAGGATGTTGTTTTCTGGGTTTAAGGCAAGCTCCTGGGAGCATTATTTGTGTTGTAATGACAGGGGTTGGGCTGTAATAAAAGTCCTGAATTATGCCACATTAAGGATCTTTCCCCCATGAAGCTGGTAAGCTGCTCAAATATTCCCTTGTGTGGCTTCAGACACAGCCATCAAATATTTAGCATGGATTTTGGCTAATGTGCTTCATTTATCCCCAAGATATTCTCCTAAAGCAGGGAGCTGGTATTACTGTCTTTTAAGAGGTAAGGAAATAGAGCCTTGAAGAGATTAACTGGACAAGATTTGCATCCTGGAGTAGCCAAATCTATCCCTTAGATCCAGCAGCCACTCCCTGCTTACTTTGGCTTCCAGAACAGGCAGGATTTTGAAAATTCTCTTCACGGACTATCTCCAGCTGCTCTATCCCCAGCCAGAGAGCTCATGACCACAGGCTGGCAGTAATCTTCATCTTTCTGTCTCCTCCACTACTATTCCTGAGTCTGCCCCTTTCCAAGACTCAGAAGTCCCCTCTCACCAGCCTCCCCCAGTTCTTACCTCCTTCCTCTCCTTTCCCTGAATGACTCATATTGTTTACCAAGCAGAGAAGCTAATAGAAGGCAGCAGAATTTAAGCTTCCCTGGGACTTGCTTTACGCACTGACAAAATCATTCTTTTCTCTCTCTGTTAAATATTCATGGCTCTCAGATTTTTAGATACAAAGGTACATTTTGTTTTAAAATGTGCTGATCCAAGACATACTGGTTTGCATTGATTTCCTCCTCTTTGCATTTCTATTGCATTGGAAATAAAGAGGTCCTCATTCACTTCTGAAATATGGACCTGAATTTATCTAAGGTTTTCTTTTTAATTTGGTTGCTATTTGGTGAAAGGACTGATGTTGGTAGACATTTATGTGTTTCTGTGTTTTTCTCTTTTGACATTGTGCGTGCACACACACACACATGCATACAGACAAGCAGAAAAACAAAAATCACAGGCTAACGTTTTCCAGCCATCACAGCTTAATGTTAATATAATTTGAAAGGAGTTTTAACAAAGGTTTGATCTATTACAGAATTCAAATATTTACAATTTGGAATAAAAATAAAATGGAGATAGATTTACAGAGATGAAGAAGAGGCTCACCCAGAGCAGTTCAGAGACCTGTAGAAAATGAAATGGGAACAGAAGTGCCTCCATTTTTAAAGGAAGGAGTGAGAGAAATGACCTGGCATAAGAATTCTGGAAAGAGAATAATGGGGGTGGGAGGGAAGAGAGATACAATCCTGATTAATTCAGGTCACTCATTTGACAGAGTCCTACAGTGCATAAAGTGAATGAACAAAAGTATTGTATAAGGCTTTCAGGTTCTGAAGGTTACCTGGGGATTTTTTTTTGTTTTTTTTTTTACCTTGCTGGTCTCACTCTTTGCCACATGAAATTAAAAGAGAAAACAACCTGTTGATAAGAAAACCTGAATTTTTTTTCTTGCTATGGTAAGGGAACATTCTATCTTGGCAGACTCCTAATAAAATATTGGAGTGTGGAGATAAAAGGTAGAATTTTTATGAGGTTTTGGAGTTTTGTAATGAAGAAATTTAGGATTGCGTAAGGATTGTGATATCATTGTGGACACTGATTGGAAGATTCATGGGGAGTCAATTTTTATTTAATCCTATACCGTCTTTCAACAACACAAGAGAAGTCTCTGCACATGGACATCAGTAGATGGTCAATACCAAAATCAGATTGATTATATTCTTTGCAGCCACAGATGGAAAAGCTCTATATATTCAGCAAAAACAATAACAGGAGCTGACTGTGGCTCAGAACATGAACTCCTTACTGCCAGCTTCAGACTTAAATTGAAGAAAGTAGGGAAAACCACTAGACCATTCAGGTATGACTTAAATCGAATTCCTTATGATTATACAATGGAAGTAACAAGTAGATTCAAGGGATTAGATCCGATAGATAGAGTGCCTGAAGAACTATGGACAGAGGTTTGTGACACTGTACAGGAGGCAGTGATCAAGACCATCCCCAAAAAAGAAGAAATGCAAAAAGGTGAAATGGTTGTCTGAGGAGGCCTAACAAATAACTGAGAAAAGAAGAGAAGCTAAAGGCAAAGGAGAGAAGGAACAATAAACCCATTTGAATGCAGAGTTCCAAAGAATAGCAAGGAAAGATAATAAAGCCTTCCTTAGCGATCAATGCAAAGAGATAGAGGAAAACAACAGAATGGGAAAGACTAGAGATCTCTTCCAGAAAATTAAAGATACCAAGGGAACATTTCATGCAAAGATGGGCTCAATAAAGGACAGAAATGGTATGGACCTAAAGAAGCACATGACACCACCGTTATGGCAAAAAGCGAAAAAGAACTAAAGAGCCTCTTGATGAAAGTGAAAGAAGAGAGTGAAAAAGCTGGCTTAAAGCTCAACATTCAGAAACCTAAGATCATGGCATCTGGTCTCATACTTCATAGCAAATAGATGGGGAAACAGTGGAAACAGTGGCTGACTTTATTTTGGGGGGCTCCAAAATCACTGCAGATGGTGATTTCAGCCATGAAATTAAAAGATGCTTACTCCTTGGAAGGAAAGTTATGACCAACCTAGACAGTATATTAAAAAGCAGAGACATTGCTTTGTCAAAAAAGGTCCATCTAGTCAAGGCTATGGTTTTTCCAATAATCATGTATGAATGTGAGAATTGGATTATGAAGAAGGCTGAGTGCTGAAGAATTGATGCTTTTGAACTGTGGTGTTGGAGAAGACTCTTGAGAGTCCCTTGGACTGCAAGATCCAACCAGTCCATCCTAAAGGAGATCAGTCCTGGGTGTTCATTGGAAGGACTGATGTTGAAGCTGACACTTCAATACTTTGCCCACCTGATGTGAAGAGCTAACACTTGAAAAGACCCTGATGCTAGGAAAGATTGAGGGCAGAAGGAGAAGGGGCCGACAGAGGATGAGATGGTTGGATGGCATCTTCAACTCAATGGACATGAGTTTGGATGAATTCTGGGAGTTGGTGATGGACAGGGAGGCCTGGCATCCTGTGGTTTGTGGGGTCACAAAGAATTGGACATAACTGAGCGACTGAACTGAACTAAAACAGAAGCAGAAGATATTAAGAAGAAGTGGCAAGAATACACAATAAAACTGTACAAAAAAGATCTTCTTGACCCAGATAACCATGATGGTGTGATCACTCACCTAGAGCCAGACATCCTGGAATGTGAAGTCAAGTGGGCCTTAGGAAACATCACTACAAACGAAGCTAATCAAGGTGATGGAATTCCAGCTGAACTATTTCAAATCCTAAAAGATGATGCTGTGAAAGTGCTGCACTCAATATGCCAGCAAATTTGGAAAACTCAGCAGTGGCCACAGGACTAGAAAAGGTCAGTTTTCATTCCAATCCCACAGAAAGGCAATGCCAAAGAATATTCAAACTACCACACAACTGCACTCATTTGACACACTAGCAAAGTAATGCTCAAAATTCTCCAAGCCAGGCTTCAACAGTATGTGAACCAAGAACTTCCAGATATTCAAGCTGGATTTAGGAAAAGCAGAGGAACCAGATATCAAATTCCCAACATCAGTTGAATCATAGAAAAAGCAAAATAATTCTAGAAAAACATATACTTCTGCTTTATTGATTATGCCAAAGCCTTTGACTGTGTAGATCACAACAAACTATGGAAAATTCTTAAAGAGATGGGAATACCAGACCACCTGACCTGCATCCTGAGAAATCTGTATGCAGGTCAAGAAGCAACAGGTAGAACCAGACATGGAACAAAAGACTGGTTCCAAATCGGGAAAGGAGTACATCAAGGCTGTATATTGTCACCCTGCTTATTTAACTTATATGCAGAGTACATCATGGGAAATGCTGAGCTGAATGAAGCACAAGCTGGAATCAAGATTGCCGGGAGAAATATCAATAAGCTCAAATACACAGATGACACCACTCTTATGACAAAAAGTGAAGAGGAACTAAAGAGCCTCTTGATGAAAGTGAAAGAGGAGAGTAAAAAACTGGCTTAAAACTCAACATTCAGAAAACTAAAATCATGGCATCCAGTCCCATCACTTCATGGCAAATAGATGGGGAAACAATGGAAACAGAGACAGACTTTATTTTCTTGGGCTCCAAAATCACTGGAGATGGTAACTGCAGCCATGAAATTAAAAGACGCTTGCTCCTTGGAAGAAAAGGTATGACCAACCTAGAGAGCATATCAAAAAGCAGAGACATTACTTTGCCGACAATGGTCCATCTAGTCAAAGCTATGGTTTTTCCAGTAGTTGTGTATGGAGGTCAGAGTTGGACTACAAAGAAAGCTGAGTGCCGAAGAATTGATGCTTTTGAACTGTGGTGTTGCAGAAGACTCTTGAGAGTCCCTTGGACTGCAAGGAGATCCAAACAGTCAATCCTAAAGGAAATCAGTCCTGAATATGCATTGGAAGGACTGATGCTAAAGCTGAAACTCCAGTACTTTGGCCACCTGATGCGAAGAACTGACTCACTGGGAAATACTCTGATGCTGGGAAAGATTGAAGGTGGGAGGAGAAGGGGACGACAGAAGATGAGATAGTTGGATGGCATCACTGACTTGATGGACGTGAGTTTGAGCAAGCTCCATGAGTTGGTAATGGACCGGGAATCCTGGCATTCTGCAGTCCGTGGGGTCGCAAACAGTCAGACAATACTGATCGACTGAACTGAACTGATGGAAGAGTTTAAGTGTTGTTGTTTATTTAAATAATATTTTGGTAAAGAACCTGGAATAAACATAAAAATTACATGTGATTTTTATCTCTTTGGGCAATGAATTTGTAGAATAGTTATGTTGAAGGAGACAACAAATTTATAAATTATTTGATACAGACAATAAGCTGCAGGGGCATAATGATTTGGAACATTGATTATGCTGCTGCTAAGTCACGTTAGTCGTGTCCGACTCTGTGCGACCCCATAGACAGCAGCCCACCAGGCTCCACCGTCCCTGGGCTTCTCCAGGCAAGAACACTGGAGTGGGTTGCCATTTCCTTCTCCAATGCATGAAAGTGAAAAGTGAAAGTGAAGTCGCTCAGTCGTGTCTGACTCTTAGCGACCTCATGGACTGCAGCCTAGCAGGCTCCTCGGTCCATGGGATTTTCCAGGCAAGAGTACTGGAGTGGGGTGCCATTGCCTTCTCCAAACATTGCTTATAAACTCACATGATTAGGAAACACCTAGATGTTTATCTAGTTTAGTCTCAACTTGAATTTTGAATTCCCTTATGATTTGCCAGCTATGTGTTCATTCAGCTTCTCAGAAATTGAAACCAGAGCAAAATTCTTGAGAATCTGGCATCAGGCACTTGTAGATATTTACTCTAGGTTTCCAAAATTAATGTAACTAAGATAGTCTCTGGATCTCTACTTCTCTTTTCATTTTTCTTTTTTTTTTAGTTAACTAAAGACTGGCTTCATTGTCGTTTACTCTATCTTTCTCTCATAGTATCATCTGCAGCCTTATCACATGACTTTCTCAGACTCTCCCAGACCTTGCCCTTCTCTACCTCATGGACTCTGAACACTTCCTCATTGGTATCGACATCATTAAGTGTTTGCTAATTCGGATTGCTTAGAAAGGCTATGTAATTTGTCTAGCTTATGCTTTACACAAGGCCACTTCATGGGGTGCTGGCTAGTCCATGTATTAGCTCTTCTGAGGGACAAGTACCTAACTCTGATCAATTAAACATAACCCTAGTGAGCAGGTTTCTGCAATAAGAGAATAATGTACTATGTCCTCAAAAGGACTATTCTGGAGTTATTGCTTTAAGGAATGCCTGTGGGAAGATTTTATTATTTTTTAGAAGAGAATGATGAGGATGTTAATATCATAGCAAATATATCTAAGTTAGTGAATTAACCTTCTTTGACTATCATGGATATTGTTCTTGGAAGATATCCTGTTTCTAAAGCTCCCACCATTGCTCAAGATGAAATATTCTTAATCTTAAGTCCAGGGGCTTGGATGCACAATGTAGGTCTATGAAGACATGATGGTATTCTGTGTTTGTGTTTATTAGTAGCATATGAACAGCTTTGCAGTTAGAAGTGGACTCCAAATCTCTAAGTGCCATCTTAAAAAAATTTTCAGATAAACACTTTTAGTTTCTTTTCCTGTTCCTTCAACTAAATACTATGCCATTCTTCATAGAATTTATTAGAATCAATTATGATTGGGTTTTTTCTTCCTAATACTTAATATGCATTTGCCTATTAAAATTAAGTGCCACTGTGGGAGGGACGTTCACTTTCTTGTGCACCACTTATTTCTAACCCAGTGATATCTGTTGGATAGAACCAGGTAGGGTCAAGAGAGAAAATTGAGAGAGAAAAAAGAAAAAGTGCTAGTTATTAAGTACTTGTATCTACTCTTTGAAGTTCAGGGAAGGCCTAGGAATCTAAAGCCTTTCTCCAAAAACAAGAAGTGAGGGCCACAGAGGGGCTTTTGTACCTGGGAGGGATCCACAGGGTCCTGCTCAGTCTCAGTACCTATAATTTTATTGTGTATTCTATGTTACTTAATTTTATTCATTTGGGGGCCTTGAAAACATTGCCTCTATTTGTGTGTGCATGAAAAAATTGAAGCTTAGAGAGTTCAAGCAACTTGTCTGAATGACACATCTTGGAAAAGACAAGTGCAATTTATAGGGGACATGTATTTGGTCATTCAGTTGACCGAAATCTATTCCTCATGTAATCCTGTTCTTCTTCCATAGTTCTGGCTCACAGCTTTCAAAACCCTTGTGTTTTTCTCAGCAATGGAAAGAATTTTTGTTAGAATATTTAGGCTCTTGTCCTCAAGTTCCTGAAATTGTTTCAAAAACTTAAAGGTGAAATGGTAGTCTTGTTATTTATAACGAGCCCTTTTCCCACCACAACCCAGTTTATGTTAAAAGGCGACTTTTGGAAAGCATATCAGGGTGGGGTCTGGTTGCCAGGGGAAAGCAGCTTTACTAGAAAGGTGAAGCTTTCAGTCCCTACCTCTGATTTCTGGGGAGGGTAGAAGAACTGAAGGTTGAGTCAATTACCAGTGGTCAGTGATTTAAATAATCATGTCTATGTCAAAGCCTTCATAATATCCTAAAGGAGGGGATCAGGATAGCTTCCGGGTTCGTGACCAAGGACACCTTCACTGAGCCAGACCCAGACTATGAGGACAGAAGCTCTGTTGTTCAGAACCTCATCCTGTGTATCTCTTTGTCTGGATGTTGACTCATATCCTTTATAATTCTTTGTAATAAACCCATAATCTAGTAAGTAATCTGGTTTCCTGTTCTTTGAGCTGCTCTTGCAAATTAAACCAGGTCATGGGGAATTCATTCACCATGAACTTATCAGAAGTACAGGTAATGACTTGGGCTTGGGATTGACAACTAAAGCGGAGGGTGTTCTTGTGGGACCTAGCCCTTAACTCAAGGGATCTGATGCTCTCTCCAGGTAGATGGTGTCATGTCAGAGTTGAATTGAATTATAGTTCACTCAGTTGATATCCCAGAATTGCTTGGCAGTACAGGGTACTGCCCCTTCACATTGGTAACTGGGTGCAAAACTCTTGACGAGGATGGGATTTGAACCCAGTTATTGATGGGTTATGAGAAGGAGAATGAGGAAACTGCAGGGAGGTCATAAAATTCAGTGATTGTACAAGTTTCAATAAACAAGAATTATCTTTGCAACAAACACAGACATTCGTTCCATCATGTAAACATTTCTGAGCCTGCAATGTCACAGAACCTCTGAGTGATTCTGACAGTTAACATTTATTCAGGACTTACCCTACCAGGAATTGTTCTACATGGTTAAGTGCTTTGCTCAGTGTTTCATACCTGGTAGGTGGCCAAGGCAGATCCAACTCCAGGAGCCAGGTTCTTAACCACTTACTCTACTCTAGTGACTTCTCTGACTCAGATAGTTGTGCATCACATTTTGAGAAACATGTAGATAAACAAATACTGAATTTAGAGGCTCAGAGACAGTGACTGCCATAGGGAGGAGTGGTGCCTGGCACAAATCATCAGGCAGAGTCTGTCTAAAATTAACACGAAAGGTGGCTGTGATCAATAAAACTGAAAGCAGAACCAAAACCTGGCACAATATGTGCAGTAAAAATTTGTTGATTAAATATTTATGAGGACAAGAGCAAGTTTTCAGTCTTAGAGAAGAAAAACAAAGCATTCGCTTAGCCATGGAATTTTTGAAACCCAGATTAGAAGAAACTTGAAAAGTCCTCAATACCACCCCCTCCCCTATCGATGATGCAACCATCTGACAATGTTTTAGGCTTCTATCAGTCCATTAAAGAAAAAAGTACTCACTGCCTCTAGCTTGCAGTGAGACCATGAGAGAAAAGACCAGAATTCTGACCCAGAGAGAATTAAGAGAACTTGAACTCCCAGAGTCAAATAGACTGCTTGTAGCCAGATATTTGAAGCACAAAAGGGAGATAAACCAGTACTGCAGCGATGATGACTGCAGTCATCTCCTGCTGTAAAAAGGTGCATGTGGACATGTGGGGCCCGTGTGAGCCTACTAGTTTCTCTCACAATTCCTTTTTTATTGCTCATCGTTTTCTATTCATGCAGCAAATGTTTGAGGGACTGCAGTTCCTCTTGGGCCTGCCAGTCTGCCTGTTGAGCAACCATGAACTCTTTAACTGGACAAGTCCCAGTTAATAATGCAGTAGAAATGCCGAAAGTGTTATATAGGTAGATGAGAGAAAGGCAAAAAGAGAGAGAAAACGAAGAATCCATGGGCTTCTTCTTCTTAGAGAGAGGGGAAACAGATACAGGAAAAGAGTCACTAAACACAATTCAGTCCAACCAACACTGGTAACAGATAGACTCCAGGAACCGCGTACCACTTGAGCAGGTCTAGTCTTCTGAGTCACTTCGATCTGAGCTTAGGGATTGCTGGTGAGATTGCTAATATTCACAGTCTACTTGATGCTCACTGGGTAAAAACAACAATCTTAAACTATAGTTATTGAATCAGAGAATTTGAGTGATAAGTCTGTTATGCAAACTCAAGTCACTTCACTTCCAACCCAGAACTTCTTTTATTTAAAATGTTACATTAAGGCACTGATTTAAGATCTGTCCAATGTATAAACTAACCATAATCTCCTAAGAGTTTGGCTTATTCCTGGTTTAAAATAAATAGAAACGTCCATCATAATTTATAATGGAAATACCAGGGTGGTTGAGAGGCATTTAATGCACCTTATTAAAAATGAATAAACCAAAACTGACATTTTTGAAACTTGTGTATTCAGCTGTTGAGCAAATAGTGAACATTTACTACATAGAAGAAAAATTATTCTGGGTACTGAATGTTTAAGATTCAGTGATGACTAAGGTGTACATATTATTTTCTGCCATTAATTAGCATTCAGTTGGGTGGAGGAGAGAAGAGTAAGCAGAAAACTGCCGTATCAGGAGATATGAGTAACGGAATACAAGGGTACTGAGTTTCAGGGCCACAGACAGGAGTATCTTGGTCAAATGAAGAGATAATTAAGGCTTCCTAGAGGCAGTATTGTCTGGCCAGAGGTCTAAAATGTCAGCATGAGTTAAACAGACAAACCGGTATGGAAAGCATTCCAGGCAAAAGGAACAGTGTGTCCAGACTTTATGGCACATTTATGAGAAGAAAGCAAATGTATTCTGGTTGTACTCTATGGGTCTTCTGTAGACTGAATGTTTCTGTCCTGGGAAAATCCATATATTGAATCCCTAATGCCCCGTGTGACAGTGTTTGGAGGCGGTCCCTTTGGGAGGTAGTTAAATTTAGATGAAACCATAATGGTGAAGCCTCCATGATGGAATTAGGACCCTTAGAAGAACATGACGAAACCAGAGTGAGCTCCCTCTTTATGCCGTTTGAGGAGACAGCAAGAAGGTAGCAGCCTTCAGGCCAGGAAGAGGGTTCTCACCAGAGCCTGGCCATGCTGGCACACTCATCTTGGATTTCCAGCCTCCAGAACTGTGAGAAATGAATGCTTGTTGTTTAAGCCACCTAGTCTATAGTGTTTGTTACAGTAATCTGAGCTGGCTGAGACAGGTACAGTGAGAGAAAAAAAAAAAAAAAACAAAAACAGGGAGGTAAGGCTGGCATCACCGATGCAATGAACATGAACTTGGGCAAACTCCAGGAGATGGTGAAGGACAGGGAGGCCTGGCGTGTTGGAGTCCATGCGGTTGCAAAGAGTCGGACACGACTGGGCGAATGAACAGCAACAACAAAGGCTGGAGTCATGACCAGGAACCAAAACATGAAATTCCTTGTAAGTTCTGTCAGTCTAGTCTTCACGCAAACAGACCAGGAAGACTGTTGCAGGCTATGAGAGCTCACTGTCTTACACAGCCTGCTGGGTAGGCTTCATTCCTGCTATAACAGCAGCTCTGCCTGGGACCAGTGACTCAGCTTTTCACTCAGGATTCCTCATCCCAGTAACTGAGATTCTCCCTTGATCTGAGCAAGGCCAATCCTGCACCCCTGTTTTACTTATAGCATCCAGGCTTCCATCCTCAGCATTTCAGTCCCAACTAAGAACAAGCTCCAAGCATCTGCAGTCTCCTCTCAAACTAGGGTCTACCTTTCTCTTTTGGACCTAATAGAACTGGAGTCTTGTTCCTGAACCTAGGGTCCCCCTGGAGCTTCTCACCTCCATCTTATCATTGCCTCAGCAAGGGTCTCCATGTATCATCATCTCACCTCCTGACATTTTTCCACCTGCCTGTTGACATCTATTGGGCAGCCCAGGTACTAATCATGTCCGCACTCAGGCTTTGTTTCATGCCTCCATCCACCCCTTGCCTGCTGTTTGCTCCAGCACCTGAAGTTGACTACAACTCCATAGGCTTCTGGATGTCATTTCTAGTCTGTATTCACTGCATCTAATCTGGCTTGACCATGGTGTTTCAGATTAGATCTTTCTGTAACCATTATGAATTTCCACAAGGATAGCTAAACTATTCACTGAAACAATAGTGACCAAATACTTAACAGGCGAGAAAAGACACTAAAATAGAGTAGGTTTAGTAATTCATAATGTTTGCAAATTAAGAGAAGGAATGGATTTCATTATGGTCTAGCAGACAGGTAAAGTTGGATTAGTTCTTTCATTTATTTACTTAGTAGAATTTTAGAGGATGATTGCTTTATGCCAGATTTGGGTTCTGAGATTTTGGCTGCAAACAAAATAAAGATACACAGAGATTCTAGTCTAGAGGAGAAGGAAAATCTAAGATTTACATTGTCCTCTAGGTAGACTAAGTGTGTTTTAGTGTGGTAGGCACAAAATGTGTATCAGCAGAAACTGATTCTTGAGAAGCAATCATTTAAACATGGTCCACAAATTACTTTGAGATTTGGGGGAATCCAGACACCTGTAAGATCCCATTCAGTTCTGAACACCTGTGTTGGGCTGGGTTCTTTTTTGCCAGGAATCCAAAGGCAGAAGGTAGCAAGTGGATAGAAAATACTCCCAGAAGAATTGTTCAAGTTGTTTGCTTAGAAATATGACGCCACAGGTAGAACCAAAAAGAACAGCAAGGGAGAGGGAGATGGATACAACAGGAGTGTTTCTACTTTATCTGATGTTATGTTTAGTGACATCTCATCCCTCATGGGAACTCGTCACTGAACATTTTCTTCCCTTATATATGGAGTGGAAATATTATTCAATGATTGTCAGCAGTGAGAAATGCATGGAGAGATAAAGAAAGGAGTTTGCCTCTCGGTGACAGTATATGAGGACCTGTTTCTTTTATCAGAGAATCTGTACTCCAAAGAACAGATCCCGTAATGCCTATTTATCATCTGCACTGGAAGCCTAACAAGCTCTACCTCCGGCTTCTAGCCATGTGGGCCCCTCTCCTGCAGAAGAGTGTGCTATCCTTCCTGTCCTCCCAGGCCACCGGTGTGTTAATCCAAAGAGAGAGGACAAGAAGCCTCAGGAGCTGCCAAAATGGTGCAGTGGGAACGTTTGGGGTCAAACTGAAAGAGATCCATTCTCTTTTAGAACATCAGTTGACTTTATATCAGGCCGGTCTGTCTCTTCTCAATGCCCTTTTAGATCAACCCCCTTTCTTCTCATTTGAATCTAAGACAAATATTTCACCTGTTTATAAAAACAATCTTATCTCCAGGTAATAAGACAACTGGTAATGTATACTTTTTTGTTTGTCAGTATATTCTAAATCATATATGTTCAGCAAGTAGTTCTATTACAGAAAATACATTGTTCTGAATTTAATAGTGGTGTGGAAGTGTGGATTCATGTAACCCTTTTATAGGCAAGTTTAAGACATTCTTAACTGTTCAAATGTAGATACTCTTTGTTATGACAGTTCTTTTTCAAGAATATATTCTAAAGAATACTTCTCAGGAATGTGCAAAGATATACATAGAAGAATGTCCATGGAGGTATTTATAAAGCAAAACTGGAAATAGCCTAAATGTCTTTCAATAGTCAATTTATTAAATATATGATAGCTTTTTTATACAGTCAAATAACTATTAAAAGAAAATGGTAGCTCTAATAACTATGAAAAGAAATGGCATGAAGAAATGGAGAGATCACCAAGTTGCTTTATTAAATGAAACAGCATGGTATAGAAGGGAACTTTGGGGATTTTGTTTTCTTTGTTTCTTGATATCTGTCCAACTGGTTACATAGGAGCATTCAGCTTATAAAAAAAATCAAAGAGGTATAAACTTAAAATGCATGCACTTTTTTCTGTATGCACATTATACTTCAGGAAAAATATTAAAACAATGTACAAGATATCATGCAATGTCATTCATAGTTTCAAAACAGTAAACATTTGTATCAAATACTTTGATAAATTCTAGGGTACACAGCTATTATAAACAAAGATGATCTCTGGACTGGAGAAAGGAAGTTAGGACATGCAGACTTTTCCTTTTGGCTTTGTATCTTTTGTGCTTTTTGATTTCTGATAAGAGAAAAAAGTAGTTAAAATTAATTTAAATATACAGAGTGAAGTTAGTCAGAAAGAGAAAAACAAGTGTTGAATATTAACACATACATGTCGAATCTAGAAAGATGGTACTGAAGAACCTACTTGCAAGGCAGCAGTGGAGAAGCAGACATAGAGAACGGATTTGTGGGCACAGTGGGAGAAGCAGAGGGTGGGAAAAACGGAGACAGAAGGATAGAAAGCATATACATTACCATATGTAAAATAGATTGCCAGTGGAAACTTGCTGTAGGACACAAGGAACTCAAGTCAGGTGTTCTGTGACAGCCTAGAGTGGGATGGGGTGGGGGATGGGAGGGAGGTTCAAGACAGTGTATACCCATGGCTGCTTCAGCAATTATCCTCCAATTATTTTTTTGTAAATTACTGATACAGATTTATGGGGAAATTATAATAAATCTGTGTCTTCATCATTGGAAATCAACTCTCAAGCCCTGTGGTGGTTTTCCCCTGCCAGGTCTAGATTCTCCAGTTCTAGAATTCGTCACAATGTATCTGCAGTGCTCTACTCTTTCTTGGTCTACCAGGCTCTCTCCACATCTTTCAAGGCCTCCATTCCAAATCTAAGTGGCTGAGCATCTGTTCAACAGCTGCTGTGTCCAAATTGAGAAAGGATCACATTGCAAGCAACAGGGCAGGGCAAGAAACATTCTGAGTGGAAAATGGCTTGGCAGAGTCCAATGCTCTGGGACTCATCTGAGAGGAAAAATCATTAATTTAATCTAACTGAGCTTAGGGTGGAGGAATGGAAGCTATGGTTTCTGGAGGAAATGGGTTGAACTAAGGGCTGGTTTATTTGACAGAGACAATGAGGAATCACTTGTCTGTGCTAAATGGAGACAAGATTATCCATAATTGATGCATGATTTTCAGCTGCCTTCTTTGTTCTGGGGCAGAGGAGCATACAGTGAGATGAGGTCACAGAGCCTCCTGATCCCAAAGGCTATGCCAAGTAAGGGGTTTAAATTCCCATCCTGGGTTGAGAAATAACAGAGTTGCATACAGAGGGTTGTTTGTCCACTCCAATACTCTTGCCTGGAAAATCCCATGGACGAAGGAGCCTGGTGGGCTGCAGTCCATGGGGTCGCTAAGAGTCAGACACGACTGAGCGACTTCACTCTTACTTTTCACTTTCCTGCACTGGAGAAGGAAATGGCAAAATTCTTGCCTGGAGAATCCCAGGGACGGGGGAGCCTCGTGGGCTGACGTCTATGGGGTCACACAGAGTCAGACACGACTGAAGTGACTTAGCAGCAGCAGCAGGTATCCCTAAGAGGAGCTTCACTGATGGATTAGCTGGTGAAGAATCTTTCTCTAATGCAGGAGACTCAGGTTTGATCCCTGGGGCAGAAAAATCTGCTGGAGAAGGAAATGGCAACCCACTTGAATATTCTTGCTTGGAGAATCCCGTGGAAAGACGAGCCTGGCAGGCTATAGTCCATGGGGTCACAAATAATCAGACACGACTGAACAGAGCAAAGCAGGTATCTCGAAAATAACATCAACTAAATATCAAAGATTCCATCCACTCTAGCTTAGTGCTTAAGGACGAAGGGTTTGAAATCAGGCTGATCCAAGCTTAAATACTGATTTTAAAACTAAGTGACAGTGTGACCTTGAAAGTAAAACTTGTTCAGTCATGTCCGACTCTTTCTTCAGGGTATCAAGGCCATTCCTTTCTCCAGGGGATCTTCCCAACCC
This sequence comes from Bos indicus x Bos taurus, assembly GCF_003369695.1. Lineage (NCBI taxonomy): Eukaryota > Metazoa > Chordata > Mammalia > Artiodactyla > Bovidae > Bos > Bos indicus x Bos taurus. The sequence continues at coordinate 107,425,896 of NC_040083.1, forward strand.
AGGGATCAAACACAGGTCTCTCACATTGCAGGCGGATTCTTTACCATCTGAGCCACCAGGGAGGCCCAGGAATACTGGAGTGAATAGCCTATCCCTTCTCCAGTGCATCTTTCCACTGCAGAAATTGAACCGGGTTCTGCTACATCGCAGGTAGATTCTTTACCAGCTGAGCTACCAGGGAAGCCCTTAAATGAGTGTATAAATTTCAGTGTCTTCATCAATAAAGGGAGGATAATATTTATCTTATGAAGTTATTTTCCGAGGTTATTAACAAATTATTGACTGGGGTAATTTTTCAGAAACATGCCTGTGGTCAGTGATTTGTTATGTAAGTGAATATTGAAACACTCCAGTCAATAATGTTCAGGTAACAAAAGACATACAATACAATGGTCATTAAGTTGTTAACCTTGGTAAGAGACATTTATAGAGTGCTTATCATGTGCTGTAGTACCTGAGCAGTAGTCACAATTATCATAATGTTTTATGAGAGAAAATGGAAAAAATAAGGATATGGTTAGAATGGCAAAAAAATAGGATTCAGATGCATGTCTGTCTGTTGCAGAGCCCAGCTTACCTTGAACCCTGCATTGTAGAACCTTGTAGTTTAATCCTATCGAAACGACAGTGCACTGCCAGGATCTCTTGAAAGTACTATGCTCAATGCATGCTCCCAGTATTCTCTCAGAACTATGAAATTAACCCCCCTTTAATCTCACTCAGGATCTTAAATGGCTCAAAACATCAATAAAAATTCTCAAGGACCAAAAACATTAAGATTGGTCCTCAGTTCACTCTCACATTATTACAATGTCACCATGCTAATAATTGGTGACTCTGACCCATCGGTTAAAGTGTATCACTGCTACTAGAAGGTTTTCTGCAGGGCAGGAGTATCAGTATCACCTGAGAGCTGTCAGAAAAGCAAATGATGGCCCTGCCTCAGACCTGCTAGATTAGAATCTAATTGAAAGCTGAGTGCTCAGTTCAGTTTAGTCACTCAGTTGTGTCCAACTCTTTGTGACCCTATAGACTGCAGCACGCCAGGCTCCTCTGTCAATCACCAATACCTCTAGCCTGTTCAAACTTATGTCCATTGAGTTGGTGATGCCATTCAACCATCTCATCTTCTGTGGTACCCTTCTCCTCCTGCCTTCAATCTTTACCAGCATCAGTGTCTTTTCCAATGAATCAGTTCTTTGCATCAGGTAGCCAAAGTATTGGAGCTTCAGCTTCAGCATCAGTCCTTCCAATGAATATTCAGGACTGATTTCCTTTAAGATGGACTGGCTGGATCTCCTTGAGTCCAAGGGTATTCTCCAACACCACAGTTCAAAATCATCAATTCTTCAGTGCTCTGCCTTCTTATGGTCCAACTCTCACATCCATATATGACTACTGGAAAACCATAGCTTTGACTACATGGACCTTTGTCGGCAAAGTAATGTCTATGTTTTTTAATATGCTATCTAGGTTAGTCATAGCTTTATTCCAAGGAGCAAGCATCTTTTAATTTCATGGCTGCGGTCACCATCTGCAGTGATTTTTGGAGCCCAAGAAAATAAAGTCTGTCACTGTTTCCATTGTTTCCCCATCTATTTGCCATGAAGTGACAGGCTGGATGCCATGATCTTCATTTTTTGAATGTTGCATTTTAAGCCAGCTTTTTCACTCTCCTCTTTCACTTTCATCAAGAGACTCTTTAGTTCCTCTTCACTTTCTGCTGTAAGGGTGGTGTCATGTGTGGTGTCATATCTGAGGTTCACATGTTATACTCTGCTGCTGCTGCTGCTGTGTCACTTCAGTCGTGTCCAACTCTGTGCCTAACCAGGCTTCTCCATCCATGGGATTCTCCAGGCAAGAACACTGGAGTGGGTTGCCATTTCCTTCTCTGCATGTAAGTTAAATAAGCAAGTTGGTAATATACAGCCTTGACATACTCCTTTCCCTATTTGGAACCAACCCATTGTTCCATGTCCAGTTGTAACTGTTGCTTCTTGACCTGCATGCACATTTCTGTGGAAGCAGGTAAGGTAGTCTGGTGTTCCCATCTCTTTAAGAATTTTCCACAATTTGTTGTGATCCACAGAGTCAAAGGCTTTAGCACTATCAATGAAACAGAAGTAGGTGTTTTTCTGGAATTCTCTTGCTTTTTCTATGATCCAACGGATGTTGGCAATTTGATCTCTGGTTCATCTGCTTTTTCTAAATCCAGTTTAACATCTGAAGTTCTTGGTTCATGTACTGTTGCTAACTTGGAGAATTTTCAGCATTACTTTGCTAGTGTGTGAGATGAGTGCAGTTCTCTGGTAGTTTGAACATTCTTTAGCATTGCCTTTCTATGGGATTGGAATGAAAACTGACCTTTCCCAGTCCTGTGGCCACTGCTGAGTGCAATACTTTAACAGCATCATCTTTTAGGATTTGAAATAGCTCAGCTGGAATTCCATCACCTCCACTAGCTTTGTTCATAGTAAGTTTCCTAAGACCCATTTGATCTCACACTGCTGGATGTCTGGCTCTAGGTGAGTGATCACACTATTGTGGTTATCTGGGTCATTAAAATCTTTTTTGTATAGTTCTTTGTATTCTTGCCACCTTTTCTTAATATCTTCTGCTTCTGTTAGGTCCATATCATTTCTGTCCTTTATCAAGCCCATCTTTGCATGAAATGTTCCCTTGGTATCTCTAATTTTCTTGAAGAGATCTCTAGTCTTTCCTATTGTTTTCCTTTATTTCTTTGCATTGATCACTTAGGAAGGCTTTCTTATCTCTCCTTGCTATTCTTTGGAACTCTGCATTCAGATGGATATGTATTTCCGTTTCTCCTTTGCCTTTCCTTTAGGAGGGTATTTTAATAAGCTCTCCCGGTGACTCACATGCATGCTAAATTCTAAAAAACACTGGGCCTAGAATAAGAGCAAGTCAGTAAGCTATAAGGGAAGGAAGGGAGGCTAAGTTTGTATCCACATTACTGGTTCATTTCTCCAGGTTATCTCATCTTTAAATTATTTCTCCCTTATATGCTGTTTGGAGAGGGGTGGGTGGGGGAAAATGGTGTAGACCAGAGGAGGAGGAATTAAATTTAGCTGCTTCCTAAAAGTTTGAGGGATTTTTCTAACACCAATAAGGCTCAGATAACCTAGAAAAGATTTTCTCTTCTATTTTCTTTTGTTTTAAAACTTTGTGGAAGAATTCTAGCTTCCATGATAGCTCAGTTGGTAAAGAATCCACTTTCAGTGCAAGAGACCCCAGTTTGATTCCTGGGTTGGGAAGATCTGCTAGAGAAGGGATTCTGTCGAGATAATTGTGTTCTCTGGACCAGGAGTCAGGAATCTGAGTTCTAGTTATTCTTTCCATTCTCCATCTCTTTCATCATCTCAGATCCTTCCCTCTCTGCTCTTTACTTCCTTCCCTGTGTCTTTTTTTCAAGGCTTTAAACAATGCAAATTTATTACAGTTTTGGGAGTTGCAAGTCTGAAATAGTTCTCACTGGGCTAAAATCGAGATGATGTTAGGGCTACATTTCTTTGTAGAAGCTCTAGGGGGAAACTTGTTTTATTTTTTCCCCAGCTTTTAGAGGCTGCCTGCATTCCTCAGTTCATGGCCCCTTCCTCCATCTTCAAAGCCAGCAGTGTAACATCTTTAAATCTTCCTCTGATTCTTAACTTTTCCACTTCACACTTTCCCTTTTTTAAAAAAATTGGAGAATAATTGCTTTACAATGTTGTGTTAATTTCTGCTGTACAACGAAGTGAATCAACTATATGTATACACATATTCCCTCCCTGTTGAACCTCCTTCCCCACCCCCAACCCACTCATCTTAGTTATCACAGAGCCCCGAACTGAGTTTCCTGTGCTTTACAGCAGGTTCCCGCTAGCGATCTGTTACGCATGCTAGTATGTGTATGTCAAGCCCAATCTCCCAGTCCGCCCCCCTCTCCCTTTCTCCTCTTGTGTCTGCATGTCCATTCTCTACATCTATTCTCCACATCTGTGTTTCCTACCTTGGGAACAGGGTCATCTGTACCATTTTTCTAGATTCCATATATATGGATTAATATATAATATTTGATTTTCTCTTTCTGACCAACTTCATTCTTCCCTATAAGTAGCTGGTCTGTTTGGGAAATTCATTGTGAATAAAGTAGAAGACACCCCTAACCTCATAGAGAATACAGGCTTCTGAAGGGATATGAGAAAGAAATGAGCAAATGCAAGGCACTGTGATCCATGGAATGACCAGGGACAGTCTGCCAGAGGAAGAGTTGGCTAGGATGAGATTTGCTTAGGCAAGAACTTTGGAGTGAGGGAAGGGCTGATGGGACTATGGCCAAAGAGACTTAAAGAAGGGTGAACATGCAAACATTTTAAATAGGCCTCTTGGCTTGAGAAGAGAAGAAAAGGAAGGGTGAGTTGATAATCAGGCTCGAGAAATCACTGGCAGCTAGAAGAGCGGGGACCCTGAGTGGTTAAGAAGGCAGTTCCTCTCTCAGAGATAAGACTGGCTTGAGGATAAGGGTGAAGAGGGATACTACTGTCTACTCTCCCCTCCATCTCAGTCTAGGATTCATCAGGGGAACTCAGACACAGTTTCTGATCTAAAACAATTCTCAATAACAGAAAAAAATGTACCTGTAAGAAATACAGTAAATTTGAAACTCAGATTTCACACAGAAGCACTTCATGGCTTGTCCTTTCCCAAGCCTGGGGTCCACAGGGCAGTCTTGCCTAGTGGTTACAAAACTTTGGAGTTAGCCAGACAGAGATACAGCATCAAATTTCCATACTGCCTCTTACTGCCTTTGTGTCCATGTGCAAGGTTATTAAAGTTATCAGGCTTGAACTTTGCATCTTCTTGTCTGTATAATAGAAATAACAAAGCCTGCCTCCGCCAATGCTGCAAAGATTAAAGGAGATAATCTTGGCACAGGGTTGGGTACATAGTAAGCCCTCAAGGGTTCTAATTAAAACATTCCCTGTCCTTTTATTCACTTGAGTGATCAGCAAGCACTTTGTCCCTATTCAATAAGAGAGTAAGAGGATCTCTTTTCTTTGCTCTAGGGGATTTGGATAGAATAAATGTAATGTTTAATGGAAATTTTAGAGATGAGAACTATTGGATGGAGGGATAGATTAATAGCATCGGCAACATTCGAGTTGAATCTTGAAGGATATACTGAAAAGGAAAAGGAAATAAGTATAGAATGTATTCTGAAAATGACTATAGCTTATTGAGTGCTTACCAAGTTCTGGAAATTGTTGTGGGTACAATTCTTATATTGACTTATTTTCTCCTCACAAAAGCTTCAGGAAATGAATACCATCAATTGTTCCCATTTTATGAGGCAAGAGGCAGCAGCAGAAGTCAAGTATTACTTGTCCAAGGTTATATAACTATTAGGCTTCCCTGGTGGCCCCAATGGTAAGAATTCACCTGCAATGCAGGAGACCTGGGGTCCATCCCTGGGTTGGGAAGATCCCCTGGAGAAGGGAATGGCTACCCACTCCAGTAAACTTGCCTGAAGAATTCCATGGACAGAGGAGCCTTGTGGGTCACAGACCATGGGGCTGCAAAGAATCGGACACAGCTGAGCTAATAAATATACAACTATTAAGACACAACGCCAAGGTTTGGTTCTAAGTAGCCAGCCACAGAGGCTTTTAGTCGTTAGACTCTTTTATATTCTACTTAATTATACCTCCATTTTATTTCAAATTCATTTTAAAAAGTAAATAGATGGGCTTGGCTGGAGGATAAGGTGTTTGAAGGGGATTATTTGGAAAAATCACCACAGAGAAGGGGATTAAAGTCTCTCTTGGGGTGCACAGGTGAAGAGCAAAGATTTCTGAGAAGAAATATTTAGAAATAATAATTCCATGTGGTAGAAATAAGCCCTCTGTTGCCCTTATTTCATTGCCTCACATTTATATGAACCAAAATATATTCTGCTCACACAAACCACTTCAGCATCTTTTGTTTTTAATCTTCCCAACATAGGAGAACAAATTTAACAATGAGATTCTGTTTCTGTTCTCTTCTGTACATGTGGAATAATTAAATTTGCATCCCACTTCAGTGTTGGATCTGCTGTTTGAAGGGAAATGTATCAATTGGACACATGCCCTATGATTTCTAGTCTGTAAATAAGGCATTTGGAGGAGGGGGACAAAAGGCAGCTTCTTTCTCCCAAGCAATAATCACAGTAAAATCTTCACTTAGCAACAGCTTGTTTGAGGCTGGATTAATTCCCATTTGAGAAGGGCCAAACGGAAGGGAGGAACCTGGAGAAAAGCAGTGTGTAATTATGCAAAATCCCGGAGGACTCTGACAGGAAAAGTTTGCGAGGGACTTCAACTGGCAAATCCCTGAAAAGGATCTTAGTCAAGAAGCCTGGGGGACCTCTTTTAGTCTTTGGTTTATTTCCGAGGTCCTTTTTCTATATCGAACCCAAGGACTTGGCCTGATTCATTGAATATACAAATGATGTGAATACAATTAATAAATGCATGGATTTGGGAGTGAGGAGATAAACTTAAATTTCAGTCCTGATACTGTGTATCTATAAGGCCTTGAGCAAATTTCTTGCATCTCAGAAATGCTTCCCTTGATAGCTCAGTTGGTAAAGAATTCGCTTGCAATGCAGGAGACCCTGGTTCAATTCCTAGGTCAGGAAGATCGGAGAAGGGATAGTCTACCCATTCCAACATGGGGTCGCTAAGAGTCAGACACAACTGAGAAACTTTCACTTCCTTTCACTGTGTTTTCAAAAAAAGGAAAAAATGTAGGGTATTTATTTCTACTTCTTAAGGGAGGTACATTTCTTTTTTTTAAGAATAACATGCTAAAGCTCCTGATACATATTACTCAAATAATGTTTTCCTAAATTCTCTTTCCTTTCAGTGTCACTCTAAAATGTACTGTTATTTTGTTTAAATAAATTCTATTTTGTGATGTTGGGAGAGAAATAGATGTAGAAGGGTGAACTACTTATCTAAATGGCAGTAGTCTAGGGCATTAATAGGGATAACTTTACTAGTTAACTAAGATATTGTATTAATAACAAAAACAAAATTATCACCTGGTAATCCCCTTCATTTTCATACCAATCTCAGCTTCCCTTTTCTGCCCCAATTAATGCTGTTACAAAAAACTGAATGAATAAATTCTTCTTTAACTATTTTTATTTTCCACCACCCGGTAATCCACATGAGAACAGAAACTGTGACTGATTTGCTAATGCCTTTATCACTGTTCTTTCTCCCAGTGCCTGGAATATATTGATGTATAGCATGAATAAGTGAATTTTATATATATATATATATATATATTTTGTTGTTGTTGTTGTTTTTTCCTTAGGCCTTTCTTTCTGAAAGAACATGGGATGAGAACAGTAAAGAATGTTTGGCTGATTAGGATAAAGTAAGAAACAATTCTTATTTGGTTAACCAAATAGAAGCTTGAACCTGCCACTCCTCATCCCAAATTCTAGAGATAGGAATTTGTTTCTAAGTGAAAATGCAGTGTTTTTTTTTTTTTTTAATGACTCCCAATACACCACTACATTAAACACTAACCACATCATCAAAATGCAGAAATAGTAACATTTTTCATAACTGAAAAGTGGATTGTTTTTGTAAACACCATCTTCTTTATCTTCCCTTTCCTCTGCTGATTGTGATGTGGAGAATGGATCAGACAGATCCAGAAGTGGAAGCAGGGGGATCCTTAGGTAGCAAATGTGCAGGGGATTTATAATGGCAGCCTTGATGAGGATGGAAGCAGAGCAAATAGAATATCAATTTGAGATATATTTTGAAGTAGACCTGAAAGAACCAGAAGAGTTTGGAGGTGGAGAAGGAGAAAAAGCAATGGTTTAAGATTGCCTCCTATGGTGTTTGATCTGAGCTAACAAATGGATATTGAATCTATTTACTGAGAAAATGGATTTTGGTGGGAAGGGGTGGTGGCGAGACATTTTTCTTTTATTTTGGTGGGTGGAGGTAGGGGGCTGATGAAATATGCCTGTCAATTTTGTTTATTTTTTCTACCTGAAGATAATGTTCATGATGCCTATCACATCAAAGAAGAAATTTCTGTTTGGCAGTTAGCATTATGAATGTAGAATTGAGAGGCAAGCCCTGGATTGTCAATGAATTTGATTCATTGAATTCTTCCATTTAAAGGTGGTGTTTTAAGCCATGGTGTTGGATGAATCTACACTTAGGAAATTTTATCTTCCTCTCTTAAGTGAGGACCAGTCTCAACCAGGTCCCATGGGTATTCAGATTCCAAAACTGGATTCATATCTTGCAATAAAAAATAATATGCATCCTAAACTTATGAATTCAAGGGAAAATATTGGGAGAAGTTAAAGGTTTTAAGACAGTGTTCCTAGAACTAAACTTAGAAATGGTTTAAAAGTTTTTGGAATGTCCTAATGTTTATAGAATCATATAATTTTAGGGTTATACGATAGTTAAACTTTTAGACTATTATCCTTTTGAAGAAGAATAAATTTGAAGAATAACCATACAAAATCCCGGGTAAGTTATTAAAAAATCAATATTTACACACTTCCTTAGATTGGGGAAGCATTTTTGATTGCATTTACTTTTATTATTTGGGTCATAAAGAATTAGCATGAGTTTTTCTCATGATAATTCTGTAGATATTTGAAGATAGTGATATTATTAGTATCTCTTTCTCCCACAAAGATTTATAGCCCTGGGCTTTTTTAAAGCCTTTTTCTCTAATCTTGATCATTTTTGTCTCTTCATATTCCCTTCATCTCCTTGCTAAATGAGCTACCATTTTCATAGGTAGCCCTCAAAAAAATCTGGATTTCAAGATATGTTATAACATTAAGATATTTCTAATGGTTAACAGATGAGACATTTGCTTGAAAGAGACATTTGGAGGTACTGGCTTCCCTGGTGGCTTAAGAGGGTAAAGCGTCTGCCTGCAATGCAGGAAACCCAAGTTCGATCCCTGTGTCGGGAAGACCCCCTGGAGAAGAAAATGGCACTCCACTCCAGTACTCTTGCCTGGAAAATCCCATGGATGAAGGAGCCTCATAGGCTACAGTCCATGGGGTCGCAAAGAGTTGGACAGGACTGAGCGACGACACATGTGATGGCAAAGGGAAATTGAAGTTTACAGACATAAGTCAATTGTTTCTAGGCTCTCTTTGAACAATAATAGGTACATGGGACAATTCATTTTCCCTATTATAGGGATTAATTGTGCTGCTAAAATTTTGTCCTCAGCTCATAGGATTTGTCATAATTTTAACTCTCCTGGCCACATTTCTTTTTCTTCATTTCCCCATGGGAAGGAGCAATTCCTTCTAAAATGAAGAACTACATTTTACAGGTAAGCAGAAACACTGATTAAAACAAGTGCTTATAAATGGGCCTTTCCTTTCTCTCTTGCCTTTTCTTGCTTGTTGTGGGCAACTCAGCTGGGCGATACAGGACTGAGCGCTATCCTGGTTTTCTGTTTTGACTTTGAGTGCGTGAGAGAGGCAGACCTGCGTGTCTCATCCATACATGAGTATGGATACATGTCTCATCCATACATGGCTGGGTAACAGACTAGGTGACTCCTCTTCCAAACTTCCTTTGTTTGCTCTCCTTTTGCAGGCATATCTGAATACATGGATTCCAATACAGATATTTAAAATAGGAGGGAGGTCGGAGGTCTGCCTTAACTTCCCATCTAAGTCATGTTCTTTTACTCCCTTGTTTGCCAGAGCCCTACAGAAAGAAGTTCAGGTATTCACTTGGTGATTTATAAACAAGTGGTTTGCTTCCTATTTAGTTAATATTCTTTCAATATCTATAGCATTGGTCAAAACTGCCAAAGGCAGACTGGTGAGCAGTACTCCAGTTTCCCCAACAAGCATGAAACATTGTTTTCCATCTCCCACACGTGAACCTCATTGATGAAGCTTCCTGATTTACACAAATTCACATTGATTTCCTTTCTCTGTTTTCTTCATCATTTATAGCCCATAACCATAGACTTAAGTGCTACATTATTTTCTTCCTCAAATATGATAGTGATTGTTTTATGTTCACTAATTAAATTATAACATCCCTGAAGGTAGAACTAGTTATTATATTTGAATTTATTTTTTTGTAATCCTGTGCATGTGAACATGAAGCCGACAATCTACTATAAAGTCTACAAAGACTTCTGGGCATTATTTTAAAGATCACCACTTGATATTAAGCTCACAATATTAAAAATTCAGCTTTTCTTCTTTTAATTGTAAATTCTATCTCCACATGTAAAATCATATCCTGGTAAATGGTAGATATCAATAAAATGCCAGATGTGGGGAGTTTTGCCAGTGAACTGCATCAAAGTCAAGATGGGCTTGAAAGTGAAAGTCATTCAGTTGTGTCCAACTCTTTGCTGCCCCACTGACTATACAGTCCACAGAATTCTCCAGGCTAGAATACTGAAGTGGGTAGCCTTTCCCTTCTGCAGGGGATCTTCCCATCCCTGGGGCTGAACCCATGTCTCCTGCATTGCAGGTGGATTCTTTACCAGCTGAGCCACCTGGAAAGCCCAAGAATACTGGAGTGTGGAGCTTATCCCTTCTCCAGTGGATCTTCCCAACCCAGGAATCAAACTGCATTCTTCTACATTGCAGGCGGATTCTTTACCAGTTGAGCGACCGGGGAAGCCCAAGATGGGCTTAGCCCATTTAATTTGAAAAATTAGTCTGCTTCCAAAAATATAAAGAAGATTATTATTTTCTTGTTTTAATGCAAGCACAGCCATTTCCTCCAGCTCTGGCCCCTCGCCTGTCCCTTGTGTTTCCTAGTCCTTCGCTGACCTATTCTCCTCCCACATCTCCCGAGCTTTCCATCCCTGAGTTACATGACATGGAGATGCAAGCAAAATATTCCTAATTCACAAAATACAGTCCATCAACACCTCTTTTATATTGCACAGAAATGAATCTGCTTTAGCTCAGAAAGTAGATATATCAATTTAAGTGGAAGATTTTTGACAGTTTAATTCAAATTAAGTCCACTTTGTTCAATTAGAGGGGATCTGAGAGGGGATGTAGGAGTATGGAGTGGAGAGTGGGAGGTAAGCATGTCATATTAGAAGAAATCAAATGTACTTTTTCACATTAAACTTATCTGTGGAGATTTTTAGTTAAAAAAAAAAGGCATCACAACAAGCTGCTAATTTATGTTCCCTCAACAAATGGTGAATTACTCACTTCATTTTATATTGCTCTTTCTTTGCTTTTGGCTGGATCCTGACAGTCCTGAGAGATTACTGGGAGAGGGAGAGAGGCACGACTCTTTTCCTACTCTGGAGTTGGCCATGATTCATTTAATGAAGCTTTTGCTAAAAGGCTTGATCAATGCATAATGGCATTGACATTTTCTGGACCTACAGTGCTGGATTTGAAATGAGAAAGCCTGTGCAGTACAGTATTTTTGAGCATTTAAGATTTTTGGTCTTGAGAGTTCAACTATCTTAATATGTGGTCCTCAAATAGTGTTTGTCATAGCCTAACTTTTGAAGATGAATCTGACACACTAATCTCTGCAAAAAAAAAAAAAATCCACAAACTCGAAACAGCAATCAGAAATAAAAATGCTTACAAAACTTTGGAAAATAAAATAAATCAGGCAAGCAGACTGCAGTAAGGCAATTGGGAAGGATAGGGCCTAGGTAAAAATGGAGAGCCTGTGTTTCATCTAAAAGGAGAAATGAAAACAGTATTTACTTTTTGCTTATTGTTGTCATGGAGAAAGTGTAGCCATAGTTTTATTGGATGTTCCAGGTTTTCAAGAGAATACAGAAAAAAAAAATATATATATCCCGGATTATAATGTGAAGTCTTTGAAACTTTAAATGTCAGCTCAGGCCATATAAAACACATCTGGGACTGAATTTCAATTATGCATCTCCATTAGATGCTACTGTTCTAGACCATGATATGGAGCTAGAATATCTATACTCTGCTGATACTGCTTCTGTTTCCTATGCCATGGAAAAGCTGCTCATTGATCATAGACTTCTTCCCCTACACAGTCTAGAAATGAACTTAGAATTCTTCCCACCAGGCACTACAAGCAGCTTCTCCCAACCATTCATGGTGGGTGTATAAGAAGAAATCCCAGACAACAGAGACTTAGTTGTGTATTCAAAGAATTCCCCTTGTATGATAGATTTTAAAACTTGAATAAAAAGTTGGGTCAGACACTGAATTACAGTAATTATACCTCATTATTTGATTGTCTTCTTCAACTTATAAATCGTGTTCAAATATTTTCTAATTTGAGTCACTAACATTCTTATAAGGTAAGACAGAAATTGTGTCTATAGAAAAATGAAGAAAGCAAATGTTCAGAGAAGTTAAGTGAGTTGCCAGAGATCACACATCTAATAATTAGAGGCATATGGAGTAGTAGCTCAGGTAGCTGGGAATCTTTATAATTATTTTAAAACCAGAGAAGAATTAAGAATAATTAAGCTCACCATACAGAAGCAAAAAGAAGCAATGAAAGGGTCTACTGCGGGGATGGGTGGTGGTTAGTTAACTGGCATCAACCTTAATTACCAAGTGCAACTGGGGAAATAAATGCCTCTGCTCTCCCAGTAAACCTGTGCTATTTGAGTTGAGTGATCATACTTTATGGTGACCTTTCTCACTCTCTCTGTTGTCATTAACCAGAATTGCAGGGGAGAGAAGGAAACATTCAAATTAGAAAGATACCCAGAGACAGGCAGATCAGAGATTCAAAGAGCTCTTCTGTTTTTAGCTGGTCAGCTATAGAGAAGCAATAGGAAAGGCAGGACTTCCATTGTTCCTTCTAATCTTTATTTCCCACATGGGTAATTGCATTGCCTGTCCACCATGGTGACCATATCATTGTAAAATACTGAGCCTGGTTCCTCTCCAGATGTGAGGGAATCATTGGATGGAGGTCTAACTGCTGCTGGTCCTTGCAGCAGAAAATGGCGATTAGGGTGATGCTCTAGCCCTCATGCCCATCCCTCAAACGCAAGGCTACTGTGATGGTAGTGGTGGTGGTGGTGATGATTGGTTATATTTGTAATTCTTTCTACTGTGTATTTTTATTGAATTACAACATGTTTCATATATTGTTTTACATTGGATTGTCACAAAAACCTTCGCAGGTAAACAGAGCCAGTAGTACGAGAGGTAGAAAGATCAATGTTTGCAATCTTCACCAATTAAATGTCAGAATCAAATAAAAGTGATAGCAAAAGCTAACATTTGCAATGTGGGAACTCAGGGAGGAAAATCTCAAAAAAAATACCGGTAGACACAATAGAATTGTCTAACAATTTAATAGCTGTTAGAACCGTAAACACTCACACTCATTCCACTTCAGTGATTCTTGAATTTTAGAGTTAATTCTTTTAGATTAATAATCCTTGTGGTTACCAGAGGTGATTAGATTAAGACAAATCTGTTGCCTAAGCTGACTTTTAGGGACTGTGGTATTATTTGTGCACAGAGCAAGGCATGAAAAAAATGTTCAAAATACTTTTTTCTCAACCCCAATTTTATGACATTGCAGGAATATGTTAATGTGTGTGGTGAGATTTTTTAGCTGTGCTCAGTCCTGAATTTCACCACATTCAGAAAAATGAAATTTGTTTGGCCCTGTTTCTGATTACTATTCATACAGATAATTTTGCTGATGTGAAAATATTCTTGATTGCCTTCAACAATCCCATTTTTCCCCAAGATCTCTACTCATTTTGGTGTTACTCATGCCAAATCCCAAGCACTGTTTTATTAAAAACCTTTCTATTAAATACCTTGAACTTAAATCCAGTATTCCTTTAATAAACTTAAATATAGAGTGCTTGTCATATTGGCCCACATCACAAATATTTAATGATTTTTTTTTAGTTTCAAATTATGTAACCTTTTTTATCTAAAGTGAAAAATGAAAGTGTTAGTCACTCAGTCATGTCAGACTCTGCAACACCATGGACTTAGCCCATCAGGCTCCTGTGTCCATGGAATTCTCCAGAAAGAATACTGGAGTGGGTAGCCATTCCCTTCTTCCAGACCCAGGGATTGAACCCAGTTCTCCTGCATTGCAGGCAGATTCTTTACCGTCTGAGCCACCAGGGAATCCCTTTTAATCTAAGGTTAACATCAAACTCTTCAAAATTCGTTCAGCTATTTATCCACCCTACTAGTTACGCATCCATTCAAATGTTCAATCATGCTGTCAGTCAAAAATACTTCTTGAGTGCTAGATATGAGTCAGAACCTTGTGAATAAGACACAGTCTCTGCCCTGTGGGCGATTATTGTCAAGTACATAGATCTCAACTGAAATGGCCCGTGAGGATTTTCAAAAATTCGTACACCTGAATCTGATCCCAGAAATTCTTATTCAGATTGTTTAATGTAAGACTCCGTTATTTGAAATTTAAAACAAATCAGATGATTTTGGTGTATTTACAAACCAAAATAAGAAACATTGGCTTATTAATCTCATATCAGGAATTTACATTATAATTCCCATGTTTTCCATTATGATACGTAAAATATGGATTGGCTTCCAGAATTATCAAGGATCATAAACTAGGGGGAAAAAGTGAAAAACAGCTGATATTAACACAGACATTCTTCTTCTGTCTACATTGATGTTTTCACACTACTTGCTCTATCAGAACGCTTTCTCTTCTTGCCAGAAAATCAAACCAAAACCTGATCAGTCTGTGTGAAACTACAAGTTTTTACAGTATACAAAAATAGAAAAATGCTAGATGACATCATAGAAAGCAGTAAGCCAGTATTGAGATCACTGGAAATGCTATAGAACAAATAAGCTTTTTTTAATAAACTGAATGAAAAAATATGAAGGGAAATCCTATATTCTGAAAGAGACTTAAGAGACCTCTCTAGCAATTACAATATATGAACCTTATATGGATACTAATTTTAAAAACAAACTATTAAAAATACAAAGCCATCAGGGAACTTTGGCTATTGACTTATCTGATGTTATTAAAGAGCTTTTACTAATTTCTTTAAGTCTAAAGTGGTATTTTTAAAAGTTTTAATTTTACTAGAGATGCCTATTAAGATATTCATAAAAGAAATTATATCATGCCAGGAATTTACTTTAAAATAATCTGAGTGGAGAACTGTTGTAGGTATATATAAAATAGAATTGGCCATGGTTTGATAACTGTCGAAGTTAGAGAATGTGGGCTCCTATTTTTTTTTATATATTTGATGCTTATAATAAAATCCTGAGAAACAATGCTGCTACATATGCTGTCTGGAAGGAGAGTAAAATCCACTTGAATCTCGGGCCATGGGCAGTGCCCAGCTCTAGAGTAGCAGAGCAGAGTCTGAAATTTCATTTTTTGAGTGGTACAGTTTGCAAGCAAGGCCAAGAATGAATCTTGGCTTCTCTTCCTGTCTTCTCGACTTTCATCCCAAAATTGCTCAAGCCAGAAGTTTGCATTTCATCCATGACATTCAGTGCCGCCTCCCTCAGTTCCCACTCCTATCTCTTCATCACTTCCTAAGACCTTTCACCTTAATCTCCAAATACCGTCTGATGCTTTGAGAGTTGTAAGACTTCTCCCCCATCTCTATTGCCACTTCTCTTTCCAGAAATACTGTGCATCCTAACTGGTTTACCCTTCTCTAATGTTGAACTTCTGAACATGCAAGTTTGGTTATATCACATCCCTACTTCAAACCTTATAAAGACTCATTTCTGTTTCTACAAACAAATCTTAAAATTTTATTAAAATATATGGGGTACTACACAAGGTCCCTGACCAACTCTTTTATCTTGAGTCTTGCTCAGTGTGTTCCAAACTTTCCATCAGCGGTAAGAGAGGCATTTAACCTTCTGTCCTCATGGTCCACAATCATCTATTCAAAGTGGTAGGTTGTCCAAATTCTACACTGCTGACAACATCCATGTTATTTGGTACGTAAATCTGCAACCCCCTTCCATTTTGTGTGAGATATACTTCCCTGCTTTCTGTGGATTTGTCTATATAACTTCCTTCAACGAATAAAATGGGGTAAAAACAAGAGTACCGTTTTGAGGCTCAGTTCCAGATGTGTACTCTTTCATGTCCTCTTGTGCACACCATGAGGAGAACATGCCCAGGGTGATCTGCTGTGCCCAGGAGGAGGGTGAAGGCTCAGTGGGTACAGAATCTCCTTGCATACAGTCTTTATCAGCAAACCCTTGGACAGGCCTCAGACTTAAGTGATAAACTGACGTCTTAGTGATGTTTGCTGTTTTTATTATATAGCTGCTTGTTAATAGCATTGTCATGCCTGTGATTGACTTATCCATCTTGCAAAGTAGGATTTACTAATTCCTACAATGCCTCATAACCTAAGTGAAGTGAAGCGAAAGTTGCTCAGTCATGTCCGACTCTTTGCAACCCCATGGACTATACAGTCCATGGAATTCTCCAGGCCAGAATACTGGAGTGGGTCACGGTTCCCTTATCCAGGGGATCTTCCCAACCCAGGGATCAAACCTAGGTCTCCCGCATTGCAGGCAGATTCTTTACCAGCTGAGCCATGAGGAAAGCCCTATGGTAAAAAGCATAAGTGTGTTATCCAGCTCTGGATCTATGGCTGGGAAGTTGCTTGATTTGGATAGTCACATAGTCACTTTATCTCAGAGACTCAGGTTCCTTAATTGAAAGAGAATTGAAAAATCCCTCTCTCTCTCCTTTAAGTCAGAATAAAGTAAGGATATGGAAAAGGGCTTTACAAAATATGAAGCATCTGTGCTCTGTGGGTCCAAAGACTTTCTCCCTCCTCCACCTTATGGGAGCTCAGTCACCAGCCCAACCCTCTGAACATTTTCTCCATTTCCGAAGATGGACAACCTGTCTGGACGTGGATCAGATCTTAGAAACTCTGATCACTGTGTCTACTAAAGAGTCTTGCAGACCTGCTGCTGCTGCTGCTGCTAAGTCGCTTCAGTTGTGTCCGACTCTGTGCGACCCCATAGACGGCAGCCTACCAGTCTCCCCCGTCCCTGGGATTCTCCAGGCAAGAACACAGGAGTGGGTTGCC
This sequence comes from Bos indicus x Bos taurus, assembly GCF_003369695.1. NCBI lineage: Eukaryota > Metazoa > Chordata > Mammalia > Artiodactyla > Bovidae > Bos > Bos indicus x Bos taurus. The sequence continues at coordinate 107,442,993 of NC_040083.1, forward strand.
ATTTCCTTCTCCAATGCAGACCTGAGTGGTATCCAATTTCATAATTGCTAGAGTGACTCAGTCATTTTCAAATATCTGGTTTCAGCAGGCAGAGAATCTGTGAGCTGAGCAAGCTTTACCCACCGTGTCATCACCACCATCAGGCTGGACCCTCAGGCAATCCCTCTCAAGTTCCCAAGTGCTATAGAAATCTAGAGCAAATAAGCTAATAGATGGAGTCTTTGCCTTTCTGATTTTGCTTTGCTAAATTAATTTTCCTGGGTACATAGAACGGAGGAGGGGGTAACCTCAGCTCTGTGGAAATATGATTTAAAAGGGAGTTAGTACACCTTTTTCATTTTCTAAATTACACCTTCTTGTGTATGTGTTTATATTTGTGTATTTGTGCAACCAGTAACGCTGAAGAAGCTGAAGTTGAATGGTTCTATGAAGACCTATTAGAACTAACACCCAAAAAAGATGTCCTTTTCATTATAGGGGACTGGAATGCAAAAGTAGGACGTCAAGAAACACCTGGAGTAACAGGCAAATTTGGCCTTGGAATACAGAATGAAGCAGGGCAAAGACTAATAGAGTTTTGCCAAGAAAATGCACTGGTCATAACAAACACCCTCTTCCAACAACACAAGAGAAGACTCTATACATGGATATCACCAGATGGTCAACACCGAAATCAGACTGATTATATTCTTGGCAGCCAAAGATGGAGAAGCTCTATACAGTCAGCAAAAACAAGACCGGGAGCTGACTGTGGCTCAGACCATGAACTTCTTATTGCCAAATTCAGACTTAAATTGAAGAAAGTAGGGAAAACCACTAGACCATTCAGGTATGACCTAAATCAAATCCCTTATGATTATACAGTGCAAGTGACAAATAGATTTAAGGGCCTAGATCTGATAGATAGAGTGCCTGATGAGCTATGGAATGAGGTTCATGACATTGTACAGGAGACAGGGATCAAGACCATTCCCATGGAAAAGAAATGCGAGAAAGCAAAATGGCTGTCTGGGGAGGCCTTACAAATAGCTGTGAAAAGAAGAGAAGTGAAAAGCAAAGAAGAAAAGGAAAGATATAAGCATCTGAATGCAGGGTTCCAAAGAATAGCAAGAAGAGATAAGAAAGCCTTCTTCAGTGATCAATGCAAAGAAATAGAGGAAAACAATAGAATGGGAAATACTAGGGATCTCTTCAAGAAAATCAGATACCAAAGGAACATTTCATGCAAAGATGAGATCGATAAAGGACAGAAATGGTATGGACCTAACAGAAGCAGAAGATATTAAGAAGAGGTGGCAAGAATACACAGAAGAACTGTACAAAAAAGATCTTCACGACCCAGATAATCACGATGGTGTGATCACTGACCTAGAGCCAGACATCCTGGAATGTGAAGTCAAGTGGGCCTTAGAAAGCATCACTACGAACAAAGCTAGTGGAGGTGATGGAATTCCAGTTGAGCTATTTCAAATCCTGAAAGATGATGCTGTGAATGTGCTGCACTCAATATGCCAGCAAATTTGGAAAACTCAGCAGTGGCCACAGGACTGGAAAAGGTCAGTTTTCATTCCAATCCCAAAGAAAGGCAATGCCAAAGAATGCTCAAACTACCACACAATTGCACTCATCTCACACACTAGTAAAGTAATGCTCAAAATTCTCCAAGCCAGGCTTCAGCAATATGTGAACCATGAACTTCCAGATGTTCAAGCTGGTTTTAGAAAAGGCAGAGGAACCAGAGATCAAATTGCCAACATCCACTGGATCATAGAAAAAGCAAAAGAGTTCCAGAAAAACATCTATTTCTGCTTTATTGACTATGCCAAAGCCTTTGACTGTGTGGATCACAATAAACTGTGGAAAATTCTGAAAGAGATGGGAATACCAGACCACCTGATCTGCCTCTTGAGAAATTTGTATGCAGGTCAGGAAGCAACAGTTAGAACTGAACATGGAACAACAGACTGGTTCCAAGTAGGAAAAGGAGTACGTCAAGGCTGTATTTTGTCACCCTGTTTATTTAACTTATATTCAGAGTACATCATGAGAAACGCTGGACTGGAAGAAACACAAGCTGGAATCAAGATTGCCAAGAGAAATATCAATAACCTCAGATATGCAGATGACACCACCCTTGTGGCAGAAAGTGAAGAGGAACTCAAAAGCCTCTTGATGAAAGTGAAAGTGGAGAGTGAAAAAGTTGGCTTAAAGCTCAACATTCAGAAAACAAAGATCATGGCATCCGGTCCCACCACTTCATGGGAAATAGATGGGGAAACAGTGGAAACGGTGTCAGAGTTTATTTTTCTGGGCTCCAAAATCACTACAGATGGTGAGTGCAGCCATGAAATTAAAAGACACTTACTCCTTGGAAGGAAAGTTATGACCAACCTAGATAGCATATTCAAAAGCAGCGACATTACTTTGCCAACAAAAGTCCGTCTAGTCAAGGCTATGGTTTTTCCTGCGGTCATGTATGGATGTGAGAGTTGGACTGTGAAGAAGGCTGAGTGCCGAAGAATTGATGCTTTTGAACTGTGGTGTTGGAGAAGACTCTTGAGAGTCCCTTGGACTGCAAGGAGATCCAACCAGTCCATTCTGAAGGAGATCAGCCCTGGGATTTCTTTGGAAGGAATGATGCTAAAGCTGAAACTCCAGTACTCTGGCCACCTCATGCAAAGAGCTGACTCATTGGAAAAGACTCTGATGCTGGGAGGGATTGGGGTCAGAAGGAGAAGGGGATGACAGAGGATGAGATGGCTGGATGGCATCACCAACTCAATGGACATGGGTTTGGGTAAACTCCAGGAGTTGGTGATGGACGGGGAGGCCTGGTGTGCTGCGATTCATGGGGTGGCAAAAAGTCGGACGTGACTGAGCAACTGAATTGAACTGAAGTGATCTCCATCATTATCTCTACTATATGTACATATACCCACACAACTTTTTTTGATTACTTATCTTTCAAGTTTTAATTTGGACACTGGTAGTAAATGGTTAAGAGTTCAAGCTTTAGAGACAGACCTCCTGATATGAAATACCCAGGTGGCGCTACTGGTAAAGAACCCATTTGTCAATGGACAAAACTTAAGAGATTCAGGTTTGATCCCTGGCTTGGGAAGATCCCCTGGAGGAAGGCATGGCAACCCACTCCAGTATTCTTGCCTGGAGAATCCCATGGACGGAGGAGCCTGGTGGGCTATGATCCAAGGGTCACAATGAGTCAGACATGACTGAGGCGACTTAGCATGCCTACACTTAACCTCTGGGTCAATCAGTATTTTCACATGCAAAATAAGGTAATCATAATAGAATCTACCTTATAAATTATGAGAATGAAATGACTCAATATATAAATATAATACATGATTGGCAAATAAAACTACCTAAGTGTTCACGGTTGTTATTACACAGGTAATATTTCCCTGGAAAATACCTGTGTTATTTCACAGGTATCATTCACTAGAAATATTCCCAGTCTCTATTATGATCTGTAGAAGGGACAACTTTCATTCTTCCCTAGCACTCATTTTCTTATTTCCTATTAGACTGAAATCGGTGGGGGAGGAGGAACCTGAAATATGCTAATATTTTACACCAAAATCAGCATAGTGCTTGTCACTTAATAGACACTGACCATTTTGTGAAAAGATGACTATGTAAGTGAGATCATAAGATCAGGAGAGGTCTTGAAGGTCACCTCCTTCAACATTGTTCTTTACATTATCCCTTCATACCTTATCTTACAGTTTGATCATCTCTAGTAACTGGGACCTTAATGGCTATCAAATATATCCCTGAACAGCTCTAATTCTGTTACAGAGTCCAAGCTTGGTCTTTTGCCACACTACCACCCAATAATTGGGAGCCAAAATGTTGAGGCAAAAAAATAGCAACTTTATTTGGAAAACTGGGTATCAGAGGAGATGGTGGACTGGAGTCCTAGAGTACCGTCTCATCTAGGTCTGTGTGCTAGTTTCTTTTATAGAACAGAGAGAGGTAATCACTTTCTACATGACTTCAACTCAGAAAATATCACATATTTCCTCTTTGGGTATCTCAATATTTATTTCAGTAGTGAACACAGCAGTACAACAAATACTTTCAAAAGTATGTTCTAGGGAATGGTATCTCCACAGATGTTAGGAGATATAGCCAAAAACGTAAAAGTTACAGTAAGTTTGGGAAATACTGTGATAAATATTAAATTGTATGCTTTCCGTAAGATTTCTTAGCATTGTTAATATTCTAATGTGCTTTGTGTGTGTCTAAAGCTCTTGCAATATGCTGCTGCTGCTGCTCAGTGGCTTCAGTCGTGTCCGACTCTGTGCGATCCCATAGACCCCATAGAGCCAGCAGGCTCCTCCATCCCTGGGATTCTCCAGGCAAGAACACTGGAGTGGCTTGCCATTTCCTTCTCCAATGCATGCATGCATGCTTAGTCGCTTCAGTCATGTCTGACTCTGTGCAATCCCATGGACAGCAGCCCTCTAGGCTCCTTGGTCCACAGGATTCTCCAGGTAAGAATACTGGAGTGGGTTGCCATTTCCTTCTCCTTGCAATATGCAGCCTGTCTTAAAATTATTTCAACAAATAAATGGTTAGTTTTACTAGGGCATCTTATATGACTTCCTTTCCATGGAAAACACATTTAGGGATACTGAATCAATATTGCTATAAACTGTCGATTAGATATTCTCATGTCTTATTTTTAAAATTCCATTCTTTTTTTCAAAAAATAAACATTTAATTTTAGTGTAACAGAATTGTTAAGATAGTAGAGAGAATTCTTGTATATTGTACACCTAGATTCTCCACTTAATATCTTGCACCACTGTGGCATATCTGTCACAATTATCACACCAATATTGCTTATATTATTATTAAAGTCTGTTCTTTATTCATATTTCCTTAGTTTTTCCTGGTTGTTCTTCAGTTTGTTTGCTTCAGGATTCCATCCTAGGATATCATATCACAGTAGCCTTAATCTCCTTAGGCTCCTTGTTGTGACAGTATCTTAGATTTTCCATGTTTTTGATGAACTTGACAATTTTTGTAGAGTACTGGCCAAGCGTGTTGTAGAAGTCTGTCTCAGTTGGGATTTAGCTAGTGCTTTTTCTCATGATTAGACTGAGGCAGTGTTCATGTCAAGGGTACATATTATTAATTTGTCATGTCACTTGGATCACTGGGCTTGAGGTAATATTTGTAAGGTTTCATCACTCTAAAGTTATTTATTTTTCTTTCTTTACATACTTAAGTCATAAAGAGTTATGTTCCACTACATTAAAGGCAGCTTATTACATAAACTATTAGTAATTCTATATTAGTAATTAGTAATTCTATTAGTAATTTCTATATGGGATTTTTATTATTCCCCATGTATTATTCATTCAATTATTTATATCAGTATGGTCTCATATATATTTATTTTATACTTTGAATTATAATGCAACACCATTTTACTTTAGCCAAATATTCCAGCTTTGATTATTGGTAGCTCTTAGAATTGTGTCTGTAGCCCTATGACAGAAGCCTGTCATTGTGTGTGGGGAGGTGTGGGTTGTGGGATAGTATGGGGTGTGGGTGTATGTGGTGTGTTTTAGTGCTTTCTTACTTTCTAGCCCTACAGAATGCTATGCTTATCTTGCGTATTTCCTTCTCTACTAGGAGACGGCAGTGGCACCCCACTCCAGTACTCTTGCCTGGAAAATCCCATGGACGGAGGAGCCTGGTAGGCTGCAGTCCCTGGGGTCGCTAAGAGTCGGACACGACTGAGCGACTCACTTTCACTTTTCACTTTCACGCATTGGAGAAGGAAATGGCAACCCACTCCAGTGTTCTTGCCTGGAGAATCCCAGGGACAGGGGAGCCTGGTAGGCTGCCGTCTATGGGGTCACACAGAGTCAGACACGACTGAAGTGACTTAGCATAGCATAGCATAGCATAGGAAGTGTACTCCTTGAGACTGAGGTACTTTTGGCTCATCTTCTGTATTCCCCTGTCCTTGTCTTAGAATCAGCTATTTCTCTAAGGAATATGAGAAACAAAGATCTAAATGATATGGAAATATATGTGTATATATACTAATTTATGTGGACATGTATTTCTATTAATATTTCTAACAGTAATTCCTATGTTAATAATGTGTGCTCATTATTATCTGACTCTTTGTAAACCCCATGAACTGTAGCCTGGTAGGTTTCCCTGTCCAGGCAAGAATACTGGAGTGGGTTGCCATTTCCTATTCCATGGGATCTTCCTGACCCAGGATTCTAACCTGTATCTCTTGCATCTCCTGCATTAGCAGGTGTATTCTTTACCACTGCGCAACCTGGGAAGCCCCCAATGTCAAAAATAGTAAGTTAAATACGAGTTCATACTGCTGTCTAAAATTCTAATTCATTACTATATGAATCGTTCTAGTCTTCTCTTCTTGCTTGTCTGTAACCTAGTATCTCAACATTGGGTAACCTGATTCTAACCATTTGTTATTCATAAACATAAGTGGGGGAGTCTGGTTGCAAGGTGACTTGAGGCTTGTTTCAGAGGCCCCTTTTACTAAAGAACCTGCATTCCTGATACTATCTCCTCCAATGATGATATGAAGTATTTTCCATAATTATTCTTCTGGCCCAAACTATTTGGAATCAAATACCCCCAAATATATACAGGGTGTCTTGTGAAGAAGAACTTTTGCCTATTGAATGCCTACTCAGTGACAACACTTTATTAGGAAGTTTGCTCTAATTAACACAAGTAATATTCAAGTGGAGTTAAGATTGCTGGGAGAAATACCAATAACCTCAGATATGCAGATGACACCACCCTTATGGCACAAAGTGAAGAAGAACTAAAGAGCCTCTTGATGAAAGTGAAAGAGGAGAGTGAAAAAGTTGGCTTAAAGCTCAACATTCAGAAAACAAAGATCATGGCATCTGGTCCCATCACTTCATGGCAAATAGATGGGGAAAGAGTGGAAACAGTGGCTGACTATTTTTTTTGGGCTCCAAAATCACTACAGATGGTGATTGCAGCCATGAAATTAAAAGACACTTACTCCTTACAAGGAAAGTTATGACCAATCTAGACAGTGTATTCAAAAGCAGAGACATTACTTTGCCAACAAAGGTCCATCTAGTCAAGGCTCTGGTTTTTCCAGTAGTCTTGTATAGATGTGAGAGTTGGACTATAAAGAAAGCTGAGCACCGAAGAATTGATGCTTTTGAACTGTGGTGTTGGAGAAGACTCTTGAGAGTCCCTTGGACTGCAAGGAGATCCAAGCAGTCCATTCTAAAGGAAATCAGTCCTGGATATTCATTGGAAGGACTGATGCTGAAGCTGAAGCGCCAATACTTTGACCACTTGATGCAAAGGACTGACTCATTTGAAAAGACCCTGATGCTGGGAAAGATTGAAAGCAGGAGAAGAAGGGGCCAACAGAGGATAAGATGCTTGGATGACATCACCGACTCAACGGACATGAGTTTGAGTAAACTCCGGGAGTTGGTGATGGACAGGGAGGTCTGGCATGCTGCAGTCCATGGGGTCGCAAAGAGTCGGACACGACTGAGTGACTGAACTGAACTGAACTGAATATTCAAGTGTCTATGAGGAATGAAGCTTTACTATGGTCAGTTACAAATGAAGAAGTATAGGTTTAGAAACATTAGGTAAATTGCTTCAACTGATGTAGTGACAAAGTAGCAGGGCAGAGATACAGTGCATACAGTCTCATTTCAATGTAACTTTACATCCATCAGCCATTGGAATGCCTGCCAGATTCTTTAGACAATAAAACTGTGTGTCTTTATCATTGCATCATAACATTTGATCTCTCCTGAAGACTTTTTCAGCATACAAATTGTTTTATTCACAACTTACCAGCTTTGTGTCCTAGAATATAGTGGAAACTCAGTAGATATTTATTGAGTACATGAATATCAAGCTCATGGAATTATAGATGACCCTCAAATAACACAGATTTGAACTGCTAAGGTTCCCTTACACATTAATTTTTAATAGTAAATGCTGCAATATTACTTGATTCATAGTTCATTGAATTTGTGTTTATGGAGGGCCTACTATACATTATACTTGGATTTTCAACTACATGGAAGGTCAGTTACGCTAAATCCCCATGTTGTTTAAGGATCAACAATATTTAGATTTTGTTCATAAAACTTGTTTTGCTCTAGACATCTTGGCTTTGTTTATGTCCTTCAGAAAACCAAGCTTGCAACTTCTTCAGAACCACTGTATTTTTTGTTCTCACCAATCTTATGTTCCCTTGTGCTTCTGGCTCTGGCACTGGTATTTAATATTATCAGACATTGGGTCAGACCATGGGATTTATTGAGGGCTCTTAAATCTTTCACCACCTGCTTTAGATTCAACTGTTAAGTGTGTTTGTTCCACCACAAGAACTTAGATTTCCCTGCAGCCCATCTTCTCTCTCAGAGAATGGTAAAACTTTATTTGGTTTCCAATCTTTAGTCACAGGTATCAGAACACTGAGGTGAGTATAAGAACACTTTGCCAGAACTCTAAGACAGTTCTCAGGCTTAAAAGCTAGTGGCAAACTCAGCAGTTGAGTGTCAAAACATCAGAGGAAGCTTGGCCAACCAGTAAGTCTCCAAGGAGATTCCATATCAGTGTTATCCTTGAAACCCCTGATAGAAGAGCTAAGCATTTTTTCTGTATAAATATTTGATTAAAATAATTTTAAATGTATTTTAAGATTTAACATGAAAAAAGTATTTTGCTTTCAACCACAAGGAATCATTTTAGTTGACTTGACATCACTGACTGAATAATACGAGCTGAAGGGATAAAGTGGGAAACGTAGCTTCACTTAATGTAGTCCTTTCCCCACCTGCTCCCCCTGCCCCAAGACGGCACATTAATCAACATCAGCTGACTGTCTGTTCATTCTTCTCTTTAATAATACCTGTACCAAATGTGAGATGATGCATGTGTTTAATTCCTAGAAGAGATGACTCCAGATACGGAGTTCATGGGAGAAAGGATACAATTACAAAAGTGTAGTCCAAGGAGGCTGAGGTGGGTGTGAGGATGCTGGAGTTTTATTTCTTTTGTTTTAGCTGATTTCTTAGACATCTTGGAACATCAGTTCTCAACTAAGAGAGCCTGAATAGGCCTTGGAGAAAACTTCATCCAAACCCTGATTTTACAAGTGAGAACCTGAGGCCCAGAGAGATGAGTGATGGTACCAGCCTAAGGGACTCACATGTGACTTTTCTGCCAGCAAATGATGCACTGAACCATGTCATTTGGATGAAATAACAGCATTCTATCAATACTTAGGATCTATTTTCTCAGCATGTAATCTTTGCCCAATTTCTTGTCATTTGGCCTATCCTTTATTGAACAGGCTCTTGGGTTAATGACAAATTCATAGTTACAAAAGTCATTCATATTTTTTTTTTAACATTCTGAACTATTTACACAGTAGACACAGTTTTCATGATAACAGTTTCTTGTCTAACAATCAACTACCTCAGTTTTTTGTTTTTTGTGTGTGTGTTTTAACTACTTTGGAACTGGCTGTACTTACATTTCCTATCTTCTATATTCAGTAGTGAGCCAGTAAATATTTAAGAACTCTGGTTCCCTGGGATGGTGAGGAAAAGAGCGCTTGATCATACTGTTTGCTGGTGTCTATTGTTTGAATATTTCCAAAACAGTCAAGTTCAAGTTTTTTGTTGTTGTTTAGCCACTAAGTTGTGTCCAACTCTGAGGACCCATGGGCTGTAGCCCACCAGCCTTCTCCATTCATAGAATTTCCCAGGCAAGAATATTGGAGTGGGTTGCCATTTCCTGCTCCAAGGGATCTTCCTGACCCAGGGATCCTGCATCTTTTGCGTTGGCAAGCAGATTCTTTACCACTGAGCCACTAGGGAAGCTTCTGGTTCAAGTTATCAGTGTAATAAGTCAGTAAATTTGGAGTTAATAAGGAGTATGCAAAACCCATTCAGGCAAGGCTAGGCAAGGCTAGGCAAGCTAGGTCCAGCACATAACTACAGTCACCCTTTCAGACGTTGTCTTCAGATTTCTCATTTTTCCCCTCTCTGCAAATTCATCCATATTTATTATTTACATACCTAGTAATATTATAGAAATGACTACTGCATATTTTACTGCAGTTCATAATTTCGCTCTAGTTTCCATTCAGCATTTCTACTCTCTGCTTTAACCTTTAGTTATATTTTCATGATAGTCACTCAAATTATTATTCCCCCCCCCCAAATCCTGTCTCTTCTAATGTGCCATTTTCAGCATCACAAACTTTCTGACCAGCTAAGTTCAAGATACTCTCTCCATTTTTTTAAATTTATACTTGCCCCCACTTCTAACCAGTACCTGAGCCCTATTAAATATATACACACATTAGTTGATGCATTTAAACTCTCATTTCCTCAACTTAAAAACCCCAGATTATTTTCATCACTGAAATGGAATTCAAATATTCTCCTACCTCAAATGTCTCCTTTGGCAAATGTGCCATTCACACGTAGTATGAGAAAATTTTCCTAAAGGTAAGAACTTTCCATTTTCCACCATTAAGTCACTTCTCATTGAACGTAGCCCCTCGAATATTGTATGATGGACTCACATCTGTTGATGAGAATTTTGACATATTATGGCTAAGTTCTCTGCTCAGAGTATCACAGATCTACTCAAAATGTCACTCAAGCTGAACTCTAGCAAAACAAGACAAACTGGTTTTGATGCCTAGTCTTCTTCTTGACCGAATTCAGTTCTTTGTGGTTGCAGGACTGAGGTCTGGACTTGCTGGCTATCAGTCAGGGATTTCTTTCAGCTCTCAGGTGCTGCCTGCATTCCATACCACCTGACCGATTCCTGCTTTAAGCCAACAAAAGTGCATCAAATCATTCTCATCTTCAAAATCACTAACATCTGCCACCAGCCAGCATAAACTCTTTTCTCTTAAAGGGATCATGTGATTAAATTAGGCCCATATGGATAACCTGTCTGTCTTGAAATCAACTAATTTGGGGACCTTAATTGCACCTATATAACCTCTTCACTATAGTACCTATATTAGAGTAATTTGGTGTGTGTATACTTTAGGCCTGGAATACTGGAGGACTTAGATTTCTGACCACCATAACAGCTGTTACTGTATTTTGTTTTTTGTTTTTGTTTTCTTGACATCCTTTAGGTCAGAACTTTAATATTTCACCATACGGAGGCTTTATCTTCACAACTCTAATATCTTACTCTTTTTCTAATACTATTTATCATAGCTTCTTGCTTTTTTCTTCATAATAATTATCAAAATCCATAGCCATTTCATCTGACTATGCATTTTCTTGTTTTTCTCTCCCACCAGATGCAAATTCTATGAAGGTGAAGTATTTTTTGTCACAATTATTCATTAGCATAAGGTTATGCTGTAAACCTTTAATAAAGGTTCATTAATCAAATTATTAAATGCAGTAATAATTTAATTTATAATAAATTCATTTAGTAAGTCATTAAATACTTGATGATGACAAGAAAAAAGTGTTTGGAATCTTTTTCTTTCATTCTTCATAGAAAGTTTTCCCACATTTTCATAAAAAATTGGCCTTAAGCAGGTAGGAGTTAGCTACATTTTCCTTTTCCCCAAGTTTTTCATTGTGGCAATTTTCAAATTTACACAAAACTACAGATAGTAGTATAATGAACCCATAATTCACCTTCAGTGAATTCAAGATTTTTGGCAGTCTTGTCTCTCCCAAGTTAGTCTGTCCCATCAGGAAGCTTCCATAAGTCTCTTATCCTTACCCATTAGAGGGCAGACAGAATGAAAACCACAATCACAGAAAACTAACCAAACTGATCACGTGGGCCACAACCTTGTCTCACTCAATGAAACTGTGAGCCATGCCATGTAGGGCCACCCAAGATGAGTCATGGTGGAGAGTTCTGACAAAATATAGTTCACTGGAGAAGGGAATGGCAAACTACTTCAACATCCTTGCCTTGAGAACCTCATGAACAGTATGAAAAGACAAAAAGATATGACACTGGAAGATGAACTTCCCAGGTTGGTAGGTGCCTAATATGCTACTGGAGAAGAGTGGACAAATGACTCCAGAAAGAATGAAGCGATGGAGCCAAAGCAAAAACAACACCCAGCTGTGGATGTTACTGGTGATGGAAGTAAGTCTGATGCTGTAAAGAACAATATTGAATAGGAACCAGGAATGTTAGGTCCATGAATCAACGTAAATTGGAAGTGGTCAAACAGATGACAGCAAGAGTGAACATCAACTTTTTAGGAATCAGTGAACTAAAATGGATTAGAATGGGTGAATATAATTCAGATGACCATTATATCTACTACTGTGGGCAAGACCCTTAGAAGAGATGAAGTAGCCCTCATAGTCAACAAAGAGTCAGAAATGCAGTGTTTGGTTGCAATCTCAAAAATGACAGAATGATCTCTTTTCATTTCCAAGGCAAACCATTCAGTGTCACAGTAATCCAAGTCTATGGCTCAAACACTAATGCCAGAGAAGCTGACATTGAAAGGTTCTATGATGACCTACAAGAACTTCTAGAACTAGCACCAAAAAAAAAAAAAAAAGATACAGAACTGGAATGCCAAAGTAGGAAGTCAAGAGATAACTTGAGTAACAGGCAAGTATGGCCTTGGAGTACAAACCAAAGTAGGGCAAAGGCTAACAGGGTTTTGCCAAGAGAACACACTGGTCATAGCAAACACCCTCTTCCAACAACACAAGAGAAGACTCTACACATGGACATCAGCAGGTGGTCAATACAGAAATCAGATTGATTATATTCTTTGCAGCTGAATATGGAGAAGCTCTACACAGTCAGCAAAAACAAGACTGGGAGCTGACTGTGGCTCAGATCATGAACTCCTTATTGCCAAATTAAGACTTAAATTGAAGAAAGTAGGGAAACCCACTAGACCATTCAGTTCAGTCGCTCAGTCTTGTCCGACTCTTTGTGACCCCATGAATCGCAGCACGCCAGGCCTCCCTGTCCATCAACAACTCCCGGAGTTCACTCAAACTCACGTCCATCGAGTCAGTGATGCCATCCAGCCATCTCATCCTCTTTCATCCCCTTTTCCTCCTGCCCCCAATCCCTCCCAGCATCAGAGTCTTTTCCAATGAGTCAACTCTTCGCATGAGGTGGCCAAAGTACTGGAGTTTCAGCTTTAGCATCACTCCTTCCAAAGAACACCCAGGGCTGATCTCCTTTAGAATGGACTGGTTGGATCTCCTTGAAGTCCAAGGGACTCTCAGGAGTCTTCTCCAACACCACAGTTCAAAAGCATCAATTCTTCGGTGCTCAGCTTTCTTCACAGTCCAACTCCCACATCCATACATGACCACTGGAAAAACCATACCCTTGACTAGACGGATCTTTGTTGGCAAAGTAATGTCTCTGCTTTTCAATATGCTATCTAGGTTGGTCATAACTTTTCTTCCAAGGAGTAAGCGTCTTTTAATTTCATGGCTGCAGTCACCATCTGCAGTGATTTTGGAGCCCCCCCAAAATAAAGTCTGACACTGTTTCCACTGTTTCCCCATCTATTTCCCATGAAGCGATGGGACCAGATGTCATGATCTTCGTTTTCTGAATGTTGAGCTTTAAGCTAACGTCTTCACTCTCCTCTTTCACTTTCATCAAGAGGCTTTTTAGTTCCTATTCACTTTCTGCCATAAGGGTGGTGTCATCTGCATATCTGAGGTTATTGATATTTCTATTGGCAATCTTGATTCCAGCTTGTGCTTCTTCCAGCCTAGCGTTTCTCATGATGTACTCTGCATAAAAGTTAAATAAGCAGGGTGACAATATACAGGCATGACCTATGTCAAATCCCTTACAATTATACAGTGGAAGTGACAAATAGATTCAAGGAATTAGATCTGATAGATAGAGTGTCTGAAGAACTATGGATGGAGAGTCGTGACATTGTATAGGAGGCAGTGATCAAGACCATTCCCAAGAAAAAGAAATGCAAAAAGGCAAGATGGTTGTCTGATGAGGTCTTACAAATAGCTGAGAAAAGAAGAGAAGTGAAAAGCAAAGGAGAAAAGGAAAGATATACTCATCTGAATACCAAGTTCCAAAGAATAGCAAGGAGAGATAAGAAAGCCTTCCTCAGTGATCAATGCAAAGATAGAGAAAAACAATAGAATGGGAAAGACTAGAGATCTCTTTAAGAAAATTAGTGATACCAAGGGAATATTTCATTCAAAGATGGGTATAATAAAGGACAGAAGCGGTATGGACCTAACAGAAGCAGAAGATATTAAGAAGTGTTTGCAAGAATACACAGAAGAACTATAAAAAAAAAAAAAAAAAATCTTAATGGCCCAGATAACCACAGTGGTGTGTTCACTCACCTAGAGCCAGACATCCTAGAATCCAAACTCAAGGGGGCCTTAGGAAACACCACTATGAGGAAAACTAGTGGAGGTGATGGAATTCCAGTTGAACTATTTCAAATCCTAAAGGATCATGCTGTTAAAGTGTTGCACTCAATATGCCAGCACATTTTGGAAAACTCAGCAGTGGCCACAGGACTGGAAAAGGTCAGTTTTCATTCCAATCCCAAAGAAAGGCAATGGCAAAGAATGTTCAAACTACTGCACAATTGCACTCATCTCACATGCTAGCAAAGTAATGCTCAAAATTCTCCATTTGAGGCTTCAACAGTACATGAGCTGAAAAATTCCAGATGTTCAAGTTGAATTTAGAAGAGGCAGAGGAACCAGAGATCAAATTGCCAAAATCTGTTGGATCATCAAAACAAGAGAATTCTAGAAAAATATCTACTTCTACTTTATTGACTGCACCAAAACCTTTGACAATGTGGATCAAAACAAATTGTGGAAAATTCTTCAATAAATGGGAATACCAGACCACCTGACCTGTCTTCTGAGAAATCTGTATGCAGGTCAAGAAGCAACAGGTAGAACCAGACATGGAACAATGGATTGGTTCCAAATTGGGAAAGGAGTACGCCAAGGCTGTATATTGTCACCCTGCTTATTCAACTTATATGCAAAGTACATCATGTGAAATGCCAGGTTGGATAAAGCACAACCTGGAATCAAGAATGCCAGGAGAAATATCAATAACCTCAGATATGCAGATGCCACCACCCTTATGGTGGAAAGCAAAGAGGAACTGAAGAGCCTCTTGATGAAAATGAAAGAGGAGAGTGAAAATTCTGGCTTAAATCTCACCAATCAAAAAACTAATATCATGTCCTCTGGTCCCATCTCTTCATTGAAAATAGATGGGTAAACAATGGAAACAATAACAGAGTCTGTCTTCTTGGTCTCCAAAACTACAGCAGATGATGACTGCAGTCATGAAATTAAAGGACACTTGCTCCTTGTAAGTAAAGCTATGACCAACCTAGACAGCATATTAAAAAGCAGAGACATTACTTTGCTGACAAAGGTCTGTCTAGTCAAAGCTACGGTTTTCCAGTAGTCATGTATAGATGTGACAGTTGAACCATAAAGAAAGCTGAACATTGAAGAAGTGATTCTTCTGAACTCTTATGTTGGAGAAGACTCTTGAGTATCCCTTGGACTGCCAGGAGATCAAACCAGTCAATCCTAAAGGAAATCAGTCCTGAATATTCATTGGAAGGACTGATGCTGAAGCTGAAGCTCATTACTTTGGCCACCTGATGGGAAGGACTGACTCATTGGGAAAGATCCTGATGATGGGAAAGATTGAAGGCGGGAGGAGAAGGGGATGACAGAGGATGACGTGGTTGGATGGCATCACTGACTCGATGGACATGAGTTTGATTAGTCTCCAGAAGTTGGTGATGGATAGGGAAGCCTGGCATGTTGCATTCCATAGGGTCACAAATAGTCAGACATGACTGAGCAACTGAACTGAACTGCCAGTCTGCAGTCATCCAAATTTTTTACTTTTTTCTAGATTATTAGAAATCAAATCCTGAGCATCAAGTCACTTCTTTTGTAAGTAATTTGCTAATTTTTTCTCTTAATAACAAAAATGAGTTATTTTTCAATATCTTTACATACTATCTAACACCAATGCATAATCAAATGTCATAATTGTTGATATTTTTGACTCAGAATATAAATAAGTTCCAAGGATTGCATTTATTATATTTTTTATAGTTGAGACTCATTAATTTGTTCCATACACAATCACACCTTGGAAATTTCCCTGCATCTGCTTTGTCTATCATGATTCTTTTTTCACTGTGTTGTCATTGCTTGTAGACTTTTAGGTAA
This sequence comes from Bos indicus x Bos taurus, assembly GCF_003369695.1. Lineage (NCBI taxonomy): Eukaryota > Metazoa > Chordata > Mammalia > Artiodactyla > Bovidae > Bos > Bos indicus x Bos taurus. The sequence goes on from NC_040083.1 coordinate 107,459,291, forward strand.
ATAGTACTGGGAGTATTTCAAGAGAAAAAAGTATTATGAATTCATATATTTCCAATTCAAGTGAAAAATTAAGGGTTTCCCGTAACTTCTTTGATTTGTATGCTATATCATATGTTTATTACATTGAGAACCTTGATTGTTAATAAAAAGTTTTTTATGATTTGCATATATGTATACATGTGTATACATATGTCTATAAATCAGTTAACACAGTATCAATTTTACTGCTAATAAGACTATAGAATGCGACTTAAATACTTAAATGTGGATTGTAAATTTTTTTGTCCTTAGAATATATACCATCAGGGATAAAATACATGAACATTGTTTTATAAAATCAATAAAGGTAACTTTCATCCTCTGTTGCAGCAACATGCAATGAATTTAATAAGCAGTTTACTTCATTTGTTAAAATGCATTTTTAATGAAAAGATGATCAACACCCCTCATTATCTGAGAAATGCAAATCAAAACTACAATGAGATATCACCTCACAATGGTCGGAATGGCCATCACCACAAAAAGTATACAAAAATAAAATCTGGAGAGGGTGTGGAGAAAAAAGGAACCCTCTTGCCCTGTTGGTGGGAATGTAAACTGATACAGCCACTATGGAAGACGGTATGGAGAGTCCTTAAAAACTAGCAATAAAGCCACCACATGACCCAGCAATCCCACTCCTAGGCATATACCCCGAGGAAACCAAAATTGAAAAGTACACATGTACCCCAATATCCATTGCAGCATTATTTACAATAGTGTGAGCATGGAAGCAACCTAGATGTCCATTGACAGATGAATGGATGAAGAAGCTTTGGTGCATATATACAATGGAATAGTACTCAGCCATAAAAAGTATCACATTTCAGTAATTTCTAATGAGGTGGATGAACCTAGAGCCTATTATACAAAGTGAAGTGAGTCAGAAAGAGAAAGATAAATATCATATGCTGCTGCTAAGTCACATCAGTCGTGTCCGACTCTGTGTGACCCCATAGACGGCAGCCCACAAGGCTCCCCCGTCCCTGGGATTCTCCTGGCAAGAATACTGGAGTGGGTTGCCATTTCCTTCTCCAATGCGTGAAAGTGAAAAGTGAAAGTGAAGTCACTCAGTCGTGTCTGACCTTCAGCGACCCCATGGACTGCAGCCTTCCAGGCTCCTCCATCCATGGGATTTTCCAGGCAAGAGTACTGGAGTGGGGTGCCATTGCCTTCTCCAAAATATCATATACTAACGCATATATATGGAATCTAGAAAGATAGTGCCAGAGAATTTCTTTCCAGGGTAGCAATGGAGAAACAGATACAGAGAACAAACTCACAGACATGGGGAGAGGGGAGGAGAGGGTGAGATGTATGGAAAGAGTAACATGGAAACTTACATTACCATATGTAAAGTAGACAGCAATTGGGAATTTGCTGTATGTCTCAGGGAACTCAAACAGGGGCTCTGTATCAACCAAGAAGGGTGGGATGGGGAGGGAGATGGGAGGGAGGTTCAAGAGGGAGAGGACATATGTATACCTATGGCTGATTCATGTTGAGGTTTGAGAGAAAACAGCAAAATTCTGTAAAGCAATTATCCTTCAATTAAAAAATAAATAATTTTTAAATGTGTTTTTGTTTCTTTCTTAAATTCAATCTTGTTTTTAGTTGTAAAATATTTATATGATTCCAAATTAAAAGCTAAAAAAAATAAATTGCATTTATAAAAACTATTTTTTCTTGCCCCTCCTATCATTTTCCCTTTCTGATTCTATAGGTAAATATTTTTGTCAGATTTAATTTATCTTTGCATTATGTGTATGCACACATGTGTGTATTTCTCTCTTAGATATACAGAAGTTATCACACTTCAAATACTGATCTGCACCTCCCCCTTCCCCCCTGTACATAACAGGAAATGATGGAGATATCCCATTTTCTCTATGAAGAGATATTCCCCCCCCTTTCTACCCTCTTATAATATTCATTATAGAAATCCTTGGTTTATTCGAGCAGTGCATTATTGAAAGATGTGCAATTGTTTATGAAAACAAAAAGGAAGATTTAGTCTTACAAAAAACTAAATTGTTTGTAATAAAATGGCTTCCCAGGTGGCTCAGTGGTAAAGAATCCACCTGCCAATGCAGGAGATGTAGGAGATATGTATTTGATCTTTGGGTTGGGAAGCTCCCTTGGAGCAGAAAACGGAAAGCCACTCCATTGTTCTTGCCTAGAAAATCCCATGGACAGAGAAGCCTTGTGGGCTACAGTCCATGGGGTCACAAAGAGCTGGACATGACATAGCGACTTAACAACAATGTTATTTCATATTTTGGCAGTTTAACTAACTTTTGATGAAGTGGTGTGACCACCAACAAAATTCACTGAATCTTCTCTCCCCTTACCTTTCCTTTGAAGGGAAAAAATGTATACCCGCTATGCTTTGTGAATGCTATGTAAAACCCCACATCAGAATCCTTAATACCTATAGAAATTACTTTCTCTCACACGTCTATCTAACTATGTTTTATTCATTATCAGGTCACATATTGAACTCCAGATTTTCCATATATTGTTCCATGATCAATTTATCTACTGCTGCATTCTTTCTGCTTTGAAATTGCATAACAAAATTACTCTTCTTGGAATGTAATCAGTAACCATCCTATAGTTTTATTGAGATGTGACATATGTCAGTATCATATTATTACAATGAAATATTGCATTCCTGTAAAGCAGAAACCTTCACATTTTTTCCTGTATTTCTCATACACTGTCTTATTGGATTGATTACAAGATAAGCATGCAATAAAAGTACTTACTGAATTGAATTATATCAAATTGGATTGATTCTCCTGGATCATCAGTATTTTCTGAGGCATGATATAGTTATTCTACTCTGAGCAAATATACCTTTCTGAAGCACAAGGCAGAGTGGAGCTTTTGTTTAAAAAATTTGGTTTTAAGATAAATCTTATCCAACAAAGAAAAACAATGGGCGTATAAGTAGAAGGATGGGTTACAGCACAATCAGAGAGGTGTATTACTGTGGATCTGATTTACAGGTAGTGATCCCACATTGCATGATTGATATAAGGAAATAAAAACCTATTTAAAAATTGTTAGGAAACATACAGTATACAGAAATACCATTTTCAGTAGAATCTGAATAACAACAAAAGAGAAACATAGAATTTTTGATGACCAGAACTGACTCTAAACCAGTTGTGTCACTTTCTAATTATGTTAAATTGGACAAATTACTGAACCGCATTGAGACAAAGGAGACAGTAATAACAGATTCAAATACCTTATAAGAAGATTAAATATCACAAAGTATCAAAATGTGATTTTTGACAGTGCAGTTAGTAGATACAATTACATAAATAGAGAATTAAAACCAGGAATAGTGAAATGACTTCCATAAAATCTCAAAAAGAGTTTAGTGACAGTTTTGGAATTTGACCTCAATATCTTTATTTCAGATCCAATTGTACTTCTGCCAGGACTTCATTATTTAATTATACTTCTAATATTGCCTTCTTCTACTAGCTTAATAAAGCAGGTAAACTGACACCCTTTAGTTAACCACTTTGGACTCGTCTGCTCCATTTTCATCTGGAATTATACTAATATCTTTGTTTTTGAGTTACTCAACATGGAAATATTTTCCTATGGAACCTGAGCTTTGTCCTACCACTTCATTGAATATAGACCCAAAATGATCACTTCCAGAGTCGTGATTTGCCATCACTTGAAGCTGTCAACCCACAAGTGGAAAGCTCTGAATTTTAAAACTTATTCTTGGAGTCAAGTGTTCTGTCATATCTGATTTTTTTTTTTTTTTCGACTATGTTTAAGAAAACCACTGTAGCATTTCCTTGCTCCTCAGGCTTCCAAGTATCCAATGTCAGTTCCTGAAGTAACGATAAAACCTGCCAAATCTGACCTTCTTTAAGCAACATATCTCTCTTTTTTTCCTGAGGAAAACTGTAAAGATCAAGTCACAGCTGCACGTAGTACCTAATTAAACAAGTGTAAGAAAGCAGAGAAAGGTCAGGTTGTCAAAAATCATTGCTGTATCTTTACTGGATTGTATTTAAAGACTGATTGTGGCAAGAAAATAACTCAATAAGGTGTATGAGACTGGAATAACAAATGAACTCAAGGGGCAGACTTCTGTCTGGCATGTAATGAAAGATTTCAAGATAAAAACCTAGGAGACAAATCGAGGGAAATGAAAGGGGAGAGTACGTGATGAGTAAAACAAACTGCTGATATTAATATGAAAATGATATTCCATAGTCCTAGTTCAAGGAGGAAAAAGACAAAATTACAGATGACAGTTCATTGACTTGACTTTTTAAGTCAAGGAGTAGAAAAAAAATAGTTATGTAAGACATGGTATAAGAGGCAAATGTGATTACATGACCAAGATGAAATAGTGAAAAGGGGAGATTAAATATTTTAAATATCACTAAAACATATTTTGTCAGCCTGGCTTCCTAGGTTGCAAGTTGTTTATCTGAGGGGCCTTGTAGGTCTTTTGTTTCTCTAGACCCTTTCAATATGAGCTGCAGTCAGAGAGATTTCTGAAGAGCTCACCCCAAGGAGACAAAAACACAAGCATTACTCCAAATTAGCAGCTTCTGCCTTGAGAAAAAAAGAAGTGGAAAATTATTTTTTCCTCAAGTCTACTTTATTTTTGAAGTATTGTAGACATAGGCCCATGGGAAATTCCTGGGGGTGCTAGTTAGCATCTGAGTGTAATTTTCAGTTCAGTACACTTTGGTCTGTTTTTCAACTCTCCTGAATCTCTGAGGATCTGGTGTAATCTGAAGGATAGGTCCTGTGCCCTGTGGGAATGAACCGATTTGTTTTGTTAGTAAACTGGAATATACATTTTGCATGTGTTTGAGAAGATTTGAGACTCCCTATCAATTCAAGAGAGAAAATATACAATAGCATAACTACCTAAAACAAATAAGTATGCATGCCAGTGTATGTGTATATAATTAAAATATCACTTTATTCATTCTGTCATGCGCCCCTATTTTAGGCCTTTCCCAATCACATTATTTAAATATTTATGAGCTAAGCCATAATAGAATCTATAACTCTCAAAACAGAAGAAAGAACTCTTTTATTGCTGTGACAGATGAGAATTCTGCCTTTTCCCTGAACCCTCAGAATGGCATGGGTGCCATCTTGCCACGAATAATTGACAATGCATTTAAATAGTGCACCATTGCAAGTATAATTGCAATTTGTTGTAATTTCTGCTCAAATTCCTCCCAGACACAGTTGATTTATTTTGCAAATCAGTGCATCTAGAGGGTGTACTGTGTCGCATTATGGGCCTTTGATATAGAACCTTTGTTTTATAACAGGGAAAATAATTAGCTTTTGGATAAGCTTGAGTTGTGATGTCAGGCGCTATCCATGGTTCTGAAAGAAGTTATTAGCGCTGAGCTAATGAAGGCACTCAGCCAGGCTCTGCCACCTTACTAATTTGTCTCTTTGGGATTTTAGTAAAATTAAAAATGAGATAAGCACAAAATGGGATAAAGCTTATAGGGAAAAAAATTAGTAAACTTGTTGCTAGAATCTATAGAGATCCCCTCCCCCCACCACCCGATAAAGCTAAATTTAAGGGAGTTTCATTTACTGAATAACTTGTTTGCCATCAAACCACTAGTTCCCTTAGTGTCATTGATGGTCTTGTTTAGGCATATTTTAATTAACTTTTATATAGGTTTTTCTATTTGGGATTTCAAATTCTGGGAATTATCAGCAAATTTCAGTGTCAGCATTCATTCTGTGCCACTTAAGGGTATGGTTTTAGGGTATGCCCTTTCCAGACCACAAAGCAGATATGTATTAAAAGTTAATTTTATAGTAGAAGTGGAGGTAAGTAAATGATAGATACTTTCAAAAAATAATATTTCACCAAAGAATAATTCATTTTTGTCTGTCTCTCCCACCTTTGAATTTCTAAAATAAAGTCTAATTGTTGAATGCCTCATGCTTCTTTTGACTTTTGACAATGTTGGAACTTCCTTGCACTGAAACCAGTAGTATGTGTAACTTGATGCTAGTTAGGGGGATATTTAAGCTCAGCTCTAAATGAAATCACCAGCTGGTTATTCTGTGCTCTTATTAGTTTATGAAATAATACTCAGGTATACAACAGTAATCACAAAGATGTGATGCTGGGTGGGTCAGGGGATCATGTTAAATTGACCTTCATGAATAACAGGTGGAGGTTCCATTTCACTTTATTCTTGTTCATTTTAAAATCAGCATTAACTTTTCTGGCACATGATCTTTCATTGTTGAACACAGCTCTATTAGAGCGACTCACAGGCTTTAATGTCAGTGATTATTACACAGTGTGTTGTGCAGTTTGTTGCACTACTCTCCGTGTCTCTGCTGTTTGACTCTGTTGGAAAAGATTACATGTGGAAGGAGTGGTAAGAAGTCAGGGTTCTGTGGGTGGAAAGGGACCTACAAACATTTATATAGTAATGTGGAGAAATTTGGATACATAAGTTTCTCAAAATTGAAAGATGTCAAGATGAGATAATTCATCTTATTGTGTCACTTGACACTAATAGTTTAATTATCATCTCTAACTTCAATATACATTTTAAATTATACATAAAATTCATGGAGATAAAATGCATACAATAAAACAATCCATTTAAATGTACATTCTGAAGAATTTGATTAAAGTATATGCCCATATAACCACCTTCAGTTCAGTTCAGTTCAGTCGCTCAGTCATGTCTGACTCTTTGTGACCCCATGAATCACAGCACACCAGGCCTCCCTGTCCATCACCAACTCCCGGAGTTCACCCAAACTCATGTCCATCGAGTCGGTGATGCCATCCAGCCATCTCACCCTCTGTCATCCCCTTCTCCTCCTGCCCCCAATCCCTCCCAGCATCAGAGTCTTTTCCAATGAGTCAGCTCTTCACATGAGGTGGCCAAAGTACTGAAGTTTCAGCTTTAGCATCATTCCTTCCAAAGAACACCCAGGGCTGATCTCCTTTAGAATGGACTGGTTGGATCTCCTTGCAGTCCAAGGGACTCTCAAGAGTCTTCTCCAATACCACAGTTCAAAACCATCAATTCTTTGGTGCTCAGCTTTCTTCACAGTCCAACTCTTACATCCATGAATGACCACTTGGAAAACCTAGCCTTGACTAGATGGACCTTTGTTGGCAAAGTAATGTCTATGCTTTTGAATATGCTATCTAGGTTGGTCATAACTTTCCTTCCAAGGAGTAAGCGTCTTTTAATTTCATGGCTGCAGTCACCATTTGCAATGACCTTATCAAATTAATAAAATGGTTTTATCACCCCATATCATGTTTTCTTATGTCCTTTTCCAAGCAACCTACTGTTCCACTCACCTCAGGTAAACTAAGATTATATTTATTGTAATTAATTAATTTTGACATTTCTATAACTTTATATTAATGAAGCAGTAGAGCATGTACTTTTTATGTTTGTCATAATTGTGAGATTCACTCATTTTGTTGTAGTTTTGAGTAATATTTTTTTAAAGCTTAGTCATACACCACTTCATGCATATACCATATATATCATAATCTGGTTGTGCATTTACGATGTTAGACATTGAGTTGTTTCCAATTTGTAGCTATTTTGAATAAAGTGGCTATGAATATTTATGCAGTTTTTTGTGTTAAACATGTTTTCATTTGTTGCGGGTAAAGACCTAGGATTGCACTTGCTTAGTCATGTAGTAAGATTATGCTTCATTTTATGAGAAATTACCAAATGTTCTCCAAAATACCATTTTAAATCTTATCAGGTTCTGATTACATATATACATAAACATATATAAACATATATGTTTATGTATATATATGTATATAAACATATATAAATATATATATAAATACATATATACATAAACATATATACATAAACTGGATATGAATATCCAGTTTATGTATATCCTAATCAATACTTGGTATTGCCAAACTGTTTAATTTTAGTTATTCTAGGAAGGTATTTCAAAATTAATTTATCTAATAACTAATGTGGTTGAAAAAAAATTCATATCATTATCAGCCGTTGTGTCATCTTCCCTTTTAAAGTGTTTATTTATGTAGTTTTCCCACCTTGTGGGGTTGTTTACTCTTATTATTGAGTTGTAAAAATATTTGTAATACTTTCTGTAAAGTCCTTTGTCAAATAGGACTTTCTGGAAAGTCCTTTGACAAATATATGTATTTATAGTACTTTCTACAAATAGTCAGGTTTTTAAAAATTTTATTAACCATGTCTTTAGATGAAGTTCAATTTAATATTTTATCATTTACTCTTAGTTCTTTTTGTGTTCAAAGATATCTTTGTCTATCAACGTTTCAGGGATTTTTATCCTACGTTTTGACATATGATTATACCCATGAAACTATCACGACAATCAAGATACTGAACACAAAGCCTGCCTCTAACATTTCCACATGCTTTTATGTATTCTCTTGCTTTCCCCCTTCCTGAAACCCACCTACTTGTCCACAGACATCCACCTTTATGTTTGTTAATGCAGATCAATTTGCATTTTCTAGACATTTGTATAAGGGAATTATATAGCAACTGTTTTAAAATTTTATTTTACTTGGCATAATCATTTTGGGATTCATTTCATGTTGTATATATCAGAAGTTTATTCTCACAGAGCAGTTTATTTCACTGCTGAGTTGTATTCCATTGTACAAGTGAACCACATTTTGTTTATACATTTATCTGATGATGAACATTTAGATTATTTCTCACTTATGTCTACTTTAAATAAAGAGATGTGTGTACACATATTTGATGAACAAATACTTTGTGTTCACTTGGTTAAATATCTAGGAGTGGAATTGGCTGGATCATATGAAACTGCCAAGCTGCCTTCCAAAGTGGTTGCACCATCTTATTTCTGTCCAGAAGTACATAAAAATTTAGTTTTTCCACATCTTTGCTACCATTTGATAGGGTCAGTTTTTAAATTTTAGCTAATTCTAATAGGTGTGTAGTTATATCACACTGTGGTTTTGATTTGCAATTTCTGGATAACTTATGACATAAAGTATTTTTTCTTGTTCTTACTTGCCATCTTTATATCTTCTTTCAAATACCTTTTCTAGTTTTCTGGCCTAAGTGCTGTGATACTCAGGTTTTCCAATCTAGCTGGCTGTGAACTAGTACTGTGCCTATTCCTGCATGGGACTGTGCTTGTGCTTAGTCACTCATCCGTCTAATCCTTTTGGATGATCATTCTCTTGGCTCCAGGTGGTTTTCTCTCATATGTGCTCTGATCAACAGTCTTCTGAATATTCAAGGAAAACTTTCTGCAAGCTTCCAGAACTCTCTCAATGTGGCTGTCTCCTCTATGCTACTTTGTCTTGTTAACTCTAGCTGTCTTACTCACTTTGGAATGTCTCAGCTCCATCTGCCAAATTCAGAGGCCACTGGGCTCCTCTTACATTCCCACTCTTTGTGCCATGCCCTGAAAACTTTCAAATCAGTAAGCTGGTCAATAGTAAGGCTCAGCTTATTTGTTTTTAATCTCTTAGAAGTCATTCTCCTTTGTTGCCTTGTATCTTGAAAACATTATTTTCAGGATTGTTTTGTTCATTTTGTTTGTTTCGAATAGGAGGTAAATGCAGGCTCTACTATTATGCTGTCTTGACTCGAAAGAAAAGTTCCCATTTTTATTGTAAATTTTTCTTGCCTTTTTTTTTCCTGGCTAGGAAGCCTATAAGAAGTTGAATCAAAGAAGTAATAGTGGTATTACATAAATATTCTATATTTTACTGACTTTAAACCTATTATTCCACCAATTACTAAGAAAAGAATGCTGAAACTTGATAATATAGATTTATTTTCCTTCAGTTCTGTCCTTTTTTTTTTTTTTGGTTTGGTATTTATAGAAGATCCTGTTTCAAATGTCCTTAGGTTGTTTTGATGAATTGACTTTTATTATTACGAAATGCCCTGGTGTATCTTAATAATATTCTTTAATCCACAATTTCTTTGGCCTAATATTGACATATGCACTCCAGCTTCCTTAAAATTAGTGTTTGATACATATGTATGTACATATATGTACATACATATATATTACATTATCTTACTTTAAATTGTCTGTGTGTTATTTTAAGTGTGTTCTTATAGAAAGCTTGTAGTAAAATATTATATCTGATATTATCTACTTTTTAAATAATGTTTTAATCCATTTACATTAAATGCAATTAATGATATTATTGGATTTAAGTCTATTATCTTGATTTTTTTTCTAGAGATCCTATTTGTTCTTTCTTCCCTTTATTTCCTGCCTTCTTTTTCTCTTCATTTAAGGTACTTTTTATTAATTTTAAACAATGTAATTATGGTATGATTTTGCATGTGTGTGTTTTGAGTTTTTGTGTGTTTACCTTGCTTGAAGTATATTATACTTTTTGCTCCAGATATTGATGTTTTTAATCAAGTGTATAATATTTCATCACTTTGTTCTTCAAATAATTTTGTGCAAATTTTCTCCTATTCCAGTTAAAATTATTGAAGACTACTTGATATTTATCCATAGATCTCTACAGTCTTGCTCTCTTGTTTTCACACATTTTTCTCTTTGAACTTATGTTTGAATGGTTTCTCTTACCCTGAAGTTGGTCTTACCAATCTTTTCTTCTTTGCTTTGAAATATTCTATTAAATGTATCTGTTGACATTCACATATCAGATCTTATACTTTTATAAAATTTCTATTTGTTTCTCTTGAAAGTTCATTTTTATACTGATATTTCTCATCTTTTTTGCTTGTCATATTCATATTTTCCTTTACATCTTTAAGCATTTGGCTAATAGCTGTTTTATCTCGTCGGTGTCTCTATAACATCCTTGTCTCTATTCAAGATAGAATATTATCTTTGGATTTGTTTTTACTGACTATAGTTTTCCTCATTTTATTTCATTATTTTCTGCTTCTTTATGTGTATCCTTATTCATTTATTTTATGTAGGACATGTAGATGCTACATTTTTGAGATTCTGATATTGTAGTTTTCTTCTAGAAATTATTTTCTTCTGCCAGGTAATTTTTTGATGTCTTAGCATTTTCCTTTGAGCCTTGATTGTGGTAACTTTTTCAGTGAGTCTAGAAGAGTTCTTGCCTGCTCAATTGCTCGATCATGTCCAACAGTTTGCAACCCTGTGGACAGTAGCCCGCCAGGCTCCTCTGTCCATGGGATTTCCCAGGCAAGAATACTGGAGTGGGTTGCCATTTCCTTCTCCAGAAGAGTTCTTAGTCCAAGGTTAAGTGTGTTAGTCACTCAGTTGTGTCTGATTCTTTGCAACCCCATGGACTGGAGCTTGCCAGGCTGCTCTGTCCATGGAATTCTCCAGTCAAGAGTACTGGAGTTGATTGCCCTTTCCCTCTCTGGGAAATCTTCCCAAGCCAGGGATCAAACCCAGGTCTCCAGCGTTGCAGGCAGACTCTTTACCATCTGAGCCACCAAGGAAGTTATTCTTATTCCTTAATTGTGACCCCCTTCAGTGTCTTTATTGAAAACCTATATTTAGTGAGGTTTCTCCACTCTGGCCCATCAGAATGCCTGTTTCCCAGTACTGTCTGACTTCTTGACCCCCTGGTCATCTCACAGCTTCCCAGTATTTGTTTCCTGCTGGGCCTTATGGAGTTGAGTCATTTGTATTCATAGCTTTGAATCCATGAGTATTCATAGCTTTGAATCCATGATTGCCTGTACAAATTTCTAGAGCATCTTTTCTATGCCACTCCCTTTTCCCTGCTATTCTTTTCCATAAATCCAGCCATCTCAGCGGCCATATCTTTGTTCGTTTCCTTCTAAGTTCATCAGGCCATAAAAAGTATACTTGTGTTCTACCCACATACCCTGCAATCTGCAAATTTTTTTCAGGGCAAAAGCTGGATCTATCATGGTATCCTTCTATCACATATCACAAGCTTGTACACTCTGTTAGCAACATCTGAAAACTTTTGTACAGCTTTACAGTTGTTTATAGCAAAATAACTGATTTAGTACCAGCTACTCTATCAAGGTCTAAAGTGACCCCATGAATTTTAAAGTCTGCCAGCACTTTCTGAGTTGGAATCCTACACTCCCAAAAGGTATTCTTTCTTCTACTCTCCCATCTTTCATTGCTTCAAATTTCACTCTTGGATATGACAATGATTGCAAATTAGCTTTAGCTTGGTGAAATGATCATTGATTTAAAATGTAGTACTTGAAAATGATATAGTCCCTGAATAGCAATGCTAAAGATAGATGGTGAGGAAGAGTAAGAAACAAAACGTTTATGCTATTCAAATCACGTAAGTAACTAACTTTTAATTATGTGTAGATAGGTATAGACTTGTTGCTTTATAGATAATTAAATTTAGGTGGTCTTAGTTATATATGTCACTTCCTATTTTATCTAACAGATAGGGAAACTGAGTGCCAGAATAGATTTATTATGTCCAAGATTTTATACAGCTATTGAGTAATAACATTTGGTTTCTTTTTGATATCTTGTGCATCTTGTTCCAATATTCTTTCTACTGTTCAGCTCAATGTAAAAGTGAAAATGTTAATCACTTGGTCATGTTTGACTCTTTGCAACCTCAGGGACTGCAGCCCACCAGGCTCCTCTGTCCATGGAATTCTCCAAGCAAAATTACTGGAGTGAGTTGCTATTGCCTTCTCCAGGGCATCTTCCTGGACCAGGGATCTAACCCGGATCTCCTGTATTGCAGGCAGATTCTTAACTGTCTGTGCCACCAGAGAAGCCCCATTTGATTAAATAGGACCCATTAATTTATGTAAATTTGCAACTACCTTTCTTGGTTTCCAGAAACAGGCTAAATCAGGCTTGAAACCATGAGGTTTTGGATAAATTTTGTTCTCTAAACTAAGTGACAATTAAGTGATTGATTGTTACATAAATTTAAATGATTTGAGCATGTAAGTTGCTAAGAACTTCAAAAACTTGAACAAACCTTATTCTGACCTTTTGGTGTACGAAACTTGACATTAAATCTTACTAGAAAAAATTTTCTCTTGAGCTTTCTACTCAATTTAATTCCTATCTGTTTTAAAAATATAATAACATTTCTTGGAATAATTTAGTTATTCTCATTCTATTAGGAATGTGGAATTAATAGTTAGATTTAGGATGAGAAGTGAAATCATATGAAATTCAAATACTTAATTGGCAACTCTCTTCTCTCTCTTTCATACACACTATGTGCTTTCCCTTTATTTGCTAATAAAAAAAAAATTGGAGAACAAGATGACAGAGGAGTAGGTAGACGTGGAGTACATCTCTCTCCACAGATATATCTGGAATACACCTTCAGAGACAAAGGTGCATGCAGAAAACCAGCTGAGAGCCGACAGGAGTGCCTGACCAGTGGAAAAGAATATATAGAACCACGCAAAACTCGGTAGGACAAAGGAACTAGGGGGAAAAACAGGAGTGTTAGTAAGACTGGACCTGCCCTCCGTGGGTGGGGGAACTGAAGCAGTGGTCTGATCCCCACAACAGGGCAATTGTCTGAGTCAGAGGAGAAACATTTAAGGCTGAGAGTGAAACAGCTGACCTGCGACAGCCTAAATGGAATGAGAATAAGACAGTCCTTGCTGCAGCCATACATATGCCAGGCAGGAACGCCTGGAAGGAGCAATGGCTGGGAGCTGGAGTTCAGGGATTATGGAGCAATCCCAGGGCAAGGGCTGCTGTTGACTGCGGAGAGCTAGATTGAGAACATGTGAGGGAAGAGATTGTGGTGGGAAATGCCTGTGGAGGAGAGCCGGACAGCCATGGAAGCAAGTGATACTGCTGAGTCACGCATAGTGGATGGAGCCATCACCATAACCTCCCTCTCTCCACATGCCAGCACTGGCATAGCTGAACAATAGATAGGCTGGCCCATCAAATGCCTGATGCACTGAACTAGAGTAGGAACTCACCCTGGGTGCCCCTTTAAGTGCCTGATGTGCTGATCTACAGAGTGGGACCCCAGTCAGGGGAGGCCCCTCTATGTGCCTGACTCGTGGAACAGCAGAGAAGGACCCCAGGCAAAGAAGGCCTCTCAGTGCCTGAACGGGCAGAGCTACGGAGAAAGACTGGCCAAGGAGGCCTTCTGATCACCAGCTACAAGAGGCTCAAAAAATGACTCTGATAGGGGCATAACTCCTGCCACAGAGGCAGTCTGTGTCCCTGCACACTTGGTGCCGCCAGGGTCCCTGCAAGCCAAGCAGCTGTACCACCTTCACATTCAACTCTCACTGGGGCAGACTTGCCACAGCCAAAAAAAGAAAAAAAAAAAAAAAAAAAGTCCTGTGTTTATGCGCGCAAGGTCACTTCAGTCCTGTCCGACTCTTTTCAACCCTGTAGACTGTGGCCTGCCAGGCTTCTCTGTCAGGGAGGGGAGTCTCCAGGCAAGAATACTGGAGCGTACTGGCCAATACTGGTTGCCATACCCTTCTAGAGCACTGTATTTCCTGCTGCCCTAGCCGCCAAACCCCGAGTACCTGGTGCAGCCAGAATCCCTGTGACCCAAGCAGCTGAACCACCTCCACACCTGGCCCTCACAGGGGCATACCCAAGTCCTGCAGGGCAGCCTCAAGAGCTAAACTCCAGTGGACGACCCACATGTGGAGATGGAAATAAAACTACAGTTAAAATCGAAGGGCAGTGTGGCTAAGGAAGAAGACCCCAAACTTTCTGAGCAGCTGTACAAGCTGCAGAATAAATCCACACAATCAACTATGCAGACTCTGTGTCTCTGGAATATATAAAAGGATGTTGAGAGCTCCCACAAAAGAAAACACACTAGCTCTGACAGCTGTGGACATTGGCGGCAAAAACACACAGGAGTAGGACCAGATTAGAATTTGAGCTGTCCCACAGCAAGTCCAGAGGTCAGCACAGTGTTGGAAGGCATCCTAGGGAGGTAAGGTGGACTGATTCCCAGCGCAGGAAAGGACTCTGACAGCAGTGACATTTTTCTCTTTTCTCTTTTTTTAAAATTTTACTTTTTTTTAAACCCATTATATTTTTCTGTGTTTATTTCTTCATTTGCCTTTCCTACTGTTCTTTTCTTCTTGCAGTCAGTCTTTAATGTATATAAATCTTCTTCACCTACTTTTATTTAACTTTGCATATCTATTCTTTCTTTCCTTTCCTATCAACATATTTGCTACTTTTGTGAAAACAAAAAGTTTTGCTTTATTCCCCACTTGGCACCTGGCTTTAGTTTTGTTTTCCAGTTTGTGCTTAAGTTAGTTTTGTTCTTAACTGGTAAATATAATTTTTGATTTCCTTTGTTCACCGGATCAATCTACTGTACTTTATTTTTGTTGGACTGTTTTCACTTTTTTCATGGGTGTATATGTATATGTGTAAAGTCCATTATTTTAATTATTATTTGCCTGATTTTGTAACTGCCATTGGTCTGGGGTTTATCTTTGGTTTCTTATTTTTGGATATTTGTTTTAATCTCACTTAATGCCATAACAAACCACTTGTAGAATCTTTGCTCCTGACTAGAGATCAACCCTGAGCCTTTGGAGTGGGAGCACTGACTCTAAGACCCTAGACTACCAGAGAATAAACCCTAGGGAGTATCAGATAGTGAGAACTCACACAAAGGAAACCATTTGAATACAAGACCCGGCATCACCCAACCACTAGTAGCACCCTGTGCAGGACGCCTCATCTAAACAACAACACAACAAAAATACAAACACAGTCATCAGCAGACAGGATCACCACCTCACTCAGTGTTGCCCAGCAGAGGAAAAGCAAACAAACAAACAAAAACTCAGCACAAGTCTCACCCTATACGAAGCTCAGACAAACCACTGGACCACCCTTAACAGGGTAGAAACCAAAAGGAAGAAAGATTTCAACCTTCTAAAAGAACTCAAATTTCCTTGAAGCCTGGGAAAAGGTGACCTCAAACACAATAACCTTAAAAAAAAATAAAAGGTAGAGAAATACTGCACAAATGAAGGAACAAACTAGAAACTCAGAAGTCCAAATAAATGAAGAGGAAATAGGAAAATTACCTGAAAAAGAATTCAGAATAATGATAGTAAAGATGATCAAAAACCTTGAAAACAAAATGGAGAAAATGCAAGAATCAATTAAAAAGGCCTAGAAGAATTAAAGAATAAGCATACAGAGACAAACAGCACAATTACCAAAATTAAAAATACTCTAGAAGGAATCAATAGCAGAATATCTGAAGCAGAAGAAGGAATCAGTGAACTGGAAGATAAAATGGTGGAAATACTTTTGAAAAGCAGAATAAAGTAAAAAGAATGAAAAGAGCTGAGGACCATCTCAGAGACCTCTGGGACCATATCAAATGCACCAACATTCAAATTATAGGGGTCCCAAAAGAAGAAAGGAAAAAGAAAGGGTATGAGAAAATTTTTGAAGATATTGTAATTGAAAATCTCCACAGCGTGGAAAAGGAAATAGTCAATCAAGTCCAAGAGGCACAAAGAGTCCCACACAGGATAGACCCAAGGAGAGACCTGCCAAGACACATACTAATCGATCTAAAAAAGACTAAACACAAAGAAAGACTATTAAAAGCAGCAAGGGAGAAGCAACAAGTAACATACAAGGGAAATCCCATACTATTAACAGCTGATCTTTCAGCAGAAACTTTGCAGGCCAGAAGGGAATGGCAGGGTATATTTAAAATACTGAAAGGGAAAAGTCTACAACCAAGATTACTGTACCCAGCAAGGATCTCATTCAAAATTTATGGAGAAATAAAAAGCTTTTCAGACAAGCAAAAGTTAAGAGAATTCAGTACCACCAAACCAGCTTTACAACAAAGGTTAAAGGGACTTATATGGTCAAGAAATACAAGAGAAGAAAAAAATCTACAAAATCAACCCCCCCAAATTAGAAAATGACAATAGGAACATATATGTCAATAATTACTTTAAATGTAAATGGATTAAATGCTCCAACCAAAAGACACAGACTGGCTGAATGACTATAAGAAACCCACTTCAGACCTCAAGACACATATAGACTGAAAGTGAGAGGATAAAAAAAAATATATTCCATGCAAATGGGAAGTAAAAGAAAGCTGGAGTAACAATCCTTATATCAGACAAAATGGACCTTAAAATAAAGAGCATTACAAGAGATTAGGAAGGACACTACATAATGATGAAGGGATCAATCCAAGAGGTAGACATAACAATTGTAAATATCTATGCACCCAACATAGGAGCACCTCAGTGCCTAAGACAAACACTAACAGACAAAAAAGGAGAAACTGACAAGAACACAATAATAGTAGGAGAGTTTAACACCACACTCACACCAATGGACAGATGATCAAAACAGAAAATTAATAAGAAGCACAAGTCTTAAACGATACATTAGATGAGATGGATCTCATTGATATTTTCAGGACATTCTATCCAAATGCAAAAGAATACACCGTCTTTTCAAGTACACATGGAACATTCTCCAGGATAGATCACATCTTGGGTCACAAATCAAACCTCAGTAAATTTAAGAAAACAGAAGTCATATCAAGCATCTTCTCTAACCACAATGGTATGCAACTAGATATCAGTTACAAGAAAAAAAAACTGTAAGAAACACTTTTAAACAACAAGTTTCTAAATAATGAACAGGTTACTGAAGTAATCAAAAGGAAAATCATGAAATTTCTAGAAACAAATGACAATGAGAGCACAACAACTCAAAACCTATGGGATGCAGCAAAAGCAGTTCTAAGAGGGAACTTTATAGCAATACAATCCTATCTCAAGAAACAAGAAAAATATCGAATAGACAACTTTACACCTAAAGCGAATGGAAAAAGAAAAAAAAAAATTAGTAGAAGGAAAGGAATCATAAAGATCCAAGCAGAAATAAATGAAAAAGAAATGAAAGAAATAATAGAAAGATTAATAAAACTAAAACCTGGTTCTTTGAGAAGATAAACAAAATTGACAAACCCTTAGACAGACTCATAAAGAAAAAAAGAGAAGAATCAACAAAATTAGAAATGAAAAAGGAAAGGCTACATCAGACAATGAAGAAATACAAAGGATTATAAGAGAATATTATGAACAACTATATGATAATAAGATAACCTGCACGAAATGGACAGATTCGTAGAAAATTTCAGTCTTCCAAGACTGAACCAGGAAGAAATAGAAATTATGAACAACCCAATTACAAGCACTGAAATTGAAGCTGTGATCAGAAATCTCCCAAAAAAAACAAGCCCAGGACCAGATGGCTTCACAGGAGAATACGATCAAACATTTAGAGAAGAGCTAATGCCTATCCTTCTAAAACTCTTTCAAAAAGTTGGAGAGGAAGGAACACTTGCAAATTCATTCTATGGGGCACCATCACCCTTATACCAAAACCAAACAAAGACAACACAAAAAAGGAAACTACAGGCCAATATCACTAATGAACATAGATGCCAAAATCCTCAACAAAATTTTAGCAAACGGAAGTCAGCAACACATCAAAAAGCTCATACACCATGATCAAGTTGGGTTTATTCCAGGGATGCAAGGATTCTTCAATATACAGAAATCAATTAATGTGATACACCATATTAACAAATTGAAAGTAAAAACCATATGATCATCTCAATAGATGCAGAAAAAACCTTTGACAAAATTCCACACCTATTTATGATTTAAACTCTTCAAAAAATGGGCATAGAAGGAATCTACCTCAACATAGTAAAGGCCATATAAGATAAGCCTACAGCAAACATTATTTTCAATGGTGAAAAATGGAAAGCATTCCCCCTAAGATTTCCCTAGGAACAAGACAAGGATGTCCACTTTCACTATTATTATTCAACATATTTCTGGAAGTCTTAGCTACAGCATACAGAGAAGAAAAAGAAATAAAAGGAATCCAGATCAGAAAAGAAGAAGTAAAGCTCTCACTGCAGGTGACATAATACTGTACATAGGAAAACCTAAAGATTGTATCAGAAAAGTACTAGAGCGAATCAGTGAATTTAGCAAAGTTGCAGGATACAAAATCAATGCACAGAAATCACTTACATTTCTATATATACTAACAATGAAAAATCAGAAAGAGCAATTAAGGAATCAATCCCATTCACCCTTACAACAAAAAGAATTAAATATCTAGTAATAAACTTACCTAAGGAGATGAAAGAACTGTACACAGAAAATTAAAAGACACTGGACATGGAACAACAGACTGGTTCCAAATAGGAAAAGGAGTATGTCAAAGCTGTATATTGTCACCCTGCTTGTTTAACTTATATGCAGAGTACATCATGAGAAACGCTGGGCTGGAAGAAGCACAAGCTGGGATCAAGATTGACGGGAGAAATATCAATAACCTCACATATGCAGATGACACCACCCTTATGGCAGAAAGTGAAGAGGAACTAAAAACCCTCTTGATGAAGGTGAAAGAGGAGAGTGAAAAAGTTGGCTTAAAGCTCAACATTCACAAAACGAAGATCATGGCATCTGGTCCCATCATTTCATGGGAAATAGATGGGGAAACAGTGGAAACAGTGTCAGACTTTATTTTTTTGAGCTCCAAAATCAGTGCAGATGGTGACTGCAGCCATGAAATTAAAAGATGCTTACTCCTTGGAAGGAAAGTTATGACCAACCTAGACAGCATATTCAAAAGCAGAGACATTACTTTGCCAACAAAGGTCCATTTAGTCAAGGCTATGGTTTTTCCTGTGGTCATGTATGGATGTGAGAGTTGGACTGTGAAGAAAGCTGAGCACCGAAGAATTGATGCTTTTGAACTGTGGTGCTGGAGAAGACTCTTGAGAGTCCCTTGGACGGCAAGGAGATCCAACCAGTCCATTCTGAAGGAGATCAGCCCTGGGATTTCTTTGGAAGGAATGATGCTAAAGCTGAAACTCCAGTACTTTGGCCACCTCATGCAAAGAGTTGACTCATTGGAAAAGACCCTTATGCTAGGAGGGATTGGGGGCAGGAGGAGAAGGGGACGACAGAGGATAAGATGGCTGGATGGCATCTGACTCGATGGACGTGAGTCTGAGTGAACTCCAGGAGTTGGTGATGGACAGAGAGGCCTGGCATGCTGCGATTCATGGGGTTACAAAGAGTCGGACACGACTGAGCGACTGAACTGAACTGAACTGAACTGAATGAAAGAAATCAAAGATGACATAAACAGATAGAGAGATATTCCATGTTCCTGGGTAAGATGAATCAATATTGTGAAAATGATGATACTACCAAATGCAGTCTACAGATTCAATGTGATCCCTATCAAATTACCAATGGCATTTTTCACAGAACTAGAACAAAAAATTTCACAATTCATGTGGAAACATAAAAGACCCCCAACAGCCAAAGCAGTCTTGAAAAAGAAGAATGGAGCTGGAGGAATCAAGCTTCCTGACTTCAGGTTATACTACAAAGCTACAGTCTTCAAGACAGTATGGTTCTGGCACAAAAACAGAAATATAGTCCAATGGAGCAAGATAGAAAGCCCAGAAATAAACCCATGTACCTATGGGTACCTTATTTTTGAAAAGAAGGCAAGAATATACAATGGGGCAAAGTCAGCCTCTTCAGTAAATGGTCCTGGGAAAACTGGAGAGCTACATGTGAAAGAATGAAATTAGAACACTTCCTAACACCATACACAAAGATAAACTCAAAATGGATTAAAGACCTAAAGGTAAGACCAGAAACTATAAAACTCTTAGAGGAAAACATAGGCAGAACACTCGATGACATAAATCAAAGCAAGATCCTCTATGACCCACCTCCTAGAATAATGGAAATAAAAACAAAAATAAACAAGTGGGACCTGATTAAACTTAAAAGCTTTTACACAGCAAAGAAAACTATAAGCATGGTGAAAAAAAAAAAAAACAAAACCTTCAGAATGGGAGAAAATAATAGCAAATGAAACAACTGACAAAGGATTAATTTCCAAAATATACAAGCAGCTCATACAACTCAATACCAGAAAAACGAACAACCCAATCAAAAAGTGGGAAAAAGACGTACACAGACATTTCTCAAAGAAGACATACAGATAGCTAACAAACACATGAAAAGGTGCTCAACTCGCTCATTATGAGAGAAATGCAAATCAAAACTACAATGAGATATCACCTCACAGTGGTCAGAATGGCCCTAACCAAAAAGTCTACAAACAATAAATGCTGGGAAGGGTGTGGGGAAAAGGGAACACTGTTGCACTGTTGGTGGGAATGTAAATTGATACAGCCACTATGGAAAATGGTATGGAGATTCCTTAAAAAACTAGGACTAAAACTACCATATGACCCAGCAATCCCACTCCTAGGCATATACCCTGAGGAAACCAAAATTGAAAGAGACACATGTATCCCATTGTTCATTGCAGCACTATTTACAATAGCTAGAACATGGAAGCAACCTAGATGTGCATCAACAGATGAATGGATAAAGAAGTTGTGGTATATGGACACAATGGAATATTATTCAGCCATAAAAAGGAATGCATTTGAGTCAGTTCTAATGAGGTGGATGAACCTGGAACCTATTATACAGAGTGAAGTGAGTCAGAAAGAGAAAGATAAATACCATATTCTAACACATATATACAGAATCTAGAAAAATCGTACTGAAGAATTTATTCACAGGGCAACAGTGGAGAAAGAGACATAGAGAACAGACTTATGGACATGGGGAGAGGGGAGGAGAGAGTGAGATGTATGGAAAGAATAACATGGAAACTTGCGTTACCATATGTGAAATAGACAGCCAACAGGAATTTGCTGTATGGCTTAGGAAACTCAAACAGGGCCTCTATATCAATCTAGAGGGGTGGGAAGGGGAGGGAGATGGGAGGCGGTTTCTAAAGAGAGGGGATATATGTATACCTATGGCTGATTCATGTTGAGGTTTGACAGAAAACAGCAAAATTCTGTAAAGCAATTATCTTTCAATAAAAAATAAATTAATTTTTTTAATTGGGGACATTTTTAAAAATTAGTATTGTTTTTGTTAGTCTTTATATATCAAATATTGGATATGAGTTAATATTGGAGAAAACTGAAAGCATTATTTCTAATTTTTAGCATAACCAGCTAATCCTAGGAGTATCAATATAGACTCTATAGACAGATGTAAGCACACCATCAAAGTACACTACATTGCATAGTTACTCTGCATATTAGGTTTTAGAGAAGCTTCTTTTTTGGTAGTTCACCCTTTCAACAGTCTTAAGAGTACTTATATCTGTCCACATCTTATAAGTTAGTTATATCAAAAATAATTGGCTAACGCATCACTAGTGAGTGACAGAAACTGAGGTGGGGACTAAGTTTCCTGATGACAAGGTTATTGACTTTGTAAATATATCATACTTGGCCTTTTCAGTTTAAAATACTGTGAAAGTATGTCAGAACTAATTATTAGAGTCCTTTATGGATAATTCAATAACTTTCTTATCTTGGTAAATTTTATGCCTTCCAGTGAATTGGCTAAGGGTTACAGTGTAATTGGGAATCTATTAGATTTTGTTCTGAATCAGTCATTCTACTTTCACTGATGATATTTAGGGTACACCTAAATAATGTTGGATAATGTGTGGTTATGAGACAGAAATGGTTACACTTTATTTTATGTAGCCAGTATTTGTTCCAAGCTTCCCCCCAAAAGATGTACATGTAAGAGATAATGACAGATGTAAATAAATTTCTTTTAATTATTTGCTGAACTTGTATCTAAAATGCTATAAAAAATGATTGCAGCAGTCTTTAAAGTGACTGTAATTTAAACTAAATGCTGAAGATATGAAATGTAGTTGGCATGGGGAACTCTTCCTTCCCTTAAGTTAAAATCCAAATATACACCTCTAAAATCCATCAAGTACTGGTACAGCAGTCCAAAGACACAAGTGTACATAAATATGTACCTGCAATGTTAAGAACATGCAATGGGACCTGTAAAGAAAAGAAAAACCCTGTAGCATTTACATATTTTACTAGATACTAGGGAAAATAAAGACTAATTTCTTTGAGTGACATTCAAATGAAGAGTGATCCTCCTATTTTTTGGGAATATGACAAGAAAATACATTAACAGTCTTTCCTTCCTAGATTGCAGAAGGGGGATAGATTAGGAGAATGACTAATGACTGGAAAGCTTGAATCTGTTTCTTCTTCAGCCTTTTGAATTTGGATTTTGAAAGGATAATTAATGGAAATAATGACATTCTCAAGTGGAATTTAATGAATTCAAACTATCAATAACTTTTATTAAATATCCACACCAGCATGATAATCTATTTAGATAGTTTAAAACAGCTAATCCAAAAATGAAGAGATCATATATCAAATGTATATTATATTAAAGGTAACCAATAATAGCATTTTTTACTTAATTTTATTTCTGGAAATATCTACTTTATATATTGCCGGGGTCCAGCCCTGGCTGATCCAGGGTATTCGAAGGGGAGACGGCTTCAGCGACTATTTAAATATTCATCAAAGATATAAAGAGTAATAGAATGAGGATAGCTCAGTAGGAAAATTCAGTGGAGAAAAGAGGCTGAGTAGCTTGGTTTACGCGGGAGACCAATAAAACTTCAAGACAAGAAGTTTGCACCACTTACGTAGGCCGCAGGTGTCCTTCCATTCTCCCGAAGGAGAGGAGACACTGAGGCCTCCCCGGTAGGATCTTAGAAGCCCAGGCATAATTAGTAAGCATGGCGGGTTCCGCGCTCCAGATGAAGACTCAGCCAGAGTGAGAGAGAGAGGGACATGGGGAGACCAGTATTTTGAGGAACTGATCCCAATTCTTTATTTTCCAGAGTCTGTTTTTATACACTGAGATGCTATACAAAAGTCACATGGGGACAGCAGTCCTGACTTTTATTAAAGTCAGGTGCTTCACACAAATGTATACAGAGGTCTTAGGGTGTTACATCATCTTCTGGCCAGGGGGCCTGCTGACAATTTATGACCCTCTCCTTGTGACAGTGGTCAGTCAACCTGAACACTTTTTTCTCCAAGGGTGATTATTCTTAAAACAGATGCCACCCAAATAAAGTTACATTCCTATAGGGTGAGGGTGTAGTGGGTTTAAGGAAAGAATTTACTTAGCCTAAGGTCTAACATGATTAATATCAAAGGTTAATACTTATTTCTTCTATATATTCATTAGTGTGTGTAAGGGCAGGGGATGTGGAGACTTAGCAACAAACATTGGCTCAACAAATGAAAAACCCTTCACCAATACAATTTCTAATCAGCCCATTATACTTATACTAATAGTTTTCTAACTTTTCTAAGGAACCTGTTTTTAGAAGGTTTAAAGCGATTCGTGCCTCTCACAGTTGAGAGGCTGTGAGCAATCACGTGTGGCCGGACAAGCCTGTCAGGCAGGCTAGAGAACCTTCAGAGGAGTTTGTAGGTTGAAACACTCCTGTCACACCCAGGAATTATTATTAACTGGAGCTCTAAGTTAACTCCTTCTCCGAAAAAGGTGGTGGGAGACAGCCCCCCGTAAAGTCAGAGGTGTAGGTGAGAGCACAAAGTAGTAAAGTAGGCAGGCTCTGGTTATGGGGGTAGATGCTCGAGGATTTCCAGGGGGACTCCTGAGGCTCGATCCCACCTTTGCGTATGTCGAGCCTCCTTCCTCATGACCTTTGCCATGGGCGGAGTACCTCACGCTGGCCCCCAACATCATACATTCGAAGTTATATTTATATAGTATATTCACATGATATATAAAACATATGACTATATATAAACATAAATTACCACTATAATAAATATATTTTATATGCACACATATATCATGCTGTTGTATTAGGAAAGATAGAGGGTGCCATGAACTGATTGTTAAGAGACACATTTGACTGGTTGGAATCTCCATAGACATGCTTTACATAAGTGGTTGGTTTACGGATATTCCAAATTTCCACAAATAAGGCTAAATTTTATTCTAATTATCAAAACAGAAAATAATGAAAGAACTTTAAAAGCTTAATAAAGATGGTGCAGAGATGTTGACAATAGGAAGTCAAAAATCCCAACAAAAGAAGCTGATGATGTTAAATAAGAAAAGGAACAAAATGTGATATAGTGGATACTTTCTGGTCTCCCAAGATCTCGTTGGAACCTTTGTACAGGTTCTGTGTGCTCTGTCCTGGCTTCTGTGTGATTTGTTTCTAACAGTGACTCACTTTGGAGGGTGGCCTTGGGTTATCATTGCACTTGGCTGGAAAATACAGATACTCAGAAGTGCTTGGGAGTTTCCATCTGCCTGTGATGGCTCTTAGCCAGTGACTGGTGTAGGAGTTTCAAAGCACAGCTCCTTGGCCACAGGTACACAAATTCAGATAACAAATGACACTAGAGATTTTCCCTGTGGGTTCCCTCCATGGATTCTTTCTTGAAATTGCTCCCTTTCATAACATCATTTTCTGCCCTATTCTAAGCTCTCACTCCCTCACTAGGTTTTTCTGGAAGTATTTCCTCAGAAAGCCACTTGTGCAGAACTATTTATCTCAGGGGACTAAACAAATGATGACCCCCTCCTGTTATATAACACTTTATGGTTTTCTTTATTATGTTATTTTATCTTCAGTTCTTCCCTAACATCAAAGGTGCTGACATTGAGAACTGTAGACCATAGTCTAATCTCAAAATAAATGGAGTATTTGGAAGGGTGAGTCTGATCAGATCATTCTTCTGTTCAGACCTTCCAATGACTTTCCAGTTCTTTCAGAGCAAAAGCCCAGTTCCTTTCAATCATCCACAAGATGCTCAAAGATGCTGTGGTCTTGCTATGTGACTGGCCACATTTCCATTGTCTCACAGCCACATTGGCCAACACACTAACCCTTTGGTCCTTCCTGCCTCAGGGCCTTTGGATTGACTATTCCCTCTGTTTAAATACATTTCCACCAGATATTTACAATGCTTACTCCCTCTGTTCCTTCCATTTTTCTCATCTGGTTACTGAGTCACCATCTCAGTGGAGCCTGCCCTGAATATTCTCATTAATGTTGAACCACCCACAGCACTGCTTGTCTTTTTTTCACACTTTTTTCCATAGCAGTCATGAACTGAATTGTGTCACCCCAAAATTTATTTTGAAGACTTAATCCCTGGTGTTTTAGAATATGACCTGATATGAGGTCATTAAAAAGTTAAGTTAAAATGAGATCATTATGGTGGGGTCTAATCCAATATGACTGGAGTTCTTATATGAAGAGATTAGGGCTGAGAGAGGTACAGAGGGAAGACCATGTGAAGACACAGAAGACAGGCATCTACAAGCTACAGAAAAAGATCCTCATAATTATTTCCTCCTAATATTCATTTATATGAGTATTAGGGCAATTTAATTTTGTCATTATTACTTAACTGCCATCTTTCTACATTTGATTGTAATTTTTGTGAAGGCAAGGAGTTTGTCCTTTACTTGGTTTCAGATGTGTGATCTTGTTCTTTCCCAAGATTTTGTTGCTGTTGTTTAGTCACTAGGTCATGTCTGACTCTTTTGAGACCCCATGGACTTTAGCCCTCCAGGCTCCTCTGTCCATGGAATTTCCCAGGCAAGACTACTGGAGTAGATTGCTATTTCCTTGTGCAGGGGATCTTCCTGACCCAGGGACTGAATCCACTCTCCTGCATAGACAGTAGGTCTTTACCCCTGAGCCACCAGGGAAACCCTTCTAAAGATTTATGCTTTGCAAAAGATAAAAGTATAGCATGGGAGTTGAAACTGCTTGCCCAAGGTTATAAAGGTAGTGGAAGGATGGCAGAGGCCACGGAAATTCCCAAAGTCCTATTTCAGATCTTGTTGGTTATCCTTTGAACCACGTGGTCACTTTGGCATACAGGATAGAGAAATGCTAGAGCACAGCTCATACAACAGAAAATCTCACACTCATCTCACACGCATACACCAACACACTTTACACACAAATAAGCAATGGGGATGGATTGCCACAGACCATCCAACTCTTTCAGAAATGCATTTAACTTACTTGTGAAGAATAAAACATAAAGACCTGTTCTGATTACAGTATTTCTTCCATGAGTGATGAGTGATGAGAAAGAAGAGAAAAAATGAAACTTTTGAAGAAAAGCTACAGTGTAGACAGAAGCAGTAAGAAAGAGGTATTATTAACTGGGAGCAATTTATGGGTTTCATTTATTCCTGTGCCTACTATAATGGAAGACAAACCTTTAGTTATGAATAAAAATATTCACCCCTTGTTCCTACCCAGGATAAAATTCCAATTTAACACATTAGCCCCTTTCTCTGCCACTCTGCCTCTGAGCTTGCCAAAGTAGCGAACTTGTATACAATTAACAGAGAAGCTTCCAATACAAGCAGAGCTTTGTTCTCATGGAAGACTATTCCTGTGTTCCCATGTCTCACAGTGGTTTCCGTTTAACCAGGATCATCTGCCAAAAGAAATGAAATAAATAAGCAAATAGGAAGAGGTGGGGAGGAAAACACTCTCTCTGATTGAAATCTATTTTCATCTCATGAAAAATATCTTAATTTTCACTTATATTCCATGCCCATAGCTAAGGGCCATTAAAACTAATAAAACTAAATCACTTGTGACAGATCTTAGAAAACAGTTTCTGCAATCCACTGCGCTCTCAAATGCTTATTAGAAATAGTGGTTTTCTTTTCAGAAGAATGCTCGCTGAATGCTTAAAACATGTTCCCTCAGACTTTTGACAAGTCGAACTGGCAATGGAGTGTTTGAAGCAAAGCCTTGACATAAAAAAGATGTTGTGCAGCAATATCAAATATGACCAGGAAGGACACATCAAAGCTGAGAGCATGAGGATTCAAGGCAGTTGGGGGAGCGAGAGAATCAACACATGTGTTTCTGCTTTCGACATTTTCTGGCATCAGCATAAACAGAGGATTTGCATGTAATGCCAGCAGAACATTCCACAAGAGTTTAAAAAGTTCTATCTCTTTCCTTAGGAGTCAAAAACCCTTGGCCAAATGTCATGCAAGCCTTTGAGGATATTTTTTTATTCACCTGTAATATGGGGATAATAATAGCAACAATAATGATATTATTGATAATATTTACCTACACCACACCGTTTTCTTGGGGATTAGAAGAGCAAAGATATATATAGTAAGGGACTTTTAGAGATTGTAACTACTAAGCAGATGCTAATATTCATTGTTTGTAACCCTGACAGTTATCATCATTGAGCATTTACTTGGTGCAGGACAGTTTGTTAAAATTTGTTGAAGTATAGTTGATTTACAGCGATGTTTTAATTTCTGCTGTACGACCAAGTGATTCAGTTGCATATATATGTAATTTTTCATGTTCTTTTCCATTATGGTTTATCACAGGATTCTGAATATGATTCCTTATGCTGTACAGTGGGACCCTGTTGTTTATCCATCCTAAATATAATCGTTTGCATTCTGCTAATCCCAATCGCCCAATCCATCCCTCCCCTAACCCCTCTCCCTTGGAAGCACAAGTCCTCTATGTCTGTGAATCTGTTTCTGTTGTGTGAATATTTTCATTGATGTCATATTTTAGGTTTCACATATAAGAGATATCATATGGTACTGTAATTTTCTTTCTGACTTACTTTGGTTACTTAGTAGGATAATCTCTAGTTGCATCCATGTTGCTGCAAATAGCATTATTTCATTCTTTTTAATGGTGAATAACATTGCATTATATATGTATACCACATGGTTATTCATTCATCTGTTGATGATATGTAGGCTGTTTCCATGTCTTGGATATTGTAGATAGTGTTGTGAACATACATGTGCATGTATCTTTTTGAATTATAATTTCATCTGAATATATGTCCAGGAATGGGATTGCTGGATTGTATACTAACTCTCTTTTCAGTTTTTTGAGGAGCCTCCATACTGTTTTCCATAGTAACTGCTCCATTTTACATTCCCACTAACAGTGTAGGAGGGTTCCGTTTTCTCCACACCCTCTCCAGCATTTTTTATTTTAGGCTTTTTAGTGATAGCCATTCTGACCATTACTCAGTGATACCTCATTGTAGTTTTGATTTGCATTTTTCTAGTGATGAGCGATGGTGAGTTTCCCTTCATGTGCTTATTAGCCATCTGTAAGGACATTTTATATTTCTGATTTCTATTTTTACACTGGGTCCTAACATAGCCAAAATTGTCTCCATGTTACAAAACTGGTCTCTCAGACTCAGAATAGTTATTAATATTAATTAATTTTAAGATATTATTACTAAAGGAACATTATGTGAGAAACATAGAAACAAAGGATATTGCTCAAAGAACTGTATCAGTCAGGGCTCAGCAGAAGAACAAGAAATATTAAGAAATTTTTGTATAGGTGTATGACTTTATGTCATTAAGGGAGCAGCTTAAACAGTCTCTCTGGGCTGTGTCTTTACATCTGTTTCTGGACCTTGAAGGCTGCAATGTAGGCAGTTAGAAAGGAAAGATAAAAATCAGAGAGACCAAGGCCAAACTGGGACCTACCAACCTGAGGTGGGACCAACAAACTTGAGCTGGGACCCATGGGGATGCTCTGGGACCTGTGGTCAGTCTTACTCTTGCAAGCGGAACCAAGTGGGTGCTGTGCAGGAGAGACTGCAGCCTTCATCATGGGGCTAAGCACTCTCCTGGCCCAGAGGCCAGAGGAGCTGGGAAAGCATCTAGGTGAAGGCAGGGAGATGCTGTCCACGGCAAGAAGGTGACCCAGGAGGTAAGTGTCAAGGTGTGTAAAGTGCAAAGCACCCATCCCAGCCTTCCACTGTAAAGCATAACATGGCTAATGCTTCATTTCTGCCCTGCAAATCTTGCAAAATATTTCTCCTATGGCTCATTCTAACTGGAAAGCTACAGAAGGAAATTCTGGGACACAGTTCTGCTAGCCAAGTTGACACACCACAAAGCTACCACAGTCTACTCTTTCCAAGTTAGGAAACTTACAAAATTATTTTGCTTTGCATTACATTATGTTAAGACATTTATCTGCTATGTTAATATTTGCTAACCATTTCCCCAAAGGAGGATACAAAGACCTTCTCTTAGTCTTTGGTTTATGTTCATTATCCTAACTGAGTCACATACTCCTTTTGATATCCTGTGACTTAATAACGAAATGTAGCTTGTGTTAGATTGGGAGAGGGAAAGACAGCAACAATACATACGCACAGTCATATCAAAATTAAGATGTAATATTCGTAACTATTTAACTGGTAAAGTGGTCACATCTGGTATTTTTAACTAGTTTCTTCCTCTCTTGGTTCCATAGTGTGTTATTGTCTTTAGGGAAGGCCTCAATTTGTAGTGGTCCTTAGCTAGTTGGCTGATTCAGACCTTCACTCCTGAAGCATCAGGGCCAGTATCAATCCTGCCTGAATTGAGTTGTTATAGATTTTGTCTGACTTAATCATGGACGTAGGAATACTAAGAAATACACAAAGTTCTCCTGCATTCTAGGGATGTTCCTTCTTAGTCCCATTGCAAGTCAGTTTCTCCTTGACAATCAGGATATTCACCCTGGTCACTACAATTACCCTACTGTTTCCTTGTCGACTCACTGACAGGAGAAGCTCAAAGTGGCAGCTGTTGGTCTCAACTTTCAGGTCAGTGGGATCATTGTTAGCAAAACCAGTAATTTGGTATACATCAAAGCTATGCATAGGTCATTCTTTGTTCTTCTTTCTCTGGGGCCTGATGGAACTTAAGTATATTTATAGGTGCAAACAGAGACAGTGGAGGTAATTCCTGAGTAGGACCAGTGGTCTTTTGGAGACCATTAAAGTTTCTTCAGGGGGTGAAGTTATTTCTACTGTTAAATTTTAGAGGTCCCAAATCCCCAGATTTATTGGAATATACCCCTATGCCCCATTGCTGATTTTAGGGTTTTGTTAATTTCTGATTAATGCCCAACCTTTAATAACAGAGATTTCTAGGAGATTGAGGACTCAGTTTGCATTGTAATTCAGCTCCCTGAAATATCAGACTTCAGGTTTGGTTTTCAGAAATCCAGACCCTGTAGTCATAAGAGATACTGGTTACTTTCAGGACAAAGATAGAAAATTTCAGGTCTGTTATACAGATCTTCACTGGTAAGTTAAAGTCATATGTTCACCATTTTCTTCCCCCATGTTTCTTGTACATTTAGAACCAATCAATCAACTCCCTTAGATGCCTTATTTTGACTAAAATATTCTTCGGCAACATGTACTTAGTACAAAGTACCTGTTCAGAATGTTATTGGAGCATAAACCCCCAAATGACTGCTACTTCACTTCTGCTCTCTGGATGTCAAGGGATAATATTGCTGTGGTACATCTGAGCCTGGAATATGGAGGGAAAAAATTTCTGGGAAAAGTAGTTCATTCTGGTCAAAGGGATTCATTACCAAGTCCCATTTCTTAGATGAGCCCCATTATATATATATATATATATATCTGGAGATATATATCCTGTTACTGTAATCTTTCAAATGCAATATTTTTACTATCCTATCTGCATTTTCATGAGTACTGGTACTAGGAGGAAGAGGTATACTGCATCAAGGCTATGAGTTTCCTGAATAGATTCAGTGGAGAAATGTTAATTTGGGGCATGAATCATGAGGTCTAAATAAGATAAAATATATTAGGTATTTACCTACAGTTATTTGGCATGAAATATGTACTCATAAAATATTGCATTTCTTTTCATAATGCTATAATTTGTATTCTGGCTGTTTTTAAGAGTTGCATTGGTCTATTCTATTGATAATTTGATTTTCTTACCCATATTATGAGTCCCCAATAACCTCATTGAATTTGTTTTTGATGAGCAAAGAAAAACAATCCATTTGAAGGACTCTGTAAAATGAATAGCACTTTGTAAAAGGGAAAGTATTAACAGTTATCATGCCGTACTTGTTTCAAAGGTAATTTGATAATCTGCACCTGCACCCCTTTCATAGATACAAATTTTCTATTTTAATCTGCTGGTATGAAAGGATACAGAAATGTAGTCCTCGTGCTTACCTGTGGCAGGGAAATAGGAACATGTGAAATAACCACAATGGCTTTACTAGGTGAGATGGCAGATTAAAATGTTTAATGTTTGAAAGTGAAACAGTGGTCATGAGAACTAACAGTTGCATTATATTTCTGTGGAACTCAGTGGGTTTTTTTGTTGTTGTTTTAACTTCTAAGTTCATGTGAAGTTTCTACCTCTTGGATGAATTGAAAGCTTTGTTTCTTCTTGACTCAGAGAATAGTGTTTAAAGCTACACTGGGTTGATCTGAAATACCCCTTTCTCTACTCAAGTAGAGAAACACAGAGTGATCTGAATGGGCTTCAGACACAGAGTTTGACTATCTGCCTTGTCCATGCTGTGAAAATTGATGTTTAAAAAGACACAGGTGTCTATACGCCCATTCAGGCAGGTGATTATGATCATGGGGGTATATGGGAAGAGAGACCAGGCCACATGCATAATAAAAAAGAAAACTAAAATAGTTGAAGTATAGGGCCTTTTTCAGTACCAAGCTAGCATTAGAGGTGATGGAAACAGAGATGTGTTTTAATTTCAGAAAGTTTACAACCTATTTGGGAGATGAGTTTTACTCTCCAGGAAAAACAAAAGCATAACAAATCAAGAATTCCTGGCTCAAGATCCTACATGGTGGGTACAGACAAATGATACTGAATATTCTGAGGGAGCGTAGGAATAGTTATCATGGAATATGCTGTGTTCTGTGTGCTTAGTTGCTCAATCACTTCTGACTCTTGTAACTCCATGGACTGTAGGCCACCAAGCTCCTTTGTCAGTGGGATTTTTCAGGTAAGAATACTGGAGTGGGTTGCTATTTCCTTCTCCGTGGGATCTTCCTGACCCAGGGATTAATCCCACATCTCCAGGCAGATTCTTTACCCACTGAACCATGGGGTAAGTCCTTATAATATAATATAGTATATTATAATATGTTATGACCAGGAAAGTGGAGTTTGACTACTAGCTCTGCTTCTTATTATAATATAATCTTGAACTTCCTAACTTTAAAATGGAAGTAGTAAACTCTGTATTACAAATTTTTGTGATTTTATAAGAAAATATATTTGAAAGCTTACATATGTAGGTTGCTTATCAGTTTATAAAACACTTGAAAACTTTAGAGAAATGCCTCTCAGGAAAAGTAGAGTTACACACACACACACATACACACTCATTTTATGTCATAATATTTAATGTAGTATTTAATATTTAGTGTAATTTAAACCTTGAAATTACATTTAGAGAATGTATGACATTCTTATGTTCATCCAGTAGGAGAAGTCATGTAACAAAGGGTAAGAAACACTTTTTGATCATTCAAAATAGCCCTGTGAATTAGGCTTGAGAAATTATTCTCCCCATTTCACTGATGAAGCAATTAATGTTCAGAAACATTAAATGACTTGTTAGAATTTATGAAAAGCCAGGGCTCTTGGTTCCAAGCCAGATCTCCCACGTGTAGTGCATAGGGATTATGGACCAAGTTGCAAAGGTTTCACAGAAAACTTCGATGAGACTTTGGTATACAGACAACAGTAGATAAGGGTGTTTATGGATGTTAGGAAAGGTGGGAAAGTAAGAATTCATTCAGCTTTTTAATCCTTACGCAGAAGGAGGGAGAAGGCATTGATGCATTTAATTTGTGATTTCATTCTGCTTTATTTTCATCCATTTTAAGTTGGGTAGAAATTTAGAAAGACCTCTGAAAATGTATGCAAAGCCAGTCACTAAGGGAGTTAGAAGTTCCAAATAGGAAAGAAATCCAATCACCATCTTCTCAACCTTTCATAGAAATTCACGGTTCAGCAAAGTACCATAACAAATATAGAGAATCAGGAAATCTTCTAGTGCCTCAGTGATCACAGAGCCATGAGCCATAAGCAGGCTGGCTCTACAGAGAATAAATCATTCAAGGAAAACTTGATTACTTTTTTGATAGGAATAGAAGATTCATTGTCGGAAGGAATGGTCTGGATGCAATATATTTTGATTTTTAAGGAACCGTGCCCATTGGGGAATTTTACATAAAAAATTAATTTCCTTTGGATTGATTATAAGCCTTGCTAAGGAGGCACAAACCACACCAATGGGCCATACATTATATGTGATAAGAAGAGGGAGATAAAGGAAGATAATGAGGGAAGGGGCACACTGAGAAAAAAGTTGAAGACAGGAAGAGACAATGAGAAACTCAGAAATGTGTTAGGAAGGAAGGGTGTTTTTTTAGACAAACACAATGTATCCTAGTATTAAAATCTTTATATCTTTCACCAGAAATGCAATTTCTCGAGATTATTGGATTTAAGAACACACATTGAGCGTTCATGTCAGATCACAGTGACCTTAAGAGATCATTATAACTGGATCGCCAACTTCAACTGAGTGTATGACCACGTGGGATAAGTGGACAGGTAGGTGTTCTTCGGGCAAACCTCAGAGTAACTTCTAAAAGTGTAGCCAGTGGGCCCAGGAACAGATGAGTCAGGAAAACCTGAATTCGCATAATGGTTTTAGCACTTACTTCTTTATCTGTTCTCTGCTTAAGAGGTTGAGACTAATTCACTTCCCTTTGAATGTGGGCTGCCCTTAATGACTTGCTTTAAACAAATTGAATATCGTGGAAGTGACACTGTGTAACTTCTAAGCCTAGTCATAGAATAGGATGCATGTTCCACACAACTCTCTGTTAAAAAAGCATCTCTGTAGTTGTGACCCCCAAGTAGGGTGTGTGGCTACTTTGAAACTTGAGCCACCACGTGGAGATAGCACAGAAAAACAGAGAAAGATGCCCTAGGAGTCCCATGGTGACTGCAGCCAAGAAATTAAAAGACGCTTGCTCCTTGGAAGTAAAGCTATGACCAACCTAGACTACATATTAAAAAGCAGAGACATTACTTTGTCATCAAAGGTCATCTAGTCAAGGCTATGGTTTTTCCAGTGTTATGTATGCATGTGAGAGTTGGACCATAAAGAAAGCTGAGTGGGGAAGAACTGATGCTTTTGAATGGGGGTGTTGGAGAAGACTCTTGAGAGTCCCTTAGACTGCAAGGAGATCCAACCAGTCAATACTAAAGGAAACCAGTCCTGAATATTCATTGTAAGGACTGATGCTGAAGCTTCAATACTTTGGATACCTGATGCAAAGAACTGACTCGTTTGGAAAAACCCCGATACTGGGAAAGATTGAAGGCAGGAGGAGAAGGGGATGACAGAGATTGAGATGGTTGGATGGCATCGCTGACTCAATGGACATGAGTTTGAATAAACTCTGAGAGTTGGTGATGGACAGGGAGGCCTGGCATGCTGAAGTCTATGGTGTTGCAAAGAGTCAGACATGACTGAGTGACTGAACTGAACTGAAGGAGTCCCATCTATTCCAGTCATCAACTTGTTGGGTCTTCCCTGGCCTTGAGGCCTGACATGTGAATAAAGAAGCCTTAGAGATCATTACTGGAGAAGGCAATGGCAAACCACTCCAATACTCTTGCCTGGAAAATCCCATGGGCAGAGGAGCCTGGTAGGCTGCAGTCCATGGGGTTGCAAAGAGTCAGACATGACTGAGCGACTTCAGTTTCACTTTTCACTTTCATGCGTTGGAGAAGGAAATGGCAACCCATTCCAGTGTTCTTGCCTGGAGAATCCCAGGGACAAGGGAGC
This sequence comes from Bos indicus x Bos taurus, assembly GCF_003369695.1. Taxonomy (NCBI): domain Eukaryota; kingdom Metazoa; phylum Chordata; class Mammalia; order Artiodactyla; family Bovidae; genus Bos; species Bos indicus x Bos taurus. Next base: position 107,495,042 of record NC_040083.1, read on the forward strand.
CTGGTGGGCTTCAGTCTATGGGGTTGCACAGAGTTGGACATGACTGAAGCGACTTAGCAGCAGCAGCAGCAGCAGAGATCATTACAGGTGTAACCAATGCCTGAATTTGCACCCAAAGCCCAGGGTAAAAACAATCTAGCTGAGCCCAGGTGTTTAATATATTTTGATTATATGCTGCTGAATTTGAAATGATTGGGTAATGCAGTAATAAATTAATGTGTCTGTGTGACTGAGGACAATTGTCATAAGCTTCAAATGCTTGTTATGATAATACCTACCCCATGAATTGTTTAAAGTGTTAATTTTAGTTCAGTTCAGTTACTCAGTCGTGTCCAACTCTTTACGACCCCATGGACTGCAACATGCCAGGCCTCCCTGTCTATCACTAACTCCCGGAGTTTACTCAAACCCTTGTCCATTGAGTTGGTGATGCCATCCAAATATCTCATCCTCTGTCGTCCCCTTCTTCTCCCGCCTTCAGTCTTTCCCAGCATCAGGGTCTTTTCCAATGAGTCAGTTCTTCACATCAGGTGGCCAAAGTATTGAAGTTTCAGCTTCAGTATCAGTCTTTCCAATGAACACTCAGGACTGATCTCCTTTAGGATGGACTGGTTGGATCTCCATGCAGCCCAAAGGACTCTCAAGAGTTTTTTTCCAACACTACAGTTCAGAAGCGTCAATTCCTTGGTGTTAAGTGTTAATTTAGATAATCTTATAATACAGAGGTAGGAGATAGATCTCCTTGGTCAGCAATGAAGTCAAACCAGGCAATTTTAAGGGAAATCAAGCCTGAATACTCATTGGAAGGACTGATGCTGAAGATGAAACCAGTATTTTGTTCATCTGATGTGAAGAGCTGACTGACTGGAAAAGTCCTTGATGCTGGGAAAGATTAAGGACAGAAGGAATAGAGGGCATCAGAGGATGAGATGACTGGATGGCATAACTGATGCAATGGACATGAATTTGGGCAAACTTACGGAGATGGTGAGGGACAGAGAGGCCTGGTGTGCTGCTGTCCATGGGGTCGCAAAGAGTCAGACAAGACTGGGTGACTGAACAACAACAGCAGGAGATAGATGGTCTCTAGGCCAGGCCTCCTGTTGATACTCCAGGATAGAAAAAATAACAGGAACAGAATAAATAGCTGAGCTTTGTCTCCTGTGTATACTTTAAGGAAACAGTAATGGCAGGTTCAGGGAAGGACCAAGTCCTTCTTGGGTAAAATATAAAGAGGTCAGATATTCTCATCTGTGGGGTCAGGGAGACCTTAGTTGCACATGTGTAGAAAGACTCATCAGGTGTGAAAAAAGGAAGGAAAACACCACAACATAAGTTTTGTAAATTGTGTGGATCACAACAAACTGTGGAAAATTCTTAAAGAGATGGGAATACCAGACCACCTGACCTGCCTCTTGAGAAATCTGCATGCAGGTCAAGAAGCAACAGTTAGAAATGGAATGGAACAATAGACTGGTTCCAAATAGGGAAAGGAGTACATCAAGGCTGTATATTGTCATCCTGCTTATTTAACTTATATGCAGAATACATCATGAGAAATGCTGGGCTGGAGGAAGCACAAGCTGGAATCAAGATTACTGGGAGAAATATCAATAACCTCAGATATGCAGATGACACCACACTTATGACCGAAAGCAAAGAAAAACTATAGAGCCTCTTGAAAGTTAGAGGAGAGTGAAAAAGTTGGCTTAGAACTCAACATTCAGAAAACAAAGATCATGGCATCTGGTCCCATCACTTCATGGCAAATATATGGGGAAACAGTGGAAACAATGGCAGACTTTATTTTTTTTTTTTGGTGGGGGGGGGGGGCTCCAAAATCACTGCAGATGATGACTGCAGCCATGAAATTAAAAGACGTTTGCACCTTGGAAGAAAAGTTATGACCAACCTAAACAGCATATTAAAAAGCAGAGACATTTCATTGCCAAGAAAGGTCCATCTAGTCAAAGCTATGGTTTTTCCATTGGTCATGTATGGATGTGAGAATTGGACTATAAAGAAAGCTGAGTGCTGAAGAATGATGCTTTTGAACTGTTGTGTTAGAGAAGACTCTTGAGAGTCCCTTGGACTGCAAGGAGATCCAACCACTCCATCCTAAAGGAAATCAGTCCTGAATATTTACTGGAAGGACTGATGCTGAAACTGAAACTCCAATACTTGATGTGAAGAACTGACTCATTGGAAAAGACCCTGATGCTGGGAAAGATTGAAGGCTGGAGGAGAAGGGGACGACAGAGGATGAGATGGTTGGATGGCCTCACCGACTCAATGGACATGAATTTTAGTAAACTCCAGGAGTTGGTGAAGGACAGGGAGGCCTGATGTGCTGCACTCCATGGGGTCACAAAGAGTTGGACATGACCAAGTGACTGAACCGAACTGAATTTCCCAAAAGCCCTTGCAGGGAAGTCCATCTTGGCTAAAGGATACACACACAGAGAATAGAGGGCCCTGAGTCAAATTACAAAGCAAGATGATACACCAGAGAAGAACAAAGACCCAGATGACTACCCCTTATAAATGACTTCACTTCCCAAGGATGAGCTTTCTCTGAGCTCACCCATGCTGTTGTTTGCATGTACTTTGCTTTTCTAATAAACATCTAATTTTCCTTTCCATCTTCTGTCTCCCTGTCAAAATTTTTTTCCCCTCAAAATAGATAAGGACTGGGACCCAGATTCTAGGCCCTTGCTCTTAGGATCTAGTGGTTAGGATTCGGGGCCCCCTCTGCCACAATCAGGGTTCAGCCCCTATCTTGCTTCCAGTTGCTGCTCACTGCTGTCTCTCTGAAATCTGTAGTGCCTGCTTAATTGTTCTGAACATTCATAGCTCACAAAAGATTAGTACTGATCATATTACTAAAGGTGGTATTAAAGGCAGTTGTATGTGAAGTAATCTATAGTAGTGAAATCTCTATATATAGTAGTGGTAGTAGATATATATAGTATAAACGTAGTATGTATGTAGTATGCTGCTGCTAAGTCGCTTCAGTCGTGTCCGACTCTGTGTGACCCCATAGATGGCAGCCCACCAGGCTTCCCCATCCCTGGTATTCTCCAGGCAAGAACACTGGAGTGGGGTGCCATTTCCTTCTCCAATGCATGAAAGTGAAAGTGAAGTCGCTCAGTCATGTCCAGCTCTTAGTGACTCCATGGACTGCAGCCTACCAGGCTCCTCCGTCCATGGGATTTTCCAGGCAAGATACTGGAGTGGGGTGCCATTGCCTTCCCCATATATGTAGTATAAAAGTGGTATATTTATAGTAATAAAAGTCACACTAGACTACCCTGGTGGTCTAATGGTTAAAACTCTGCTTCATAGGCAAGGGGTTCAATCCCTAGTTGGGGAACTAAGATCCCACATGCCATGTGGTGTGACCAATTTATAAATAAATAAAATCATACTGAGGGACTTAGAAAATCTTCCCAGGGTATACTAGTCAAGGCTCTCCAGAGAAATAGAACCAGAAGGAGATGAGAGTGGGGTTGGGGTAGAGGTGGGAGGTTGAAAGATTTATTTAGAAGAATTGGCTCAGACAATTATGGAAGGTGAGAAGTTCCACAATCTGCTGTCTGTAAGCTGAAAACCCAGAAAAGCAGGTGGTGTAATTCAGTTTGAGTCCAAAGGTCTGTGAACCAGGGAAGTCAATCCCAGTGTGAGGGCAGGAGAAGATGAGATGAGATATTTCAGCTCACTAGTGAGACAGGAAAGAAGGAACAAATTCCTTCCTCCACCTTTTGTTCTATTCAGGTCCTCAGTGGATTGGACGCTGCCCACCTACACTAAATCTACATATTCAAATGTTGTCTCATCCAGAAATACCTTCACAGCCACACTAAGACATACTATTTAATTTGGACATTTTGTGGCCAGTTAAGTTGACATATAAAATTAACCATCACACAGTTACTCCGTGAGGTAAGGTCTCAGTAATCAGCAAACATAATCTGACCTGCCTAAAACTCTCACTGCACATGCTTCCGATTTGAATTAATATAGCGCCATGATTTTCCTACATAATGTTCTTTGTATTCTGTTGTGCCAACTTAGATCTCTGAGGAAAAATTCATGGGTAAGTTCATGCAATGGTGATATTATGATCAGAGATTCAGGAATATCAACTCATACACTGTTAAACAACCCTTCCCAAAGGGTTTTGCAAGATACTGTAATAGAAGAGATTATACAAAAGTAAATTGAAATTTACAATATTATTAATAATAGCTTTACAGGTGCCTAGTAATCCCCAACTAGTTATTTACCAAATCAAATAAGAACCTTTTTCTCAGGAATACCATGCTCATTCTTGCCTGAAGGAAGAGAAAAAAAAAAAACCGTTAATGTATTTATACAACCAGCTCCTTGCCCTGAAAGAGAAAGATATAAGATAAGCCATCTGCCCTGGGGCCTGACTATACCAAAGGCAGAAAGAGAAACACAATAAAAGGAAACTGGGATTCTTCCTTTAAAGAATAGGCCTGCATGAAAGTAAAGCTTAGTACAAAGTTTTGAATATATTCTGGGTTCACACCAAGAGGAAAAAGCAGCACCTCTTCCCTTAGGAGAGAGCTAAGCGGGTAGGAGGAACAAAGTCTGGCTTAGACAGTGGCACCAAGTTAGAGCTTGAATTATATTGAAGAGGCTTGTGCAATTCGTGTTGAATGAAATCAACCCTTTTGTCCTGTTCACAACTTAATTGTCCAAGGGATCAATACACCCATGAAATACAGGCTGCAAATAAAAGAAGACAAACTCATCTGGTGAGACTCATTATGAAACCGTCCCCAGTGGTGGCCTGCCCAGTGAGAGGTGGCAAACTGGTGTGATTAAGCTCCTCCCTGCAGGTGGCATAAATAGTAAGTATATTGGAAAATAAGGAGTCCTTTAAGGCCAGACTTCATGCCCAAACAATGAGCTGCTATTCTGCTTCCCACAAAATTTATTACAATTAGATGTGGACCCGGGATGAATATAGTATAAGGGCAGGAGATAGGTGACTCAGTGGTAAAGAATACACCTGCAATGCAGGAGAGGCAGGTGACACGGGTTCAATCCTCGGGTCAGGGAGATCTCCTAGAGTAGGGGAGGCATCCCACTCCAGTATTCATGCCTGGAAGATTCCATGGACAGAGGAGTCTGGCATGCCACACTCCATGGGGTCGCAAAGAGTCAGACACAACTGAGCAGGCATGGATGCCGACGATCATCTGGGGTGTGTTATATTTTACACGGTTTATCTTCTAAATAAAACTCTTTACAGTCATAAAAGATGCTTTAGGCTGACCCCCTTTATTGGAGCTTAAAGACAGAAAGAAAAGAAAGAAAGAAAGTGAAGTTGCTCAGTCGTGTCCGACTCTTTGCGAGGCCATGGACTGTAGTCTACCAGGCTCCTCTGTCCATGAATCTCCAGGCAAAAATATTGGAGTGGGTTGCCATTTCCTTCTCCAGGGTATCTTCCCAACCCAGGGATCAAACCTGGGTCTCCCACATTGCAGGCAGATGCTTTAGCCTCTGAGCCACCAGGGAAGCTTCCCTGATGGAGCTTAACGATAACTAATATTTTACCTCTCTCCCTAAGGGAGTTTAGTATTATCTTTTTTTTTTTTCAATTCTCTGTGAAACATAGCATCAAACTTAGCATCTTGCTAAGTGTATATTTTATAAATTAGTTGGAGTCCTCCTGTTTATTTCCCAGAGAGCTAAAGTTGACTTCCATGCCTCTCATATATATGTTTTTTTTTCTCCTTCTATGTATTTTCTTATGCATATAAGTGACAGAAAGTAACTTATAAGTGTCTATTATGGGTAGACATCTAAAATTTCTTTAGCTTTTTTTAAATGACCTTATTCTTCAGGTCACCAGCATAATTCTCTTGACCTTTTCTGGTTACCCCCATCCTCCCAAGAATGCAGTGAGGAAAACTAGATATAATTATTTAATAGTAATCTCAATCTCACAGATTTCAAACAAATCACAAGGCTCATTTCTTTATGCTTGAATGTCATAGTTTTGATATATATCTTAGTATCTTTTAAATATTTTTAATCAAAAGAGCATTGCATTGTATATAATATAAGTTCTGTTGTAACTGAGCTCACTAGAAAATGATCAGAGGCTTCAGTCAATATAGTCTGAATATATAATCAACTCAACCTACTTCTATAGATGATGTCAGTAGATTCTTATTTAAGAACCCACATGCAGTGCTAGGGATAAATTCTCCCTTTTGACAAAGGGTATTTTAAAACAAGTCACTTTTCAGATCTTTTCTGGTCATGCTGCTCTAACCTTTGAAAACTTATGAATGAGGTTGGATACTTTTGGAGAATATAAATGCTGTAAATCAACTCTATAGCAATTCTACATCATGACCTTGAAAATAGACGTCTCCTACTTATGAAAGAACATTGTAGAGGTTGAAATTTATAGAACTGGAATTAACCCATGCAGCTGCCATCCTAAAAATTAATTTATGTGTCCAACCCACCAGTACTGTAATAGAAAATGGAGATGTGGCATTATATGGGAAGTCACAGAAGAGGATCATGACAATTTGAGTTGTATAAGCTCTCAAAACCCATTAATGAAATCATTTTGCTTAGGAGATGAGGAAGCACAGCTGCAGAAGAGTTAGGTCATGTTGGAAATCAGTGGCAAAGTAGTGGCTACAGCTAATATTTTATTGTTTCAAATCTAGTGTCCCTTCTTCCATGTTTCATTGCTTTTGAAATCCCTAGGAAGTGCCAACAACAAATTGGCACTTGCCTGTCAATTACAAAGGCAAAGGAGAAAAGGAAAGATATACCCGCCTGAATGTAGAGGACCACATGTTAGCAGAGAGAGATAAGAAAGCCTTCCTCAGTGATCAGTGCAAAGAAATAGAGGAAAATAATAGAATGGGAAAGACTAGAGTTCTCTTCAAGAAAATTAGAGATACCAAGGGGACATTTCATGAAAAGATGGGCTCAATAAAGGACAGAAAATGTATGGACCTAACAGAAGCAGAAGATATTAAGAAAAAGTGGCAAGAACACAGAAAATTTATTTAAAAAAAAATAAGAAAAAAGATCTTCATGACCCAGATAACCATGATGGTGTGATCACTCACCTAGAGCCAGACATCCTGAAATGTGAAGTCAAGTGGGCTTAGGAAACATCACTATGAACAAAGCTAGTGGAGGTGATGGAATTCCAGTTGAGCTATTTTAAATCCTAAAAGGTGATGCTGTGAAAGCACTGCACTCAGTATGCCAGCAAATTTGGAGAGGGCAGTGGCCACAGGATTGGAAAAGGTCAGTTTTCATTCTAATCGCAAAGAAAGGTAATGCCAAAGAATGTTCAAACTACCACACAATTGCACTCATCTCACTCGCTAGCAAAGTAATGCTCAAAATTCTCCAAGCAAGGCTTCAACAGTACATGAACCATGAACTTCCAGATATTCCAGCTGGATTTAGAAAATGAAGAGGAACCAGAAATCAAATTGCCAACATCTGTTGGATCATTGAAAAAGAAAGATAATTCCAGAAAAACATCTACTTCTGCTTTATTGACTATGCCAAAGCCTTTGACAGTGTGGATCACAATAAACTGTGGAAAATTTTTCAAGAGATGGGAATACCAGACCTCCTTTCTTGCCTCCTGAGAAATCTGTATGCAGGTTAAGAAGCAACAGTTAGAAACGGACATGGAGCAGTGGACTGGTTCTAAATCAGGAGAGAAGTGCATCAAGGCTGTATATTGTCACCCTGCTTATTTAACTTATATGCAGAGTACATCATGAGAAATACTGGACTGGATGAAGCACAAGCTGGAATCAAGATTGATGGGAGAAATATGAATAACTTTAAATATGCAGATAACACCACCCTTATGGCAGAAAGCAAAGAACTAAAGAACCTCTTGATGAAAGTGAAAGAAGAGAGTGAAAAAGCTGGCTTAAAAGTCAACATTCAAAAAACTAATATCATGGCATCTGGTCCCATTACTTCATGGCAAATACATGGGGATACAATGGAAATAGTGAGAGACTTTATTTTCTTGGGCTCCAAAATCACTGCAAATGATGACTGTAGCCATGAAATTAAAGGATGCTTGCTCCTGGAAGAAAAGCTATGACCAACCTAGACAGCATATAAAAAACAGAAACATTACTTTGCTGATAGAGTCCATCTAGTCAAGGGTATGGTTTTTCCAGTGGTCAGGTATGGATGTGAGAGTTGGACCATAAAGAAAGCTGAGCGCTGAAGTATTGATGCTTTTGAACTGTGGTGTTAGAGAAGACTCTTAAGAGTCCCTTGGACTGCCAGGAGGTCAACCAGTCAATCCTAAAGGAAATCAGTCCTGAATATTCATTGGAAAGACTCTGGAGCTCAAGCTCCAATACTTTGATCACCTGATGGGAAGAGCTGACTCATTGGGAAAGACCCTGATGCTGGGAAAGATAGAAGGCAGGAGGAGAAGGGGACGACAGAGGATGAGGTGGTTGGATGTCATCACCGACTCGGTGGACATGAGTTTGAGCAAGCTCCAGGAGTTGGTGAAGGACAGGGAAGACTGATGTGCTGCAATCCATGCGGTCACAAAGAGTCAGACACGACTGAGTGAATGAATGAACTCTGAATTACAAATCGGCAGTTGCCAAGAGCATTTGCCAGTGACTGAACAACAGCAAGGGTATTTCCCATCTTCCTGTGCTACTGTAGATACTCCCTTCAACACTGAACTCCCAGCTTGGAGTGTGAGGCACTCTGTGCTCCAGGGAGACTGGTGACACTGGTCTTTAGATAGTTCAATATTTTCAGGAACTGGTTTCATCATCCCAATCCTTTTATCTCCTCATATCCAGGAAAGCACCGAATCCCTTCATGGTGACATCAGCTCCTCCTGGCTAGCAGAAAATGTAAAAGTAGGTGCCTGATTGCACTGGACTCCCCCCTTCACCAAAATCTTATATATTAACCCTCCTCCCCCTGCCTCTTTGGAGCAGCCTCTCAGAGCTATCTGAGGTGCTGCCTCCTGGGCTATAAGCCTCATTTTGCCCCAAATAAAACTTAACGCATGACACTTACATTGGCATCTTTTTAGTCGACAGAAGTCTTTCTATATCCTCACAACTCTGAATCCAGGGAGACCTCAAAAGAAATCTGACTGCTTTTCTTGGTCCTGGTTACAATTTCCAGTTGGACATCACACCCCAGGGCTTTTCTCTCATGGAAAAGTTGTCTTACCAGGGCCCAGGAGGAAATGGGGACATCTCCTCCCTTCTCCACTGTGACTTCATCTTTGTACCTGCAAGGAATGAGACCTTTCTCTGGGTGCTTAACTACAATTATGCTTTCTGGAACTCTTCCCTAACTTATTTCATTTTCTGTATAAATGTTCTGAAGCAGGTCCTGCCTGAGAAGTGCCGCCTTCCCATTAGCCTTCCTCAGTCTCTAGCCTCACCTAATCTTTGCCTTCCATCTCTTTATAGTTTAAAGACAATGGACACTGCTGTTTATTGAATCTGCATAAGAAAAGTGGCGACTGATGTATCACTTATGCAAACATATGCCACGGATGGAGGCTGAAATATTGCAGGGTTCCCAGGATAACACATTTCCATTTCTACCACTCCGCATATTTCCCTTGGGGCCAGCTGGAAAGCTATGCTGTCTTTCAATATATGATAGACCTGGATTCTATTTCAGGCACATAAAAATAAGAAATACTCTCCTGGGATTTGTTTATGTCATTACTGTGCCAAAATCTAAAAGGAAATGGTACTTGATATCCATACCTTACAGACACCAGGGGAATTTATTTTTCAGGGGCAAACACCCTAGCTATGGGAAGTGATTATATCTAGATACCAGTGCTGTTAAAAGGACATTTATCTAGTAGAGTACATATCAAAACTCTTTTTCAGACTTCTTATTCCCTCTCCAGAAATATTTTAACGGGAAGCATGGTCATACAAGTAACAAACCTCTTGCAACTGTCATCTGTGTATACTCTCGGTACCTTGGCCCATAGACTAGCTCCATGCCTGATCAGTTTTCATGGTCATTCCATTCAGTGGGGTGATTTGTTCAGATAAAATGGAAAATTGAAATGGAACTGTTGCTGGATACAATGTAGTCAACTTTTTCTATTTTGTCAAAATGCCATGGCTGCTCATTTTTTCATGGCCATGAGTTGAAATAAATTAAACTTCCCAACGGCAAAACTTCTCTGAGATCAGACTGGAATATATTGATTAGCTCTTTGAGGCCTGATGGATTGGAGGTTCTTGCTTTATAAACACATTTACAAACATGCCTTAGAAACAGTTGCTTAGCACTGGGTAGACTGATTGTATTTATTTAAAACTGCAGGGAAGGGTGTACCTGCAACTCCTGATTTTAATCTATCAATGTTTTCATCCCAGATCAATGGTGACAAGTGAAGTGTTGCTCCCTTTAGTGACTTCTAAGACCAGCTCAAGGCTGGCTGGCCCAGTGATGCATCAGAGTAATACATCAAAGTCTCAAGAACATCTTAGCTTATCACAGAATGCTAGAATATTAGAGCTGGGAGGGTCTTAAGACCTCATCTCCTTCAGCCCGTGAGTCAAATTCTCTAATTTTTTTTCAGTGTACACCAGGGTTGACTTTAGAGATGGTTTTAGAGTTAGTGATTTTAGCCATTTTCTGTTCCAAGGCCTAACAATTCAAATAACTTCGGTTCACTGGGCGTATAACACTACGTGAGTAAAATGGGTCTAGTAGGCAGTATTGTGAGTAAAGGCTGTGGGGTTGGTTCATAATGGGAGAGCAGTCTCTCTACTCTGGGTGGTCATATTCATGGAAGATTGTGGGCCCAGTATTGCCAAATAGACTGACTTTTCAGAAGAATCCAGAAATATGGATATTATATGACTAATTCCATATATTTTTTAAAAAATGAAATGAAAAACCTCTGCAGGCAAAAAAAAGAACAAGCAAACAAACAAAAACACAGTTGCAGACTGAATTTAGTCTAAGAGTCATGAGAATGGTCTCTGATTTACTCATTGTTTCTTGCTGGTGAGAAAATGAAATTTAGAAAACTGAATGCCATGAGTGAATGTCATCAATGACACTGGAACACACGTTTCTGCTTTCTCAGCATGCTATCGCATGTGCCGCCGTGATGGGCAGAACTTGCAGTAATTATAAACCGAGCGCACACTCTCGGTCCTGAGATGAAGTTATAGAATCTTAGGTCTAGAGCATAATGTTGAGTGTGTGTGCATCCAGTCACGTTCTGCCTCTTTGTGACCTCAAGGACTGCAGACCTCCAGGACTGAACCCAAGTCTCTTGTGTCTCCTGCATTGGCAGGTGGATTCTTTACCACTCATCTTCTCCAATGGCTCAGTGGTAAAGAGCCCACCCAGTGGTAATGCGGTAGATGCAAGTTCCATCCCTGGGTTGGGAAGATCTCCTGGAGGAGGGCATGGAAACCTACTCCAGTACTCTTGCCTGGGAAATCCCATGGACAGAGGAGCCTGGTGGGCTACAGTCCAGGGAGTCACAAAGAGTCAGACATGATGAGCAACTTTACTCACTCAAGATCACAATGAGGGTGAAGAGAGCAGAAGCCGGTGTGATGCTATTGCTACCACATGCTTTTCTAGGAAACTGGGTCTTCTGATTTACTGAGACTTTCCAGACCTTGTGTAAAGCCTTAGTATTTAGAAAAATTGCAGAAGCCTGAAAGTCCTTAGATATTGAGCAAAATATTTTCAAGTTAGTTCTACTTAAGAAGTCTTGAAAGTTTAACGGAACAGCTTTTTATTGCAATTAATAAAACATTAAATATTAACTAATAAAATGATATACTTGGCTCAAATTAGATTTTTCTTTGATATATTTTCCTTTAACAAGATATCTGGAAATAGGTAGTAGTTGACAGCTGTTCAGTATCTCAACAATATCAGGGCTGGTGCCTCTGATAACCTTGGTCTTTCCCTCGTGGGGCCTAAAGGGCAGGCATGGCAGCTCCAGATTATCAAGGAGACATTTGATTGGTAAAGGATGGTGCCTTTTTAGCTTTTCCTTTCTTTTTATCAGGGCAATAAAAGCTTACCAAGAAACCCTAATAACAGATGCTAACTTACACATCTTTGGCCTTAACCATACACATCACCACCTGTAGTCAGAAAGGAGTCTGGAAAAGTCTATTTGCCTCTGTTAGAGGCTGCAAGTTGGTGCTAAGTGCTAAGTCACTTTAGTCATGTCTGACTCTTTGAGACCCCATGGACTGTAGCCCACCAGGCTCCTCTGTCCATGGGATTCTCCAGGCAAGAATACTGGAGTGGGTCTCCATGCCCTCCTCCAGGGGATTTTCCTGACCCAGGGATCAAACTCAAGTCTCTTACCTCTGCATTAGCAGGCAGGTTCTTTACCACTAGCGCCACCTGGGAAATTGATATGAGGCTTGAAAATAGATGTGAGGTAAACCATTCTCTTCCACAGGAAAGAACACCAATAATTCAAGAACATTTACAATCAAGTTTGAAACAAGGAAGGTTTGGAGATTCACGCTGCACTATGACCCAAATGTTCTTTTTCTGTAAGGACTCTGAGTAATTAGAGTTGATCCTTTGGACTGTGTATTGTCACGCTATCATGTAACTTACCTGCTAGATCATCTTGGGTTCTGCCTTCTTGAGCTGCTTCCACCCTTCACTGAAACGAATCCCTTCTAATTCGCTTGGAGATGGTTATTGGATTCACGGAAGGGAGAGTTATGAAGCACAGCGGGAACAGTGGGGGAAAGGCGCTATGATTCTGCTCAGATTCTATTAGAGGAGAAAACATGCTGGATATCAAGGGGAAATTTATGTAATGTATTCCAGCATTGTTCAAGGTAGAGCATCATGTTTTATGCAGGCAGAGGCAGACGAGGTGTGCAGCGTGAGAACTCCACTACACGCACCGAAACAGTAAAACTGAATGGGCACCGGGCAGAAAATAAACCCTGGGTTTTATGGGAAGCGTTTACAATCTCCATTCTATACCAAGACTTCATAGTCTATCTTAGAAAGAGAGTCTTTTAAAAAGCCTATAAGAAATCTTTTCTGTTGTTTATTTAGATGGATTCTAAGTGACTAAGTACCTAGCTCCTTTAAGAACCGAGGCTGTGTGATTTAAGCAAAGGGGGTAATATTGGATCAATGAATGGGAAAAAATGCAAGAGAGACAGAGTAGCGTTATGTTCACCCCCGTTAGGAGGAACTTCAGAGTGAGACTCAGAAGACTAGGATTTCCAGCTGAAAGTAGGTGGGATTTAAGGGAAGAACTAAACGCAAGTAGGGAAATGATTCCTAGGAGGCTCAGGGAAGTTATAAATAGGTGTTAGTACCTGCAGCTGCCAGAGGGAGCTCTAATCTCAGGGGAGCTGGCAGAACTGAGGATTTCTTTTGAGAGTCCTCCCAGAAGGTGGTGAACTTGCTGCTGGGCTGATAGAAGCTGTCAGAATTTTGATCTTTGCTTGTTCACATGTTGCTTTTCTTCACACTAGTATAGTTTCTGTAAACTCCTTCAGGTAGTGTATCTGGAGTTTCAGTTGGACTTTAAGAGGATGCATTAGGACATCAGAGGCACGTGCTGAGGTAGACATAATCAAATACTAAAATAAATTAACACCTATACGTAACACATGTATCATGACTTCTTTACAACAGTGACGATAACAACTTGCCCTTGTGTGAATGTGTATTTCTATCCTTTGAGACAACTAGTCCACCCAACAATTCAGTTCAATCAATTAAAAATCAGAGATGCCCTGATCCAACCTGAGTCTTATGAAGAGTATTAGATTACATCACCGATCAGAAATGCCTGACAATGTAATAATAGCTTTCAGTGTGGCATATATGGAACAATGTAGTTTTTTGTTTGTTTGTTTTATTTTTCACTAGACAGGTAACTCTCTTTAAAAAAAAAATTTTTCATTAGGACAATTTTTTTTAAAGTGACATCTTAAATTGCAAGGGTGTCCATTAAACGTCACAATTAAACATACCATAGTAGAAGTCATGTTGTCAAAATGCCCACTTAACCCACCCAATCATCTCAAAGCCACCTTTTGCTGAACTTCTATGAATTTAACCCTACTGTTTTTACTTTTTTTAAAAAAAGAGAAAGTAGACAGATTCATGTTGGTAAATGCTAACAGTCCATATTCACATAGAGTCTCAGAGCCCAGTATACAACAGAGATCAAATGAAAACCTGAATTAGCCTTTTGACTAAAAATAAAATTAATCTTATATATTATATATTATATTCATAAGTAAAATGTCTCTAACAATAAGAGAAACTATGTCTTTAACAGTTCTCTAAGTAGACAAATGAATAACTCATTTAATCCTCACAACACTTTATATGGTGGGTAATATTATTATGTATATATTACAGATGAGGAATGTGCAAAGCGGAGATTATATATCTTGCTCAGTTCAGTTCAGTTCAGTTACTCAGTCGTGTCCTACTCTTGGCGACTCCATGAATCCCAGCACGCCAGGCCTCCCTGCCCATCACCAACTCCCGGAGTTCACTCAAACTCACGTCCATTGAGTTGGTGATGCCATCCAGCCATCTCATCCTCTGTTGTCCCCTTCTCTTCCTACCCCCAATCCCTCCCAGCATCAGAGTCTTTTCCAATGAGTCAACTCTTCGCATGAGGTGGCCAAAGTACTGGAGTTTCAGCTTCAGCATCATTCCTTCCAAAGAACACCCAGGACTGATCTCCCTTAAAATGGACTGGTTAGATCTCCTTGCAGTCCAAGGGACTCTCAAGAGTCTTCTCCAACACCACAGTTCAAAAGCATCAATTCTTTGGCACTCAGCTTTCTTCACAGTTCAACTCTCACATCCATACATGACCACTGGAAAAACCATAGCCTTGACTAGACGGACCTTTGTTGGCAAAGTAATGTCTCTGCTTTTGAATATGCTATCTAGGTTGGTCATAACTTTCCTTCCAAGGAGTAAGTGTCTTTTAATTTCATGGCTGAAGTCACCATCTGCAGTGATTTTGGAGCCCCCAAAAATAAAGTCTGACACTGTTTCCACTGTTTCCACTGTTTCCCCATCTATTTCCCATGAAGTGATGGGACCAGAAGCCATAATCTTAGTTTTCTGAATGTTGAGTTTAAGCCAACTTTTTCACTCTCCACTTTCACTTTCATCAAGAGGCTTTTTAGTTCCTATTCACTTTCTGCCATAAGGGTGGTGTCATCTGCATATCTGAGGTTATTGATGTTTCTCCCGGCAATCTTGATTCCAGCTTGCTCAGGTTCACATAAATTCTAAGTTCTATAGGTGGGTTGAAATTCAGGCTTTGTGGCTCCAGACTTTATGCTACTATTATCTGCCACAACCAATAGGGATTTCAAAACATTGCATCAGCATATTCCAAAAGACCATTGTGAGGAAGGAATTAAAGGAATTTGAAGGAATTAAAATTTCTTTATGTGTAACTTTCAAATTGTTTTACCTGTTGTAAACCCACCTCTGCCAACAGATAAATACAAGCGAGAACAACTTGGAATCCACATGTGTCTTGAAGTTGTTTTTAAGTAGTGTTAATAAGAATAGCTATAATTAATTGAGGGTCTAGCGTGCAATATGTACTATACCTCTTTATCATATTTTATTTAATCCTCAGTATATATCCCCTACTATTTAACTGCATGATGCACATGAGAAGAATAGGGACAGATAAACTATTCACTCTGAGTCATGTTGCTTATAATTTGTGGACAAGGAATTTAAATCTTAACCACAGTCAATGCACTAAACAGAGCTGAATGTCTTTACCTGCATTGTTCGATTTAACACTGAATCCTTTATAAAATAAATATAACAATTCTTTTAACAGAAAAATGCCATGAAACATTAGGTAAAAGAAAGAAGAAAAATAAATTTTAGAGGAGCCTATAAATTCATTAAACCAATAGGAAAGATTTTGTACTTAGCTTTACTGTGTTTCCCTCCATTTTTTACTGGGGGAGGAGGATCCCCAAATTTATAAATGCATTAAAAAATAATAGTGTCAAATGGTTTTCATTTGACATTTTTGTTAAAAAATATGTTTTTGAACTCTCATCTCATGATCTTTTCTTAGCTTCTACTCAAGGGACTAAGTGTTACTAATCTTATTATTAATAAAATGTCCGAGAATTTAAATGACCAACAGTTAATTGTGGATGTTACACTCAACCTGTTCAAGTTCAGACTCTCTTCTTGTTTTATTTTCACAGCCCTGAGCAGAGCCGTCCCCTTTGAACGTGACTTACGTAGCTTTGGTCTTGCCATTCCTGCAGCTGGATTAGGAAGCTAGACAAGAATTAGCTCTGATAGGATTTAAGAGTCTTACAATCAGTAAGGAGGATGTAGAAAGCATCATGTGGATCTTAAGCTTGGGCTGCCTATCCCAGGATGTCTTTAGCCAGAGAACTCTTTAGCAGGAGTAGAGAGTGTTCACTCAACTATTAAGAAACAAGGCATTTTCATTATCCGTTAGGTTGTTTCTTGTGTTTAGTTCTCACTTTAGATTCCCACTGAGAGGAGTTCCTCTGATAATGATACCAAATTTCTAACAACTTCAAAAGTGAGTATTAAAAAAGGGCTTTATTCCATCGTCCGTACATCCAATGAGTCTATCAATGGTGTTCGATTTTGGATCACAGGGTCATGCTATAAAAGCTTCAAGGGTGAAAGCTAAGGTATATATGAAACAATGGAAAGTTTCTCTATGCCTGCAACTTCCAAACTTGTTAAGGTAGAGTACTTTGAAGGACTAGAAATCTTTTCAAGGTGTTTTTTTTTTTTTTTTTTTTGTAAATTTCAGCTAGTTTAAATGTAGAATCTTTACACAAGGGGATGAACCATCTCATTAGGAAATGGATTTACAGTTTGCAATAAATATATGAATCAAATCAATATGTTGTATACCTTAAACTTACACAATGTTTTATGTCAATTATATCTCAATAAAGAGGGGGGAACCTCATCACCAAATCCCCGAACATCAAAAAAAAGAAAGGAAAAAAGAAAGTTTCTAGAAACCTGTAATAGAGTCATAGACCAAGAGAGGTAGCTGAGTCATGGATGTCAGAAACCTTGCTCTACTGTGTTAATGATCTGAAAATAGAGTAAATATCTACCCAGAGGAGTATCTGAGCAGATGCAACATATCTATTCTGGAGTGAATGGTAGCTAGGAATTCCCTTTGTGAAGACAAGTATGATTCACCAACACCTGTCAGAAAGAATTTGTTTTCTTCTTTTTTTTTTGCCTTTTTCTTTCTAGCCTCCATATGGCAATTCCCTCTAACTCTCCCAATTTTTTGCAAATCCGCTAGTTTGAGAGGTGCTTAAATCTGTCTTGACCAAACATTATTTCTCCCTTCATCTGACTGAAAACAGTCTCAGAAATCTCCATATTTCACACTTCACTGAAGAAGTGTTTGTGGCCCTTTTTAAAATGCAAACAGACTCCCAAGTGGAAAACTTATAAAACCATCATTATTCATTCACACCTTGGTGTGAATTAGCTCATCAGAGCCATTACCTAGCAACACTAGGATAGCCTGGTGATTTATGATCTGAGATGAAGGAGAATTTTGTATTGATTAATGGTAATGGCCTGGAGAATGGAAGAATGTTGAGAAGGGCATTGAACCCCTCAGAGAGCAAGGACAAAGCAAAGGAAAGATTTCACCACAGTGACTAAGGGCTCTAAAGCCACTCTATCTGGACATGCGTTTTGGTTTCACTGTTTACCTTATGTGACCGCTCTGTGCAATGCAGTTTTTATTGTTGCTATTATAATGGTCATTAACATTGTTATTTTAATATCATGTGAGCAATTTCCAAAATAAAATTCAACTCACATAATTCAAGAAAGGGAATTAAGCTTCTGGAATAGAGATTTTTCATATGGCCAGGCCCCAGGACAGCAGGGTCAAGGAAAGATGATCAAGCATTGATTTAGTAACTTTATTCAAGATACCAAATTTCTGAATTTCAAATTCTTCATCTGTCGTTTAGGATTAATGCTTCCTATTCCAAAAGTTTAGAAAGGAAACATCGCCTTCCACTGCGGTAAACAACAAATGTTACCCCTCATCAAGCCATCAGCCACTGCAGCACCTCAAAGGTACACCCTGAGAGGAATTCCGGGTGGAGAAAAACAGGAAACATTCTGCTCTGGGAACGGACTTAGACAGCTATGATATCCTTAGCATATTATTCCTTAGCACATCTAAGGAATAATTTCAATGAACCCAGACCCTTGCATCTTCCCATGTATAGTAAGACTCTAAAATCATTAACTTGAGAGCTCTGTTTTTTGTGGTTAGCAATAATCTTTAGATAGTCAACTACACCTTTTTTGGTAAAAACTCCTAAATATCCTGGCTTCTCCCTTACCTTTCTGGAGCAATTCCTCAGAGCTATCTGAAAGGTTATCTTCCTGAGAACAGTCCTCAGTACCTTCTCAAATAAAACTTAACACCCAGCTTTCAGGTTGTGTGTTTCCCTTTAGTTGGCACAAGCATGGTTGTGAAGATTTTATGTATTAGTTTATGTGGAAATTTCTATGAAACTAAAAAGTCTATGTGTGCATGCTCTTTAATAATTTTGCAGAAAAAAAAACACTAAAATAAAATCTGTTGACGTGTATTCGTGTTTTTGAGGCTTAGTAGTTAATCAGATTTGAGTAAAATTATACAAACAAAACACTTTACAATTCTCCCCTATCTTCACTCCAAATCATTTTTAATAGGTTGACAGGTAACATGAGACAGAATAACTTAAAAGTCTCTATAAATATGCCTTTCCTTTTGTTCCTCCTATTGATCCAGCTAATTGTTCTAGGATGAATCTGTCACGTTTTTTTTTTTTTTTTTTGGGTGCATGCTTAATATTTGTGTCAGACACTACACTTCTCTCTGACCTACAAAAATTAAATGGTTTTGAATTCTCTGGGACTTCCCTGGTGGTCCAGTGGTTAAGACTTTACCTTCCAATGCAGGGGTACGGGTTCCATCCCTGATAGAGGAGCTGAGATCCCACATGCCTCAAGATCAAAAAACCAAAGCATGAAACAGAAACAATATTTTAACAAATTCAATAAAGGACTTTAAAAATGATCCACGTCAGAAAAAAAATTTTTTTTAAAGATCTAAGTCCTTCATTAAAAAAATAAAAGATTTTGAATTTCTCAAGTTTTGATTCCAGAAAATCTTGATTGTTGCAGAGTCCTAAGTCATATCTTCATCTGGATATCTTAAAGCATATGATACTCCAGTAGTAACAGAGGTTAAAAAAAAAATAGCAAAACAAATCTTTCCTCCTGTTAACTCTGGAAATTGAAAGGGCTTTGTCATTTACATGACCCTGGGTCAAAAAGGTAAACTTAGATGTAGTTGAGAAGTCACATCATTCTCTTCTAAAGAGGACATTAACTTCAGGAGAATACTACTACTCAGTTAATACAGTCTGCTTTGCTTTGACTTTTTCAAGGTTATCTTAGTTTTCCAGTGACTCTAAGACAGAGATTTTAAACAAGGAGCTTGTTTAATCATAACCCCTTAATATGATTAACCCCTTAATCATAAGGGGAAAAATTACATTTATTTTTACTATCCTGGAATTGAAATGTAGCATTACCTTCATTTATTAGATGTAGAAAATGTAGAAAGCAAGTTACATTAATAATAGCAGTGATTGTGCATTAATAGTAACTTTAATAGGATCATAGATATTTTCATGTCATATTACAGTTGTTGCAGATATTTTAAAATATTATTTGCACTTATGTGTTCTTGACAATTATGGTGGTTATTAGTTCCATTCTATAGCTTTTATTTCATACATTAATAAAAAGTAATATACTACTATGATTATTAACTGATTTTTAAATATTTAGATAACTGGCTCAATATCATTAACTGCCTTTGAAATTCTGTTTTTTTATGGATTTAAAAATATTATTATGTAGAGGAACCCTTGGGCTTTACCAAATGGCCAAAGGTGTCCATGAAATTAAAAGGAAAAAAAAGTTAAAAACTCTTAGCCTAGAGAAAAGATTCCCGGATGGCAAAATGCTTTCTATAATCTTTTTACAATACATATTAACATAATACAATTGTTATAAAAGTAAATACACTAGGATAGCAAAATAAAGGCAAAGTAACAAGGAAGACAAATTGTCTTATCCCTGTATTATGTCCACGCATGGTGTGTGTGTTCAGTCGTGTCTGACTCAGGCAATCCTGGGACTGTGACCCAACATTCTCCTCTGTCCATGGGATTATCCTGGCAAGAATACTGGAATGGGTTGCCATTTGTGTCTTCAGGCAATCTTCCTGACCCAGAGATTGAACCCGCATCTCCTGGTCTCCTGCAGGCAGACCCTTTACCCCGGTCCACCTGGGAAGACCATATTATGTCCACAGAGATGATCAAAGTGTAACCAGTGTCACAGGAACATCACACTATGCTGTCTTTGGAGTTATTAGGGACTAGGAAGGGTCTGAGATTTCACCTTATTTGCAAACGAATAAGTTAGCCTGACACAGTTTCACAGATGATAACAGAAAACGTGAAACTCCTGGGTCAAAGATAAAGGGTTTTATTATCCAATGCACAGGCAGCATTATGAGCTTTAGTTTCTATTAACATCAGTCCCTCTTGGCATTTCAGTCTCACAAAGCTGATGAGAGCAGCCCAGTCAGATGCTTTATCCATAGTAGCTTTGAATCATCCTAGCTAAGGAATCTCAAGTTTAGGAAACCCTAATACTTATAATTGGCTGCAAGCAAACCTGCCCAGTCTTTAACTGGAGACATCATCTTCATTATACCAAAAAAAAAGAAAACTGTCCTCTCCCCCAGAAGGAGACATTATCTCTATTTGTTAATTATAAAACTGCTCTGAAAAGATATTCTGGACCAAAAGCTGTCAGTACTTCTGTTCACAAGATATGCAAAAACATGAACTCCTTGGATATGTTTCTCCAAAGAGGAACTTACCCCACCAAGGGTGCCATTTCCTTAATGATGAATAATGTATGTTGTACTACCTATGGCATGAGTTAAATATACTTACTTAATAAGTTAAATATATATTTAATAAATTATGCATATTCCTGTAGTGACTTTTATACATGATAAGAGAATCACTGCTTAAGAAAAAAATCTCACAAATATAAAACAACCTCTGAAATATTACTGTCTGAGTAAAACTATTGAGTCCTCATAGAGTTGAATACTGTCTTTTGAAGATCTCATCACCAGAAAAGGGAAGGAAACCATAACTGGGAAACCCTAGTAAAGCCTTCCATCACTGGAAATGGTGAAGTCTAAGGATTGAAATGTACAGAATGCTGCCTGAGCAGAAAAATATTTAAATTAGAAATTAATAACAAAATCATAAGTAAATAATATATATCTGAAAATTAAGGAATTCACATTGGAATAATTCAAATATCAATAAAGAAATCACAATGGAAACCAATAAAACCTTTCAAAGTGAATGGGCAATGAAATCATAACAATTCAAAGTTTACAGCTAAAGTGGTATAATCTTCCCTCATAGCTCAGTGGGTAAAGTATCTGCCTGAAAGGCAGGAGACCCAGGTTCGATTCCTGGAGAAGGAAATGACAACACACTCCAGTATTCTTGCTTGGAGAATTCCCTGGACAGAGGAGCCTGGAGGGCTACAGTCCATGGGGTTGCAAGGGTCAGATACATGGTAGTGACTAAACCACCACCAGAGCAAAGATTATTAACAACCTTGTATA
The DNA here is from genome assembly GCF_003369695.1 of Bos indicus x Bos taurus. Taxonomy (NCBI): domain Eukaryota; kingdom Metazoa; phylum Chordata; class Mammalia; order Artiodactyla; family Bovidae; genus Bos; species Bos indicus x Bos taurus. The sequence goes on from NC_040083.1 coordinate 107,516,889, forward strand.
CCAAAGTGGATAAACTCATCATAAAATTTTAGGAAAGAAAAGCCAGACACAGACAATAAAATACTGTATTTTAAATGGTATTTTGAAAACATGTGAAACTAATCTGTGGTGATGCAAACCAAAGTGGTAGTTATCCTGGTGGCGATGTTGACCAGGAAGAACCACAAAGGAGGATTCTGGGGTGTTTGTAGTATTTCATGTCTTGATCTGACTGGCGGTTTTCTAAATGTCCTTGTGAAAATGTATTAAACTATCTATCCATAACTTGCATATTTTCTGTATGTATGCTTCTTGCTGTTGTTGTTTAGTTACTAAATTGTGTCCAAGTCTTTGCAACCCCTGGACTGTAGCCCTCCAGGCTCCTCTGTCCATGGGATTTCCCAGGCAAGAATACTGGAGTGGGTTGCTACTTCCTTCTCCAGGGGATCTTCTTGACCCAGGTATCAAACCTGAGTCTCTTGCATTGGCAGGCAGATTCTTTACCACTGAGACACCAGGGAAGCTCACATACATCAATACAAAATTTTACTTAAAATATTTGAGCAGTGCATGTAAAATGCTTGTGAAAACCAAAAAGTATGATAGAAAGAAGCGATATTACTAACACCAGCTAGAAGAATATGTCAACTGCTATCATATGCCCTTGACGGCTATTTCAGTACAGCTTAATAAAATGAGAACGTGTGTACTTAGTCACTCAGTCATGTCCGACTTTTTGTGTCCCCATGAACTGTAGCCCACCAGGCTCCTCTTGTCCATGGGGATTCTCCAGGCCAGAACACTGGAGTGGGTTTCCATGCCCTCCTCCAAGGGATCTTCACAACCCAGGGATCAAACCCAGATCTCCTGCATTGCAGGTGGGTTCTTTACCATCTGAGCCACCAAGGAAGAAATAAAACAAGAATAATCAAGTATAAGTTTGGGGGGGGGGGGTGGTCCCATAAGTTATAGGGCAACTGGGATCCTGTTGAATCAACGTTCAGTTTATCCACATCTTTAAAAAAAGTATTACAAAAAATTTGCTTAGCACAAAGGAGGAACTTAATATTTATTGGAACTATATAGTCAATGTGGGGGCTTCCCTGGTGGTTCAGATGGTAAAGCGTCTGCCTGCAATGCGGGAGACAGGGTTCAACCCCTGGGTCGGGAAGATCCCCTGGAGAAGGAAATGGCAATCCACTCCAGCACTCCTGCCTGGAAAATCCCATGGACGGAGGAGCCTGATAGGCTACAGTCCATGGGGTCGCAGAGAGTCCGACACACTGAGCAACCTCACTTTTACTTTCACTTTCATATGGTCAATGTGCGCACGCTGTGCACAGGTTCTAGGGCATAATCAGACAGTTTTCTAAGTTGGCTCATCCTCGTTTCAAGTCTTAATTTGCTGTGTGTCTTTATCAACATTTCATTCTCCATCTGTGGGCTGTTAAAATAACTGAACTCAAAACGTATTGGTGATTGAAACATTCTCGACCAGTTTGGTGGCTGGCCTTAGAGACGTAGCTCCAACATCCACCATTATCACTTTTTTACTCATCAATCAGATTTCAGTTTAGAGTGATTTTTTCAGGAAGTTCTCTGGCAGTCCACTGGTTCAGACTTCACTTTCCAATCAATGCAGGGGGTGCAGGATCAATCCTAACCAGGGAGCTATGATCCTACATACCTCACAGTCAAAAAAAAAAAAAAAAACCTAAAACAGAAGCAATATTGTAACAATTCAATAAAGACTTTAAAAATATTTCACATCAAAAAAAGAAAGTCTTAAAAATAAATAAATGAAGTAGTTTTTCTCTAGGAAGTTTTCCCTTCTAGATTAGGTCCTCTACTCAAAAAAAAAAAAAAAAAAAGTTGTACTCTACCACTGTTATTAAGTATTAATTGTGTATCTGTTTATTACTTACTACCACTGTTATTAAATATTAATTGTGCATTTGTTTATGATTATAATTCCTGCCAGACTAGATCAATAAAGTCAGGACCCTTTGCTTTGTTTATTGTTGAATTCTTAAAGCCTGGATCAATGCCTGACATTTATTGAAAAAAAAAATTTCCAATAATGTGTGAAAGAAGAAATGAACGGACTTCCCTGGTTCATAGATTCCTGGATTTCTCCCCTTACCTGCCCAGTTGAAAACCTAAGCCTTGACATTTCCAGAAACGGAAATGAGTCTTTGGGATCCTTTGTTCTCAATGTACTGATCCACTTAGATACATTTTCCCATGACTGAGTGACTAACGCTTTCACTTTCTTTCCCAATTCAAACCCTGGAAGCAAATCTGTTTTCTAACCATTGATCCACTATCCATATCTTAGTAGCTTCCTTAATTTCTAAGGCAGATTTTTTTTTTTCAAAGTCCTCACTAGTGGCATTTTATACCAGATAATCCTTGGTTATGGGTAATTTGTCATGTGTGTGTGTTAAGTCACCTCAATCATGTCTGACTCTTTGTGACCCTACGGGCTGTAGCCCGCCAGACACCTCTGTCCATGGAATTCTCCAGGTAAAAATACTGGATGGGTTGCCATGCCCTCTTCCACAGGATCTTCCTGACCCAGGGATTAAACCCAAATCTCTCTTTTTATAAAATTAATTTATTTTAATTGGAGGCTAATTGCTTTACAATATTGTGGTGGATTTTGCAATACATTGACATGAATCAGCCACAGGTGCACATGTGTCTCCCGAACCCCCCTCCCACCTCCCTTCCCACCCCATCCCTCTGGGTGGTCCCAGAGCACCAGCTTTGAGTGCCCTGCTTCATGCACTGAACTTGCACTGGTCATCTGTTTCACATATGGTAATGTACATGTTTCAGTGCTTTTCTCTCAAATCATCCCACCCTCGACTTTTCCCACAGAGTCCAAAAGTCTATTATTTACATCTGTGGCTCTTTTGTTGCCTTGCATATAAGATTGTTGTTAATTTCACATATATGCATGCTTTCTAAATTCCATATATATGTGTTCATATACAATATTGGTGTTTCTGTTTCTGATTTACTTCACTCTGTATAATAGGCTCCAGTTTCATTCACCTCATTAGAACTGACTCAAATGTGTTCCTTTTTATAGCTGAGTAATATCCCATTGTGTATATGTACCCAACTTCCTTATCCATTTGTCTGCTGATGGACATCTAGGTTGCTTACATGTCCTAGCTATCATAGACAGTGCTGCAATGAACAGTGGGGTACGTGTGTCTCCTTCAATTCTGGTTTCCTTGGTGTGTATGCCCAGCAGTGAGATTGCTGGGCCATATGGCAGTTCTATTTCCAGTTTTTTAAGGAATCGCCGCACTGTTCTCCATGAACCCACATCTCTTAAGTCTCCTACATTCACAGGCAGGTTCTTTACCACTGTGCCACCTGGGAAGCCCCAGCTTGTCATTAGTTCTATAGAATGTTTGACAGAATTCCTGACTGTATTTTCTCTCTAGCTGTACCAACACAAAATGCCTCCAGTATTGCCAAATGTTCCATGGGGGTTGAAACTGCCTCATTGAGAATCCCTGCTGGAAGGGAGGTTTCAGCTTAAAATAATGACATGACAATGAACTTTTGTCACAATCCTAAAACTCCTTTTTAAATTTTTTTCTTTTTTTAAAATTTAAATTTATTTATTTTAATTGGAGGCTAATTACTTTACAATATTGTATTGGTTTTGCCATATATCAACATGAATCTGCCATGGGTGTACTCGTGTTCCCCATCCTGAACCCCCCTCCAGCCTCCCTCCCCGCTGTGTTTGGTCTCAGTTGCAACAAGAAGAATCTTTAGTTGGGACATTTGAACTCGTAGGTACAGCACAGGGATCTAGTTCCCTGACTAGGGGTCAAACCCAGCCCACCTGCATCAGGAGAACAGAGTCTTAACCACCGGACCACCAGGGAAGGCCCACATAATGCTCAAATTCTAAATATGGTGCTGGAGCAGAAAGCTGCTGGTTAGGTGACACAGTTTCCTCTGCTTGGATTTATCTACCTGGCTAAGGTTCCCCATTCCTGGCCTTGTAAGGAATTATTTGGGAATAAAGTGCCATTTGAGGGCATGATATGTGCTCTAGAGAGTTTGGAAGTGGTGGTATTATGCACAATATTGTATTTTCCTGAAATGCCTTTATTAAAAAAAAAAAAAAAGTCTAAGTACTAGGATAATCCTTCCTCCACCCCGACATTGACACTCTATTTGATACATCCCTTAAAAGACTCAACAGTCTCCCCAGGCTAGTAAGCTGTAAGAAGTAGAAAAATAGCCAAGAGATTTAAGTCTTTTATTTTACTTTATTTTTGACCCAAACTGCCTCTGTGTGAGTGTGAATACCTACACACTACAAAAGGAAATAACGCTAGGAGACTAAAAGAAAATTTCCATTTTCAGAAATTATCACAGTGTAAAAAAAGCTTGAATTGCCATGGAAACAGCCTAGTCACATCCTACTGAATGGTTATTTTCTAAAGGAGTCCTTGAGACATCTTTTGTTTCTTTAAAATTGAGTGGAGATGGGTCATGTGTGACAGGAAAGTGGGGGATGTGGGATTTCCCATCATTGCCATTCAGGGAGCTGGCATCCAATGAGAGGAATGTATTCAGTTGCTTCTTCTGGAAGAAATGTTTACCCCAGAATAATCTGAATAGGTGTTTTCCAGTGGAGAATGGTAAAAAGGTAGAAAAGTGGAAAATGCTATTGAAAGTGAAGATATTTTATTTAAAAAAATATTGCATCCTTGCAGCCATTCACTGTGCCTGAGTAACAGAGGTGATCAGGGAGTCTGAAGACCTGAGACTTTAGCCAGTCTGAATAGCGTTTTTAATTCAGGTCCACACATCCGTGCGCTGTGAGTCTGGTGGCTCTCCATAGCCTCATCTGAGTCTAAGTCTAGACCAGCTCCATTTGGGTCACAGCGATGAGCCTCCCAACCTAGATTTCCTGAGTCTAGACTCATCATGCTTCAATTCTTTCTCTAATGAGGTCAGAACAGACTTTTAAACATGTAACTGGGATCACATCTTTACCCAGGTTAAGATCATTCATCGATTTCTCCCTGTCCTCAGGATAAAGTCCACATGTCCTGATCCAGTTTACAGCCTGTTCAGCTTCAGCCTGATTGCCTCTCTCTAATTGGTGGCATGGCTGAACTTTCGTGTTTTTTTCTTAAACTCATCTTTCTCACTTTTTACTCTGTATTCATTCCACTATGGGCTCCCCAGGTGGCGCTGGAGGTAAAGACCCCGCTGCCAGTGCTGGTAGATGAAAGAGACGAAGCTCTGATCCCTGGGTCAGGAAGATCTCCTGGAGGAGGGCATGGCAACCCACTCCAGTATTCTTGCCTGCAGAATCCCATGGACAGAGGAGCCTGGAAGTCTTCAGTCCATAGGGTTGCACGGAATCAGACATGACTGAAGTGACTTAGTATGCATGCCTACACATTCCACTATGCTGTCATACTGAAAAGACATTATGCACTTCTCAGCCCTTTTTCCCACACCCCTTCTATGGTGAATTCGAAAACCATCATTCTGTTCATCCTGATCTGTCATTTATTTCAGGAGACACATACTCTAACCAATCTCACTTCTTCCAAAACTCTCAGCTGTCTATGTGCCAGACACAGAATTAAGCTAGGTCCTCTCTGTGTTTTCATGATCTCCAGATACTCGACCTGCCTAATACAAATTTATACATTTACTTGTCCATCTTCCCACTAAGAGTTCCTTGAAAGGGGAAGCTATGTTTTACTCACCTCTTTGTCTTCAGTTTCTGGTGTCTTGGTACCAAATTGATTAGAAATCATTTATTGAATGGACAAATGAGTAACTTAATGAATAAACATAAACATGAATAAGTCAATGAATGTACGAATGAGTCAAAAAGCTCCAAGCATCTTAGTCTACTCATGGGCAAAGTTCTATATTCTTTTTCTCACCATTACTATGATGCTTGTATACTTCATTCCTATATTTAAATATCTCCACTTATATTAAATTCCTCACTTACTTTCATTCCTACTCCCTCCAACTTTCCCTGGCTTTCATCTTCTCTCTCTTTTTTCCTCCTTCATTCCTTTCAGTTTATAAATGAAGAACTAGATGCTCAGTGGCATTGTGTGACCTACACGTAATCACATATCTATTAATTAATTGGTGGAGTCCACCACAGAGCAGGGCTGTCCTGGGTCTAGTGTGTTGCTCTACCCTGCAAGATGCCCTTTAATTTCCACTCTAATCTGTGTTGTTCTGGAATATATCACTTTTGTTTTCCTCTCTGTCCCAAGCTTTGAATTAAGACATTTTTCTGTTTCTCTAGTGGGTTACAGCATCTTGCTATTCACTCTATCTTTTTGCTTTTTCCACACTTCAGGTTTTGATTCAGGATGCTTTTCTCTCTGAATCCTTGAAAACTATCCAGCATAATGGAAAACGAATTGACCTGGGAAACAGGGAGCCCAGGTTCTGCCTCTCATTAGCTGTGTAGCCCCTGCGACCTCTCTGATCCACACTCTCCTTGCCCAATGAAGACAATCAATGACATAACAACCTCTCTCTGCCCCTTAGAGGATTAGATAGTCTGTGTGAATTCATTTTGTAAACTAGTAAGTTGCAAGTTTTATCAATTAATCTTATTGTGTGTTTTCCCAAGCCTCCCCTGTCTTCATGGATAAGCTACAAATCCTGCCAAGCCAAGGCGTCGTTTTTTGGACCCTAGAATCCTTCTCATTTCTACTATTTCTACCTCCCCTGGGTCTTTACTAGGCAGATGAGGCCTGCAAACACAGCTCATTTCTGATTCAGCTGGAGTGTTTTCTCTTGCCAGATAAATCCCAGCATGTTCTTTCTGCACAGTTCTCTAGATTCTGGATATACCAATTATGAATACCCTAGAGTGACTGTGTAAAGACAAGGAAGCCGGCACCATTGATTACCTCCCTGGATAATCCTGTAACCCACATTTTGCTGAACCCAAAGTCTGATTAATTGAAAGGAAGGCTGTAGGTGGTCCTAGGATAAGTCTATTCTTTGGACATGATTGGTGATCCCAGGAAAGAAGAGTCTCTCTTATGGTTTCATCTTATTTGTCTGTCCCCAGAGAAGACCAAGAAGTCTTCCAACCCACACTTCTTTCCCTCTGCCTCAGTGAAAGTGTAAACAATCCTTACTAATAAAATGTCTTGAATGGGAATAGAACTTCAAGTGCTGTAACATCTTTTTTTTCTCTTTGACTAAAATAATATGATTTAGGGTGTTAGGATTCTAAGATATTGCCCCTGCCCTGTTCAGTTATGAGACCTGGCTACATTCGTACAGTGACTCAGTAACCCACTATACCAGGTTTGCAGCTCAGGTGTATGATTTTAGGCAAGTTATCTGACCCCTCCTAACACTCACTCCTTGTCTATAAAATGGAGGTATTTGTAATAATACATACATCACAGGATTTTTGCAAAGATTAAATAGGATATATTATGACATAATGATACCTTATCAAAACCTCATATTTAGTAAGCATGTAATTTTAAAGGGTTTTTACTAGAACTTCATATTTCAAATAAAGGATCTCAGTTGAACTCTTTGAAGTAAGGAGGGTATGAGATAGGATCCCATCCTATTTGCAAAGGAAAGAGATTAAGTGTCTAGATATGTAAAAATTCATTTAGCCCTATCCTTTAGATTTGGGCACTTAACTGTATGTAAATTTATTTTAATAAAAGATAAAACTAAAACCAAGAAAAATTTACATTATATTAGTGAATCATCTCACCAGTGCTTCAGTTTACTCATTGTATAGATGTTAAATAATCTAAAAGTTGTAAGTGGACTTTCTCAAGGTCACTTCACAAATAGCAGAGCCAAGTTCAGACCCCGCCCGGGTCATCTGATTTTGTCACCACGGGCTTGGCTCACCATGAGTACGGCTAACCTTGGTGATGAGGTGATCTTAGTTGACTTGGTGAGGAAGTGTTTCAAATGTGCTGTTAACAAATTATCCCTTTGCTGTCTCTTATAACTTATATGCAGAGTATATCATGAGAAATGCTGGGCTGGAGGAAGCACAAGCTGGAATCAAGATCGCTGGGATAAATATTAATAACCTCACATATGCAGATGACACCACCTTTATGGCAGAAAGTGAAAAAGAACTAAAGAGCCTCTTGCTGAAAGTGAAAGAGGAGAGTAAAAGTTGGCTTAAAGCTCAGCATTCAGACAACTAAGATCATGGCATCCGGTCCCATCACTTCATGGCAAATAGATGGGGAAACAGTGGAAACAGTGGCTGACTTTATTTTTCTGGGCTCCAAAATCACTGCAGATGGTGATTGCAGCCATGAAAGTAAAAGACGCTTACTCCCTGGAAGGAAAGTTATGACCAACCTAGACAGCATATTAAAAAGCAGAGACATTATTTTGTCAACAAAGGTCTGTCTAGTCAAGGCTATGGTTTTTCCAGTGGTCATGTATGGATGTGAGAGTTGGACCATAAAGAAAGCTGAGTGATGAAGTATTGATGCTTTTGAACTGTGGTGTTGGAGAAGAGTCTTGAGAGTCCCTTGGACTGCAAGGAGATCCAACCAGTGCATCCCAAAGGAGATCAGTCCTGGGTGTTCATTGGAAGGACTGATGTTGAAGCTGAAACTCCAATACTTTGGCCACATGATGCAAAGAGCTGTCTCATTTGAAAAGACCCTGATGCTGGGAAAGATTGAGGGCAGGAGAAGGGGACGACAGAGGATGAGATGGCTGGATGGCATCACTGACTCAAAGGACATAGGTTTGGGTGGACTCTGGGAGTTGGTAATGGACAGGGAGGCCTGGTGTGCTGTGGTTCATGGGGTCTCAAAGAGTTGCACATGACTGAGCGACTGAAATAAACTGAACTGATTCTTGGTTTTTGATTTAAGAAAAATAATTGAAATAGATAAAATACCTGGATTGGTAACCTATTAACCAACATCATTCTATCATCTGAGTTTGAATCTTGAGAATTACTGACTTAGGTGTAAGTACCTTGTATCGATTCTCAGACAGCTTGGGTGCTACTCCTAATACTGCCTATAGCTACCTGTGTGATCCTGGGGGAAAATCCTATTTTTTGCCTTGGATACTGTTTCTTTAGGTTTAGATTTAAAGTTAAATCATGAGGGGAACTCCTGAAGTCTATTTAGCATATGTATTATAAGGTTTTTGAAAACCACAAGTCATTCCATGGCTTAGAATGAAGACAGAGATTGTCTTTCAGTTATAAACATAATTTAATGTTGTTTGATAGAGAATGGAAGGGTATTGATCTAATGAGAATAATAATGAGGACCATTTACTTAGAGATTCCCATGTGCCTTCTGCTTGACATGTACTATCTTGCTTACTCTTGTCAACTCCCTATTCATAGAAAATAATATCTGATATTATAGAAAGACTATCTAAATGTTAGATATTATAAATAACCTCACCAAAATCAAGTGGTATAGATAGGGTTAGAACCCAGATTTCATTACCACCAAAGCTATACTTTCTCTAACTGGGATTTCTGGGGCCATGGGCTTTTGCTTCATCCTGTCTTCAACCAAATGAAAAGAGAGAAAATGTATAATCTTTCTTTTCTGAAACAAGAAAACTTGTTGGGACGTGTCTATTGAAGAAGCTGTGAGTAACACATTGGAAATCTCAAAAGTTACCATGAAAACTGTGGGGATGGAGACACTGATGGAAGACAGACACCTGAAAGTTTGATATAAGTCAAAAATTCTGCAAGAGTCTTGGAAAAATGCGGGTATTAAGCTGGAGAAGAAGCAACTAAGGAGAAACATGTTGCTTCCTACAAATATCTCTCGTGGCACAATGGGGATGGCAGAAAGCTTATATTCAGTGTGATGTAGTAATAGCACTAGGACCAAAGAGAGGTGATGAATCAGAAGGATTAAGAACACAAAATGAGACAGACCAGAGTTCAACCCCAGCTCTCACCAAACTGGACCATATGAGGACTTTCTCAAGATTTCCAAGCCTAAATTTCTCTTATGCAGAATGGTGGTAGAAATATTATCTCACTGTACCATTACAAGAATTAAAGGACCAAGCGAATGTGCAGCCCATAGTAAGGTGCCTGGCGTAGAGTAAAAATTAATTAAATATAGTTCTTCTTCCTCCAGCAACATGTTTGTTTTGCACCCTAAAATAGTTTCCCCCTCTCTCCCCCTCCCCATCTCCTCTCCTCTTTTCTTCTTGCTTTTTCCCAGTTTTCCTTGTATTTTTCCTTATCCTCTTTGTTCTCCCCTCCTCACTCATCTTTTACTGTTCTTCTCCTGTTGGAAATCACATGCAACCCCCACTGTGAAATAACTATTGACTCAGAGGCACAAAATTGTTAGAGATTATGGTAAACAGTAGCGTTCAGATTTAAAATAGGCTGTTCCCTATTGTAATTGTCACTAAGATTATTCAAACTCATTTTAAATCTATGTGTCAAATAATGCAGATGAATCATACTTAGATTATTGACCAAAAAAAAAAAATCACCCAACATATCTTAAAGAGTAAAACAATTATTGAGTATTTATTAAGTGCTCAATGAATGGAATTTTAGTTACTGAGATATAGGGAAAAAAAAAAAAAAATCCATTCAATGGATCCATTAGAATCCATTCCCAACTCCAGAGAACAAATGTCAGAAACAAGAGCTAAGATTAAGTTTCAGGGACCTCACTTGTATAAACTTCTCATTCCCTGAGAGTTAATAATAATTAACTAAGATTGTTTTATCCTTCCCCTGCAACTCCCTCCATCATATTTTCCCACGTATTATCCCTTATATTAAGTGACTTTGGAGTGGCCTCTTCTTTGCCTCAGAAGAATTGACTGGTTTGAGTTTAATGGGAAATTTTCATGTCTTTCATAAATGTTTAAGCTGGATTATGATAAAGAGGGTTTTGCTAACTTGAAATGTGGAAAAGGGAAATGACAAGAGAAAATGGAGAGACAGTAATGGTTAAATGGTTAGCTAGAGAAAGCAAAAAGGCAAAGATGATGGGGGATAAAGGCTGGGAAGTTTAGTTAGTCAAATTGTGAAGAGTCTTGATATCGGCAATAGGAAATATGTAGCCAAAGGAATTTTTACTCGAGGGAATGTCATGAGCAAAACACAATATAGTGTAAAGGTCACAAGTTGGAGAGACCTGGACTCATATCCTATCTCTAACTTCACTTAAAGTGTAGGTTCTTAAAATAGGTTTAAGCTCACATCTTCCTGGGAAGGAAATTTAACATGGTTGAAAGCTTGGGTCCCTAACTCTCCTTACTTGAATCTAAAGCTTAACTTCATCATTTTCCAACTATGTGATCAGGAGAAGGTTAACATCTCTGAGTCTCAGTTTCTTTTTCTATAAAATGGGCATAAAGATAAAAACAAGAAAGCTTAGAGAAGATTAAATAAGGCAGAGAATGTAAAATCTCTGCACAAATGGGAAGCTTGGTGACGCTAGGCTAATTTCTTCTCTTATTAAAACTGGTTATTCTTTGGGGCTTCCCAGGTGGCTCAGATGGTAAAGTGTCTGCCTGCAATGCAGAAGACCTGGGTTCAATCCCTGGGTTGGGAAAACCCCCCAGAGAAGGAAATGGCAACACATTCCAGTACTTTTGCCTGGAAAATTCCATGGATCGAGGAGCCTGGTAGGTTACAGTCCATGGGGTCGAAAGAGTTGAACAGGACTGAGTGACTTCACTTTCACTTTATTCTTTGGAGCAGAGGCTTGATTAGAAAGAGGCAAGACTAGAGCTATCTACAGGTATTTAAAGAGATGAAAGCCTAAGTGAAGGCCAGAGCTTTGGGAATGAATCAAACGGAGAATGGCTTTGAGAGGCAGAATGATCAGTACTTATACCTGGTTGCAGAGGCAATTTCGGGGAGGAAAGGCCACCGAGAAGGGAGAAGTGTTTATCTTGAATTACTGATATTGTTAGTGTCTTAAAGACAATGAGGTTGGGAAAAGATAAAGTTTTATTACAGTCTTTTAAGTAAATGAAAAAGAAAAAAACTTCGGAAGTATAATGGTGTATCTCACGTGATCCAAGTTCAACAGCAAAGCCAGAGAAATAAGGCAGTTTCAGGACAAAAAAACAGTTGTTTTTAGTCTCTTGTTTTAGTGCTTCACTATAAATATGACTCAATAACCCCACTTTTCAAGTTTCTCATGTCTCATTTAAAATTCTTGTGTGTCTTCTTTGAGCCAGATATCCAGTCCTATGAGATGGGGGGGGGGGGGGGGGGTGGTGGGTGGGGTGGGGAGGACTCTCAGAGAGAGGCATCTTCTAAAGGTGGTGATGTTTCTCATTTTGAATCAGCAGCTTGTGGCAAAGAGGAGAGAAATGGAAAAGAGGTATCTTCAACCTCTTTTCCATTTCTCTCCTCTTTGCCACAAGCAAGTCTTCAATTTCTCAAGTCCTACAAAACCATGAAAGTCCAGATCCAGTATCTTACGGCTGCCTTAGTTTTTCCCTTTTGACACTTTCCTAATTTATAAAAATCATGTTTACTTGGTCCTCATTTACAGACGCATTCACCTCTTGAGGACATCTCAACATTCACAGACGTGGAACTGCAGTAACACTGCAGGTGAACCTTAAATTGCTCTCATTGAGAGAATCAAAGAGATCTTCTGCACCTCCAGCTCACAACAGTATCGGTTGTGTCTTGGGTATGAGAACAAGCACGTTAAAGTCACTAGGACAAAGAGAACAGGCTTATAGACATTCACTTCTTTTTGCAGTCCATTTTATTAGTGGACTTTCTGAAATCTGAGATCTGATTAACTGAGGAGAACTTCACAAGCACAGCAGGAAAGGCACTTTTGCATGAGTAAAGCTTGACCGAGGAAAACAGTAAGAGTGCCTAGCAAAGAAGGCTCTGCAATTTGTACTAAACTCCTCATATATGACACTTAGAAGCCTAGGAAAAGCACCAAGTGTTTTATAAGAAAATAGAAGTTTCAGATCCAGCACTTCCGTTGGTATGCTTTGGTGATTATTTGCATGCTTCTGAGCCTCAGTAAGAACATCTGTTAAATTTTAACAGCCCTAAAGAACTCTCTCAGAGAGTTCATCTAGAGAATACATGAGATGACATGTACCAAGATGTGTTTGAAACTGTAAAATTGTGCATAAGTGCTAAGTGTAATAACTAAGCTAATTCTGGAAGTTGTACCTAAAATGAGTATGCCTGTTTGCCATGTAAGACCCCATCCTTATGTACATACATCTCACCACCATCGCTGTCACCATGCATACAAAACTTTCAAATTAATATCTATTTCTTACTGTGATCAGCACTGTATGAATGCTTTGCTAGTTTTTTTCCTCATTAATCCTCACAAAATACTAAGTAGTAGGCATTATCTCTGTTATAAAAATAAATAAACTTCAGAGAAGGCAATGGCACTCCATTCCAGTACTCTTGCCTGGAAAATCCCATGGACAGAGGAGCCTGATGGGCTGTAGTCCATGGGGTCGTGAAGAGTCGGACAAGACTGAGCAACTTCACTTTCACTTTTCACTTTCATGCATTGGGGAAGGAAATGGCAACCCACCCCAGTGTTCTTGCCTGGAGAATCCCAGGGACTGGGGAGCCTGGTGGGCTGCCGTCTATGGGGTCACACAGAGTCGGACATGACTGAAGTGACTTAGCAGGGGCTCAGAGAGATTAAATAACTTTTCTAAGATAGGTGGTAGTTCTGAAAATCAAGCCGAGGTCTATTGAAGTCAAATGGCTGTAGTTCTCATCAAAATACTATATTTATTCCTTGCTTAAATCTCACCCTTCCCATAAAATCTTTTTTGATGTTGCAAGCCATAAGAAATTGTTCCTTTCTTTAGACCCTTTTAAAAGTTTGCTTCGGACAGTAATATTGACTCAAGTAATCTCTAAATACCCCTGTTGACAGACTACTGTTTAAGAGCAGTAGCTACAGAGATGGTAAGAAATACACCTCTGTATAGTCAGCACAAATGGCACCCCACTCCAGTGTTCTTGCCTGGAGAATCCCATGGACAGAGAAGCCTGGTAGGCTGCAGTCCATGGGGTCGCACAGAGTCGGACATGACTGAAGCGACTTGGCAGCATAGTCAGCACAGGCTATGTTACACAGGAATAATGAAGACTCCTGAGATTCTTGGTGACTTACTGATAAGCAAAGAAGTTATTTTCTTGATCATGCTTCATATCCAATCCCATGTGGATTGACGTGGGCTCCGATTCTGTATAGAGCCTTAGACACCCAGAGTTATAGGTCTCAAATCTGATTTTATGCTTTGTTGAGGAAGAGAAAAAATGGGAAACCATACATACACTCTTCAGTTATTCACTGCTTCAGTCAATCCAGAAGTAAGACATTATTTCTGATACCAGTTCACTAACCAGAGCTGGTTACATGATACCACACTGCTTAATTGGTGAAAGACTGGGGAATTTAGGAGAGCAAATGGAAGGTACCTACCATAGCTCTGCACCTAAGGATTCAATGGCATTTTCTAAAATTATAGGAGTCACAGGGACACTGCTTTTTGTCTCTATTGTTCATTGATATGCCCAAAGGGCTTAGAACAGTGCCTAATGCATAGTCTAGTAGTCATGTATAGATGTGAGAGTTTGGTCAAAAAAAGGCTGAGCGCTGAAGAATTGATGCTTTGGGATTGTGGTGCTGGAAAAGACTTTTGAGATTCCCTTGGACAGCAATGAAATCAAACCAGTTAATCCTAAAGGAAATCAACCCTGAATATTCTTTGGAAGGACAGATGCTTAAGCTGAAGCTCCAATACTTAGGCCACCTGATGCAGAAAGCCAACTCGTTGTAAAAGACCCTGATACTGGGAAAGATTCAAGGCGGGAGGAGAAGGGGGCAACAGAGATGGTTGGATGGCATCATCGACTTAATGGACAAAAGTTTGCACAAACTCTGGGAGACAGTGAAGGACAAGGAAGCCTGGTGCACTGCAGTCCATGGGGTCACAAAGAGTCAGACATGACTGAGCGACTGAACAACAACCATAATACATGGTCAACATTGAAGAACTACTTACTAATTGAATTAATTCATGTAGAGAGAGCTGCCTGGCAAATCCCATGGATGGAGGAGCCAGGTTGGCTGCAGTCCATGGGGTCACTAAGAGTCGGACACGACTGAGCAACTTCCCTTTCACTTTTCACTTTCATCCATTGGAGAAGGAAATGGCAACCCACTCCAGTGTTCTTGCCTGGAGAATCCCAGGGACAGGGGAGCCTGGTGGGCTGCCATCTATGGGGTCACACAGAGTCAGACATGACTGAAGTGACTTAGCAGCACCAGCAGCAGCAGCAGAGAAAGCTGCAACTATAGTTAATTTTTATTATTATTTGTGATCAGTGGGTACTGTGGCTCTGGGCCTCATTCCTGATCATCTGGAACAGAAACTGACCCAAATTCCTCGGTGGCTAATCACTCTTATTCAAGACATAGCATGTTAAGAAGAGCATACCACAGTGCTTAGGAGCATAGATTATCATTACTGTTTTACTTTTGATGTACTTGGTTGTTTTTCAAGCAATATTCATCTGTTAAAAACTATGTACAGAGTTTAAAATGTCAGTGGAATTTAACAGGTAAACAAGTTACGTTTGGATCTGTTTAAATGGCCTTGGGCAATCACTTATCTGTCCTTTGTTTTGCTGTAAATACTGTATTCAACAATACAGAGATAATGTGGTATATTTGAAAGGACTGTTTTGAGAATTAAATTACTAATACAATTATGTAAAGTTTAAAAATAAAATAAAATTAAAAAAAATAAATTAGATAATGTACATAAATGTCTATAGGAGGCATACAATAAGCAATAGCGGACAGAAACGAAAAAAAAAGGGGGTGATGGTAACTCTCGATGTAATCTTGCTTGTGTCAAGGTTTTCTGTTCAGTTATGGCCGAGGAAACCACTTTATCCTGATTTGATTCTGCTTCTGCCTCTGATCCTTTTATAGTGAGAAACCAGTTATATCTCCACTTTCAAAATCAGATCCAATTAACATCTACCAGGAACATATGATATTATTATGCTCAGGTGCAAGCATTAGAACCTCCTCTTTCCAATAATGGCTTGAACAAATTGAGTTCATTTTTCTCTCACACTAAAGAGATCCAGAGGTTGATAGTCCTGGGCTCACAAAGTCATCAGGGACCTGGACTTTTCAGCTTTGGACTTGACCATCTCTAGGGTCTGTTTACAACCCTGTTTACAACAGGACCACTAGGACTCCAACCTTGAAGTCTATGTCGCAGGAAGGAAGAAAGGAAATGACAAAGGGATAGAACTCCTTTTAAAATTAAGCTGGAAGCCCTTGCTGATACTGTCCATTTGCATTTCATTGACCGCGCCCCTCCTTGGCTACATGGAAAGGTAGAAAATGGAGTTTTAATTTAGTTCTTCGCTGCTCTCTTTCTATACCCAAATTATTTTACTATTAGTAAGGAAGAATGGAAGCGTGAATTTGGGGTGGGTTACATCTTTGCCGTGACTGACTGTTCTTTTAAATGAGTTTCTGACTATTTATCAACCCCGTCCTATGTGGCAGGTACTGTGGCTGCAGAAGTGACTGTGACAGACATCCCCTGCCGTACTGTGAGCCAAGAAGAGAGAAGATCCAGGTCACGTGAAACAGGTTCTGGAGGTGTGAAGCCAAGATGCAAAGACCAGAAGCGAAGTACCAGTAGAGTCAGAAGCCAAGAGCTAAGCTACTTAGGAAGCCTAGTGTTGCAGGGGAGAGTACAGAATCATGGCCTATAAAGAAATTTCATGCACTTTTCCTAATCTTAAATTCCCTATCCTAAATCCTACAGTGCTCCCCCGCCCCAACCCCCAGGATGAATTGCAATGATGAATCTAATATTTTTTTTATTGCCAACTATGGTTTTGTGGTAGACTGGGTTAATGTTCCCAATCCTTCATTCCTTCTCTGTAGGGAAGTTATATGGGCACAACCTCTTCCAAGTAATTTTCAGTGCCTCTCACCAGACTAGGGAGAGTGTTTTGCCTACTCCAGGGATGGGCTTGGCCATGTGACTTCTTTTGGCCAATGGGATGACAGCAGGTGTAATGTGAGTAGAAGTCATTAAGTATGTTTATGTGGTTTGCCTCATCCTCTTATGCTTGTGCCATCTGCCATAGGAAGAACATACCCCAGGTAGCTGTTGGTCACAGAATGAGGATACATGTCGAGCAGATGTGAACACATGTATAAACCAAGATCCAAGTCCACTCAATCAGAGCAGAATTATAGCCAACCCATAGAACTGAAAAGCAAACTTGTTGTAAGGAACTGAAATTTGAAGTTGTTTATTATATAGCATAATTATACTATGCAATGCTCTTTTTTCTTTTCATATCTAATTGAATGCATACCACAATCATGCACATTGCATTATTAATAGTTTTAGAGACAAGGAACTAAGATTATTATAAGTTATATAGTTTAACTGAGGGCATAGAGCTAAATTTAGAAAAGTCAGAAATACATCAATACTTGTTGGCCTTTAGACTTAGAACTTTCTAGCTTCCTGACTTACCCCTTCTAGAAATTCTGTCCATGTTTTCCTCATGAAGCTGTTATGATAATCTCATGAAAGAATGTACTGAAAATATATTTGTCCTACATACAAAACCTGCTCCAATTCTCAGTGCTGAGTTTCAAGTGTGTCTAAATCTATGCCTGGTGTTAGTGATGAGGCTATAACACAGGCCTGGCTAATCAGAACACTCGAAAACTCTGGCTAAACCCTAGATGGAAATATAGCTGAAGCCAGATCAATCAAAAACCTAAAACCATCTACAAAGAGCCAGTTCTTCTTTCTGAGATAGTGGGCACTAAGGCCCCGGTAAGTCTAAGGTGGACAAGGGCCATCTTTGCCACCACATGAGAAAAATCTGTTACATGGAAGAAACCACAGTTGAGAGACTAAACTCCAGAGAGATGCAAAACCAAAAAAGTGGTGAAAACATCAGCTGAATCTCTTGATCTAGTCATACGTGGAGTTACATCTGTCCTGCTATGTCCTGCTATGGTAGATATCATGTAAATTTCCTATTTTTGTAGGTTGCAGTTGAGAAAACCATGCAGATAAATTTTCAACAAATGAAAGTATCATATAAGCACAGATTTATAAATTATGCTTTTCTTAATTTTGGCCAGTGAAAGAAACTGCAGGGGTGAGGGGGAGATATATTCTATTGAGGGCATTAAACATCTTCCGAGTCAAGGACCTTGCTTTTGACTTAAAGAAAATGTCCTTGGTAACACATTCTTTAGCTACTATTTAGTACCATCTGCCTCTTAAAATTATTAGCTGTATAGGCTAATTAAAGGGTTGATATTGCTAGAAACTGATTAATCAGAAAGTCTTTGTTCCCAAATTTTGCTTATCTTTGGAGAGCAACAAAAGTGTTTTTCTGTGGCAAAGTTAACCTTTAGCTCATCATCCCTTTCCTACATCTCAAAAAACAAACAAACAAACAAAAAACCTGACTACCATTGTTTTCAAACATATAAATAGAGACTTTGTCTGTATAATGTTTTAAACCTTTCTGCAGTGTGCAGCTCAGTGATCTTGAGTAAGCCAAAGATGACTTTGTGCATGAGGAAAACATTGTGTATTGCTGGTAAAACATTTTCTATTCTCTTAATTTCACATACCATACAGCTGGTTATGAAAGGATGGTGGATGATTTGAAGCTCTCTTCTTTCTGATTTGAGACAACCTACTTCTACCCAGCTTTGCCTTTCAGAGCTTGTTGTTTTATATGAAACCTCTTTATGAAGTCCATGGTGGCTCAGACAATAGAAGCATCTGCCTACAATGAGAGAGACCCAGGTTCGATCCCTGAGTCAGGAAGACCCCTGGAGAAGGAAATGGCAACCCACTCCAGTACTCTTGCCTGGAAAATCCCATGGACGGAGATGCCTACAGTCCATGGGATTGCAAATAGTCGGACATGACTGAGCGGCTTCACTTTCACTTTATCCACCTGTCACATATTGCCAAGAAGTGGAGGCTGCAGTGGAGGAAAGCAGGGTGTGCTAATTATCGGAGAGAAGATGCCAGCATCCAGCTAACATTATTTACTGGAATTGCTTTGGACCACTGAGAAAATTGGGCTGAAGTATTTCTGTAAATCAAGAGAGAGCAGGAGGGCCTGGAAGAGAACCTAGAATCAGAGAAATGGCAGAGAGAGCAATAATTTCAAATACATGAGAATTTACACTTTTGAGTCACCATGAAAAAATGATGAGTTTGATGTATAAAAAGAGGGTTTGGTTTAATACCATTGATTTATAACCTAAATCACAGAGCCGTGTCTGACTCTTTGTGACAGCATGGACTGCAGCCCGCCAGGCTCATCTCTCTGTAGGGATTCTCCAGGCAAGAATACTGGGGTGGGTTGCCATGTCCTCCTCCAGGGTATCTTCCCAATTCAGGGATCGAACCCAGGTCTCCCACATTGCAGGTGGATTTGTTACCAGCTGAGCTACCAGGGAAGCCCATAAAAAGAGGGTTTGGATTAATACCATTATAATCCAAAACGCAGAGCTAATAATTTGGGCAGCCAAGATGTAAACTTGGGTTTGCCTGATACCAGCACATTTGTACTCGATAGCTGAGTCAGATATATTTTCAAGTGAGTGTGTTTCTTTCCCTTGGTTTGGTCTCTTTGCAGCAAAGATTTGAAACAATGGACCAGTATTACAGCTCAAGATTTTATTTTAGCTCAAGAGGTGAGGGCAGGCCGACCCCAAAGGAATGGCCTCAACCCCACTTGTCTTCCCCTTTTTATACTCTTTATCTCCTCCTCCTGGAACCTGCCCTGTGCAAAACAGGGCTTGTACCTACTGTTGATGAGGAAGGAAGTATGTTTTTTCCCACCAGAGGTTCCCACTCCAGTCTTCAGAATTTTCTGTCATCCTCTTTTCATGGGCTTTTCCCTTTCTTTGTCTGCCTTTTAGCTGCCGCAACCACCATTTTGAACTTTTTCCTCTATTCTACCTCCCTAACTCATGTATCTATTATTAATAGTACTATGGGTTTGGAATGGCAATAGTGATTCAGAATACTTTAAGTTAAAGCCTTTTAGACATTTATACTTATTTTTCATATTTGTCATTGTATTATCTAGGCTATACCTCTTTAAGTACTTACTATCTTTGAAAATGTAATTTATGTGGTCACCATTATGAAGATGAAATGCTGCTGCTGCTGCTGATTCCTATGCTGATCACCCATATTCCCTTCATATATTAATAAGTAACTGCTGTGCCCGAGTTCTACTGTCTCTGGGTGTTTAGTAAACAGAGGTGAACTCAATAGACAGAAATATCTGCCTACAGGGAACCTACATTCTAGTATGGAAAGAAAGACAATAACCAAATAAATAAGTACATTATGATATGTTAGGATAGAATAATTTTATGGAGAAAAACCACACAGCTTGTCATCGTGTTGTTAGACAAAGGCTTCAATTCCCACCTATTCTTGGTGTAAATGGTAGGATTTTACTTGCTGCCCCTCACAGTTTAGGCTCACACACTGTCTGCCAAGTGATCTGTGTTGCTTCCAGGCCAGCACATTCAAGTGCAGAACACAAATCCCCAGGACTTCTTTCTTCCTCTTGCAGAGGAATCAGCAAAGGTCAAAGCGATCACACCCTATTGTCTTGGGTTCCTGAGCAACCAGAGTCAACCTTGACACACAAATAGAATGAAAGAGAAATAAAACTTGTTATTTTAATCCACTAATGCCTGAAGTTCTTTATTTTCCTTTTTTTGTTTAACCTTCCAAGACCAAGAATATCTTGATTGATGCATCTTATATTAAAGACACTATACAAAGCATATTATATATGTTACAGAATTTAATCTCTATAATAATCTTGTGCAATATGCATTATTTCCATTTCATATAAATATTAAGCATATTCCACAGAACTCAGATTATCTATTGCTGTATAGTAAACAAGTCTAAAACCTAGTGACTTAAAACAATTTACTATCCTCTTTTAAGGATCTCTTATCCCGTATCTCTTAAGCATTCTGTATCTCACAGTTACCACTGTAGGGTAGTTCTTGATCAGTGTCTCTCAGACCTCAACTGAGGCTGCAGTCATCCAAAGGCTTGACTTAGCTGAATATCCAAGATGGCTCATGCACATGATTGGAAATTGATGCTTATCTGGGGACAGGAGACCAACAATTGTCATCAGCTGAAAATCTCACACCTATGACTTCTTTATGAGACTTGGACTTTTAAGCATGAGTTGTTTGAAGGAGCATTCCAGAGGCATGCGCAGAAGCTTTAGGTTTTATTAGAACCTAACCTTTTATATGGGCTTCCCAAGTAGTTCAGTGGGTAAAGAATCCACCTGCAATGCAGGTGATATCAATTTGATCCCTGGGTTGGGAAGATCCCCTGGAGGAGGGCATGGCAACCCACTCAGTACTCTTGCCTGGATAATCTCATGGACAGAGGAGCCTGATGGGCTACAGTCCATACAGTTGCAAAGAGTCCAACATAACTGAAGTGACTGAACATGCTCACATGCAACTTGTGCATTCAAGAATGTCACTTTCACCACATGCGATGAGTAGAGCACGTCAGTAAGGCCAGCTCAGATTTAAGGGGAGGAGAATTATATGTGAGTCTTGATATGAGAAAAGTAATGCATGATAGTTTTTGGAGTCTTATGTGTTATATGCTATGTGTAAGATACAATCTCATTCAATGGTTTTCTTAAAATATGTAAGTGTTTAAAATACCGCATTTAGTTATGAAACTAATCCACTAGTGGAGGTGGGGGTTGAAGCTGGACAGAGCATGGGGTTTAAATACTGTGTGTAGATCAAGATCGGTTGGATTATGTGTGAAAAATCAGCCCCAAACCACAGAGACTTAACACAATGCACTTACTTCTTGTTCACACTGCATGGACAAAGTTGGTCGGGGGAGCGTGTCTAGTGTAGCTGTTCGGGCGTTTGGACGGATGGGGTTTCATCTCATGAGACTCTACCTTTAGATGCGTTTTTGGTGTCAATGTAGCAGAAGAGGAAAACAGCACATTGCATTCTGGATCTTAAAGCTTCCACCCGGGAGTGTTTACACATCATTTTTCTTATATCCTTATTGTCCAAAGCAAGTCATGTGGCCCTGCCCATATCCCTGCCATGTGCCCAAAAGGAGTAGAGAATAGTTTGAAATGGTCCTAAACCACTATACTTTGTCATCTGAATTTCTATACAGTTAGGCCAGATTGAATCTGGAGAAAACATGGAAACTGGAAAAGACTTGGTTTCCACAACTCCTTCAATGCTTAATAGTTTGCAAAGGTTGATACCTTTGCTGATAACAGGCCAAATAATTATATTTGTATCTGATATATAATTTTAGAGTATGACACTTTCACATAGTTTCTGGGTTTTTTTTTTGCATTTCAATTTAAGTAGTGCAATTATTATTTGCTCAGGTTTGTTAGCCAAAAAGTAAAGAGTCACAAAATAAAATATTGGCTTAAGGTTGCTTTACACAGTTTTTTGGCCTTTGAACTGGTCACTTCCTTCTATACCAAGGATTTTGTACTAGGAGTCTTTGTAAGTGTTCAAAGTATCCCACCAAGCACATAAAACTGCAGCACTGTGTGTACGAATGTGAGTGTGTGTGTGTGTGTGTGTGTGTGGGTATTCTTGAGTGGTTTAAAGTCACTCTACCATACCATGTTGTCAACGATTAATAGGTAGATGGATGTTTGAGATTGAAATGCTATCGATTGACCTGGTCCCTACAGATGGAATCTGTCTTAATTTCGAAAAGTTGATGTGAAGTTCAACACAGGACTTTGTGGGGCTTCCTGGACCTGCTTGCTTATGGGTTTCACACTTGGACTCCTTGCTGACTCATTTCTCTTGTCTCTTGTCTCTTGTCTTGGGCTGTGAAAATTGAGGATGCCTTCACAGGAAGCAATGGACAAGAAGTTTCATGTTGTTGGTGCCAAGCCCTTCATTTCCATCATGGCTCCCATCTCAGTGGGTGGAAGAGCTTCCTGACGGCTCGGCCCAGAGAAGCTCTTACAAATCCACGGGGTCTCGCCCACTGATCTCTGTTTACTAGCTTGTTTCCATCAAGTAGTTTTTTTTAATTATTATTTAAATTTTTTTTACACTTATAAGAACCCTTCACCTCAATTTGCAAAATGATGATTTGTATGTATCTAAAATGCTATATCATGAGGTTAAGGTCACTTTCATTCTACAGCCATTTAGAGAATACTCACTTTATTCAATATAGCAACACAAAAACTGACAAACATAAGGCATGGGCCATGTTGGTCTTGCATGCAAGCAAGGAATCTAAACATCAGTATCAATAAATACGTATGATACTGAGGAGTCAAAACGGCTGGCTTTAAAACCTTCTTTTTCTGCCAGCTCTATCATCTAACTTGTTTAAATCTCAGTGATTTCAGCTATAAAGATGGGAAAAGTGAGAACTAACAGACAGCTATTGTGAGGATTTCATGAAATAATGCCTACAACATATCGTTTCAAATTAAGGGTAACACAGGTTAAAATACACAGATGAGAGGGAGTACTGTGCCTATTCAGGGAGTGAATTTTCAGTATAATAAAGTAACTATAAGGAGACTGGAAGAGTGAAACGACAGAGAGAAACTGATCTTACTCTGAACTCAAAGGAAAGTGATAAAAGTTTGAGAACCTATTATACAGAGTGAAGTAAGCCAGAAAGAAAAACACCAATACAGTATACTAACACATATATATGGAATTTAGAAAGATGGTAACAATAACCCTGTGTGTGAGACAGCAAAAGAGACACTGATGTATAGATCAGTCTTATGGACTCTGTGGGAGAGGGAGAGGGTGGGGAGATTTGGGAGAATGGCATTGAAACATGTATAATATCATGTATGAAACGAGTCACCAGTCCAGGTTCGATGCACGATACTGGATGCTTGGGGCTGGTGCACTGGGACGACCCAGAGGGAGGGTATGGGGAGGGAGGAGGGAGGAGGGTTCAGGATGGGGAGCACGGGTATACCTGTGGCGGATTCATTTTGATGTTTGGCAAAACTAATACAATATTGTAAGGTTTAAAAATAAAATAAAATTTAAAAAAAAGAAGAATACAATTAAATTTTTAAAAGGTTGTTTAATTTGAAACAATTTAGGACTTGAAAAGAATTTGCGAGAAGAGTACAGAGTTTCCATGTCCTTCACCAAGCTTCTCCCAGTGGTAACATTCTATGCGGTCGGTCAGTCAGTGTCAGCCCTTCTGTTGTGTTGAACTCTGTGACCCCACGGACTGTAGCCCACCAAGTTCCTCTGTCCATGGAATTCTCCAGGCAAAGATACTAGAATGGGTTACCATTTCCTCCTCCATGTCATCTTCCTGACCCAGGGATTGAACTCCAGTCTCCCGTATTGGCAGGTGGATTATTTACCATCTGAGCCCTGGGAAGCCAACATTTTATGAAACTACAGTACAGTATCAAAACCAGGAAACAGACTGATTCAATACTATTAAATAAACCACAGACTTTATTTGGAGCCCACTGGTTTTTATGTGCACTTCTCTCTCTCTTTGGTATATATTACTTTGCAATTTTGTCACATATAACAATTATTAATAACCACCAACAAAATCAGGATACAAAAGTATCTGTTCTGTCACTACAAAGAAACTGCATATGGCCCTTGAGATCTATCCACGTCACTCAGTGAGTCATTAGTTCATTTGTAAGACTGAATAATATTCTATGGTGTGGATGTACCGTAGTTTATCTATTCATTCCTCTATTGAAAGGAAGACACTGGGGTAGTTTCTCGTTTTCAGTTCAGTTCAGTCAATCAGTCATGTCCGACTCTTTGTGACCCCATGGACTACAGCACACCAGGCCTCCCTGTCCATCACCAACTCCCGGAGTCCACCTAAACCCATGTCGATTGAGTTGATGATGCCATCCAACCATCTCATCCTCTTCGTCCCCTTCTCCTCCTGCCCTCAAATTTTCCCAGCATCAGGGTCTTTTCCAATGAATCAGCTCTTCGCATCAGGTGGCCAAAGTTTTGGAGTTTCAGCTTCAACATCAGTCCTTCCAATGAACACCCAGGACGAATTTCCTTTAGGATGGACTGGTTGGACCTCCTTGTAGTCCAAGGGACTTTCAAGACTCTTCTTCAACACCACAGTTCAAAAGCATCAATTCTTTGGAGCTCGGCTTTCTTCATAGTCCAATTCTCACATCCATACATGACTACTGGAAAAACCATAGCCTTGACTAGATGGACCTTTGTTGGCAAAGTAATGTCCCTGCTTTTTAATATGCTGTCTAGGTTGGTCATAACTTTCCTTCCAAGGAGTAAGCGTTTCTCATTTTAGGTTATTACAAATAAAGCCACCATTAACATTCATTTACAGGTTTCTTGTGTGGATATAACTTGATCTTATTTTAGTAAGATAATGAGGGGAAAACGCTTAGACTTTTGAAGAGACAGATCTTCAAGGATAAGAAAAACAATCCATGTCATTGTATACTAATTGTTTCCACAATGGAGCTTTGAATTATGGCAGCAGCAATAGGGATATAAAGAAAGTACTTGGGACAGGGCCATTAACTGTGCAGAATTAACTGGTCTAGTACTCTTGCCTGGGAAATCCCATGGACGGAGGAGCCTGGAAGGCTGCAGTCCATGGGGTCGCTAAGAATCGGACACGACTGAGAGACTTCACTTTCACTTTTCACTTTCATGCATTGGAGGAGGAAATGGCAAGCCACTCCAGTGTTCTTGCCTAGAGAATCCCAGGGATGGGGGAGTCTGGTTGGCTGCCGTCTATAGGGTCGCACAGAGATGGACACAACTGAAGCGACTTAGCAGCAGCAGCAGAAATCACTTAGATGTGAGTGGTGGTAATTTGGATAGGATGTAGACAAAGGTAGTTGTAAAATTTTGAGTCTGAGGATTTGATGACAAGTTTGTGTAGGTAAAATGAGGAGCAAATGTTGACACTACTTAAAATGAGAGTGGGGGGCATCTTTGTGGCAAGGTCTACAGGCGTGTGGAGAACTGAACTGAGTGCTGAGCAGTGACGTCAGTGTTGACAACATAAATATATGAGTCATAATGATGAAGGGGGTAGATGCAGCCACGTTTGTAGAGAAGTTTGTACGGGGAAGAGAGGCAAATATTACAATAGGAAAATATGAAATACAATTTCAGCACAACTCTTTTTATCCCATATTTTAGAAAGAATCTCTAGATTCAACATACTCAATCCCCAATTTGTGTTCTGTGAAAGCCTACAATTCTCTCCAACGTTCCCATAAAATTCTCAAGGGCATATTTTGTCATGATCGCCTCTGACATATGGCTATGTTTCCACTCGAAGTGTTTCTGTTTGACAGTTAACTCAGGTCGACAGTCAAACTTCTGTTGATCCCACCAACCACATAAATCAAACAGAAATTGAGCAATCAAACAAACAAAACCAACAAGGCGAATAGCAAACTTGTATACAAAACAGTCAATATCCACTTATAAATATTAACTCATCTCTTGCCATAATGGTCAAGTAAATCATTTAGTTATTGTGAGTAATAAAATCATTTAAGTTAATAAAAGAGTAAGTGAACAGAAGTTTTAATTTCCCTCAGCACTTGAGATTCACAGTTTTACTCCAAATTAATATTTTTATCAGGTTTTGGGGCTTTTAGGGGGCCTTATTATTTTGGGGAACTGGGAACAGGATGATTTGTATCAAATAGTGATTCATAATTAACTATATTTGTGACATATGGGAAAGGCATCGAATTAGTAAGAGTCTCAGTTTCCTCATCTTTTTTTTTCTTTTTTCTCTCACATACTGAAGTATGAGGAAGTCATTCTGGCTTGTGCTTGAAACTGTTAGTTGCTCAGTTGTATCTGACTCTTTGTGATCCATGAACCATAGACTGCCAGGCTCCTTTGTCCATAGAATGCCCCAGGCAAGAATACTGGAGTGGGTTGCTATTTCCTTCTCCAAAGGATCTTCCTGACCCAGGAACTAAAGCTGGGTCTCCTGCATTGCAGCAGATTCTTTACTGTCTGACTTTCCACCGGGAAAGCCCACACAAATGTTGCCTGTGTGCAGATGTGCTCAGTTCTAACCCGCTCTTTGAGATGCTATGGGCTATAGCCTGCCTGGCTCCTCTGTTGATGGAATTTTCCAGGCAAGAATATGGGAGTGGGTTGCCATTTGCTCCTCCAGAGGATCTTCCTGACACAGGGATTGAACTCACACCTCTTATGGCTCCTGCATTGGCAGGCAGATTCTTTACCACTGAACCACCTGGGAAGCCCCCTCATTTTTGAAATAATTCTATCTAAATAATTTTATCTAAAGATTACTTTGATAGAGAAAAGTTGGAGAATCAGAAATGTCCACAAATGTTAGTCATTCTTATCATGACTAGCAGGTTTATTTTAATTCCTTCATTAATTTACTCCAGAACTGCTTATAGCATACCTGCTACATTATAAAACACAATGGTGGTCGTGCACCTTTCTGGCTCAAAAAACTTTTATGACATCCCATATACCTCAAAATCAGGTAAAACTTCTTCATCACGACTTGTAGGGCCACTTCTCACCTGGCCCATGTCTATCGAACTAGCCGTTCTCTAAGACCAGCCTATAAAGCCAACTTTCGACATGCTGCTCCTTCTTCCTGGAATCTTGCTCCCTGCTTCCTCACCTTATCTGCCAGGGTACCGCTTCATCTTTCCAACATCTATGAAACATCTTTACTGAGGCCTTTGCTTGTGTTCCTGTACTAAGGTTTAGTTTTCTCTGACAGAGTATATGTCATTCTTTATTTCAATTTCTTGCTTAGTTTGGTGTCTACACACAGTTCTTCAGTTCAGTTCAGTTCAGTTCAGTCGATCAGTCATGTCCAACCCTTTGCGACCCCATGGACTGCAGCACATCAGGCCTCCCTGTCCATCACCAACTCCCGGAGTTTACTCAAATTAATCTTCATTGAGTCGGTGATACCATCTAACAATCTTATCCACTGTTGTCCCCCTCTCCTCCTGCCTTCAATCTTTCCCAGCATCAGGCTCTTTTCAAATGAGTCAGATGTTCTCATCAGGTGGTCAAAGTATTGGAGTTTCAGCTTCAACATCAGTCCTTCAAATGAACATTCAGGAGTGATCTCCTTTAGGGTGGACTGGTTGAATCTCCTTGGAGTCCAAGGGATTTTCAAGAGTCTTCTCCAACAGCACAGTTCAAAAGCATCAATTCTTTGCTGCTCAGCTTTCTTCACAGTCCAACTCTCACATCCATACATGACTACTGGAAAAACCATAGCCTTGAATAGATGGACCTTTGTTGGCAAAGTAATGTCTCTGTTTTTTAATATGCTATCTAGGTTCGTCATAACTTTTCTTCCAAGGAGAAAGCATCTATTTATTTCACCATGGCAATCACCATCTGCAATGATTTTGGAGCCCAAGAAAATAAAGTGTGCCACTCTTTCCACTGTTTCTTCATCTATTTGACATGAAGTGATGGGACCAGATGCCATGATTTTAGTTTTCTGAATGCTGAGTTTTGAGCCAGCTTTTTCACTCTCCTCTTTCACTTTCATCAAGATACTCTTTAGTTCTTCGCTTTCTGCCATAAGAGTGGTGTAATCTGCATATGTGAGGTTATTGGTATTTCTCCCAGAAATCTTGATTCCAGCTTGTGCTTCTTCCAGCCCAGCGTTTCTCATGATGTACTCTGCATAGAAGTTAAATAAGCAGGATGACAATATACAGCCTTGACATACTCCTTTTCCTATTTGGAACCAGTCTGTTGTGCCATGTCCAGTTCTAACTGTTGCTTCCTGACCTGCATACAAATTTCTCAAGAGGCAGGTCAGGTGGTCTGGTATTCCCATCTCTTTCAGAATTTTCCACAGTTTGTTGTGATCCAGACAGTCAAAGGCTTTGGCATAGTCAATAAAGCAGAAATAGATAGTTTTTCTGGAACTCTCTTGCTTTTTCCATGATCCAGTGGATGTGGGCAATTTGATCTCTGTTTCCTCTGCCTTTTCTAAAACCAGCTTGAACATCTGGAAGTTCACAATCCACGTATTGTTGAAGCCTGGCTTGGAGAATTTTGAGCATTACTTTAATAGTGTGTGAGATGAGTGTAATTGTGCAGTAGTTTGAGCATTCTTTGGCATTGCCTTTCTTTGGGATTGGAATGAAAACTGACCTTTTCCAGTCCTGTGGCCCCTGCTGAGTTTTCCAAATTTGCTGGCATATTGAGTGCAGCACTTTCACAGCATCACCTTGTAGTCTTTGAATTTGCTCAACTGGAATTCCATCACCTCCACTAGCTTTGTTCATAGTGATGCTTCCTAAGGACCTCTTGACTTCACATTCTAGGATGTCTGCCTCTAGGTGAGTGATCACACCATCGTAATTATCTGGGTCGTGAAGATCTTTTTTGTATAGTTCTTCTGTGTATACTTGCCACATCTTCGTAATATCTTCTGCTTCTGTTAGGTCCATACAATTTCTGCTGTTTGTTGAGCCCATCTTTGCATGAAAAGTTCCCTTGGTATCTCTAATTATCTTGGAGAGATCTCTAGTCTTTTGCATTCTATTGTTTTCCTCTATTTCTTTGCACTGACCACTGAGGGAGGCTTTCTTATCTCTCCTTGTTATTCTTTGGAACTCTGCATTCAAATGGGTATATCTTTCCTTTTCTCCTTTGTTTTTAGCTTCTCTTCTTTTCACAGCTGTTTGTAAGGCCTCCTTAGACAACCATTTTGCTTTTTTGCATTTCTTTTTTTTGGGGATGATCTTGATCCCTGTCTCCTGTACAATGAATGTCATGTATCTCCAACCATAGTTCATCAGGCACTCTATCAGATCTAGTCCTTTAAATCTATTTCTGACTCCCATTGTATAATCATTAGGGATCTGATTTAGGTCATATCTGAATGGTCTAGTGGTTTTCCCTACTTTCTTCAATTTAAGTCTGAATTTGGTAATGAGTTCATGATGTGAGCCACAATCAGCTCCCAGTCTTGCTTTTGCTAACTGTATAGAGCTTCTTCATCTTTGGTTGCAAAGAACATAATCAATCTGATTTTGGGTTATGGTGGAGAGTTCTGACAAAATACGGTCAACTGGAGGAGGGAATGGCAAACCACTTCAGCATTCTTGCCTTGAGAACCCCATAAGCAGTAGGAAAAGGCAAAAAGACACGGCACTGAAAGAGGAACTCCCCAGGTCAGTAGGTGCCCAATATGCTACTGGAGATCAATGGAGAAATAACTCCATAAAGAATGAAGGGATGGAGCCAAAGGAAAAACAGTACCCTGAGGATATGACTGGTGATGGTAGCAAGGTTTGATGCTGTAAAGAGCAATATTGCATAGGAACCTGGCGTGTTAGATCCATGAATCAAGGCAAATTGGAAGTAATCAAACAGGAGATGGCAAGAGTGAACATTGACATTCTAGGAATCAGTGAACTAAAATGGACTGGAATGGGTGAGTTTAACTCAGATGACCATTATATCTACTACTGTGGGCAAGAATCCTTTAGAAGAAATGGAGTAGCCATTATAGTCAACAAAAGAGTCTGAAATGCAGTACTTAATGCAGTCTCAAAAACAACAGAATGATCTCTGTTTCCAAGGCAAACCATTCAATATCATGGTAATCCAAGTCTATGCACCGACCAGTAATGCTGAAGAAGCTGAAGTTGAAAGGTTCCATGAGGACCTACAAGACTTTCTAGAATTAACACCCCCAAAAGATGTCCTTTTCATTATAGGGGACTGGAATGAAAAACTAGGAAGTTAAGAAACACCTGGAGTAACAGGCAAATTTGACCTTGGTGTACAGAATGAAGCAGGGCAAAGGCTAATAGAGTTCTGCCAAGAGAATGTACTGGTCATAACAAACACCCTCTTCCAACAACACAAGAAAAGACTCTACCCATGGACATCACCAGATGGTCAACAGTATTCTTGTTGACCATCATATCTCTAGTACTTACAAGAGTGCTTATAGGATGAGAATTCACTGTTCAACTCTAGGAGGTATGTAGAGTTAATAAATGAAAGAGACATAGATCCTTTTTTCAAGATGTTTGTAATCTACTGAATAGCTTTCTAAAAGGGAAATTTTTCCTTATTTAATTCTTAGCAGAGTCACAGTTGAATTTTTGGCTTCCTTTAGAATTATTTGGGTGTCCTCTTAATGGATTTATCTATGTGGTTACTGGGAAACTTACTCTTGACCCTGCAAACATCACAACAGAAATGAACTCTAGGTACAAAGGAGCTGGGTTGACTGTACCTGGTAGAGTCTTGCAATGACAGAGCCCAGATGTATGGGGAGGTGTTTACAATGAAAAGACCCGACACATTTCTATTTAATCTGCACCATCTGAAAAGAAAGTTGAAGTTATAATTAAAGCAGGAGGAAATGATAACTTAAGCATTGATTTTCCCATAAACGTGCCAACCCTCAGAACACTGGCTGGTCCCTACATTCCCCATACTGCTACGTAACTTCAGATGAATGAAACCTTCTCTTTCAATAAGTCGACTTACACCAGAGTATATAAATTTCAGCTTGTATGCCCTGATGACTCATCTTTATAGCTGAGATACTTCTCAGGGTTTGGATTAAAAGAAGAGATTCTCAGAAATACAAGGAAGAAGTATCCTATTGGGACTAGCAGTTTGCTATAAGAAACACTTTATAGATCTGGCTCCGATAAACATTCAGCTTCATCACTATTTTAGATTTCCCTAGTCTCTTATGGAGATTAAACACAAAGGAATTACCATTTATCTGTAAAGGTAAAATTTACATCACCTATAATCCTTTCATAAATAGATATATCAACCACCACACTAATACCAAAGTGCAATCCAAAGGCAGAAGGCCATTATATTTGCTTACTGTCAGAAATAAAGCTGCAGTTGCAAGTCATGCATGATTTTAATAAGGTTTGATAATATGCTATCAGCTGGTGGGAGCCATAGATTGAACTCTTATAGATTTTTGCTTCAGCTCCCAAATAATCAATCATGTCAAGATATGAAAATCATTTCATTCTCTTCAGTTGAAAAGAAGATGTGATTTAAAATGTCAGTCCTTGGATATATGAGTAGGATTCCTGTAATCAATCATGTGAAATAAACCATCTTATTTAGTAGCTCATTGGAAGAAGGGAAGCTTTGGGGAAAAATATAGATAGATAGATAGATAGATAGATACTTTTGCATAATGTAGATGGAGCTCACACATCATATGCATATAAATTACAAAGACAAAACTAAACCTGTGTTTTCTCATTTGCTGCTTCTTTTGGATCGGTAACATTAGGGAGGAATAGAATGGATTTGGAAGACCTCAAACCACAGGGCATGCCAGGACAAAGCGGTTTATTGTGTCTAAGTCCTGGAATTAAGAACTGGATTCAGGTCACTTGATTCTTTTAGAACCATCTACTTGAATTCAGTTTAGTTCGTCATGATCTTGCTAGGTCAAAAAAGATAAATCTCTGAACTTGAGCCTTAGTTCTCCTCCTCTTTGAGATCAAGTTAATTCCATCTGTTTATACTTGTATAGTGGGTCAGGTTAGAAAATGGATGTGAATGCTTTGTAAATGGAAACTATGAGGTTGTCTACAAATCTAAGTGATTATCATCATGGATAGATGACAGAATGTTAAAAGGTACCACCTTACTTTCTGGCAAACTCTAAGAAAACAGAACAACAGTCTTGGAATATGTCCAGCTAGACTGAATTTAAATTCAGACAAGAGGGACTTACCTACGAAAATTGTCCTTACTCATTTTTTCTTTAAATTGAAATATAATTGATTTATAATACTCTGTTAGTTTTAAGTATATACAGCAAAGGAATTACACACACACACACACACACATATATGTTTGTGTACCGGAGAAGGCAATGGCACCCACTCCAGTACTCTTGCCTGGAAAATCCCATGGACAGAGGAGCTGGTAGGCTGCAGTCCATGGGGTCACACA
This sequence comes from Bos indicus x Bos taurus, assembly GCF_003369695.1. NCBI lineage: Eukaryota > Metazoa > Chordata > Mammalia > Artiodactyla > Bovidae > Bos > Bos indicus x Bos taurus. Next base: position 107,550,011 of record NC_040083.1, read on the forward strand.
GAGTTGGACACGACTGAGCGACTTAGCAGCAGCAGCATGTTTGTGTACACAGTTGTGTCCGACGCTTTGCAACCCCGTGGACTTTAGCCCACAAGTCTCCTCTGTCCGTGAGATTTCTCAGGCAAGAACACTGGTGTGAGTGCCATTTCACTCCACTCACTTCCGTATATATCTATATATATATATAGAGAGAGAGACAGAGACAGAGAGAGAGATAGAGAGACAGAGACACATACTTATACATACATACATATTCTGATATATACCAAAATACTTTCCATAAGTTATTGTAAGATATTAAATATAGTTCACTGAGCAATATAGTAAATCCTTTTTGCTGATCTATTTTCTGTTTAAAATTTGTATCTGTTAATCCCATATTTCTAATATACCCCTTCCCCACTTCTCTTTCCCTTTTGGTACATACAAGTTGTTCTCTATGTTTGTAAATCTGTATCATATACACATCAGCTTGCATTATTTTTCTGGATTCTGTGAAGAAGTGATATGTAATATCTGGTTTTGTCTGACTTACTTCCCTGAGTAAAATATTCTCTCAACATGGTCCCACCATGGTGCTGCAAATGACAATATTTCATTCTTTCTACGGGTGAGATTTCACTGTGTGTATGTTTATATATATATATATATATATATATATATATATATACACACATAGGGTTGACCAGAAAGTTTGTTTGGCCTTTTCTGTACAATCTCACAGAAAAAATCTCTCTCTCTCTCTCTCCATGCACACACATCACATCTTCTTAAGCCAGTTTTCTGTTGTTGGTTGTTTCCATGCCTTGGCTATTGTAAATAGTGTTGAAGTAAACATTGAGGTCCTTGTATCTTTTCCAGTTAGAGTTTTTGTTCTTTCCAGATGTATGCCCAAGAGTGAAATTGCTGGATTGTATGGTGCCTCTACTTTTATTTTTTAAGGAACCTCCACTGTGGTGGCTCAGATGATAAAGTGTCTGTCTACAATGTGGGAGACCTGGGTTCCATCCCTGGGTCAGGAAGATCCACTGGAGAAGGAAATGGCAATCCACTCCAGTACTATTTCCTGGAAAATCCCATGGACAGAGGAGCCTGGTAAGCTACACAGTCCATGGGGTCGCAAAGAGTCAGACACGACTGAGCGACTTCACTTTCACTGTCTTCCAGGCTGGCTGCACTGATTCACATTTCCACAGACAGTGTAGGCCGGCTCCCTTTTCTGTATGCCCTCTCCAGCACGTGTTATTTGTAGGCTTTTTGGTGATGGCTGTTCAGATTGTTGGGAGGTGGTACCTCATTGTGGTTTTGATTTGCATTTCTCTAATGTTGAAGCTTTGGCATAGCTTTGGCATAGCTATGCCAAAGCCTTTGACTGTGTGGATCACAATAAACTGTGGAAAATTCTGAAAGAGATGGAAATACCAGATCACCTGATCTGCCTCTTGGGAAATTTGTATGCAGGTCAGGAAGCAACAGTTAGAACTGGACATGGAACAACAGACTGGTTCCAAATAGGAAAAGGAGTTCGTCAAGGCTGTATATTGTCACCCTGCTTATTTAACTTATATGCAGAGTACATCATGAGAAACGCTGGGCTGGAAGAAGCACAAGCTGGGATCAAGATTGCTGGGAGAAATATCAATAACCTCAGATATGCAGATGACACCACCCTTATGGCAGAAAGGGAAGAGAAACTCAAAAGCCTCTTGATGAAAGTGAAAGTGGAGAGTGAAAAAGTTGGCTTGAAGCTCAACATTCAGAAAACAAAGATCATGGCATCCAGTCCCACCACTTCATGGGAAATAGATGGGGAAACAGTGGAAACAGTGTCAGACTTTATTTTTCTGGGCTCCAAAATCACTACAGATGGTGACTGCAGCCATGAAATTAAAAGACACTTACTCCTTGAAAGGAAAGTTATGACCAACCTAGATAGCATATTCAAAAGCAGAGACATTACTTTACCAACAAAGGTTCGTCTAGTCAAGGCTATGGTTTTTCCAGTGGTCATGTATGGATGTGAGAGTTGGACTGTGAAGAAAGCTGAGTGCAGAAGAATTGATGCTTTTGAACTGTGGTGTTGGAGAAGACTCTTGAGAGTCCCTTGGACTGCAAGGAGATCCAACCAGTCCATCCTGAAGGAGATCAGCCCTGGGATTTGTTTGGAAGGAATGATGCTAAAGCTGAAACTCCAGTACTTTGGCCACCTCATGCAAAGAGTTGACTCATTGGAAAAGACTCTGATGCTGGGAGGGATTGTGGGCAGGGGGAGAAGGGGACGACAGAAGATGAGATGGCTGGATGGCATCGCTGACTCAATGGACGTGAGTCTGAGTGAACTCCAGGAGTTGGTGATGGACAGCGAGGCCTGGTGTGCTGCGATTCATGGGGTCCCAAAGAGTCGGACACAACTGAGTGACTGATCTGATCTGAATGTTGAAGCTGAAACTCCAGTACTTTGGCCACCTGATGCAAAGAGCTGACTCATTTGAAAAGACCCTGATGCTGTGAAAGATTGAGGGCAGGAAGAGAAGGGACAACAGAGGATGAGATGGTTGGATGGCATCACTGACTCAATGGACATGAATTTGAGTAAGCTCCGGGAGATGGTGATGGACAGGGAGGCCTGGCGTGCTGCAGTCCATGGGGTTGCAAAGAGTTGGACACGACTGAGCGACTGAACTGAGCTGAACTGAATGATCAGTTATACTGAGCATCATTTCATGTGACTGTTTGCCCTTTAAAAAAAATTGGAATATATTTGAGTTATGCCCTTATTATTAATAAGTGAAATATAATTATAGATTTTTCTAATTTGCTGTAAGACTTTAGGCAAGTCACTTATCCTCTCTGAACTGTCGTTTGTCACCTAAGTCAAATGAAAGGTTTGGGTTATATGTTCCCTAAGGTTTTTCTGTAAGCTTGGTGTTTTTTTGAGATTGGACCTTAACCTCAGTAGACATACAGATCATATCAGAAACATATTCTTTCCACACATAATACAAATTCACAACTTGAGCCAAATCTCTTTAACTTACACAGAATTTGTAAAAATTCCATCAGACTTTGACAGTAAATATTATTCCTGGTGGGCTGCCATCTATGGGGTTGCACAGAGTCAGGCATGACTGAAGCGACTTAGCAGCAGCAGCAGCTATTACAACAACAGGAAACAATATACATAGAGTGCTTTTAATAAACAAAATTATTTTATTTCTGTTAGGTGTAACAAAATTCAATTTTATCACCATAGCCTCTTCCAGGTCTAACCCTTTGTGCTTGCTGTTTATATAGCCCTAGTCAAGTGTGATAGGATAGAAGTCCTTAGGGAACCTACCTATTTTAAAAACTTATGTAAACATACATAATGATTCTGTCAACCATTATGTATAACTAGATATTTTTAATGTGCTTTGGAATATTTTAAAATAGTAAGCAATCTTGATCTGTTTAATATTAACATATTTAACCTCTCTAGGAAAATCAAAGAACTTTCTTAAATTAAGGGAAAGTTCAGTATAGTCCTGTTCTGAATGCTCTTAGTGCCAAAATCCCCAGCTACTGGATACAAAGGAGGTTGATAAAAGATAATTTAATTTTTTAGAAGCCAAGAGGAGTACATGAAATCACAAACTAAGGCAATCAGTATAGAGAATGTTTGAGTTTTGCTACAAGATCCAGAATTTATTTACACACACACACACACACACACACACACACGTGTGCGCACACACAATAGTTTAGTTTCCCATCCTCAGCAAATCAAACGTAAAGCTCTAGTTTCTCCTATCTCACCCTGCATGTGCGGAAGCGTATGTGTGTGCTTTGCATATTCCCTCTCTCGTTTTGACTGGCTGCCAAAGTTACTCCTATTTTATGAAGCATGGAGAGTGGTATGATAAGAGTTCCTTGTTCCATCATTTCTCTATGCTGGAGAGAGAGATGGCTTTCTCTTTTCCTTCTTGTTCATTAACGATGAACAAAGCTGAGACTAGTTCTTTTTTTTTTTTCCTTCTCTATCTTAGGAATTTCTCACATTACTTGACATGCATGTCTATATGATAAAGACTCGCCAGGGCCTTCTTATCCTGCTGGTATGCTTCCTGAGCAGTCTTGGCTCATCAACTGGGAGGAAAAGCTCTCTCTGTCTTTTTTGTAGAATAAATATTTAATCTTAAACTAAAGGAAAAAACACTAGGATCTAAGCCTCCACTAATCCTGACAGTGTTCTTTTTTCTCTTACATTCAGAATGTGGACCTCAGTTGTAACCCTTTCTACATTCTGTCCCTGAACAGAAAAGAGTGTAGAGATGTGTTAAATCTGTGACTGAAGCAAGTTGAGGTTGGTGACTCCACCCCAACATTTCCCCTGTGCTTAGAGATAGAATTGGTGATTGGAGATGTAGACTCGGCCTTAACTAACTCAAGGTATGATGTCAGCTCACTACTCACTCTCAGCACTTTCTTCACTTGGCTTCCGGCTCACCATAACTCCTGCCTTGTCTTTCAGAGTGCCCTTCCTCAGTCCCTTTTGCTTGTTTCTGTTCACCTCTGGTGCCTCTTATCACTGAAATATGTCAACTGTCCGTCTTTGAAGTCCTGATTTTCCCCTCTCACCCTCCTGGTGATTCCAGTCCTGTGGCTTTAAATATATCTCTACTTGGAAGATTGCTCTCACTTTTATATCCAGCACAAGACTCTTTCCTAAATTCCAGGTTCATACATCCATTCACATGTTTGGCATCTCCACTTAAACACCTAAACGACATTTTGATGGACAAATCTCAAACCAAATTCTGATTTCTCCACAATAATTCCCAACTTTATAAACCACAAATCTACCTTTGCAGTTGTTGGGGATACATCCCTTGGTATTAGTGTTGACTCTTCTTTTTCTCTTATAGCTCACATTCAGTCCATCATCAAACCATGGCATTCAGTAATCAGGAAAGATGGAAATCCCATACTCTCACACCACATTTGTAATACCAAGCTCAGCCTTGTCCAAACCACTCACACCACCTACCTGCATTATTAAAGAAACCTCCCCAACTGGTTTCTGTTCTTCTGCCCTCATTCCCCTCTATCTGCTTTGAATTTAACAGGTGTCATTCTGTGAGATGTAAGACCTCATGCTGCTTCTTGATCAAACCCCCCTCACCACCCCATGTATTTGTGGCCCATTTGAAAGAAAATCTGAAACCTTTCAATGATTTACAGGGTCCCACACACCACGCCCCTCCCAACCACTTCTCTGAATTTTTTTCCTAGGACTTCTTCCTCTCCAGCTCATGCTTTTCCCCCCTCCTTGAAAGTGCTAGGGACAGCCTCTCTTCAGTGCTTTGCTGTTGCTGATCCTTCTCCCTGGGTTGTTTTTCTGCTGGATATTCACCTCGCCTGCTCTTCCATCTCCTTCAGGCCTTTGTGCAGTGGTCCCCTTTCAACGAGATCTTCCTTGACCACTTTATTTAAAACTGCACCATGCCCAGCACTTCCTAACCCCCCTAGAATGCCTACTCCATGGGTGGAAGGATTGCTATCTGTTTTATTTGGGCTTTATCCCCAGTGCTCAGAATAGAACCCAACAGAAAATTGTTCCTCCTTAAGCATTTTTATTTTTATTTTTGAATTAAGGAGAATAAAAGCTGGACAAGCTATGGTCCCTCTCTTCTCTTATCTGCCACCTCAACTGTCTGTAATCATTCCCACTCCTCTGAAAGTTCTTTTACATCCTGAAATATGATCATGTATTTTGAACCCTCAAGCCCTTTATCTGAACCACTTTATACCCCCTCAGTCCCTCATCTGATTGGAAATGTTTTCTTCCACAAGTGACAGGAATCACTGAGGATAAGTTTAAAAATGAATGCTTGCTAAGCACTGATTCAGGAAGCCAACGATATAAGGGCTCTAAGAAGGTTGACTTCATGATTCCGTTGGCCTGTACCACATGGTCACAGGATAGCTGCAGCAGCTGCCATTTACACAGCAACTTTCAGAGACATAAAGCAGTCTTCCACATGAAGCAGACAGGATCTTTGTGCCTCCCTCTAAACAGATAGCTTCTCTGGTGGCTCAGCGGGTAAAGAATCCGATTGCAATGCAGAAAACACAGGAGATGCGGGCTCAATCTCTGGGTTGGGAAGATCCTCTGGAGGAAGAAATGGCAACCCCCTTCAGTATTTTTGCCTGGAAAATCCCATAGACAGAGGAGCCTGGTGGGTTACAGTCTCTAGGGTCACAAAGAGTCAGATATGACTGAGAACTCATGTCTCTGCCTAAACAGATAGCAAGAGACTGTTTCTAGAATGCCATTGTCCCCATGGTAGACTTGAATCCTACATCCAACCTCTCTGAATCAAAAATAAAACAAAACGGGGTGGAGGGGAGGAAAATAACTTTTTGGTTGGCAGATAGTGTCAGCCTTACCATTTCCCCCTCTCTGACTCCTTTTCCTTCTTGGGTCTGAACTCAGATATCATTTCATGCTGAAAGTCATTTCTGATCAACATTTTCCTATTACAAGTCTGAGATAAATGCTATATCTTAGATTTCACATATCTCTGAAGTTTTCTTACAGTAGCATTTTCATTCCACTCTATAAGTCAGCATTCCTTGTATGCCTCCCCCATCTGCACACACACACACACACACACACACACACACTCACACTCACAAACACATTATAAACTCCTGGCTAGAGGAACCAGCATAAGAAAAGATTGAGACCTCAGGACAGACACTATATTTTTCATTTTTCTCGTTCACTTTTGAATTCCAGCATCTAACACCTATCTATGAAGTGAATGAATACATCCATGAATGATTCTTTTTTTTAATGGAGGGGCTTTCTCTTAATGGTCTTTAACATCAATTTTGTATTAAGTCAATGTTTCCAGGATTATTTCAATCTATATATATATCCTAACCCAATATTTAAACTTTTATCATCCCCAAACTTCCTCTCCTCTTTTTTAAGGACTTGAAAAAGCCCTTAAAACTCACAGTTAAGTAATTTAATGCATGTAACTAAATTCTTAGGTGTCATCCGATCACTGTTCAGCACAAGTAGGGAAATCAGGTAAGGCATAGGCACAACTCTCAGGATGTAGGTAAAGAGATAAAGCTAAATATCATGTGTTTTCAAGTTATCACCACAGATATTCTGTCCTCACTATAAATGAACCAAACTTTCCCTTGGACTAAGCAAAGGCAGGAGTAAGGAATCTCAGTGTTTTCAAGGACGTGTGCTCAATACTAGTGATGGAGAAAGACAGTGTGTTTACCCAGGACACAGGATGATTACCACCAGAGCAGGCAGCAAGCGCTCGAGGAGGTTCAGGGTACGTGCCCTGGTGACACCTGAGCTCATCCTCCAAACTCTAGTTTACAAATCATGTGTTATTGGGCACATTGGTTCATCACCCAAGCCTCAGCTTCATTGTCTGTGAAACGGGGATTATACACACTACCTCTACAGGGACTTTTTTGAGCTTCAAATTAGATACTGTGTGCAAAATGATTAGTTCTGTGTTTGGCACGCTCCCTGTTCTCAATGAGTCCTAGAATTTATTATTGTCATTATTATAAACAAGGTGCTATTATATCATAAATATAGAGTGATTGACTATACAAAATTATGCATTAAAGTAATTGTAGCAAATTACTTTAAATCGACGTTTTCTGCTTCTAACGGTTGGCAGCGGCGTACTGTTTCTCCTACTTGTGGATTCAGCTATACAAAGAACTGGCCCACTGCAAAGTGCAAAATGAGCAGAACTTTCTACTGGGTCCTGCTTTCTCTGGTTTCTTGTGCATTCGTTACTTCATTTAACTTGCCTCTTTCCAGAGACATGCACTATTTTGTTATTTCAGCCTCTCCTTTCTGGTAGTTGTCACTTTGAGGTGAGATTCCAGGAGTTTTAAGTCAGAATACCTTTAGGTATAGACGGTGTCTTTGGGTTCAATTGGCACAATCCTGTCATTGTATGGAAGAGAAAATGAACCTTGATGTGATTGGTTTGAAATTGCAGAGCTGTTTACTAGAGCTAGAGTTGAAACACAGGTCATTGCAATCATATTTACTCCATACCTTATGCTGCCTCCTACCAAATTATTCATGGGAGCAGAGAGTAGAAACGGGGAGGTAGTGCTTTGTGTAAGAATACTGCAGGACCAGGGCATTTTCAGGTATTTCTGACATGCAGGGGGTAAAGATAATATTAGATGGGCAACTGGGTCTTAGATATTCTTGTCATGAACTGTTCTTTTTTCCACTTAAGACAGAGTCTGTGCCTCAGTCGGCCATCTATTGAGAACAAATTTTTCTTCTAAGCAGAGAAAGACAGATTCTTTACCATATGAGCCAACAGCAAAGCCCAATGTATGCCATAAATTAGTCAATTTTACAGTAGGTTAGAAGTTCATAAATGCTATTATAAGAAAGGAAAAATAGAGCCGTGTAAGGGATTAAAAGGGCAAGGGGTGGAGAATTAAGACAGCATTAAATCACGTGGTCATCATGGGTGCTGGGAGGATGCACAGGAGCTCTAGGTATAGTTCCTAGTCTCACAAAACTCCCCTTTAAACATTTTATTTAACACCCTTTTCTGGACAGCTTGTTTCTCAAAAACATGTTTGAAAATAAAGATTACACGAGAAAGCATGCAAATATATATGAATATGTAACTCATAACTAGAGGAAGGACCTTAAAGATAATCTATTTAATCCTCCAGCGGCATTTGAATCTCTTTTATGGCAGCATTATGAGCTTAGATCAAATAATAGGTGAGAACAATTAGAAAGTTCATGAGTCAATGATTTGTTTACACACCTCTTATGAAGGCTAATTATTTGTTAGCTAAAACACAGACTCCATTTTAGTTAGTGAAGCCAGCATAAGAAAGGATTAGCTGAGATCCTGAAACCCTTCTGTTGTAGGAAAACTGGCAAGAAACTAAATGTAATGGCTAAAATTCTAACCTTTGACTTGTTGCCATAAAAGGCATTAGTAGCCCTAGTTTGTTTGTCTTTCTCTCTCTTACACACACACACACACACACACACACACACACACGGATGCACGCACACCCCTCCCCCAAGCAGTTAATCAGATCTTTATACAGTAAAGACCTGAGTTGCTTTTTTAAAAACTACCACCCTCATCATATTTAATAGTTCCTAATTTCCAGCCCTAGACTAGACTGGTCTTTTGAGTTGCCACACAGAACACAGGATGCCTAATTGAGTTTGAATTTCTAATAAAAATAACAACCATTTTTCCAGTGGAAATATGCCCTCAGTGTTGTGTAGAGCACATTTATAACAGAAATCACTTTTTTTTTTTTTTTTTTGCTTACCGAAGATTCAAATGTAACTAGGTATCCTGTATTTATATTTACAGAAATTGGCAATCCTGAGTCTTAGGTTCTCCAGAGAAAATTTTGGCCAGACAGGTTTTTTTTTTTTTTCCCCCTTTCTTTGAGCTCTGAACTGTATGGTTAAGCAACCCTGAGAGATAATAGTATATGACTGCCCATGCTTCAAGCATTAATTTATGTATTCTTCATGCAACATTATTTTCTCATGGCACGATGCTACGTAAAAAGGTAAATGTATCTGGTGTAATGGTAAACTAAATAGATCTGAACCTTGCCCTCATTTAACTTACAATCTAATAATTAAATTATTGTTATCTATTAGGAAAATACTCCACATGGGGACAGATACCTATATCACCAATATGGGAACGTGTCAATACACAGTGTAAGCCAATAAACACTGTGCTAGCATCCGGGGAGGAGGAAATGGCAGCCCACTCCAGTGTTCTTGCCTGGAGAGTCCCAGGGACGGAGGAGCCTGGTGGGCTGCCGTCTACGGGGTCGCACAGAGTCGGACACGACTGAGCGACTTAGCAGCAGCAGCATCCAGTGTGTAAGTGATGGGTGGGAAGTCTTTTAAAGTAGTGGTTTCCAAACACCTGTACTGATTTTGCATCAGTAATGGACCCAGTGCTGGACATTTTCAGCACTTTGCTTGTCAAACATCGTGCCCAGCATTTCATTTAAAACTCAAAGCAGCACTAAAAGATAAACCCAATTATCATCTCCATGTTACTAATAAGGAAGATGGAGATGATAAAGGTAAATGAATTGCCCAAATGTGTATAAACAGGATGTACTAAAACTGAAATTTCAACAGAAATCTGACGGTTCAGAATAGATGCTCTTAATCTCTGTGTTCTGCTGTTGAAGAACAACTTAGGAAATCTGCTAAATCATATAGATCCTTGAGTCTCTGAATCCATAAGTTTGGAGTAAGATTGAGGAATATATTTTGGACAAGCTCCCTCGGTGAGTCTGATAACAGCAAGATCTGTGTCTCTTCATTATCAGAGAAATGCAAATCAAAACCACAGAGTTTTGTGCAGGTTTGTGAGATGCAGGTTTTCTGACCTGCATCTCACGCAGGTCAGAATGGCTGCTATCAAAAAGTCTACAAACAATAAATGCTGGAGAGGGTGTGGAGAAAAGGGAACCTTCTTATACTGTTGGTGGGAATGCAAACTAGTACAGCCACTATGGAGAACAGTGTGGAGATTCCTAAAAAAACTGGAAATAGAACTGCCATACGACCCAGCAGTCCCACTGCTGGGCATACACACTAAGGAAACCGGAAGGGAAAGAGACATGTGTACCCCAATGTTCACTGCAGCACTGTTTACAATAACCAGGACATGGAAGCAACCTAGATGTCCATTGGCAGACGAATGGATGAGAAAGCTGTGGTACATATACACAATGCAATATTACTTAGCCATTAAAAAGAATGCATTTGAATCTGTTCTAATGAGGTGGATGAAACTGGAGCCTATTATACAGAGTGAAGTAAGTCAGAAAGAAAAACACCAATACAGTATACTAATGCATATATATGGAATTTAGAAAGTTGATAACGATGACCCTATATGTGAGACAGCAAAAAAGACACAGATGTAAAGAACAGTCTTTTGGACTCTGGGAGAAGGCGAGGGTGGGATGATTTGAGAGAATAGCATTGAAACATGTATGTTATCATATGTGAAACAGATTGCCAGTCCAGGTTCGATGCATGAGAGAGGGTGCTCAGGGCTGGTGCACTGGGATGACCCTGAGGGATGGGATGGGGAGGGAGCTGGGAGGGGGTTTCAGGATGGGGAACACATGTGCAGCCACGGCTGATTCATGTCAATGTATGGCAAAAACCACTACAATATTGTAAAGTAACTAGCCTTCAATAAAAACAAATAAAGTAATTAAAAAAAAAAAAAAGATCTGTGTCTCACTTATTTGCACTATCGTTATAACCTAATCTAGCCAAAACAACCTGGAGCACTTTTAAACTGTCAGTTCCTGAGACCCGGGCTGTGGGAGTTTCCTCTTACAAGAGGAAAGGCAGGAATGACGAGAGGAAGAGAGGCAGGAATGAGGGGCTGAGGAGAGCAAGTCCCCAGCATACATTCGCCCATCCTTTTTCCCAGACTGAATTTCTCCCAGTGCATGAACCCATTCCTCAGGTGACCTGATTCCAGCGTCCCTTCCTCCTGATCATGCACCTCTCCGATTTTGCCAGGTGAGTGACAATTTGGAAGAGATGCAGGTTTGATCCCTGGGTCCAGAAGATCCCCTGGAGGAGGGCATGGCAACCCACTCCAGTGTTCTTGCCTAGAGAATCCCACGGACAAGGAGCCTGGCAGGCCACAGTCCATGGGGTCGCTCAGAGTCAGACACGACTGAGGGGCTCGGCCCACATGAAGTGACAGTTTACCACTAAGCCCATGTTCTTTGCAGGCATGGCTTTTCCACAGAAGATTAGAAGGGAACTAGTTTGTTTACCACTAAGCCCATGTTCTTTGCAGGCATGGCTTTTCCACAGAAGATTAGAAGGGAACTAGTTTAAAACATCTGGGTTTGGCCTGAAGCATCCATTTCTTTTGCTAGATAGAGGCAGCACGCAGAGGGAGGGGCCAGGAGTGGAGACCGATGTGGCGGCGCTGACCCAGACTCCCAGGAGGAGGTGAGGATGGGTGACTGCAGAACTGGATGTGGCTGATGATGAGGTCCCAAGTAGCAGGAGGTGAGGGGGGGACCCACACTCTGATGAGAAAGAAAAGGGAATCAGCATTCCTTTGTTTCCTTTCTTTCTCCCCTTCCCTTCCCTCCTTCCCTGTCCCTCTTTCCTTCCATCCTTCCTTCCTTGCCTCTGACCCCTCCTCCTTTCCATCTTTCTTCCTTTATCAAAGAAATCTTTGTTAACGTGATTTATTATTAAAGTGTAATACCTACACAGAAAAGTGCACAGACCCCAAACGTACATCCTGATGATTTTTCACAAAGGCAGTACCACCAAGGAGCCAGCCCCCAGATGAAGGAGGGGAACCTTATCAGGACACTGAACTCTGACCCAACCCCCAGGTCCGTCCCTGTCCTCCCCCCGAAGCTCAGCATTGTCTTGATTCATATCACTAGGTATTATTGTTTTTCTGTTTTGAACTTTAACTAGAGGCAACGATACTCTGCGTACTGCTTAGCATATGGCTGATGTTGCCCAGTAGTAAGCTTGGGGGATTTGTCAAAATGGTTTCACGTAACAGTAAGTTGTTTTTTTTCATTCGTAAATGCTTCATTCTGGGCATGTATCAAAACATATTAATTCTACTAGTTATGGGCATTCAGCTTATTTCCAACTTGGAGATTAAGAGCCCTATGTGGCAGTGCTAATAGCCATTATGAATGGTTATGCTGTGGGCATTCTTAGACCTCTTTCTGGGGAAACATTCCTGTATATAGCTTTTGGGTATATGACCATGAAAAGGACCATGAGGTCATAGGGTAAGTATGTTCACTTACAGGAGATATTGTCAGGCAGTTTACCAAGGCGCCGGTGTTAATCCACAGCCTACTAGCAGTAATTAAGAGTTGTAGCTACTCTACATTCCCTTTTATTAAGGGTAGATCTCCATTAACCCATACAGTATTATTTACTGAAATGACCGTCTTTTCCCTACTGAATTTCTGTTTCACCTTTTCCTTAAGTGAAGTGAAAACATTTACTCAATGCATATCCACTGATACAGTTCTGTACTAAGTCCTGGTAACAGACAGAAGATGTTCATTGAGCATGTACTCTGATCTCAGTCCTGTACTGCAAATACCACAGAAACCATCTTTTCTACTCTAGCCTGCATTCGAGTTGGGGTGATGCATAGTAAACAGGGAGCCACCGAGTGAACCGTGTTTCATGGGATGCGTAGGAAATGAGAAGAAAGAGAATAGCAAAGGCGGCTGTGGTCTTAGAGAACGGAGGAAGAGCTGCATCGTGGGTGAGGTGGGAGAAGGGATCTCTGAGAGGTAAGAGTCAAACGGAGACCTGAAGGAGCATGCCAGCACTTCAAGGACAGACTTTTTATTCTGATGTGAGAAACATCAGCTGTATGGTAGCAGAAGCAGCACCTGACGTGGCTTCTGCTGGGATCTCTCTGCAGGTGAGTGTGGCAGAGAGGTGTGAAAGATGCAGGAAGCGGCCTGCCGAGGAGCAACAGGCAAGCCTGGGGTCAGCTAGGGTCTGTGCCTTACGGTAAAGGTTTCTGTTTTCTTATCAGGGTGCCACGGAGAGCCACTGGTGAGCTTTAATGGACAAAATGACACTCTAACTTACATGGTTTTATAGAACAAAACAACAACAACAACAAACATTTTGTTTGAGGAAGTGAAGCAAAGCAAAGGAAGGAGTAGGGATTCTGCAGTGGAAGACTCAGAGTAGGCACAGAGCAGGGTCTGATGGGAACCACGTATCTCATTCTCAATTTCGCAGCTGAGAGCTTTGTTTTCTATTTGGTGAAGAGCCCCGCCTTTTTCTTGGCTGTAAGGAATCTGAGCATTGGCAGTCCCTTCCAACCAATCTGGTAGGTCATTCCATCTGATCTGTCATCTTACCTATTTGCTCACTGTGTTAAATCCTGCCTCTCCAACTCACTTACCCTGTAAGGGAAAGGACACCTTTTATCTCTATATTCTTCAAGATAGAAAGCAGAAGACATAAATGGAGGGGGAGGAGGAATGGTAGAGATAATGATTTCGATTCTGGCATTTGAAAACCATGAACTTTATGGGACACTCTAGCGATGCCTCTGAGAAGGGACGGACATCTGGGTTTCACATCCTGAGCCTGCCAGGGTACTTCTTACTGTGGCTGAGAGAATGATGGGTTTGGTGTTAACGGGCAGAACTCTTTGGGGTTGTCATTTCACCCTTGCCATTTGCTCTGTGGAGCCTCGAGTCACATCTTTCTGGGCATCAGTTTTTTCACCTACAAAAGGGGGATTGGCTCTTCCCTTAGTGCCTGCGTCTCAACATTAACTTCAGGATGGGATGAGCTGTTTTATGCGTAAAGGGTGGAATGCCTTTCAACAGAAAGGACTTGTTAATATATTCAGGATTCTTTGATCCACTTGCGGCCTTCTGCCCACTAATCTCTGCCATTACCGTCAGGGTTGTCACTCTGTGCTCATGTATGGCGGGGAGTTTAATTCCCTGGGGATTGGCAATTATACTGTATTAAAGGCTTTCTTTTAAACAAGATGCTTTCCTGCCAGCCATCCTTGGATGTCTGTTAGGACAAGAGCCTTGCTTCATCGGCCACTAGATGGCGCCGGAATTCCTCTCTGCCTTTTCCTCCTCCCTATCACCGCCTCTCCAGCTCCCACCCATGCTACAATTTGCATCTACGCAGGCTCCACTGGGGTTGAGATGAATTTGTTTGCTGGGAAAATCGTTTCTCCCTCAGGAATCTGTGGGACAGAAAGTGCCTCGTGGCCTCAGCTGTTGTGGAACTTTCTCTTCCCTTGGCCTTGCATTGATTTACCTCCACATAGTCTCCCAATACACTCCAAACTCTACCCTTAACCGGAGTTTAGGAGAAGGGAAAAAATGAGGACAGTGGCTTTTGGGAGTTCTCATATCTCTGGGAACCCTATTCCTGGGGCCAAATAACACACCACTTCTGTTTATATACACGATGCTTGATGCACGCCAAGCTGTTCCTAATGAAGACATTATCTGTCTTCTCTTCCCATCCCGAAGCACCAGGAGAGAATTCTCCCATATTGTTACTGCTTCCTTTCCAGGTGGCCAGAGAAACCCTTCCCAGGATTTTCTCCCCTTGGGATTTGTAGTCATTAGTTAGGCCAGGTGAGTCTCCTCCAAAGAACACATTCATTCTTCAAGCAGCTCAACCCAGCCAGCTTTCCCTCCTACTGGTAACACAGGGTCTCTTTTGCTCCCTCTCATTCAAAGATCACAGGATCGCAGCACTTCACAGATGGCAGGGCAGAGAGAGCTTTGCATATCCTCCCGTGCCATGACTCTCAAACTTCAGCATCGGAACCACCAGGAAGGCTAGCTAAAACACAGACGGCTTTACCTGGCCCAGAGTTTCTGATGGGGTGTTTCTGGAGGGGGGCCCAAAAATGTGCATTTCTTGCAGCTTCCACACCAGTGCCCATGCTGTAGTTCTGGGGACCACAGTCTAAGAACCATTGGTCTACTTGCAATCCTATTGTTTCACAGCCTTGGAAACTGAGGCTCAATGAAACAAAATGATTGCTCAAGGCCACAGAGCAAATTGAAATGAGCTAGGAATTCAGGAAGGCTTCCCAGGTGGTACAGTGGTAAGGAATCTGACTGCCAGTACAGGAGAAGCAAGAGACGCAGTTTTGATTTCTGGGTTGGGAAGATCCTCTGGAGTAGGAAATTGCAACCCACTCCGGTATTCTTTCCTGGAAAATTCCATGGACAGAAGAGCCTGGTGGGCCACAGTTCATGGGGTCACAAAGAGTCAATACGTGACTGAGCACACACACATAGAGAAATTCAGGAGTCTCTTAAGCAAAAACAGTTTAAGTCCTCATTCAAATTGGAGCTGGTTAGAAATTTCCCTCCGTACTCTTTATGGAGAAAGGATTTGTTGAGCAAATTTACAGAGGAAATCAGATTGTAGGGGAAATGTTTAATCTGTATTTAATCACTTAAAATAGAGTTCTATTATTTTTGAGTTTGAATTAAAGCATGAACTAGGAGGAACCTGTTTCCAAGTAAAGGGACTGACGTGTTAGAGTTGCCACGATGGTGATATTCTATTGGCCACTGCTCTTAGGCATAATTCCAGGGAGAGGTCCTCCACTGACTGACTCTCTTCCAACTATTTGTCTGCACGTACTCTACCTTCACCAAATCAGAATTTCTTCCCTCTAATAATTTGAACACATTGCCTTTATTAAGAGAGCCAAATGCAAATGGACTAATTCAATCTTCACTTAAAGAGGTTTACTCTAATAAATTTCCCAAAAGTATGGTTTACCTAGCTTTTGTAGTAAATGGCATGTTTTTAAGTGTGTGTGTGTAGTTATTTTAGTAATAACATGTATAGTTATGGATTTCCATATATCCTTCACTATCTCCCAGAGTTTACTCAATGGACATGAGTTTGAGCAAACTTCAGGAAATAGTTCAGGACAGGGAAGCCTGGTACGCTGCAGTCCATGGGGTCTCAAAATGTCAGACGTATGACTGAGCAACTGAACAACAAAAAACATACTTGTAGAGTTCTATGTACCTCTATCTTCTACTGAGGCCAAGAGATACTGATTTTCAGGTCATGGTAATAATATTAAGTTCCATTTAAAATGCACTGTATGAAAAATGAGAGTTAATTTAAACTGAGCAGTATCAACTGAGAAAAGGAGAAGGAGTATGCAAATGTGGCCAAACTCACTCAGATCATATTTGAATGAGTAAAGTTTGATATACACCATGAAAGTTTCCAGCCCCCAGCTGAAACTCACACTCTTCATGGTTAGGGGTGTTGAAGGAGAGGTTGAGTAACTTGGGTGGAGACGATGGAGGAATTCCTATTTTAGAGGACTTAGAGGTGACCGCTCGCCACTTCTCACTGTGAAACAAAGGGGGAAAAGAAGGATATATCCATGTGAATGCAGAGCTCCAAAGAATAGCAAAGAGAGACAAGAAAGCCTTCCTCAGTGATCAGTGCAAATAGAGGAAAACAACAGAATGGGGAAGACTAGAGGTCTCTTCCAGAAAATTAGAGATACCACGGGAACGTTTCATGAAAAGATGGGCACAATAAAGGACAGACATGGTATGGACCTAACAGAAGCAGAGGATATGAAGAAGAGATGGCAAGACTACACAGAAGAATGTACAAAAAAGATCTTCAAGACCAAGATAATCATGATGGTGTGATCATTCACCTAGAGCCAGACATCCTGGAATATGAAGTCAAGTGGGTCTTAGAAAGCATCACTACAAAAAAAGCTAGTGGAGGTGATGGAATCCAGTTGAGCTATTTCAATTTGTAAAAGATGTTGCTGTGAAAGTGCTGCACTCAATATGCCAGCAAATTTGGAAAACTCAGCAGTGGCCACAGGACTGGAAAAGGTCAGTTTTCATTCCAATCCCACAGAAAGGCAATGCCAAAGAATGCTCAAACTACCGCACAATTGCACTCATCTCACACGCCAGTAAAGTGATGCTTAAAATTCTCGAAGACAGGCTTAAATAATACATGAACTGTGAACTTCCAGATGTTCAAAATGGTTTTAGAAAAGGCAGAGGAACCAGAGATCAAACTGCCAACATCCACTGGGTCATCGAAAAAGCAAGAGAGTTGCAGAAAAGCATCTATTTCTGCTTTCTTGACTATGCCAAAGCCTTTGACTGTGTGGATCACAATAAACTGTGGAAACTTCTGAAACAGATGGGAATACCAGACCACCTGACTTGCCTCTTGAGAAACCTGTATGCAGGTCAGGAAGCAACAGTTAGAACTGGACATGGAACAACAGACTGGTTCCAAATAGGAAAAGGAGTATGTCAAGGCTATATATCGTCACACTGCTTATTTAAATTATATGCAGAGTACATCATGCAAAATGCTGGACTGGATGAAGTACAAGCTGGAATCAAGATTGCCAGGAGAAATATCATTAACCTCAGATATGCAGATGACACCACCTTTGTGGTAGAATTTGAAGAAGAACCAAAGAGCCTCTTGATGAAAGTGAAAGTGGAGAGTGAAAAAGTTGGTTTAAAGCTCAACATTCAGAAAACTAAGATCATGGCATCTGGTCCCATCACTTTACAGCAAATAGATGGAGAAACAGTGGAAACAGTGGTTGACTTTATTTTGGGGGACTTCAAAATCAGTGCAGGTGGTGACTGCAGCCATGAAATTAAAAGACACTTACTCCTTGGAAAGAAAGTTATGACCAACCTAGATAGCATATTTAAAAGCAGAGACATTACTTTGCCAACAAAAGTCCATCTAGTCAAGGCTATGGTTTTTACAGTAGTCATGTATGGATGTGAAAGTTGGACTGTGAAGAAAGCTGAGCACTGAAGAATTGATGCTTTTGAACTGTGGTGTTGGAGAAGACTCTTGAGAGTCCCTTGTACTGCAAGGAGATCCAACCAGTCCCTTCTAAAGGAGATCAGTCCTGGGTGTTCATTGGAAGGACTGATGCTGAAGCTGAAACTCCAATACTTTGGCCACCTGATGTGAAAAGCTAACTCATTTGGAAAGACCCTGATGCTGGGAAAGATTGAAGGCAGGAGGAGAGGGGATGACAGAGGATGAGATGGTTGGATGGCATCACCAACTCAATGGACATGAGTTTGGGTAAACTTCAGGAGGTGGTGATGGACAGGGAGGCCTGGTGTGCTGTGGTCCATGGGATCGAAAAGAGTCAGACACCACTGAGCACTGAACTGAACTGAGAGGTGACCACCAGTACTGAAAGTTGATTTTCCTTACTACTCCATTAATCTGTCAAGTTATGCCAACATCCATAATTTTGGATATATTATTCTACTTTGGGTGGGGTTCTATCTTCTGTGGGCACAAACCCACCCTTTCCTAAAAATTTAGTCCACATGACATGCAACCTTCCCTGAAGTTCTCATTTCATCTCCTCCTCCTTCTGTTCTGTATTCTTTTGGGTTCTATGCTCTGCAACTTCATACTCTTATTGATCCAGTCAACATTTATCAAATTCTTACAATGGAGCAGATACTGGCCATTAATGGTTGACCTTGCCATTGGATGACCTTGCCATTGGGTGAGTTCACATATCAGACAGAAGGGCAGATAAGCAAACCAGTGGCACTGTTTTGAGCTGAACTGTGGGTCCTCTAAATTTGTATGTTGAAGTCTTAATTTCCAGTGCCTCAAAATCTTAATGTATTTGAGATGAGACCTTTTAGGAGTTGCAGTGAGGTTATATGGGTGGCCACTAATCCAATACGACTGGTGCACTTATAAAAAAGGGAAGATTAGGGACAACCATTTGAAGACACAGAAAGGAGGTGGCTGCCTGTAAGCCAAGGACAGAGGTCTTAGAAGAAACCACATTTGCTGACACCTTGATCGTGAACTTTCAGTGTCCAGAAATTGGAGAAAACAAATCTCCACTGCTCAAGTCACCCGGTTTGTGGTTTTTTGCTAGGACAGCCCTACAATGCTAATATATATAGTGAGGTCTGTGTGCTCAGCGAGGAAAACCGGTGTAAAATCTCTTCATAGAGAAAGAGCCAGGGATACTCTCAAAGGGGAAGATGAGTTTATTAGGAACATGGGACGAAGGGCATTCTTAGAAACATGCAAAAGCCAGTTGTTTGTCCATCTGCTCTTATTCTACATCAGTGCACAATTGAAGCATTTTTTATAAAGGAAGTATTGGAAGGATCAGTTCAGTTCAATTCAGTCAGTCGTGTCTGACTCTTTGCAACCCCATGGACTGCAGCGCTCCAGGACTTCCTGTCCATCACCAACTCCCAAAGCTTGCTCAAACTCACATCCATCGAGTCGATGATGCCATCCAACCATCTCATCCTCTGTCGTCCCCTTCTCCTTCTGCCTTCAGTCTTTCCCAGCGTAAGTCTATCAATGGGATAAGATGAAGGTGAATTAATAGATTTATAGAAAATTACATTATAAAGCTTAAGATACATTTGCTATCTGTTGTTAAGTCAATGGTGTCCTATAGCCTACAGAGAAAAGTGCTAGCATTCTGCCAGATGAGTTCAGGAATTAAAAATCAAACAAAAAAATAAATATAGGCAAATAGCATTTACTAGCCATTTATCACAGAAAAGGCGATGGCACCCCACTCCAGTACTCTTGCCTGGAAAATCCCATGGATGGAGGAGCCTGGTAGGCTGCAGTCCCTGGGGTTGCTAAGAGTCAGACACGACTGAGTGACTTCACTTTCACTCTTCCCTTTTATGCATTGGAGGAGGAAATGGCACCCCACTCCAGTATTCTTGCCTGGAGAATCCCAGGGATGGGGGAGCCTGGTGGGCTGCCATCTATGGGGTTGCACAGAGTCGGACACGACTGAAGCGACGTAGCAGCAGCTGCAGCAGCAGCAGCCATTTATCATGTAAAAATCATTCTGGTGACTGGAGTGATGCTTTAAAGAAGAAATAAAGAAAATAATGGCAATAGAAGGTGGTCTGATAAAGAAAGGCTGTATTGTATGTATGCACTTGGCTGAAGCTTAGTGAGGGCGTGGTCCATTTTTCTCCTATTTGCTATTTAGTCTCCTATACCTAGCATAGTCTTTGGAACTTGAGAGATTCTAAATAAATAGTTTTTGAGTCAATTTATGAATGAATATTAGAAATCTGAATTATAAAATAATAAGGCCTATGCTTCTATTTGGGTTTTGGTATAATTTTATTACAAAGTGTTAAGTGGGTTAGTGGATATAAGATTTTCTTCTGCATGATAAAGATATTTGAGGAGAAACATTACAGTCAAGATAGTTTTATTGTGAAACAGTACATGTATAATAGTTAAAAGCATATATAGAACCAGGTTCTAATCCGGCTCCCCCAGGACCTACTCAGTCTCTTTGAGACTTATTCTCTCATGTGCCAAAATAAGGTCAATCTGGTGGTTTTATATATATTCTGAATTAAAGAAAAAACAAGCACCCTTGCTGTTCATGATTTTTTTAAATACAAGACTATATGAAGAAGAGAATAAAATAACTTTTTCTCACCCATCAAGTAATAAGCACTGAAAAGATTTTTGATATATTTCCTTTCAAGCTTTTTTCACATGTGTTTGTATATATTACAAATCTGGCATCGTTCTGCATTTTCAAATTGTACACAGTTTTGTCACCTCATGTTACATAGAGACTGTTTTCTTATGCCATTAAATATTCCTTGTAGGTACCATTTAAATGGCTCTGTAATATTCCGGACTATGTATTTATCATGATTTATTCAATATTCTCCTAATTTTGGTCATTTGGCTTGCTTCCAGTTTTCAGCATCAAGGGTTATATTGCTGTGAGCCTCTTGACACATAGAGTCACGTAAGAGAATCCTTAAGTCAATAGTGTCAGCTAATTTTAAGGCTCCTGATGTATATTGTTAAAATGTTTTTTTTTTAGTAAGTGTTGTGCTGTTTATATTCCTACTATATTTATTAGCTTTTGCTAGGTTATGCTGCAGTAAAAACAACATTAACATTTCAGATGTCCGTGGATTCAACAACCAAGGCTGATTTCCTGCTCACAGTATTCACGTACTGTGGATCAGTCTTGGCTCTTGTCTTTGTGTATCCTTTTTTCCTTTTTTTCTGGAATCCAGGATAAAGCAGCAGCTCTGCCTGGGGATGCTGGGGCATCTGGGAAAAGAGCAATGGTGCAAGTGCATGGTGCCTCTTGGTGCTGCCCACATAAAGAGCAGGCCAGTTTCCACACACCATTGGCCGCAGCAAGTCACATGGTCAGGCTCACCAAAATAAGATGAGAAAGATACTTCTCCCCCAGAAAACGGCATAGCCAGGAACCCTATTGATGGAATAAGTAGAGAATGGCAGCAAACATTTAGAACCAACAATGCAGTCTGCTAACATTGCAATAATTCTCACTTTCCTGCAGCCTCACTGATACCGAGAATGCCAGTTGCTAAATTTTAAATATTTGCACATTTGATCGGGAAAGGTGATAACATCTTATATTACTTCAAACATTTATATACTTATGAGACTCAGAATATATTCATGGTTTGTACCATAAGTTTGGTTTATTCAGGATCCTTGCCCTGTTTCTATCATAGTTTGTCTTTTGAAATAAAGTATTCATTTTTTTTATTATTACTATTAAGAACATCAAGACCTTACCCATCAAGGTTAGTGTGCTTTTTTTTCTGATTTTACCTTAAATTTATTTATATTACTTTTGATAAATGGCGCATTAAAATTCACATGTAGTCAAATTTATCATTTTTCTTTGTAATTTATTTCACCACTTTCTGCTTAGAAAGTGCTTTCATTTCCTAAAATCAGACTCATGTGTCCTATTCTTTCTTTTACAATGTTGTTTAACCCTTTAACCCATATATGTTTATTTTGCAGTTAGAGTATGGGGTGAGGATAAAAATTTGACCTTGCAGGAGTGAGTCAGCATATGAGTTATACCTTTCTGTGCTGTTATTTTCTTCTTTACCTTCTTAATTGGAAACAGAAGCACAAAGCAGAAAGCACACCGATGGGGGTGGGCAGGAGGGCCAACTGACCTGAATTTTAGAAATAGCTCTGAGATTAAATTGTCATATGAATTTTAAGCAATTCAAATAACTTTTCTGGCTCTCTATCACTTCGTCTGAAAAATGAAAACATTGGAGCTCAAAGAGCCCATGTATCCCCAAATGTCTCTGGCTCCTGTCTAGGTCTAGTGTATCACTGTTACACACCCTGTCATTGTCTGACCCTATGGCCGTGGTAGATGCAGCTAATGCAACAGGCCAGTTCTTCTTTCTGAGTTAAAACGATCAGAGAAATCTTGCAGAAACCCAAGAAGTTGCCAAATCAGATATCTGCTGAATAGATATTTGGATTGAGAATATCTGTTCTTGGATAATTATGTTTGTGCTGTTATGCAATTTAGTGTCTTTTCATCCTACTCATATCAAATGTTCTAACTCAACTCAATGGCCCTTTATTCTGTGTTCATATACATGTAAGTAGACCTTACATTTCTCCTGTAACTATGGACTGTGGGGGCTTCCCGGGTGGCGCAGTGGTAAATAATCTGTCTGCCAATGCAGGAGACACAAGAGACGTGGGTTTGGTCCCTGGGTCAGGAAGATCTCCTGGAGTATGAAATGGCAACTCATTCCAGGATTCATGCCTGGAAAATCCCATGGACAGAAAAGCCTGGTGGGCAACAGTCCATGGGGTCGCAAAGAGGCAGACAAGACTGAGCGACTGAGCACACACGAGCTATGGACTGCAAGCTACGTGTTAACAACGATGCCATTGCTGTTGTGCTCTGCTGTACTGTAAAGTGCCTTAGAACTCAGCATGGTCCCAACATTCTTTATGTGTGACAGACTAGAACAAACGATTCCAACACTCCTGAAAGTGAAGGCGTTGATCACTGAGTTTTGTCTGACCCTTTTGACTTCGTGGACTATAGCCTGCCAAGCTCCTCTGTCCATGGGATTTCCCAGGCAAAAATACTGGAATGGGTAGCCATTCCCTTCTCCAGGGGATCTTCCTGATGGAACCAGACCCAGGGATTGAACCCAGGTCTCCTGTATTGCAGGTAGATTCTTTTACCATCTGAGCCATCAACACTCTTAGTGTAATTAAAAAAAAAAAAGTGTTGGAATAGCTTATTCTAGTCTGACACACAAACACATACAACTAGCCATTCGTTTTCAGGTTAGCAGAGACAGAGTAGAAAACAGCATCAGGACCTATAGACTTCCAAACTCAGTTCTTTCAAATACAGTCAATCCCTTCTCCTATGAAGTTAACCATGAATCTCTCCATTCATATCAAGGCCTAGAGTGGTGAGCATTCCTCTTTAGTTGGCCAAGAGGAGAAATGAAACATTTACCTTTGTTTTCAATTGCTAGTAGCAAAAGGATATTAATATGGTCAAGATGGAGCATTACAATCAAAATTATTTAGCAATCAAAGGTGGCATAAATTAGAAGCATTTTCTTCCAGTGTGATTTAAAGAGTTAGCATTATGCCAGCCTCATAGAACATTCTGAGGGTGGGTTTATGGATGGATGGGGCAATATATCAAAAATAGCATTAAGGACCAATGAGTCAGATATGGCAAAAGGCCACTGTGGAGTAAATGAATGGCCATCCACAGAGGCTGTTCTCAGGGGGTGTTGAATCATTTTCCCTGATATATGTTAACACAGGACATGTATGGTTACAAAATGTTCAATATATAAGAATGTGTCGTTATGCTTTGTTTCAACTCTTTTGTTAATTTAGAAGTTTAAGGTTATGCCATCTACCCAATGTCACAGAGTGAGCCAAAGGAATAGCAGATGAATTAGTTATCTATTGTCATGTAACAAATTACCCCAAAACATAAAGGTTCAAAGCAACAGCAGACCTTTAATATTTATTACAGTTTGCATCCATGAGAAATCTTAGAGTTATAGGAGTGTTTCCATCACAGAATCTTTTATAAGGTTGCAGTCAAGATAGTTACTGGAATTATAGTCATCTGAAGCCTCAACTGGGTCTGAAGGATTTGCTTTCCAGGTAGCTACCTCCTATGTCTAGCAGATTGGTAATAGCTAGAGGAGGCCTCAACTTCATCCTACATGGTCCCCTCCATAGGCTGTTTGAACGTCCCCTTGTTATGGCAGCTGGTTTCTCCCAGAGTCAGCAATCCAAATTAGATCAAAGCCAAAATCCTAACATCTTTTGAGATTACATGTTAGCTGTCACCCAGTGCGATTTCTGTGACATCCAATTGCTTACAAAGTCAGCCCTACTTGATACAGAAGGGAACTGACTACACAAGTGCATGGGCATCAGGAGGTCAGGCTCATTGGAGGTTGAAGGGTTTAGAAGAATACCTAGCATATCATACTTTTACTAAGTTTTGTTTTAGGCTATTACTATTAATAGTAATTAATATCTCTATATTGGGTTTCCCAGGTGGCTCTAGTGGTAAAGAACCAGGCTGCCAATGCAGGAGACTTAAGAGATGTGGGTTTGATCCCTGGGTTTGGAAGATCCCCTGGAGGAGGGCATGACAACCCACTACAGTATCCTTACCTGGAGAATCCCATGGACAGAGGAGCTGGTGGGCTACAGTCCAAAGGGTCACAAAGAGTCAGACATGACTGAAGTGACGTAGCATGCATCA
This sequence comes from Bos indicus x Bos taurus, assembly GCF_003369695.1. Lineage (NCBI taxonomy): Eukaryota > Metazoa > Chordata > Mammalia > Artiodactyla > Bovidae > Bos > Bos indicus x Bos taurus. Next base: position 107,575,270 of record NC_040083.1, read on the forward strand.
CTGTATTCATATAGTGTAGCATCATAATTTTTAACGTTCATAGTTTATTTTTTGCCTGTTACTAGAGTTTAATTTTTGTAGGTTAAAGAAAGGAGATTAAAATAATTGGTAATAGAGTGGGAATCTGGATTCCTTGACTGTGGTCTTTATAACCAATGTAAGTTTTAAATCTACCCTTAAAAATTAGAAAAAAAAAGTTAAATATCAGTATCTTATTCATATTCAAATATGAATACAGACAGCATATTAAAAAGCAGAGACATTACTTTGCCAACAAAGGTCCGTCTAGTCAAGGCTGGTTTTTCCAGTAGTCATGTATGGATGTGAGAGTTGGACTACAAAGAAAGCTGAGTGCAGAATTGATGCTTTTGAACTGTGGTGTTGGAGAAGACTTTTGAGAGTCCCTTGGACTGCAAGGAGATGCAACCAGTCCATCCTAAAGGAGATCAGTCCTGGGTGTTCATTGGAAGGACTGATGCTGAAGCTGAAACTCCAATACTTTGGCCACCTGATGTGAAAAGCTGACTCATTAGAAAAGACCCTGATGCTGGGAAAGATTGAAGGCGGGAGAAGGGGACGACAGAGGATGAGATGGTTGGATGGCATCACCGACTCGACGGACATGAGTTTGAGCAAACTCCAGGAGTTGGTGATGGACAGCGGGGCCTGGCGTGCTGCAGTCCTATGGGGTCACAGAGTCGAACACAACTGAGCGACTGAACTGACTGATGAATAGGGAAAGAAGAATAGCATATGCAGATAACCATAATACATGCTATAGAGTAACAAGAAAGGTCACCAGAAACATTCTCAAAACATTCTGTGAGAGTTTGGGCATTTTGAAAATTGTGTAGAATGGAGAGAGACTTAAGGGAGAGAGGTCATTTCCATGAATTATTTAGAGATAATTAGATTTTAAAAAGAAAAAAACAATAGAAAAGAGGGAACAGAACAAGGTAAAATGTGATGGTGAGGAATCAGAGTACCTCTGGGACCAAGGGAAAAGCCCAGTTTCATTTGGCTGACACATGGATGGAGACGGTAACTGTGAAGTTTACTCTTTAGGTAACAGCAGAAACGCCCCAGGGGAGAATGGCCCGAGAAACAGTCATCAGGCGTTTTTACAAGTTGAACTAGAGGCATAAGAAAATGGATGTTAAGAGGTCAGTTAGGAGACAGTTGTACAAGGTACTTAAGTTTCAATGTGCATCTAAAAAAATAAGTGTCAAAGAATAAAAATAGCTTACTTTTTAATATTTTTAGTAGACAGCCTTATATTTTTAAGATCAAATTTGTAGCTTGGGGCATCTGAATGGGTGTGGGTGCTGAGGAGGAAGCATTAACCCAACATTCTTTCTACTAGAGCCAAATGGATTGGATTTAATTGATATGGTCTCTGTTTTCTTTCTTTATTCATTCAAGACCATTTTGTGAGTGACTGCATTGTTCTGGTTGCTATGAAAATTCTCTAAAGTGAAGATGAAGACTCAACTTATGCCCTATTCCTTTGCTTCCCTTAGGGAAGAATGTGCTCAGAAGAGGTGTTGAGGCTTGTTGCCTTTGCTCCCTGTCCTCCTGTTTGCTCTTGAATTCACTGCAGTGTGGTCTTTGTCTCCAGTGTTTTACTGAAGTTGTTTGTGCCAAGTTCACCAAGGATCTCCTGCATGGGAGCAAAGCCAATGGTCAGTTCTCAGTCCAGCTCTTCTTTCACAGAGATGTACCCAGTTCCTCTTTCACTCCTTCTTGTCACTTGTCATCTGACTTCCTTGACTCCTTTGCAGATTTTCCTTCTGCTATTACTACATAATTTTCTACTGGTTTCTGTTACAAAATTTATTTTAGTGGTTCCTCTTCTTCCTATTTTTTAAAGGTTCAAGTGTCTGAGGGCTCATCCTTCCCCCTTCTCTTCTGTGTCAGCACCGCTCTCTTGGCAATTCCGTGTAGTCACCTGGATTAAAATACTGTCTTGGTGTTAAGATGTCCAAATTTGTATTTTTTATTTTAGACTTTTCTCTTGTCCGCTTACTCATATATCTATCCATCTGCTTACTCATTATATCCATAAATCTAGAATTGATATTTCAAATCAGAAGTCCAAAACTGAACTAATCTTTTTTCCCAAATCTATTTTTGACATAGGCTTTCCCATCCAAGTTGGTGGTGTTTTCTTCCTTGTATTAATCCTTGGCTTCCTTCTCTTTACACCACCGCATTCAATAAATATATCACAGATTTCATTGGCTCTGCTATCACAATAAGTCCAAAATCCTTTCTACCATGCTGGTTTGTGTCCCCACATCACCACCTTTTCTCACTGGTATCACTGCCTTGCCTGCTGTATTTGCCCTCTCTTGCCACACCCAACCAATCTAAATTCATTATGATAGGAATAATTATTTGAAAATATAAGTCATAATAGGTAGCTTCATTGTTTAAAATACTGTATTGGTTCCACACTTCCCTCACTGAAAAATTAAAGTCCATTTAATCATCTACAAGGTCCTTCTAGTCTTCTCACTGTCAAAATCATATTATTCCCTAAGATAATGTTTTATCACTTCCTACTACTTTTATCCTTGCTCATTTTTCCTCTAGGTTGTCTGGCCGTTTAGCTGTTTGGCAACCCACCAAGAACTGTTCTTATCTCTCTCTCCTTTTGTTTTTATTTCATAGGTTATATGACCTTATGACATAATAGATATGTTTTTTAGTCACATAAATAAATGCATTCTAATGTCTCTTCACAGTAGAATGCATCCTTCATGAGGGCAGGGATCTCTGTCTTCTGTTGTTCCTATAGAAATATCTAGCACAAAGTAGACACTCAATACATAATAAGTGAATTGATAACACAGTGGGGAGACAGATATGTAAATAGAGCAAATATAATTATGACCAAGCACTGCTGTGACAATGAAGAAGCAGATCTCCTCCATTCCTGGGTAAAATATGTCCTTCAGAAAAGGGCTTATCTGAGTGAGTTACAAAAGTATTAATTTTGAAACTTTGATTGTTAAATTTTAATAAGAATATAAATCTCTGTCCTTTGTATCTGTCTTAAAATGGAGTTTCTGATGAAGAATAGAGGCCATGTTGAGGACTTTTCTTATCATCTGAGAGTTTACAACTTGAGGTTCAAACAATCTCACTTAAATTAAACCTTAATTAAATATGCTGTACATATAGTATTTTCCCATACCCACCTGCCAAAATTCTACTAATTCATCAAGGCTCAGATTAAATGCAATCTCCTCCAATAAACTCTACTTGCTTCTTACTAATCAGAAATAAGCCCTCCCTTTTACATGTATTGGCTGGCATCCAATTCTCCTTTCTAAATTATGAACTTATTTTGAGTACAGACCTTCAGACCTACCTTTATGTTCCTTACAGTTCACCGAGAAAGTCCCTGTATACAGTTGTAGTAAGAGGTTACACTAAATTATTTTTTAGAATCTTTCCAAACCTAATATTAGATTGGAAACACTCAATCTGGCTTCACTGATACATGTAGTTTTGGTGTACCGCCATAGGGCGTACAGAATTGAACCTATGAATTTGGTTTTATGGGCCTTTTCAACCAAGTTAAAAAATAAAAAGAGAGAGAAAAATCATTCAATGCCTCTTATTTCCAGGAAATTTTCTGGGCTTTTAACATATATAATCCCATGTAATAGACAAAATAGCACCATTGAGCAGGTATAATTGTCCTTTTTTGTTCTGCAAATGAGAAAATAGAGTCTCTTAAATGTTAAATGACATCTTGAAGGTCACACATCCTGTAAGTGACAGAGCTAGAGTTCTAACCCGGGTGTGTATTATTCCACTAAATCGAGGTGTACAAGGCAAAGGAAATGAACAAACGAGAAGCGATGGCACATTCAAAATGTTGAGGAAACAGCAGGCCGCAATAAAATGAATATGACGAATGTCACATTGGGGCATAGTTTGTGGAACTAATTCCACAGTGCCATAAACAATTGATTTTGGAAAGAGTTCACACTAAAGCTTTCAAGACGAGCTATTTTTGACTCTGTCTTGAGTAAAACATTGGTGCCATCAGTGGCATTAAAGGAGGTTGCAGTGCTAAGACAGGATGATAGTTCTATAATTAAGTTTGACATCTTCACTGGAGATCATATCAGGTATTGCTGGCTTGATGAACTTTAAGGAAAAAAAAAATAGTGAGCTAGAAACTGCCTGAAGGGAAAGTTATAAAATTAAAATCCATAGAATCCAAAGGAAATCAGTTTAAGAATAAATTATGAGAGTCCCTAAAGTTTTGTCTGCCACAGCACAACGAAAAAATAGGAGCTAAGAGAGCGATAATGGAGCCAGACTAGCTGGATGCAGGCAGAGAAGCTGTTTCAGTCCAAAGAATTCTGTTTTGAACAGTATAAGACTAGTCTACATAATTCCAACTATAAGAGATCTAAGAGAGAGAAAAATAAGAAAAGAGAAATCTTAAATAAAATTTAATATATATATATATATATATATTGTCTTGTAGTGACTTTACTGGTGGTTCAGTGGTAAAGAATCTGCCTTCCAATGTAGGGGATGTAGGTTCCATCCCTGGTCAAGATATAAGATCCCACATGCCACGGGTCAGTTAAGCCCTCCCACTACTACTAGAGAAGCCTGTGTGCTGCAAAGAAGACCTAGCATCATCAAAAAAATAATTAATTAATTAATTAATTAATATATAAATATATTTTTGTAGATATCAAATATATCAAATTCTTGTAGATATTGAGAATAAAGCCCTGATAAGTGCATGTGTGCGTGCTGTCATATCTGACTCTGTGGCCCCAGGGACTATAGCCTGGAAGTTTCCTCTGTCCATGGGATTTTCCAGGCAAGAATGCTGGAGTGGGCTGCTATTTCCTTCTTCAGGGGATATTCCCGACCCAGGGATGGAACGCATGTCTCTTATGTCTCCTGCATTGGCAGGCAGATTCTTTACTGCTAGCAGCACCTGGGAAGCAAGGGAAGTCCCATAGTGTATCCAGTATTTTATGAGGGCAGGAGGAGAAGGGGACGACAGGATGAGATGGCTGGATGGCATCACCGACTCAATGGACATGGTTTTGGGTGGACTCCGGGAGTTGGTGATGGACAGGGAGGCCTGGCTTGCTGCGGTTCATGGGGTTGCAAAGAGTCAGACACAACTGAGTGACTGAACTGAACTTATCCTACAGATATCCCAGAATATGGCATGTGAGGTGGAACTTTGTAGACTCTGTAACAGAATACCAGCACTTTACTAAAACATTTCTTCTTCTTGAGCATGTGTTTTCCAGCATTCCTACAATTATTTGTGTCCATGTCATTGAATACTGCCAGTGGAACATGAAGAGGATTGATTAGTGTTACTTCAACCTGAGCCCATAAGACTTTCTTAAGGATGAGCGTTCATGCTGTTTCCCATTCCCCTTCATTCAAATAAGTAGAACATCTTTGAGAAGCATGATTGGCAATCATGAAGGCAAAACATGAAAAGATACTTCAGTTCTGAGCTGCCCATCAGTTTGGAAAGTGAACTTTCGAGGTTGTTTGAGTCAGAAGTAAATCTCTATAATGCTCAACCCACCATATATTTTGGGTTTGTGTGTGACAGTGGTGGGTATTTCCTTAAATAATATAAAGATTCCACCTCATTAACAGACAAATAAAGAAGCAAAGACCCAGAAAAGTTAGCAGGAGGGTTAAAAATAGGGACAGAGCTTCTTAAAAACTTCTTAGTGTGAGGCTAAGTGGCTGTAGCTATGGGAAGAATCAGGACCTACTTAAAATCAGGCACTACTATATTTAAAATAGATAACTAGCAAGGACCAACTATATAGCATTATACTCATTATACTTATTATATTATACTTAGCATTATAAATTATACTCAATATTTTATAATAACCTATAATGGAAAAGAATCTGGAGAAGAGTACATGTATGTGTATGTATGTATATATGTGCATACACTGAATATAACTGAATTGCTTTGCTGTATACCTGAAGCTAACACATTAACTATGCTTTAATTTAAAAAAAAAGCAAACAGGAGTCTTTTTTTCTATGAATTTAGGTGCTCTTTCAGTAGACCCCTTTTCTTTGGTATTTGGGAATGGACAACAGAGGGAACATGGAACAACAGACTGGTTCAAAACTGGGAAAGGAGTATGTCAAGGCTGTATATTGTCACCCAGCTTATTTTAATTATATGCAGAGTACATCATGTGAAAGGCTGGGCTGGATGAAGTGCAAGCTGGAATCAAGATTGCTGGGAGAAATATCAATAACTCCAGATATGCAGATGGCACCACCTTTATGGCAGAAAGTGAAGAGGAATTAAAGAGCCTCTTGATGAAAGTGAAAGAGGAGAATGAAAATGCTGTCTTAAAACCTAACATTCAAAAAACTAACATCATGGCATCCAGTCCCATCACTTCATGGCAAATAGATGAAGAACCAATGGAAACAGTGGGAGATTTTGTTTTCTTGGACTCCAAAATCACTGCAGATGATTACTGCAGCCATGAAATAAAAAGATGCTTGATCCTTAGAAGAAAAGCTATGACAAACCTAGACAGCATATTAAAAGCAGAGACATTATTTTGCCAACAAAAGTCCGTATAGTCAAAGCTATGGTTTTTCCAGTACTCATGTGCAGATGTGAGAGTTGGACCATAAAGAAGGTTGAACACCAAAGAATTAATTCTTTTGATCTGTGGTGGTGGAGAAGACTCTAGAGAGTCCCTGGACTGCAAGGAGATCAAACCAGTCAATCCTAAAGGAAATCAGCCTTGAATATTCATTAGAAGGACTGATGCTGAAGCTGAGGCTCCAATACTTTGGCCACCTGATGCAAAGAACTCACTTGTTAGAAAAGACTCTGAAGCTGGAAAGACTAAAGGCAGGAAAGGAAGGGGATGACAGAGGATAAGATGGTTGGATTGTATTACTGACTCAATGGATATAAGTTTGAGCGAGCCCTGGGAGTTGATGAAGGACAGGGAAGCCTGGTGTGCTACAGTTCATGGGGTCGCAAACAGTCAGACACAACTGAGTGACTGAACAGCTAACAGAGGGGAGCTGCCTTCCTCTACAGACTTTTCAAAAGGGGAAGACATGTTTTGATACCATTTGCTACTCCCTCCCAGCAAAAAAAGGTAAGCAAATCATGGCTCTCTTAGCTCCAATAGGAAGCCTAGGATTAATTTCATTTAAGTATTTATTTTTGTGTGTGTATATATGTGTATATATATAATTGTTCATTTACAATGTTATGCCAATTTCTACTGTGCAACAGAGTGACTCAGTTACACGCACATACACACACACACACACATATATATACTTTCTTTTATAATGTCCTTTTCCGTTATGGTTTATCCCAGGAGTTTGAATATAGTTCCCTGTGCTATAAGCATAGTTGATTTATAGTGTTGTTGTAAATTTCATGTTAATTTCTGCTGTACAACAGAGTGTTCAGTTATACACACACACACACACACACACACACACACACATATATATATATATATATACACTATATTTTTCATTATCTTTTCCATTATGTCTTATCACAGGATATTGAACCTAGTACCCTGTGCTATACAGTAGAACTTTGTTGTTATCCATCTTATATATAATAGTTTGCATCTGCTAATCCCAATGGAGAAGGCAATGGCACCCCAGTGCTCTTTTCCAGTCCTCTTGGCTGGAAAATCCCATGGACGGAGGAGTCTTGTGCGCTGCAGTCCATAGGGTTGCTAAGAGTCGGACACCACTGAGTGACTTCCCTTTCACTTTTCACTTTCTTTTTTTTTTAATTTTATTTTATTTTTAAACTTTACAATATTGTATTGGTTTAGCCAAATATTGAAATGAATCCGCCACAGGTATACATATGTTCCCCATTCTGAACCCTCCTCCCTCCCCATACCATCCCTCTGGGTCGTCCCAGTGCACCAGCCCCAAGCATCCAGTATCATGCATCGAACCTGGACTGACGACTCGTTTCATACATGATATTTCACTTTCATGCATTGGAGAAGGAAATGGAAACCCACTCCAGTGTTCTTGCCTGGAGAATCCCAGGGATAGGGGATCCTGGTGGGCTGCCGTCTACGGAGTCACACAGAGTCAGACACAACTGAAGAGACTTAGCAGCAGCAGCTAATCCCAAACTCTTCTGAAAAGACCCTGATGCTGGGAAAGATTGAGGGCAGGAGGAGAAGGGGATGAAAGAGGATGAGATGGCTGGATGGCATCACCAACTCAATGGACATGAGTTTGGGTAAACTCTGGGAGTTGGTGATGAACAGGGAGGCCTGGTGTGCTGTGGTTCATGGGGTTGCAAGGAGTCAGGCACAACTGAGTGACTGAACTGACTGAATCCCAAACTAGGGTCAAGTTTAAAAAGCAAACATATTATCCTCAAATTAAAAAAAAAATCTTAAGTCCAAGACTCAGCAGGTTTTAACATTTTTTCCTTCCCTAGGTGTTTTCTTTTTTTTTTTTCCCTTTCCCTAGGTCTGTTTTCTTGGAGAAAATTTACATATAATGAAGCCTGGGAAAAACCTAGATAAGAGGTAGTCTTTGCTTTTGCTACCTGCTTCAGATGAGAAGCAGCTAGGGCTTCCTTGGTGGCTCAGAGGTTAAAACATCTGCCTGCAATGTGGGAGACCGGGGTTTGATCCCTGGGTCGGGAAGATCCCTTGGAGAAGGAAATGGCAACCCACTCCAGTATTCTTGCCTGGAGAATCCCATGGACGGAGGAGCCTGGTGGGCTACAGTCCACGGGGTCGCAAATAGTCGGAGACGACTGAGCAACTTAACTTCAGATGAGAAAGGGAGTACTGGGGTATGTGATATGATAGTGTTCCAGGTCCAGTTAGGGGATTCACCAAAATATCACAGGACCAGGACTTCCTATCATCTCTAGCATCTATCTACTCATTAATAAATGAGAGTCAGGGGAGTAGAGAGCTTACTGCTATTATTTATCCTGGGAGGTAAAGATCAAGAGATGATCCAGTCCAGTTAGTGTGAAAGCAATTAGTTCTAATAAAACCAGGGAAATGTTTAACAGGGGTGAGGGCGACAGCAACACAGGAGCAAGTGAGATTCTGGACAGAGGAGTTGTGCTAGCTGGTTGAAATGATTGTCTTAATGACTCTACCTGAAAATGGATGCTGTTTTATGAGAGGGATAGACAAGTCATGGTAGGAAGTACAATAAAGACTTCAGACATGCATATGCCCTGGCAGTTGGCAAAGTGAATTTTATAAAAAGAAAGAACTGTATTTAACTTCCACAGAATTCACTCTCATAGATTACGTTATCAGGTTAATAGCACTGAAGAAGAGAAATAGAAATAATTTTATAAAACACATGTGACGATTTCAGGATGCTAAGGACATCTTAGATTTTAAGACTTTTGTTACAGATGACAAATAAATGAAGACATGGGAGAGTTGTTAAACTAAAATATATCCACAGGGATGGGCCTGGAAGCTATTTCAAAGTAGAAAAGGAGGAAGACTATGGCTGCATTTTTCAATAACAAAGGAGAATATAAGGGTAGCAAGTAAAGGCATACCTTGGTTTTTTGCACTTTGCTTCATTGCATTTTGCAAATAATAGCTTTTTTGTTTGTTTGTTTGTTTTTTCAAATTGAAGGTGAGTGGCAACCTTATAGAGCAAGTCTGTTGGCATCATTTTTCCAACAACATTTGCTCACTTCATGTCTCTCCATTCTGGTAATTCTCCCAATATTTCAAAATTTTTCATTATTATTACCTTTGTTATTGGAAAAGGGTAAGATTGAGGGTAGGAGGAGGGGGGGGTGACAGAGGACAAGATGGTTAGATGACAACATTAACTCAATGGACATGAGTTTGAGCAAACTTTGGGAGATAGTGAAGGACAGGGAAGCCTGGAGTGCCACAGTCCATAGGATCACAGAGTGGGACACGACTTAGCAACTGGAAAACAACAATGGTGACCTGCAGTCAGTGATTTGTGATGTCACCACTTTAATTGTTTTAGTATACCATGACACAGTCTACATAATACTGAAAACTTGCATACAAATTTCTCAAGAGGCAGATCAGGTGGTCTGGTATTCCCATCTCTTTCAGAATTTTCCACAGTTTATTGTGATCCACACAGTCAAAGGCTTTGGCATAGTCAATAAAGCAGAAATAGATGTTTTTCTGGAACTCTCTTGCTTTTTCCATGATCCAGTGGATATTGGCAATTTGATCTCTGGTTCCTCTACCTTTTCTAAAACCAGCTTGAACATCAGGAAGTTCACGGTTCACATATTGCTGAAGCCTGGCTTGGAGAATTTTAAGCATTACTTTACTAGCGTGTGAGATGAGTGCAATTGTGCGGTAGTTTGATCATTCTTTGGCATTGCATTGCCTTTATTTGGGATTGGAATGAAAACTGACCTTTTCCAGTCCTGTGGCCACTGTTGAATTTTCCAAATTTGCTGGCATATTGAGTGCAGCACTTTCACAACATCATCTTTCAGGATTTGGAATAGCTCAACTGGAATTCCATCACCTCCACTAGCTTTGTTCGTAGTGATGCTTTCTAAGGCCCACTTGACTTCATATTCCAGGATGTCTGGCTCTAGGTCAGTGATCACACCATCGTGATTATCTGGGTCGTGAAGATCTTTTTTGTACAGTTCTTCTGTGTATTCTTGCCATCTCTTCTTAATATCTTCTGCTTCTGTTAGGTCCATAACATTTCTGTTCTTTATCGAGCCCATCTTTCCATGAAATGTTCCTTTGGTATCTCTGACTTTCTTGAAGAGATTTCTAGTCTTTCCCAATCTGTCATTTTCCTTTATTTCTTTGCATTGATCGCTGAAGAAGGCTTTCTTATCTCTTCTTGCTATTCTTTGGAACTCTGCATTCAGATGTTTATATCTTTCCTTTTCTCCTTTGCTTTTCGCTTCTCTTCTTTTCACAGCTATTTGTAAGTCCTCCCCAGACAGCCATTTTGCTTTTTTGCATTTCTTTTCCATGGGGATGGTCTTGATCCCTGTCTCATGTACAATGTCATGAACCTCATTCCATAGCTCATCAGGCACTCTATCTATCAGATCTAGGTCCTTACATCTATTTCTCACTTCCACTGTATAATCATAAGGGATTTGATTTAGGTCATACCTGAATGGTCTAGTGGTTTTTCCTAGTTTCTTCAATTTAAGTCTGAATTTGGCAATAAGGAGTTCATGGTCTGAGCCACTGTCAGCTCCTGGTCTTGTTTTTGCTGACTGTATAGAGCTTCTCCATCTTTGGCTGCAAAGAATATATCAATCTGATTTCGGTGTTGACCATCTGGTGATGTCCATGTATAGAGTCTTCTCTTGTGTTGTTGGAAGAGAGTGTTTGTTATGACCAGTGCATTTTCTTGGCAAAACTCTGTTAGTCTTTGCCCTGCTTCATTCCGTATTCCAAGGCCAAATTTGCCTGTTACTCCAGGTGTTTCTTGACTTCCTACTTTTGCATTCCAGTCCCCTATAATGAAAAGGACACCTTTTTTGGGTTTTAGTTCTAAAAGGTCTTGTAGGTCTTCATAGAACCGTTCAACTTCAGCTTCTTCAGCGTTACTGGTTGGGGCATAGACTTGGATTACTGTGGTATTGAATGGTTTGCCTTGGAAATGAACAGAGATCATTCTGTCGTTTTTGAGATTGTATCCAAGTACTGCATTTCGGACTCTTTTGTTGACCATGATGGCTACTCCATTTCTTCTGAGGGATTCCTGCCCACAGTAGTAGATATAATGGTCATCTGAGTTAAATTCACCCATTCCAGTCCATTTCAGTTCACTGATTCCTAGAATGTTGACATTCACTCTTGCCATCTCTTGTTTGACCACTTCCAATTTGCCTTGATTCATGGACCTGACATTCCAGGTTCCTATGCAATATTGCTCTTTACAGCATTGGACCTTGCTTCTATCACCAGTCACATCCACAGCTGGGTATTCTTTTTGCTTTGGCTCCATCCCTTCATTCTTTCTGGAGTTATTTCTCCACTGATCTCCAGTAGCATATTGGGCCCCTACTGACCTGGGGAGTTTCTCTTTCAGTGTCCTATCATTTTGCCTTTTTATACTGTTCATGGGGTTCTCAAGTCAAGAATACTGAAGTGGTTTGCCATTCCCTTCTCCAGTGGACAACATTCTGTCAGATCTCTCCACCATGACCCACCCATCTTGGGTTGCCCCACGGGCATGGCTTAGTTTCATTGAGTTAGACAAAGCTGTTGTCCTAGTGTGATTAGATTGACTTGTTTTCTGTGAGTATGGCTTCAGTGTGTCTGCCCTCTGATGCCCTCTTGCAACACCTACCGTCTTACTTGGGTTTCTTTTACCTTGGCTGTGGGGTATCTCTTCATCTGCTCCAGCAAAGTGCAGCCAATGCTCCTTACCTTGGACGAGTGGTATCTCCTCACCACCGCCCTTCCTGACCTTCAACATGGGATAGCTGGGCGGCATGGGGTTGGTCCTCCCAGCCACCGCCCCTGAGCCACCATGAAGCCCAAGAATACTGGAGTGGGTAGCCTATCCCTTCTCCAGGGGATCTTCCCAATCCAGGAATCAAACCAGAGTGTCCTGCATTGCATGTGGATTCTTTACCAGCTGAGCTACCGGGGAAGCCCAGCTACCAGAGTCAGAGAAGGCCCTATATTTCTTTAATTTAAGAGAAGTGAGGAAGCTGCAGAACAAAAGTTTCAAGCTCACAGAGGTTGGCTTATGAAGCTTAAGTAAAGAAGTCATCTCCATAACATAAAAATGCAAAGAGGAGCAGCAAGTGCTAATGCAGAAGCTGCAAGTTATCCAGAAGACCTAGCTAAGATAATGAGGAAAGACAGCTGCACTAAAGAACAGATTTTAAGTGTAGATAAAAGAGCCTTATACTGGAAGAAGGTGCCAGTTAGGACTTGTCATAGCTAGAGAGGAGATGTCAATGCCTGGCTTCAAAGCTTCAAAGGACAGGCTGACTCTCTTGTTAGGGGTTAACCGAGTTGGTAACTTGAAATTGAAAGCAGTGCTCATTTACTATTTTGAAAATTCTAAGATCCTTACGAACTATGCTAAGCCTACTCTGCCTGTGCTTTATAAATGGAGCATCAAAGTCTGGATGAGAGCATATCTGTTTACAACATGGTTTATTGAGTATTTTAAGCTTACTGTTGAGAGTTATGCTTAAAAGAAAAGCATTCTTTTCAAAATATTGGTGTTCATTGGAAATGTACCTGGTCACTCAAGAGCTCTAATGAAGATGTATAGTGGGATTACTGTTATTTTCATACCTGCTAGCACAACATCCATTCTATAGCAGAGGGATCAAGGAGTAATCTTGACATTCAAGTTTATTATTTAAGACATACATTCCATAAGGCTATAGTTGTCATAGATAGTGATTTCTCTGATGAATCTGGGTAAAGTTAACTGGAAAACTTCTGGAAAGGATTCACCATTCTGGATGCTATTAAGAACATTCATGATTCATAGGAGGAGGTCAAAATAACAGCATTAACAGGAGTTTGGAAGGAGTTGATTCCAACCTTCATGGATGACTTTGAGGGGTTCAGGACTCCAGGATGGAAGTCACCACAGATGTGGTGGAAATACCAAGAGAATAAGAATTAAAAACAAATTGTGTGTTACATGGCAGCCTGGATGGGAAGGGAATTGGGGGAGAATGGACACATGTAGGTGTATGGCTGAGTCCCTTCACTGTTCACCTGAAACTATCACAATTGTTAATCAGCTATTCTCCAATACAAAATAAGAAGTTTTGTTTTCTTTTTTCTTACAAAATAAAAAAGAAGCATCCTGAAAATGTGACTGAATTGCTGCAGTTCAGTTCAGTCCAGTCACTCAGTCATGGCCAACTCTTTGCGACCCCATGAATCGCAGCACGCCAGGCCTCCCTGTCCATCGCCAACTCCCGGAGTTCACTCAGACTCACATCCATCGAGTCAGTGATGCCATCCAGCCATCTCATCCTCTGTCATCCCCTTCTCCTCCTGCCCCCAGTCCCTCCCAGCATCAGTCTTTCCAATGATTCAACTCTTCGCATGAGGTGGCCAAAGTACTGGAGTTTCAGCTTTAGCATCATTCCTTCCAAAGAAATCCCACAGCTGATCTCCTTCAGAATGGACTGGTTGGATCTCCTTGCAGTCCAACGGACTCTCAAGAGTCTTCTCCAACACCACAGTTCAAAGCATCAATTCTTTGGTGCTCAGCTTTCTCCACAGTCCAAGTCTCACATCCATACATGACCACTGGAAAAACCATAGCCTTCACTAGACAGACCTTTGTTGGCAAAGTAATGTCTCTGCTTTTGAATATGCTATCTAGGTTGGTCATAACCTCACAATAAAACTTTTGGAAATGGAGGAGTTGCTTCTTATGGATGAGGAAAGAAAGAGGTTCTTTGAGATGGAATCTGCTCCCAGTCAAGATGCTGTGAAGATTGTTGAAATGATGGCAAAGTATTTGGAATATTACATAAACGTGGTTGATAAAGCAGTGACAGAGTTCCAGACAACTGACTTTAATTTTGAAAGAAGGTCTATTGTGGGTATAAAGCTCTCCAATAGCAAATAATGCTACAGATAAGTTGTTTGTGAAAGGAAAAGTCAATCAATGCAGAAAACTTCATTGTGGTCTTATTTTAAGAAATTGCCACAACCACCTCAACCTTCAACAACCAGCACCCTAATCATTCAGCAGCCATCAACAAGAACTTCCACCAGCAAAACGATTATGCTTTGCTGAAGGCTGAGATGATGGCTAGCATTTTTTAGTAATAAAGTATTTTTAAATTATGTACTTTTAAAAAAGATATATATTAATACTATTGCACCCTTAGTAGACTACAGTATAGTGTAAAAATCCCTTTTATATGCACTGGGAAACCAAAACATTTATGTGGCTCATTTTATTGAAATATTTACTTTAATAGGTGGTCTGGAACCAAATTCCCAGTATCTCTGAGGAAGGCCTGTGGTCATATTCAAATGTTGCAGGACTTCATTTGAGAAAAAGAGAAAGATTTGTCTGAAAGATGCTTCAGCTTGTATTATATGTTGAGCAATATGCTCTAGGCTTTAATTGAGTTATCCCTTTCCAGCCTAAGAATATCTGTTAGGATAAATGTTATTTTTTACTTGTTTGTAGATGAAAATGAAAGATTCAGAGATGTAAGTAAATAGTGTGTGAGACCATAGGTCAGTTTTTCCTTTTATATGCTAGAAGGTCTATAAGATCCTTTATAAACATTAATAAAATTTCATCTTTCTTTAGAAAAATATAGCTTCTAAACTATAACTATTAAGTCACAATAAAATCAGTGTGCTATATTCACAGAAAGATATATTTTCTAGTTGCAGTAAATAGAATATACAATGTTTGAAAGTTTCCTAAAGATATTTCTACTTAAAAGCTATATCAACTTTACTTTTAAATGTCTTAAGCAGTTTACTATTTCTTAAAATTTCATAGCCTTAAAAATTTTCACACATCATCATACGTACATATAAACTTTTTTACCAGAGAGTTTTTGGTTTCTATCAAATATGTATATCTTGAATGACATGAAAGATACTTGTGCATACTCAGAAAATACCAGAAACATAAGCACACTAAAGCTTACATTCTCTCTCTCTCTCTTTGCCTCTATCCCTGCCCAGTTCTCTCTCCTTAGATTCTAGTATGGAAATAGGCACTTGGAAGATGGTCATTAAATTCAGATAAAATATTGCTGCTTTATTAAAGTGCATACAGCCCTGAGCATCTCTTAAAGAAATACACCTATGACCCTTATTATAACAAATGTTATCAGTTTCGAAAATGTGTGAGTTATCTTACAAATGCTTAAACATTTTGACTCCAGAACTCCATCCCTGGAAATCTATCCTAGAGAAATAATACCAAATACAAACAAAGTATTAAAGAACCAGTTATATAAACAATAAAATATTAATTTATTTGTGACACATTCTTTTGAAATATTCAGTTCAGTCGTTCGGTAGTGTCTGACTCTTTGCAACCCCATGAATTGCAGCATGCCAGGCCTCCCTGTCCATCACCAACTCCCAGAGTCTACCCAAACACATGTCCATTGAGTCGGTGATGCCATCCAGCCATCTCATCCTCTGTCATCCCCTTCTCCTCCTGCCCCTAATCCCTCCCAGCATTAGGGTCTTTTCCAATGAGTCAACCCTTCGCATGAGGTTGCCAAAGTATTGGAGTTTCAGCTTGAACATCAGTCCTTCCGATGAACACCCAGAACTGATATCCTTTAGGATGGACTGGTTGGATCTTCTTGCAGTCCAAGGGACTCTCAAGAGTCTTCTCCAACACCACAGTTCAAAAGCATTAATTCTTTGGTGCTCAGCTTTCTTCACCATCCAACTCTCACACCATACATGACCACTGGAAAAACCATAGCCTTGACTAGATGGAACTTTGTTGGCAAAGTAATGTCTCTGCTTTTCAATATGCTAGGTTGGTCATAACTTTTCTTCCAAGGAGTAAGCATCTTTTAATTTCATGGCTGCAATCACCATATGCAGTGATTTTGGAGCCCCCCAAAATAAAGTCTGACACTGTTTCTACTGTTTCCCCATCTATTTGCCATGAAGTGATGTGACCGAATGCCATGATCTTAGTTTTCTGAATGTTGAGCTTTAAGCCAACTTTTTCACTCTCCTCCTTCACTTTCATCAAGAGGCTTTTCAGTTCCTCTTCACTTTCTGCCATAAGGGTGGTGTCATCTGCATGTCTGAGGTGATTGATATTTCTCCCGGGAGTCTTGATTCCAGCTTGTGCTTCTTCCAGCTCAGTGTTTCTCATAATGTACTCTGCATATAAGTTAAATAAGCAGGGTGAAAATATACAGCCTTGACACACTCCTTTTCCTATTTGGAACCAGTCTGTTGTTCCATGTCCAGTTCTAACTGTTGCTTCCTGACCTGCATATAGGTTTCTCAAGAGGCAGGTCAGGTGGTCTGGTATTCCCATCTCTTTCAGAATTTTCCACAGTTTATTGTGATCCACATAATCAAAGGCTTTGGCATACTCAATAAAGAAAAATAGATGTTTTTCTGGAACTCTTTTGCTTTTTTGTGATCCAGAGAATGTTAGCAATTTGGTCTTTGGTTCCTCTGCCTTTTCTAAAACCACCTTGAATATCTGGAAGTTCACAGTTCACGTATTGCTGAAGCCTTTACTAGCTTTTGAGATGTCACTTTACTAGTGTTTGAGATGAGTCCAATTGTGCAGTAGTTTGAGCATTTTTTGGGCATTGCCTTTCTTTGGGATTGGAATGAAAACTCACCTTTTCCAGTCCTGTGGCCACTACTGAGTTTTCCAAATTTGCTGGCATCTTGAGTGCAGCACTTTCACAGCATCATCTTTCAGGATTTGGAATAGCTCAACTGGAATTCCATCACCTCCACTAGCTTTGTTCGTAGTGATGCTCTCTAAGGCCCACTTGACTTCATATTCCAGGATGTCTGGCTCTAGGTGAGTGATCACACCATCGTGATTATCTTGGTCATGAAGATCTTTTTTGTATAGTTCTTCTGTGTATTCTTGCCACCTCTTCTTAATATCTTCTGCTTCTCTTAGGTCCTTCACATTTCTGTCCTTTATTGTGCCCATCTTTGCATGAAATGTCCCCTTGGTATCTCTAATTTTCTTGAAGAGATCTCTTGTCTTTCCCATTCTGTTATTTTCCTCTATTTCTTTCCATTGATCACTGAGGAAGGCTTTCTTATCTCTCCTTGCTATTCTTTGGAAGTCTGCATTCAGATGCTTATATCTTTCCTTTTCTCCTTTGCTTTTTGCTTCTCTTTTTTCACAGCTATTTGTAAGGCCTCCCCAGACAGCCATTTTGCTTTTTTGCATTTCTTTTCCATGGGGATGGTCTTAATCCCTGTCTCCTGTACAATGTCATGAACCTCATTCCATAGCTCATCAGGCACTCTGTCTATCAGATCCCTTAAATCTATTTCTCACTTCCACTGTATAATCATAAGGGATTTGACTTAGGTCATATGTAACCATTAAAATATTTATAATGGCTTTACAATGAAATGGAAAATGTGTGTGTATGTAAGATGTATGCAAAGCCAATAAATTAGGTAAATTAATATATATATCAAGACATAAGTTACTTAAAACACATCCAGAAGACTTAGATGGAAATTATCAACATAGCACCAATAGCCTAGATTTTAAGCCCTCCAACAGTGAAGGGTATTTTTCTCTTCATAATTGTGTATGTTTTCAGATATTTGCCTATGGTCTTTATATTGTATAAATTCCCAGTTAAAATTTGAATTGGTTAAGAAATTTTTAAATATTTAAGGCACGAAAAGTGTGAAATGTAATGAGAACAAAGGGTCTACCACAAAACTCAAGTCTCTTTTCATCTGTCCTTGATGATTTCCTTCCATTCTCTAGAAGGAGGCAATCAAGTCATGGTTACCTGTCTTGAGTGTGTCAGTCCTGATAAGGTCTAGGGAAATGCATAATTTATTCAACTACTTTTCTATTGAAATAAAGCCTGATTACCTCTGATCCACTGGTGTTACAAACACCACTACAGTGAATATCTTCAAATTCAGTATTTTAAAAGCATATGTCTAATGATTATTTTGTATTATTAGTTCCTGGTTTTGTTCTTTAATCAGTGGTTTAAATTCTCTCTCTCTCTCTCTCTCTTTTTTTTTTTTGGTAAATCATCTTTATCTTCTTTTTTAAAAACTGTATCTATTAATTTTGACTTGGGTCATGCTGAGCCTTCATTGCTGCTCAGGATTTTCTCTGGTTGTGATGCACGGGCTTCTCCTTGCAGTTCTTGTTGTGGAGCACAGTCTCTAGAGCACAGACTCAGTGCTTGTACATGGGCTTAGTGCTCCATGGCATATGGAATCTTCCCGATCAAGGACTGAACCTATGTCTCCTGCATTGGCAGGCACATTTTTTTTTTTTTACCACTGAGCTACCAAGTAATCCCTATCTTCTGATTGTTTTAAAAGTGAAGTTAGACTCTCACACTGTCTTCTTTATAGACCACTGTCCTTTTGCAAGCTTCCATGGTGGCTCAGTGGTAAAAGAATCTGCCTGCCAATGCAGGTGACCCAGGTTTGATCTCTGGGTAGAGAAGATCCCCTGGAGAAGGAAGTGGCAACCCACTCCAGTTACCTTGCTTAGGAAACCCCATGGACAGAGGTCTTTTGCAACCTCCAGCCACCTCAAAAGTGACTCATGAGAGAGTCAATTGCTAGGCAGGTTAATAAGAAATCCAGGGGTCCCCAAGGAGAGAGGGGTCTGGAATTCTCAAGGAGGAAGAAAGGACAAACTTTTTTCCCCTCTACATTTTTAGGATTATATAACAATAATGTATCCTGCTTGAGGACAGTCTCTGGAAAAAACCTTCTGGCTAATCCTGTTATCTTAAAATGTAAATTATGGGAGTGGGTTTAGTAAGGTCTTTACAACCTCCAGACATTCTTTTGATTCACTGTAATAAGTAATTAAAAAGTATATAACTCTATTACTAACACTAGCGAGGGGACACTCTTTCTGCCCCCTTCTGATGTCCATGTCAGAAGCTTTCTCTATCTCTTTTATACCTTAATAAAACTCCATTACACAAAAGCTCTGAGCAATCAAGCCTCATTTCTGGCCCCAGATTGAATTCTCCTCTGGAGGCCAAGAATCGCAGCATCTTTCGTGGTTCAGCAACAACCTTTCACTTACTTTGAGTCAGAGAAGTAGAAACATCATTATGACACCCCTTATATGCGAATCTAAAAAGACACGATACAAATGAAATTATTTACAAAACAGAAACAGACTGATAGACGTAGAGCCCAAACTTCTCATTGCTTGAGGAAGGGGTAGTTAGGGAGTTTGGGATCGATATGCACACACTGCTGTATTTAAAGCAGATAGCCAACAAGGACTTACTGTATAGCACGGGGAGTTCTGCTCATGTGGCAGCCTGGAAGATAGAGGAGTTTGGGGGAGAATGGATGCATGTGAATATATGGCTGAGTCCTGTCACTGTTCATCTGAAACTATTGCAGCATTGTTAATCAGCTGTAAGTGGAATCTGCTCATTCATGTCTGACTCTTTGCAAGCCCATGGACTGTATCCTGCCAGGCTCCTCTGTCCATGGAATTCTCCAGGCAATAATACTAGAGTGGCTTGCCATTTCCTTCTCCAGGGAATCTTCCCAACCCAGGGATTGAACCCAGGTCTCCTGCATTGCAGGTGGATTCTGTATCATCTGAACTACCATGGGAACCCATTAATCTGCTATACTCCAATACAAATAAAACATTTAATTAAAAAACAAAATGACTTAGTTTGTATTGCTCTAAGTGGCACACCTAGATCCACAGAACTGAAGAAACAGGGAAGCATGTTTCAGGTCAGTGCCAAGTACTGCCTAAAACAGCAATAATGACAGAGGCAGCAAACTCTATTTCCGTAACTATTTACCATTTTTCATGATCTCTGTCTTGAGCTTCATTATGAGACAGTGAGTTCTTCAGCACTGGAAATATTCCAAGATGCCTGGAATGACCTATCAGATACTCTGAGGGAAAAATTGTAAGTGTTTGAATGGCATGACCTAGAATTTCTTTAAGAGGGGCTTCCCTGGTGGCTCAGAAGGTAAAGAAGCCACTGCTAATGCAGGAGATGCCAGTTCAATCCCTGGGTTGGGCAGATTCCCCTGGAGAAGGAAATGACAACTCGCTCCGGTATTCTTGCCTGGGAAATCTCATGGACAGGGGAGGCTGGCGGGCTACAACTTATGTGGTCGCAAAGAGTCAGACACAAGTGAGATACTACGCATTAAGTCCAACATCCATTTTTGCCTATGTTAGAAATTTTGGATTAAGATTTTAGTTAACATTCTAATGAACTTATAGACCAGGGTTGGAAAAGTCACTTAGCTGTTAGTTTTCTATGCTGTGAAAAAAGTGAATAGAATAGTCTCATCAGAAGAGTACTATACAGAGTAATTAGCTGATGGCTGCATAGTGATAAGGATTGTACAGTCCCAGGTCTACCTAATAATAAAGGCTGTAGAAAGGGCCAGGTGGGCTTTTCCCACTTAACCAACGCTTTGTAATGGTAAAATCGGGGGCAAAGGTTGAAATGGCCAAAAAGAATTTTTAAAAATTAGGAAGAGGGCACTGTATGCAAATGCACATACTAAAAAACACACATGACAACAACTTAATTAACCTGTAGAGACCTTTGCCACCCGATGGTCTCAAAGCAGATAGACTAGATAGGATATTTAAAAGGGATTATGGCTTGTAATGAGAAAAGGATCTGCAGTTAACTAGCATATCCTGGTTTGGGCTTTTTAAATGACCTTCTAATTTTGTACTTAAAAGATAAGCTTTATTTTTTAGAAGAGTTTTAGAATTACAGAAAAATTACAAAGTGAGTTCCCAGAATACTCACATGCCCGACAGACAGTTTCTCCTATTAACCTTTTTCATTAGTATGGTATACTTGTAATAATTGATGAATGTATTTATATATTATTATCATTGTCATTTACTTCTATGCATTTTTTAATTTGCACTTTGATTTCTTCAGTGATCTTTGTGTATTTAGTAGCATATGTTTAACCTCCGTGTGTTTATATTTTATCATGGCTTTTTCCTCCTGTAATTGATTTCTAATCTTACAGTGTTGTGGTCAGAAAAGACGCTTCATGCAATTTCAATTTTCTGAAATTTACTGAGGCTTGATTTGTGACCCAAGATGTGGTCCATCCTGGAGAATATTCCATGTGCACTTGAGGAGAAAGTGTATTCTCCTGCTTTCAGATGAAATAACCTATAAATATCAGTTGAGTCTATCTGGTCTAATGTGTCACTTAAAGTGTGTGCTTTCTTGTTAATTTTCTGACTGGATGACCTGTCCATTGTTGTAAGTGGGATGTTGAAAGTCCTCCACTATTACTATATTACTGTCTAGTTTTTTGTGTCTGTTAGTATTTGCCTTATGCATTGAGGTGCTGATATGTTGGGTACATAGATATTTATATTTATTATGTCTTCTTCTTGAATTGATCCCTTGATCATTATGTGGTGTCCGTCGTTGTCTCTTGTAACAGTCTTTATTTTAAAGTATATTTTGTCTGTTGTGAGTATTGCTACTTCAGCTTTCTTTTGATTTCCGTTTGCAAGGAATATCTGTTTTCCACCCCGTTACTTTCACTCTGTATTATCAATTACCATCCATACTTTATTCAGATTTTCTTAGTTTTTACTAAACTTCAGTTTTTCTGTTCCAGAATCCTATCCAGGGTACTACAGTACATTTAGTCAGCTTACCTCTTTAGGTTCCTCTTGGCTATGACAGTTTTTCTTCTTTACCATAACGGCTATAAATTGAATTGCTTTTGTCCCTCTCAAAATGTGTATGTTGAAGCCCTAGCTCCCGGTGTGCAGGTATTTGGAGATGGGGCCTTTGGGAGGTATTAGGTTTAGATGCGGAGAAGGCAATGGCACCCCACTCCAGTGCTCTTGCCTGGAGAATCCCACGGACAGAGGAGCCTGGTAGGCTGCAGTCCCTGGGGTCGCTAAGAGTCGGACACGACTGAGCGACTTCACTTTCACGTCTCACTTTCATGCATTGGAGAAGGAAATGGCAACCCACTCCAGTGTTCTTGCCTGGAGAATCCCAGGGACGGGGGAGCCTGGTGGGCTGCCGTCTATGGAGTTGCACAGAGTTGGATACAACTGAAGCGACTTAGCAGCAGCAGCAGCAGCAGGTTTAGATGGGGTCAAGAATGTGGGGCTCTCATAGTAGAATCAGTATTCTCAAAAGAAGTGATGCCAGAGAGTTTGTACTCTGTCTTTCTCGCCACCCCCCACCCTGCCTTCATGAGGATACAGTGAGAAGACAGCTGCCTGCAAGCCAAAAGGAAAATCTCCCCAGAACTCTACCATGTTGGTACCCTGATCTCAGAATTACAGCCTATAGAACAGTGAGAAAACAATTATCTGTTGGTTAAGCCACTCATGTTTTTGTTATGGCAATCAAAGCTGGGACAGTGACCTTGGCAGTCTTGAGGAGGTCCCATCAGGGATTTTGTAGGATGCCTCTAAGTTTGGATTTCTTTAATGTTCTTCTCATGATTAGATGGGGTTGTATGTTTGGAGAACAAGACTACAGAGGTCAAGTGACATTTTAATTATAACTTATTAAAGGGACACGCTATCAACATGAATTACTATTGTTGATGTTGATTTTGATCAACCAGCTGAGGTTGTTTGCCACGTCTCTCCCCTGGCATGTCCCAGTTGTTCCTTTTCCAAGGAAGTTGCTATGTGCAGCCCACACTTGATGCTGGAGAAGCTGTGATGATGGAGCATCTACATAAACTATTTAACATTCTTCTGCATGGAAGCCTTGCTTTATTTATTTTTTCTCCCATTAATCCATTTATTCAATCTTTATTTGTATCACTATTGACCAATGAATGTTTATTTTTCACTTTGAGTTATGATCCAATATGACTTTGTTTATTTTGTTGCTAAATATTTTCCAGCTTTAAACAGTGAGAGTCCTTGCAGTTGGCTCTTGTGTCCCTTTGAAATAGTCACCCCTCTGTATCTTGTATCCAACCAACTGCTGATGGAAAATATATGAAAAATTTAAAAAAACCTCAAGAAATTTCCCAAAACTAAAACTTCATTTAAAGTATACCAAAGAATGTATATCAGTTCAGTTCAGTTCAGTCACTCAGTTGTGTCCAACTCTTGGTGACCCCATGAATCGCAGTACGCCAGGCCTCCCTGTCCATCACCAACTCCCGGAGTTCACTCAGACTCACGTCCATCGAGTTAGTGATGCCATCCAGCCATCTCATCCTCTGTCGTCCCCTTCTCCTCCTGCCCCCAATCCCTCCCAGCATCAGAGTCTTTTTCAATGAGTCAACTCTTCGCATGAGGTGGCCAAAGTACTGGAGTTTCAGCTTCAGCATCATTCCCTCCAAAGAAATCCCAGGGCTGATCTCCTTCAGAATGGACTGGTTGGATCTCCTTGCAGTCCAAGGGACTCTCAAGAGTCTTCTCCAACACCACAGTTCAAAAACATCAATTCTTCGGTGCATAGGTAGATGTAAATGTTCTGCTGTTTTATATAAAGAATTTGAGCATCTATGGATTTTGGTCCTCGCAGGAGTTCCTGGAAAAAATCTGTGGATACTGAGGTATGGCTGTACTCTCATCAGAGTTTTTTGTTTTTGGAGTATTTTTTCACTTGAGCACTTTTTCACTTTCTACCATGACAAGATCCTCCAGGCTCATCTTGTATATATCCTGCCTTAGCCAAAGAATCATCCTCTTTTCCAAGAGTCTTGTTTGCTTTGTTTGTCTTTTGTTAGTTGGTGGACTATCTTAGAGACCAAAATGTGGGCACTAATTTTATTATATATACGCTTACATTTTTGTGGCAACATTTTTTCTCTTTCCTACAAGTATTCATGGGAATTTTCTGTTGCTAATAAGAATAAAAGAAACACTTAGTTCTTATGTTAGGCAAGATAGTATATGGGATGTATTTTGGTGAGCTATAAAGTGCCATAGATACAGTAGTGTAAAAGTGAAAGTCACTCAGTCATGTCTGACTCTTTGTGACCCCATGGACTGTAGCCCTAAGCTCCTCTGTCCATGAGATTTCCCAAGCAAGAATACTGGAGTGGGTTTCCATGCCCTCCTCCAGGGGATCTTAGTCCTGGACCAGGGATTGAACTCCATCTCTTACAGCTCCTGCATTGGCAGGCAGATTCTTTACCACTAGGGCCACCTGAGAGTGGTGAAAAACTAACAACATTTCCTTTAAGAGCAGAAATGAAACAAAGATGCCTACTCTTGCCACTTTATTTCAACACAGTATTGGATATTCCCGGAGAAAACAATGGCACCCCACTCCAGTACTCTTGCCTGGAAAATCCCATGGACAGAGGAGCCTGGTAGGCTGCAGTCCATGGGGTCGTGAAGAGTTGGACATGACTGAGCGACTTCACTCTCACCTTTCACTTTCATGCATTGGAGAAGGAAATGGCAATCCACTCCAGTGTTCTTGCCCGGAGAATCCCAGGGACTTCGGAGCCTGGTGGGCTGCCATCTATGGGGTTGCACAGAGTTGGACATGACTAAAGTGACTTAGCAGCAGCAGCAGCAGCAGGATTGGATATTCTAGACAAATTAATTAAGCAAGGGAAAGAAACAAAAATAATCTAAATTGCAAAGGAAGGGGTAAATTTGCATGGGTCATAATACTATATATAGAAAATTCTAAAGACGTCTCCCAGAAACTATTAGAACTAAAACATAAAATAGGTGAGGGGGATTAAGAGGTACAAACTTCCAGTTATAAATGAGTCATGTGGATGAAATGCAAATCATGGAGAATAAAGTCAGTAATATTGTAATAACTTTGTATGGTGACAGATGGTACCTAGACTTGGCATGGTGATCATTTTGCAAGATATAGAAATATAGAATCACTGTATAGTGTACCTGGAACTAACATGATGTTATAGGTCAATACTTCAATAAAAAGAGAAAACAGAAGAAAACGAGAATTGTCCATGATCACCTGGTGAGTCAGACTAATAGATTTCAACAGAAAAATTTGAAGACTGAAGGACTGTGTATTCTAAGTGAGGTTTCTCTTCAATAGTAATATTTAACCGAGCTTTTTGTTGTTGTTTGTTTGCTTTTCCTTTTGAATGCCTAGAGATGTAGACTGAGGAGGTTATAATGGATTATTCTGAAGATTTTGGCTGTAATACAGAAACAAAGTAAAATCTATGAATCATTTCTCCGTTACTGATGCCCCAGTAACAAGTCACACTATTTATTTGGCAGTCATACCAAGTCAGTGTCTCAGGCTAATTTAAAGGGCATCAGTGAGACACAACTGTGTACACAACCATCTTCCTCACAAAGAGGAACCCATCACCCCTCCAACTGATTTGTGCATTTTTGAAAATGAGAGCAGAATTTCCAGGAGGTATACAACAATGCTTCCATGACAATTATGGGCCTCAGTTTCATTCCCAACATGGCCATTTCGTTTCCATAGCAAACCACTGTCTTTCCTTGTGCAGTAATGTTAAGGTCTGTGCCCAGATCACAAGAACATTGTCCAGCTTATTAAATGCATGTAATATGTTTTGGAGCTGTCCTTAGAGTGAATGGGAAGGATGCAAAACAGGATTAACCTCTGTTGTGTGGCTTTTCTGAGTCTGATCATATGCATAACACGTCTTTTTCAAAATGCACAAGAGAGAATCTATAATATATGCAAATGTTAATAAACTTTTGCTAGCTTGTATTAAGATGCTGCATATTTCTGTTGTTCTATCAAATGTATTTAAGAGCCCCATTTGGTGGTGCATAATATACATAGGAGAGGAAAAGGTATTTTTCTCCACTGAAGGAAATTCATTTTATCACAATGAATGATTTATACTATGATTGTGGGGGGAGGTGGGAAATGCAGTCTGTATGAAATCGACTCAATCTACTTACTTAAAGCAGACTCCACATCAACCTACTAACTCTAATAATGGTAATAATAATTAAATTATAATTGAGGTTATTAAAACACTATAAAGCTATATAACTTTTCTGATAGCTAAACAAAAACCTTACAGTTCCTAATAACCTAGGACAAAATGTGGGCCTCCTGTTAAAACCCTATACTCATTCTTTCATTCATCCATCCATCCCTATCTGCATTTGGTATTTATCAAACACCTACTATATGCCAATACCTATACCAGTATTTGGAGATACATCTCTAAATGGAATCAGGTGAAGACCCCTCTCCTTATTGAGCAAGAATTTGTAGTTATTAGTTGACTATAGGATTGTTATTATGTTACATAAAGTGTCTTGTGATTTAGTTTCCAAATTGTTCTATTTTACAACCCTTTGGGCTGTAATCTGCCAGGCTTGTCTGTCCATGGGGTTTCCCTGGCAAGAATACTGGAGTGAATTGCCATTTCCTTCTCCAGAGGATCTTCCTGACCCAGGGATCGAACCCCAGTCTCCTGCATTGCAGGCAGATTCTTTAACAGCTGTGCCACCAGGGAAGTATCTTATGCGGTGCCTATTGAATCAGGGAAAAGTAATGCAAGGGGTGGGTGATAATGGTGGGAAGAGAGCTGCATTTTTAAAGTAGTGTTGTTGGGGAAGGACATGCTGATAAAGTGAAATTAGAACACAAAGCTGAAGTGCAAAGATATCCCATGCAGATTCTGAGAGTAAGAGCATTTCTAGTAGAAGACAAGAATGCTAAACAGGAGAGCATGTTTAGCATTATTTGATCATGTGATCATAGTGGACTCAGTGAAGAAGAGAATAATAACAGATAATAGGACCAGAACTTTTACAAACTTTTAGGCCATTTTAAAGATATTTTGTGTTTGGAAAATATGATGAGATCAGTGAATTAGGAGAAAATGAGGAGATTATAGCCTCCTAAAAGCAGAATGCAATGAGTTTCAAGAAGAATTCTAATAGTATCTCTACTATCACATTATAATACAAATATTAATTGTCCATTAATGTGATGTTCAGAAGACTATAACCTCTAGGTGAAGAGTTACCATTATTCTCCACTGTCTCTGATGCAACTAGTCCAATGCCTGATACACAGAAACATTTAATAAATATCTATGTTTTAAACCAAGTGCATTTTCAATTTAATGATTATAGAATCATTATTTATGTTAGCCTTCTCTTTTACAGGT
Organism: Bos indicus x Bos taurus; assembly: GCF_003369695.1. Classification (NCBI taxonomy): domain Eukaryota; kingdom Metazoa; phylum Chordata; class Mammalia; order Artiodactyla; family Bovidae; genus Bos; species Bos indicus x Bos taurus. The sequence continues at coordinate 107,603,124 of NC_040083.1, forward strand.
GAAGGAGAGAAGACCAAGAGAAGGTAAGAGAGGTGCTCACAGATCTTCTGAGTCTATGCCTGGTGGTTCCTCTGCTCTTGGTAATAGAACTTGAAATTTTCAGAGTAAATGTCTGAGATCTGGGACTTTTCTACTCTTGAGTATTAGAAAAATCTGCACCTTACCTGCTGCTCATTGCTGGCTGTGAATGCACCTCTTGGTGCCAATTTTTCCTCCCCAGTCTCAGATGTCACCAACTACCCTGCTGAATTCTCTTCTTGCCAGGAACAACCTAGCTTAGGCATCAAATTTCCAGGGTAAACAAACAAAAAATTATCACTTGGAAGGAACATCTGATTATCTCAGCAGCAAATGCAATGAAAACAGAACACAGGAAAGGACAGCTGTCTACTTCATTGCTTTCATTCCAAGCTCTGATGGTTATGGAATGAGGTGGCCTTTCCACCTGGCAATGAACCATAGGGCCAGGTGGCACCAGGTGGCAAGGACTGTGGGGAAGAAGTTGGAACATCTGTGACCCACCCATTCAGGCTCTGATGAGTCTCTTCAAATCTCCAGGGTGCCCTAATCTAGCAAAAATAATAATACAATAGAGAAGGATTCTACGGATTGGGTTTGGGATTCCAACTCTATAGCTTACATGCTGGTGATCGTAAGCAAGCTGGTTTACCTCTCTGAAATACTGTTGCATTAGTGGTAAAATGTTGTCATTGTTTAGTCATTAAGGCTCCTCTGATTCTTTTGTGACCCCATAGACTGTAGCCCACCAGGCTCCCCTGTCCATGGGATTTTCCAGGCAAGAATACTAGAGTGGGTTGCCATTTCTTTTTCCAGGGGATCTCCCCAGCTCAGGGATCAGACCTGCGTCTCCTACATTGACAGGTGAATTCTTTACCATGGAGCCACCTGGGAAGCCTGGTGAAGTGTTGCTGCTGCTGCTAAGTCGCTCCAGTCGTGTCTGACTCTGTGCGACCCCATGGACTGTGGCCTACCAGGCTCCTCTGTCCATGGGATTTTCCAGGCAAAAGTACTGGAGTGGGGTGCCATTGTCTAATAACACCTAATTCACAATGTTGTCGTGCAACATAACGCAAGACTATGTGGAAAGAATTCGCTGTAGTGGAGACCATGAAATATTGGTTGACAGATGCAAAAAGTCACTTATAATGTCCAGTTTACTAGAGTTCTTCACTGGAGTTTGTAGCAAATATATATACATTTAATAGAAACATTATGTTGCATTGTAGTGTTAAAATATGAACTGAGGCATTTTAAAAGTTTTAAAAGTTTTTTAGAGCAAAGATAAATTCAAATTGGGCAGCTTCCAACCTAGTAGAGAGAAAGGAGCCTGGAGAAGGTATACAAAATGAGTAACTTTTAACAGGAGAAAGGAAGGAAGAACAAGGAAATTATTCAAGGCAAAAACGTTAGTGCAAAGTTACTTTCCTTTAGGGGTTGGCAGGAGTCTTTAAGGCAGATGATCCCTCTAGTGATGATCAGGTGATTCCCAATTGACTGGTTGAAGATGCCATTTCTGAGAGAGCTGAAGCTGTAATTATGTTTCAGTTTGGTGACCTGGGGCTTATCATCAGTGACTCATTTGGGGGTCTGTTGTTTTGTTTTAATAGTACTGACAGGAAGATCTTTCTGTGCCCTGGGGCAGAATTTTGATATTGTTTGGTCCCCAAATCTTCTGACATTATCCAGTATTTATCTATAATCTCAGTGAGAAAATTAACCTCACTGAGAGTCTAATATTACTTATGTATAATTTGTGTACAATATATGCTATAATTAATGTGGATATGGATCTTTTGTCTTCATACTACAGGTAAGCTGGAGGGCATCCTTAATATTTTACTTGTGAGTGGGTTTTTAAGACTGGTCTCATAATTAAGTATGGTTCAGGAAAGTTCTTTTGAAAGCTGAGTGGCAGAAAGTGGTAACAGGTGAAATAGTTAGATTTTGCCTTGATTTGTGAAGAAGAGCAACGGCCATTTGACTCATAAAAAATCTTAAAAACGATCTTTCCTGTGTCTCTGAGGATAAATAAAGGAGCCAAGAGAAAGGAAGACTAGGCAGGATGCTTACGAAAGAATAAATCCCTTTGGGGAGTGTACCTAGAGGGTTAGTAAAGGCAGCACCAAGGCTAATCCAAAGGGACCTTTGTGCAAATCAGAAAAAAAAGTTACCTCTTACTTTGCACACTGCTCCCTGTCATAAAGTTATGATGAATATGCAAGTTTGTTACAACTAGGATATGAATGATGGCTGCTGGACATGTATGTAGTTCAGTGTACACAATCTTGTATTATAGTCCTTAGAACCAGGAACTTTTCATTTGGAAATTTGGGTATTTATTTGGTTGCTAAATGCTTAGAAAGAAGAGGGAGTTGTCTGTGAGTAATGCTGTCCTCTTCCCTTTAGTATCAAGTAATTTTAGGTGTGATTTTTTGATAATTCTGTTCATCATAGTTTTACCAGAATGTAGTAAGATACAGGAAGATTATATTATGAAAACATCTACTATGTACCAGACACTATGCTAATCGATGTATTATGTATTTTCTCATTTAATTCTTACAAGAATTTAAAGAAGTAGTGACATTATCCATCTCATTTCACAGATGAAGAAACTTGGAGGATAAAACCAGCAGCATGGGGGTGACTGGTATTGCACTTGAACTTGTCTGATTCTAGGGGTCACGCTAGTGAGAATGATACAACACGCACGTTAAAACCGTCTACTCCACCTCTGTCAGCAGTGCATATGGGGATCCTGGGCAAGTCATCCTTTCTCCCGTGCATAAAAAGGTGGAAGCATCTTAAGTCCTTGCTCTTTAAAATGTGTTCTATAGAGAAAAGCAGAATCAGAAGCTCCTGGGTATTTGTTAGAGTTGCAGAGTTTCAGCACTGAATCAGAATTAGCAGTTTTAACAGTATCCATAGGTAATTTATTTGCACGTTAAAATTTGAGAAATCTTAATATAGGTCCTTGAGTCTTTTTCCAGGACCTAAATCTAATATTCTTTGAGCCTCAGGCTATATTTGCCTGTAGTTCTTCATTACAAATAAGGCAGCGTTTTATCACCGAGAATGACAAACCCAGGTTCACATGTGAGCTACCAATATCACCTAAGTCCCCTTGGGTGGTCCCTTATTTTCTCCAGGAAACCTGAAAGCGGTTGGAGTCAGCAGCCCCGTCCTATGATCTACTGATAGGAAGATTCACGTGCCTTCCTGACTCCTAGGTCAGAGTGTAAGCTTAGAGTCATACATGTTAACATTTTAGGAAGATGCAAACCCTTCTGAGTCATATGCCTCATCTCAAGTAATAGAACCCATCCTGCCCTCTCTTCTAACCCTGAACTCAATCGTTGTATGGCACCAACAAATTTGCTTTAATGTCCCTGCTCCCTGGCCATGGCTCCGGGATGCTCTGATTAGCTGTATCCTAAGGGGTGACAAATGGATGCATGAGCTATTTCTATTTTTATGATGGTGCTGCTCTGTGATTACATTTCGGAAGGAGGGTGAGCCTGCGGTGAAGTGTGAGTAACCTCACTCCAACCCTTTGGCAAACAAAATAAAATTTTAAAACCATCAGTGATTTGAGGCCATTTATTCTGGGTTTGGGCCACCCCTACTTTTCAAATCCTATTTTAAACTTTCCTCTGTTGCTAGCAAGCTGAGACAAATATATCATTTCCATGTCATTACTCATCCTCCTATGAGGCCACCTGTCTTCTGGACCATATCTGCAAACCAAAAGTAAACTGAGAAAACACGTCCACTCATAAGGATGCTTTTCCCAGACTCCACTGTATGTGATGTAGATGGAAATACTAAAACTGGCACAGAAATGGAAATAAGAGACAAGAAGGAGGAGAATGTAGGAGGAACACAGAGATGAAGATACAGAGACACAAAAAGATGGGAATTAAGGGAGGAAGAAAATAGAATCAGAGGAAATGAAGAACTGAAAGTGGGGATAGTTATTTTATAGGGAAAATGTGTGGAGGAAATGATGAAGAGAAAGGAAAAAATCAAAGTAGAGGGACTTAAAATACAGTGATATTGAAGTGCGTGATAGAAAAGAGAGTAAATGTCAGCCATTAAAAAGAATGAAATAATGCCATTTGTAGTAACATGGATGGGCATACAGCATGCCACAATGAGGTAAGTCAGACAGAGAAGGGGAAATAGCATAGGATATCCCTTCTTTGTGGAATCTCAAAGGAAATGATGCAGATGAACTTACTTACAAAACAGAAAGAGACTCACAGACTTAGAGAATGAACATATGGTTGCGGGGTGGAAGAATGGGGGAAGGCACAGCTAGGAAGTTTGGGATATACATGTACACACTGCTATATTTTAAATGGATAACCAAGAAGGACCTACTGGATAGCACAGGGAACTCTGTTCAAGGTTATGTGGCAGCCTGGATGGGAGGGGAGTTTGGGGAAGAATGGATACATGTATATGCATGGCTGAGTACCTTTGCTGTTCACCTAAAACCATCACAGCATTATTTGTTAATCAACTATATCCCAATACAAAATTAAAAAAAGAGAAAAAAACGGTAAATGTGAGTAAGAGAAAAAGATGCCAAAGAAGAAAAGAACATAAATGATGAAAAGGCTTAAAGGGTAGGATAGTCATATAATTTATCACCCAGACTTTGAGAGTAAGAGGAGGAGACTAATAATGGTACCGAGGCAATCAGTGAAAATAGGCTGTCCTGTGAAAATTAGGACACGTGGTCATATCCTAGCAAAGTGTCTTTCAAAATTCTGATCAACGTAATCTCTGCTTCCCATGTGCCACTTGCTCTGAGTTGAAGCTCTGTGTGGGTCTGCCGGGTAGGGTACGCTGTACAGCCCATCCTGGAGAAAAAGCAAAAAGGTGAGCTGAGGCTAGGAGTGGTTTTCCAGGGACTAAAGCCCATGTCTAAGGAAGTTATTTAACAGAAAACCATTCCGTGGTCTCTATTGTAGCCAGTAATTTGCACGTGCTCTTTCGTGATGTCTTAGAACAACACTATCAGTTAAGCATCATTATCAAAATATCACCCATTGTGGGGAAAAAATTATGAATGCCTGAAGCAGCATCCTTGGAATAAGCTAAGGTACGTCCAATTCTGCAATGAATTTTTATTCTGCCACCAAATTATTCTGCTTTAATATTGGGTTAGCCAAAAAGTTGTTTGGGGTTTTCCATAACATCCTACAGAAAAACCTGAACAAGTTTTTGGCCAACCCAACACATCATTTCTATGACCACTCTTCATTTCTATGACCACTCTCATCATTTTCCTGTACAACATTATCTACTTGCTCTATAGAGCAACTTGCTCTATAGAAAGGGCAATCCCAGTTTGCCGATGTGTCTTTGGCCACCTGATGTGAAGAGCTGACTCATTTGAAAAGACTCTGATGCTGGGAAAGATTGGGGGCAGGAGGAGAAGGGGACGACAGAGGATGAGATGGTTGGATGGCATCACTGACTCAATGGACATGGGTTTGGGTGGACTCTGGGAGTTGGTGATGGACAGGAGGCCTGCATGCTGTGGTTCATGGGGTCACAAAGAGTCGGACACGACTGAGCAACTGAATTGAACTGAACTTTTCTCATTGAAGCCCTCCAGTGCCCATTAAAACAAGCTTGGAAAAACTGGACCCTTTAATAAATTCAATATAAAGCGCTGCTTAGTGACAATATTCAATTCTTACGTGGGAAATAATACCTAAGTCAAGCAGTTGCTTAGAATATAATTTAAACCTATTCTTGGTAAGTATTTTATAGTTATTTCAGATAGAGCATGTTACATGAGTTTCCACGTTTTAAAGCTGATCTAAGACAGTGTCCCTGATTCATACTTTTGAGAAGAGAACTATATAACGATTAATGAGAGGAATGATTGTTTTAGAGTCAATGTGACCCAGCAAAGTAAACTGTAAAGGGAGCATAGCAAACAGAAACGTGATAAGAGCACTAGTCTCAGCTTCAGTACAAGCTGTGGAAACTGAAATCTCAAAATTCACTTGATCTCTCTGGTCTCAGATATTAGCCTGTACAATAAGCGTTTGACAGACAGAGCATGCATGAGGAATCCCTGCTGCCACTCATCCTTCCTACACCCATGATCACTATCGCTCACTGGTCAGGATATCCTTGCCTTCTCGTGTTGTAGCTTCAGAATCTTTCTGACTGAAGAGCTTCAGGCGACCACCTCCAACTGAAGAGTGAGTAGATTTACTTGTCAGGTGGGAGCTAGGTGGTCTTGGCATTATTTTTATTATAAAAGTCCACTGAGGACGACAGAGGAGGAGATGGTTGGATGGCATTACGACTCAATGGACATGAGTTTGAGCAAGCTTCGGGAGTTGGTGATGGACAGGGAAGCCCGGCGTGCTGCAGTCCATGGGGTCACAAAGAGTTGGACATGCCTGAGCGACTGAACAACAACAACAAATTCTTCCTTGATGTCTCCTGCACACGACTCATCTCACACATGTTACTCAGAAGTTATCACGTTATTCCTCAAGCATTATAAGATTTTCCTTAATGGTTTCCCTGCTTCTGGTCTTGCCACCCCCACCACCCCTTAATTACAATGAGAAATTCCCAAAACATTATCAACTTGTGTGATTTTAGATAACATTGCTATGAACCTATTCTCAGACAGTAAAGATTCTGCCTGCAATGCAGGAAGACTCAGGTTTGATCCCTGGGTTGGGACAATGCCCTGGAGAAGGGAACGGTAACCCACTCCAGTATTCTTGCCTGGAGAATCCCATGGACAGAGGAGCCTGGTGGGCTGTAGTCCATGGGGTCACAAAGAGTCAGACACTTTAAGGAGTTAGATTGCTGACCTATTTTATTAACTGCATATCTAACCCCTGCCTGCCCACCCTTCTCATTTCACTTAATACTCTCCTTCTTCTAACTACACACATCTTTCAGATTCTCAGTGATGAGCTGTATACCTCTTGGCCTCAAGCCCTTCAGATAGCTTGTTCCCTCTGCTTACAACTTCTCCTTGGCTCTGATTTTGCCTGGATTATTCTTAGGCATATTTCAGATGTCAGACTCACATTCTTAAAGTAGTTTTCGTTGACTTTTCAGCCTGAGATAGACATCCCTGCTTCATGGTTTTTCGCTTTCCTAGGGTAGATTTATCACCACAATAAAGAAATCACTGACTTTTAGATTTTAATATCTCTCACAATAAAATTAAAGTCCCATGGGGGCAATTGCTACATCTCTCTTAGTCACTGTTCTATCTTCACGTATCAGCCCACAGAAAGCTCTCAAGAAATATTTGTGAAATAAATAGATGAATGAATAAATAATGAAACTACCATCCAAAGTAATTAAATGGCTTGTCCCAGTTAAATGGGCTCACTAAAGGCAGAGACTGGACATTAATCTTTTTTTGTTGTCCTAATTCTATGTCTAGCATATATCTTTGAGGAGACATATTTACTCAAAATACAGTGCTGCCTCTCTGAATCTGTTTTTTGAAAGAAAGAAAGAAAGGGAGGGAGGGAAGGAAGGAAAAAAAGTGAAAAAAGAGAAAGGAAGAGGTTAGGAAGAAAATGGAAGAGTAGAGGAAGATAAATAAAGAAAAAGTAGGCCATCAGTTGTTGTTTGGTCACTAAGTCGTGTCCGAATCTTTTGTGACTCTTGGACTGTAGCCCACCAGGCTCCTCTGTCCATGGGGTTTCCCAGGCAAGAATACTGGACTGGTTGCCATTTCCTTCTACATGATGTTCAGTTAGTCAGAGGCAACCAGAGAGATAAGGCATCTCTTTTGTAGCTGCTTGATCAAGATCAAGAAAAACTCTACTAGCTAAGAAATAGACTTGGAAACATCTGGAACAAGATATGTTCACAATCACCAAGAATTTGAAAGAATTCTTAAAGGGAGGATATGTTGGTTTCTGAGCTGGTTATTCTTCCTGAGCATTTCAATCATCATAATACTAATATAGAAAAAATCAGCATTTATTCAGCTGTTCTTTATATGTTAGGTACTATTCTAAGTATTTGACACTTTTATTCTCACACACCTTAAAAATTAAATGCTATTACTATCTCAATTTTATAGGTGGGAGAAATTAAGGTACAGATGAGTTACAATAAGTGGTGAAATACTCCTTCACAGCTCTCATGTGCAAAAATTGGTACTATCCATTTTTAGTGAGAATATAGAGAAAGGCACTGTCTTATACTCTGGCACTGGCGCCAGAGTATAATTTTATACAACCCTTTTATAGGGCAATTTGGCAGTAGCTATCAAAAAATTTAAATATAATATTTATCCTTAGCACAACAAATATATTTCTGCAATCAGTCACAGAAATATCCACAACACTGTACAGAACAACACACAAAACAATAATGATACTCTAAATGTATCAATCTTAGAATGGCTAAAAATACAGCCATTGTGTTAGTTTCATAATTTACCAGAAACTGACTGGCTTAAAACAACAGAAATGTATTGCCTTACAGTTCAAGCAGCTTCAAGTCCAAAGTCAAGGTTTTGGCAAGCGGTCATGCTCACTCTGAAGACGCTAGGGGAGAGTCCTTGCCTCTTTCAGTTTTTGGCGCTTCCTGGCGATGCTTGGCTTGCAGATGCATTCTTCCAGTCTCTGTCTTTCACAGCACATTGTGTTCCCCCTGTGAGTTTCTCCTTTCTGTGGGTCTCTGTGTCCAAATCCCTCTCTTCTTATAAGGACACCCTTCATTGGATTAGAGCCCACTCTAATCAAGCATGACCTTATTTTAACTAATTACATCTACAGCATTAACTTAATTTCTGAATAAGGTCACATTCTGGGGTTTTGGGTGAACATTAATTTGGAGGGAATGCTATTTAACCTATATATCCATGCTCGAGAATATTTCATTGTGTAAATAATAGTAGTAATTATTTCAGATCGTGTCAAGTATTTTTCACTACAACTTTATTAGGAAAGAATATTTTTTATTGCTTTAACTGTGAAGGAAACTGAAGCTCACAGAATAAATCAATTGTGCAAGATGACATAGGTGTATGGAATCAAGCCTGTATCTGCCTTAAGGCAGAACCCATATTCTCAATCATGACATCATTTAACCCTGACACAAACTCAAGAAATTGTTTTTAGATTAAGGAAACAAGCTCTTTATAGTACAATACATACAATACGATGCCATGTCTGCTTAAAAATGATATCAATGACTATAGTTATGTGATATAAATATAATATAAATTATAAAAATAATAATTTATACATAGAAAAATGGGTTTTGTTAGATGACAGTAATGGATATGAGAACAGGATGGGATGAGATGTGAGAATCACATAAAAAATTTACATGTTGCTGATTGTTTTAATTTTTTTCTGCAAACAGCATATATTGCTTTTGCAATTTTAAAAACATACTATTAGTGAGAATTCAGTTTTCACCAGTTTTAGCCATGTTTTCTTATCTCGACAATAAAAATCTTCAAGTACGAGGGGGCATTGGAGGAAAGCAGCCAATTGTGATCACACAGAGAATTTGTGTCTACAATTTAGTAGAAAACATTAAGTCCTCTTACTGGATTCTTTAAATAACAGGCATACACTTCCCTCCTTCTCTCAGTTGCTTAGTAATTGAAGAAAAATATTTGAGTAACTACTCTGCTCATTATCATGTCTTTTCTATATTAAATATTCCATGATTGTATTTCTACATATGTTAAAAAGAAATGAGTAGATTATTACTGTATTTAGATAAAAAGAGGATAGGGGATTGGGAGAATTTTATGGTATTCATAAGAGAATAGAATGTACTTAATTTGATATTTATGGAAATATAGAGTTGTAAACTATATGAGAGATGTAAAAACTATCTAATACTTTTCTTTATGTAGTTAAGTTTTTTTAAAAAATAATTTCCACGTTTAAACCTCAAATATAGTTTTCTTATAGGCTTATTTACTTTTGTAATCCTAGAACCCAATATATTTCTTGATATGTAGTAAAGAATCTGTGTAAACTAGCTAATTAATTTCCTTAGCATCAGAACAACAACACTGCAAAGAAACCATTCACAAATAATTATAACACAATAGATACACAGTGTGTTTTTTGGAATGTGATTATGGATAATGGGTATTTTGGGGGGGGATGAAGTTCTGATAAGCTTATTTTTTTTTGCTGAATATTGTCTATTTTGTTTTTGTTCTTTGTTTTTAATCAATAAGCTTTTATTAAGTTCCTTCTACATTCCAGGCACTGTGCTATTTGACTGATATACAGAGTTAATATGGCTCAGTCTCATAACTTAGTAATAACGATCCTGGATGCTTATATGAATAGCATTTATAGCTTATGAAACAATTTTAAAAACAATGAATATGACCGTTTATTGCCTTCATAATAAAAAATATATTTTTTTTTTCGAAAGATATAAATTTAGTATTTGGAAGGCACTAGACTTCTCAATATATATTTGTTTTTATGATTATCCTGGCTAACTAGGAAAGGTGAGAGAATTTGCTATCCTATCAGTACACAGAGTAGTGATGTTGACATAGCTCCTGGAGTTTAGGAGTGTGTGAGCAAACTTGTATTATCCCTGTTAAATTTAAATAAATAGGTGCAACCTAAGTAGTAGGAAAAAAATAACTGACTTAGTAAGAGTAAATAAAACAAATATGAAACATTTTCAAAAGCATGACATGCTACACAGGAATCTACATTCTGTGGTGGAAAGAGTCTTGGACTTGGGGTTAGCCTGCCTGGATTCAAAACCTTCTTTTGTCTTGCATTGATAATCTACTTTCCAGGAAGTCACTTAGCTTTTCTTGCTGTCTCCATTACTAATTAGCTGCTCTTAATATTTTGCCTAAATACTTCATGTACTTACTTTCTAAATTAAGTGAGATAGTAGACATTGTGGGCTTTAGGTCTTTAGGTTTTCTGTAAATATTAGCAATTATCCATGTGACAAATACAAATAAATTCCCTCATCCATCACTCCCTCAGTTATTTTCCAATATCTTTTTCCTATTTCCCTGACATTTTCGTATAGCACAAAATGTTAGTATTTGCTTACTGTTTACTCATGAGTCATATCTTGTTGGCCAAGATATTGTGCTCTTGGAAAGAGTCTAATTTATACATTATTTAACCCAGAGGACATAGAATATTGCCAGGTGCATGGTTAAAAATGTGGTTAATATTTCTTAATGGATAGGCAGTAAATTTTATTTGATTTATAATAATCACAAATTATTCAGTGACATACGTAGGTATATGTTAAAAGAAAAGTTTATTTTAATATTTAATGAAAACTAACCAAATATTTAATGAAAACTAACCAAACTGTGAGGCAGCAGCGGTGGCGACCGGCCCACTAAGCGTGGCCAAGAGGAGCTACCCCACGTCTGAGGTGAGGGGCAGCAGCCCAGAGTGCCAGGTTGCAATGGCACAGGACGGCCAAGAAGAGCTACCCGAGTCTGAGGTCAGGGTGGCAGCCGGGAGGAGCTACCCCGCGTCCAAGGTGAGGGGCAGCAGCTAAGAGGAAATACCCTGTGAACGAGGTCAGGGGTGGTGGCTGGGAGGAGCTACCCTACACCCCTATGCCTGAGGCCAGGGGCGGTGGCTGGGAGGACCAACCCCACTTCCAAGGAGCAGTGGCTGTGCGGGCGCAGGAGGGCCTAGAGGAGCTATCCCATTTGAAGGTCAGGAAGGGCGGCGGTCAGGAGATATCCCTCGTCCAAGGTAAGGAGCAATGGCTGCGCTTTGCTGGAGCAGGCGTGAACAGATACCCACGCCCAAGGTAAGAGAAACCCAAGTAAGATGGTAGGTGTTGCAAGAGGGCATCAGAGGGCAGACACACTGAAACCACAATCACAGAAAACTAGTCAATCTAATCACACTAAGACCACAGCCTTGTCTAACTCAGTGAAACTAAGCCATGCCCTTGGGGCAAACCAAGATGGGTGGGCCATGGTGGAGAGGTCTGACAGAATGTGGTCCACTGGAGAAGGGAATGGCAAACCACTTTGGTATTCTTGCCTTGAGAACCCCATGAACAGTATGAAAAGGCAAAATGATAGGATACTGAAAGAGGAACTCCCCAGGTCAGTAGGTGCCCAATATGCTACTGGAGATCAGTGGAGAAATAACTCCTGAAAGAATGAAGGGATAGAGCCAAAGCAAAACGAATACCCAGCTGTGGATGTGACTGGTGGTAGAAGCAAGGTCCAATGCTGTAAAGAACAATATTGCATAGGAACCTGGAATGTCAGGTCCATGAATCAAGGCAAATTGGAAGTGTTCAAACAAGAGATGGCAAGAGTGAATGTCGACATTCTAGGAATCAGCGAACTAAAATGTACTGGAATGGGTGAATTTAACTCAGATGACCATTATATCTACTACTAAGGGCAGGAATCCATCAGCAGAAATGGAGTAGCCATCATGGTCAAAAAAAGAGTCCAAAATGCAGTACTTGGATACAATCTCAAAAACAACAGAATGATCTCTGTTCGTTTCCAAGGCAAATCATTCAATATCACAGTAATCCAAGTCTATGCCCCAACCAATAATGCTGAAGAAGCTGAAGTTGAACGGTTCTATGAAGACCTACAAGACCTTTTAGAACTAACACCCAAAAAAGATGTCCTTTTCATTATAGGGGACTGGAATGCAAAAGTAGGAAGTCAAGAAACACCTGGAGTAACAGGCAAATTTGGCCTTGGAATATGGAATGAAGCAGGGCAAAGATGAATAGAATTTTGCCAAGAAAATGCACTGGTCATAACAAACATCCTCTTCCAACAACACAAGAGAAGACTCTACACATGGACATCACCAGATGGTCAACATCGAAATCAGATTGATTATATTCTTTTCAGCCAAAGATGGAGAAGCTCTATACAGTCAACAAAAACAAGACCAGGAGCTGACTGTGGCTCAGATCATGAACTTATTACCAAATTCAGACTGAAATTGAAGAAAGTAGGGAAAACCACTAGACCATTCAGGTATGACCTAAATCAAATCCCTTATGATTATACAGTGGAAGTGAGAAATAGATGTAAGGGCCTAGATCTGATACATAGAGTGCCTGATGAACTATGGAATGAGGTTCGTGACATTGTACAGGAGACAGGGATTAAAACCATCCCCATGGAAAAGAAATGTCAAAAAGCAAAATGGCTGTCTGGGGAGGCCTTACAAATAGCTGTGAAAAGAAGAGAAGCAAAAAGCAAAGGAGAAAAGGAAAGATATAAGCATCTGAATGCAGAGTTCCAAAGAATAGCAAGAAGAGATAAGAAAGCCTTCTTCAGCGATCAATGCAAAAAAATAGAGGAAAACAACAGAATGGGAAAGACTAGAGATCTATTCAAGAAAATTAGAGATACCAAGGGGACATTTCATGCAAAGATGGGCTCCATAAAGGACAGAAATGGTATGGACCTAACAGAAGCAGAAGATATTAAGAAGAGGTGGCAAGAACACAAAGAAGAACTGTACAAAGAAGATCTTCACAACCAAGATAATCACGATGGTGTGATCACTGACCTAGAGCCAGACATCCTGGAATGTGAAGTCAAGTCGGCCTTAGAAAGCATCGAACAAAGCTAGTGGAGGTGATGGAATTCCAGTTGAGCTATTTCAAATCCTGAAAGATGATGCTGTGAAAGTGCTGCACTCAATATGCCAGCAAATTTGGAAAACTCAGCAGTGGCCACAGGACTGGAAAAGGTGAGTTTTCATTCCAATCCCAAAGAAAGGCAATGCCAAAGAATGCTCAAACTACCGCACAATTGCACTCATCTCACACTCTAGTAAAGTAATGCTCAAAATTCTCCAAGCCAGCCTTCAGCAATATATGAACCATGAACTACCTGATGTTCAGGCTGGTTTTAGAAAAGGCAGAGGAACCAGAGATTAAATTGCCAACATCCGCTGGATCATGGAAAAAGCAAGAGAATTCCAGAAAAACATTTATATCTGCTTTATTGACTCTGTCAAAGCATTTGACTGTGTGGATCACAGTAAACTGTGGACAATTCTGAAAGAGATGGAAATACCAGACCACCTGACCTGCCTCTTGAGAAATCTGTATGCAGGTCAGGAAGCAACAGTTAGAACTGGACATGGAACAACAGACTGGTTCCAAACAGGAAAAGGAGTAAGTCAAGCCTGTATATTGTCACCCTGCTTATTTAACTTCTATGCAGAGTACATCATGAGAAACACTGGACTGGAAGAAGTACAAGCTGGAATCAAGATTGCCGGGAGAAATATCAATAACCTCAGATATGCAGATGACAGCACCCTTATGGCAGAAAGTGATCAGATCAGATCAGATCAGTTGCTCAGTCGTGTCCAACTCTTGGCGACCCCATGAATCGCAGCACACCAGGCCTCACTGTCCATCACCAACTCCCGGAGTTCACCCAGACTCACGTCCATCGAGTCAGTGATGCCATCCAGCCATCTCATCCTCTGTCGTCCCCTTCTCCTCTTGCCCCCAATCCCTCCCAGCATCAGAGTCTTTTCCAATGAGTCAACTCTTCACATGAGGTGGCCAAAGTACTGGAGTTTCAGCTTTATCATCATTCCTTCCAAAGAAATCCCAGTGCTGATCTTCAGAATGGACTGGTTGGATCTCCTTGCAGTCCAAGGGACTCTCAAGAGTCTTCCCCAACACCACAGTTCAAAAGCAGCAATTCTTAGGCGCTCAGCCTTCTTCACATCCATACATGACCACAGGAAAAACCACAGCCTTGGCTAGATGGACCTTTGTTGGCAAAGTAATGTCTCTGCTTTTGAATATGCTATCTAGGTTGGACATAACTTTCCTTCCAAGGAATAAGCGTCTTTTAATTCCTTGGCTGTAGTCACCATCTGCAGTGATTTTGGAGCTCCAAAAAATAAAGTCTGACACTGTTTCCACTGTTTCCCCATCTATTTCCCATGAAGTGATGGGACCGGATGCCATGATCTTTGTTTTCTGAATGTTGAGCTTTAAGCCAACTTTTTCACTCTCCACTTTCACTTTCATCAAGAGGCTTTTTAGTTCCTCTTCACTTTCTGCCATAAGGGTGGTGTCATCTGCATATCTGAGGTGATTGATATTTCTCCTGGCAATCTTGATTCCAGCTTGTGTTTCTTCCAGTCCAGCGTTTCTCATGATGTACTCTGCATAGAAGTTAAATAAGCAGGGTGACAATATATAGCCTTGACATACACCTTTTCCTATTTGGAACCAGTCTGTTGTTCCATGTCCAGTTCTAACTGTTGCTTCTTGACCTGCATACAAATTTCTCAAGAGGCAGATCAGGTGGTCTGGTATTTCCATCTCTTTCAGAATTGTCCACAGTGTATTGTGATCCACACAGTCAAAGGCTTTGGCATAGTCAATAAAGCAGAAACAGATGTTTTTCTGGAACTCTCTTGCTTTTCCCATGATCCAGCAGATATTGGCAATTTGATTTCTGGTTCCTCTGCTTTTTCTAAAACCAGCCTGAACATCAGGAAGTTCAGGGCTCACATACTGCTGAAGCCTGGCTTGGAGAATTTTGAGCATTACTTTATTAGCATGTGTATGCAATTGTGTGGTAGTTTGAGCATTCTTTGGCATTGCCTTTCTTTAGGATTGGAATGAAAACTCACTTTTTCCAGTCCTGTGGCCACTGCTGACTTTTCCAAATTTGCTGGCATATTGCGTGCAGCACTTTCACAGCATCATCTTTCAGGATTTGGAATAGCTGAACTGAAATTCTGTCACCTCCACTAGCTTTGTTCATAGTGATGCTTTCTAAGGCCCACTTCCAGGATGTCTGGCTCTAGGTCAGTGATCACACCATCATGATTATCTGGGTCGTGAAGACCTTCTTTGTACAGTTCTTCTGTGTATTCTTGCCATCTCTTCTTAATATCTTCTGCTTCTGTTAGGTCCATACCATTTCTGTCCTTTATCAAACCCATCTTTGCATGAAATGTTCCTTTGGTATCTCTAATTTTCTTGAAGAGATCTCTAGTCTTTCCCATTCTGTTGTTTTCCTCTATTTCTTTGCGTTGATCGCTGAAGAAGGCTTTCTTATCTCTTCTTGCTATTCTTTGGAACTCTGCATTCAGATGCTTATATCTTTCCTTTTCTCCTTTGCTTTTCGCTTCTCTTCTTTTCACAGCTATTTGTAAGGCCTCCCCAGACAGCCATTTTGCTTTTTGACATTTCTTTTCCATGGGGATGGTCTTGATCCCTGTTCCTGTACAATGTCATGAACCTCATTCCATAGTTCATCAGGCACTGTTTCTATAAGATCTAGGCCCTTACATCTATTTCTCACTTCCACTGTATAATCATAAGGGATTTGATTTAGGTCATGCCTGAATGGTCTAGTGGTTTTCCCTACTTTCTTCAATTTCAGTCTGAATTTGGCAACAAGGAATTCATTGTCTGAGCCACAGTCAGCTCCTGGTCTTGTTTTTGCTGACTGTATAGAGCTTCTCCATCTTTGGCTGCAAAGAATATAATCAATCTGATTTCGATGTTGACCATCTGGTGATGTCCATGTATAGAGTCTTCTCTTGTGTTGTTGGAAGAGGGTGTTTGTTATGACTAGCGCATTTTCTTGGCAAAAATATTAGTCTTTGCCCTGCTTCATTCCATATTCCAAGGCCAAATTTGCCTGTTACTTCAGGTGTTTCTTGACTTCGTACTTTTGCATTCCAGTCCCCTATAATGAAAAGGACATCTTTTTTGGGTTTTAGTTCTAAAAGGTCTTATAGGTCTTCATAGAACCATTCAACTTCAGCTTCTTCAGTGTTACTGGTTGGGGCACAGCCTCTTGCTGGAAGTGAAAGTGGAGAGTGAAAAAGTTGGCTTAAAGCTCAACATTCAGAAAACAAAGATCATGGCATCCAGTCCCATCACTTCATGGGAAATAGATGGGGAAACAGTGGAAACAGTGTCAGACTTTATTTTTTGGAGCTCCAAAATCACTGCAGATGGTGACTACAGCCATGGAATTAAAAGACGCTTATTCCTTGGAAGGAAAGTTATGTCCAACCTAGATAGCATATTCAAAAGCAGAGACATTACTTTGCCAACAAAGGTTCCTGTAGTCAAGGCTGTGGTTTTTCCTGTGGTCATGTGTGGATGTTAGAGTTGGACTGTGAAGAAGGCTGAGTGCCGAAGAATTGATGCTTTTCAGCTGTGGTGTTGGGGAAGACTCTTGAGAGTCCCTTGGACTGCACGGAGATCCAACCAGTCCATTCTGAAAGAGATCAGCCCTGGGATTTCTTTGGAAGGAATGATGCTGAAGGTGAAACTCCAGTACTTTGGCCACCTCATGAGAAGAGTTGACTCATTGGAAAGACTCTGATGCTGGGAGGGGTTGGGGGCAGGAGGAGAAGGGGATGACAGAGGATGAGATGGCTGGATGGCATCACTGACTCGATAGACATGAGTGTGAGTGAACTCCAGGAGTTGGTGTTGGACAGGGAGGCCTGGCGTGCTGCGATTCATGGGGTCGTGAAGAGTCTGACACGACTGAGCGACTGAACTGAACCAAATTTTGTTTGACTTGCAATAGTTATTGTAGTTACTAAAGTGATATATGCATATTATTATCATTATCACTATCAAAAAAATTGAAAAATCCTATCAGTAAAGGAGAGATAAAACAGAGAAAACAAACATCCACAATGCCATGTTTTCAGAGACAGCAGATCTTATCGTCTTAGGGTGTGACTTTCATGGTCCTCTGTGACTATCTGGGGCCAGGACAGCACAGTGGGAGTCAGTCTGGGCTTTCACCTATGATGTGATTACAACATTGGGCTACTTATGCAACACTTGTGAACTTGATTTTCTCATCTTAAAATGGGAATAATAATATTTACTCATGAAGTTATTGAGGATTGAGGAGACAGTGGATGTGAATTCCTCAGTGGACTACTGATTTTTCCCCTGTATCTAAGCATCTCCATGTGTCAATGAACAAACTTCACCACTCTGGATTAAATGACAACAGAATATTCCAATGGTGTTTAGGTAAATGGATGTGAAGTATGTGTGAGATCCCTCCTAAATTTACCACTTGCAGATTGCGCTCCATACTTTCTTTCCACTGGGTGATTTCTCAGCTGGAGTCTTTGGAAATGCACTTCCACAGCTGCTTCTTCATTATGACTCCTGTCCCGTGAAGATCCTGTCTCTCAGTGCCTCCTTACAACACACCTATAAAGATAAACTCTGGGCCAAGAATGTAATATTCACTCAGAAAAGTCTGTCTGCTAGCATGTTTCCTGAGCTGCCATCACTCCTGCTCTGTTGAGCTGATAAGATAGACAGCAAAGGGCCAAAGTTTTGTGTTTTTTTTTGGCTCTAGTCTTTTCAAATTACCCACTGTTCCGGTTGGGAGGGGATATTATGAGGTAGGAAATTCAACATGCTGGTGGCAATTCTCAACCTTTAAGTAGTCCAGAAAGATGTATTTCTGATAAGTGGGGGCAAAGTTCCTTGTTGTACGGATTGCAAGGAGGCAGTTTTTTCTATATTCACAAGTACTGGGTTAAGTCCCAAGGAGCTGTTATTTAAGAGAATGATTGCCACTTAAGAGGATGACTTGTTTCAGTTCTAAAATTAGCACACAGAATCTGGGGTTGGTACCTCTGAGTCTGATTCCTGACTTTGCAACTTATTAGCTGTGTGATCCTGTAAAAATGCATTAACTTCTCTAAGCCATAGTTTCTTCAGATACAAGATGGTTCTAATAATACCTACCCAACTTACTCCTGGGGATGTTGCAAAGAATAAGGGTAAAAAAATCTGTGATATGATTATACATTATTAAATGCTTACAAAATGCCAGGTTCCTTAATCTTCTAGTAAAAACATGTTGATTTTTTAAAGAACAATATACTCTCTACAATGAGAAGTTCAGGTGGTTCAACAACCCACTTCTCTAAGGGTTGAAGTCAAGTACAATCAGTGTATTCTGTCCTTATGCTACTGGACTGATTTTAATAAACTATATTGGGATAAAACTTTTACTTAAGGACACATTTTTTGCTCACTGGATTTGCTGTGGCCAGTAAGGTCTAAGCCTGTAGTTGCTGTGAACACCACCTACAGGGACTCTACTAGCATTGTGGTTGTGGTGGTGGTTTAGTTGCTAAGTCGTGTCTGACTCTTGCGACCCCATGGACTGTAGCCCACCAGCTTCCTCTGTCCATGGGATTTTCCAGGCAAGAATACTGGAGTGGATTGCCATTTGCTTCTCCAGGGGATCTTCCTGACCCAGGAATCGAACCTGGGTCTCCTGCATTGCAGGCAGATTTTTTACCGACTGAGCTATGAAGGAAGCCCATGACCAACCCAAAGATAAAGTGTTAAGAAATGACATTGTCTGGGTCTCTAGTCCCCCCTGGTGGCTCAGACGGTAAAGTATTTGCCTGCAATTCAGGAGACCGGGTTCGATTCCTGGGTCGGGAAGATCCCCTGGAGAAGGAAATGGCAATCCACTCCAGCACTCTTGCCTGGGAAATCCTGTGGACAGAGGAGCCTGATAGGCTACCGTCCATGGGATCACAAAGAGTCAGACACGAGTGAGCACTTCACTTCACTTCACTTCTAGTCCCCCTCAAATTGCATCAATCAGTATTTTTCTTTGGCCCTTAACCAGTATGTGTTGTATTTTCTATCACTTGTAACTAAATGAATCCAGACTAATAGAAGTATTATCATGGTTTTCTTTTTCAGAAAAACAAAATGAATATAAAAGAAATTGGGTTAGTTGACCAGTGCTTATAAGCTGGGAATTGGGGCATTGAGGCAGTTTGGTAGAGTGATTTCTAAAGGCTAGAGTAGGAGGTTCAGGGTTAGTTTCACCACCCATAAACTGTAGGATATTAGGTAGGGTGTTTACATTTTCTGAGTTGCAGTTTCTTTCTTTTTAGAGTGAGAGTCATGGTCCCTACCTCACAGACTTCTGGTCTGAAATTATATATATATGAGTGAGTGAGTGAAGTTGCTCAGTTGTGTCCGACTATTTGCGACCCCATGGACTGTAGCCCACCAGGCTCCCCCATCCCTGGGATTCTCCAGGCAAGAACACTGGAGTAGGTTGCCATTTCCTTCTCCAATGTATGAAAGTGAAAAGTGAAAGTGAAGTCGCTCAGTCATGTCGGACTCTTCGCCACCCCATGGACTGTAGCCCACCAGGCTCCCCCATCCCTGGGATTCTCCAGGCAAGAACGCTGGAGTAGGTTGCCATTTCCTTCTCCAATGTATGAAAGTGAAAAGTGAAAGTGAAGTCGCTCAGTCATGTCGGACTCTTCACCACCCCAT
This sequence comes from Bos indicus x Bos taurus, assembly GCF_003369695.1. Lineage (NCBI taxonomy): Eukaryota > Metazoa > Chordata > Mammalia > Artiodactyla > Bovidae > Bos > Bos indicus x Bos taurus. The sequence goes on from NC_040083.1 coordinate 107,623,485, forward strand.
GGACTGTAGCCCACCAGGCTCCCCCATCCCTGGGATTCTCCAGGCAAGAACACTGGAGTAGGTTGCCATTTCCTTCTCCAATGTATGAAAGTGAAAAGTGAAAGTGAAGTCGCTCAGTCATGTCGGACTCTTCGCCACCCCATGGACTGTAGCCCACCAGGCTCCTCCGTCCATGGGATTCTCCAGGCAACGGTACTGGAGTGGGTGCCGTTTCTTTCTCCAGGGGACCTTCCCAACCTAGGGATCGAACCCGGGTCTCCTGCATTGCAGGCAGATGCTTTACCATCTGAGCCACCAGGGGAGCCATATATATATACAATTTTATACTTTACACTAAACAATTATTAGCTGTAATAATACTAATAGCTTGCTAAAAGCTATTTAATAACATTGGCAATTGTGTAGTGATAATTATTGTTATTTGGGATTCAAATCCATGACTCTGATACTGTATCTTATCCACTGTGGCTTTTATTAGGATGGGCAGTACAAAGGGCGCAAAGGGAGGGATATGAGGCCTTGAATGGAAATAAGAAAGAAGAGATGAAAGCCTCGATGGCTCTCATATCTGTAACCCAGACCTGAGGCCCTAGGAATCGCTGCTCGACTCTCTTAACTAGATGGTACCAGTGCAAATGGAGTGAAGCAAGGGAAGAGACCTTTCAGGGTTTTGAAGCTTAACTGGTTTGTTGGCAGCCATTTGGAAACACCTCCATAAATTTCAGTATGGCTAAGATGACCGCCTCCCTGGAGAGCTCATCCAGTCCCCACTTATGTGAATTCCTCTGAGGGCAGAGTGGCAGCATGGAATGGTGCAGACGCCACCTTAAATCACCAGCTTCCTGCTCCAGTCCAGCTGCTCGCCTGTTTCAGAGGCAGCCTGGGACACTGTATCACTGTCCCTGAGCAGCTTGGGGGACGATGGATGACACGGTCACAATCAGACAGCTGCTGAGGCCTCTGTTTGTTTCTTTGTGGGAGCTGAGTTCTCCTGCTAATACCTCATTTCTTAAGAAAAGAATGGCCACTCTAACAGCAATTTCACATAAAGATATGTAAGATTTGAATGATGAATTCCAAAGTGATCACCACCCCCTGCTCCTACTTCCCAGTCCAAAGCTAAAACCCAAGTGTGATTGTAATGAGTACAATTAATGGTTAAGAGCATAGAGCTTGTGGTCAGACTGCAGTAAAAACTAAACCATCTCTGCTAGGCTTATTAACTCTGATGATCAAGGATGACTTTCTTAACTATCTTCACTTCTGTCCTCTGCTACTTAACTCTCAAGACTTGTAGCAGTTAACTGTTGCCACAATAATATTGCACAGATGGAGTTTGCAGTGGCTTAAAACAAAATCACTTATTCTCAAAAATCACAGGGTTTTGGCGGAAGGAGGCTGGACTAAGCCAGGAGCTCTTCTTCAGGCTATAACATTGGAGGCAGCTCTGCTTCATTCTGTTGGTTGTCTGTTTGGCTGGTTCTGCTCCACTGGTCTCCTTTTCCCTGGGTCAGCAGGTTGACTAGTACTCATTCTTCCCCTGAAATGGCAGATGCAAAAGAGATCATGGAAAACATACGTTGCCTTTTCAAGCCAAGGTTTAGACTGGCACATGGCTATTTAGATGTTATGAAAACACCCAGATGAGCTTTTTGGCTAACTCAGTACAATCACTGACACTTCTCACATAGCCTCTCTTCCATATTAAGGGGAACAACCACACACTGGGTCCTTCTCATGCTTCAGATCTCTCTGACTCCTCTTCTGTACCAATTGGGAAAAAAGCTCTCTGCTTTTAGGGACTCACATGACTGCAACTGGTTTGCCATGATAATACAAGATAAGGTAATCCCATCCATATATTAAAGTCAACTGTGTCATATAACATAGCAAAATATAATCATTTCCTGATAATTGTATATCATCATGATCACAGATCCTGGAGATTACTGTAGGGCAGTGCATCTTTAGGTGGCCATTATAGAAGTGCAGCCTATCCCAATGTCCGATACAAAATGGGACTAAATTTTCCTAACCCACTATAGTATTGCAGAGTATACAGTTGTTGTACTTGATATATGTTAGGTTCTAAGTAAATATTGTCAATTATTAAACAGATGGCTATTCTAAAGCATTGTAAAAGGTTTCCCAAGACTTATAAAATGCAGCACATATTATGAACAAAGCTATGTCCACTATGAACAAAGCTGTGGAGGCGATGGAATTCCAGTGGAGCTATTTCAAATCCTAAAAGATGTTGTGATCAAAGTGCTGCCCTCAATATACCAGGGAATTGGAGTGATCAGTAGTGGTCACAGGACTGGAAAAGGTCAGTTTTCATTCCAGTCCCAAAGAAAGGCATTGCCAAAAAATGTTCAAACTACTGCACAATTGCATTCATCTCACACCCTTGCAAAGTAATGCTCAAAATTCTCCAAGTCAGGCTTAACAGTACGTGAACTGTGAACTTCCAAATGTTCAAGCTGGATTTAGACAAGGCAGAGGAACCAGAGATCAAGTGGCCAACATCCATTGGATCACAGAAAAAGCAAAAGAGTTCCAGAAAAACGTCTACTTCTGCTTTATTGACTACACCAAAGCCTTTGACTCTGTGCATCACAACAAACTGGAAAATTATGAAAGAGATGTGAATATCAGGCCACCTGATCTGCCTCTTAAGAAACCGGTATGCAATTCAGGAAGCAACAGTTAGAATTGGACATGGAACAACAGACTGGTTCCAAATTGGGAAAGGAGTACATCAAGGCTGCATATAGTCACTCTGCTTATTTAACTTATATGCAGAGTACATCATGTGAAATGCCTGGATGAAGCACAAGCTGGAATCAAGATTGCCAGGAGAAATATCAATAACCTCAGATATACAGATGACACCACCCTTATGGCAGAAAGTAAAGAGGAACTAAAAAGCCTCTTGATGAAAGTGAAAGTGTGCCGGGGTCCAGCCCCCGGTGGATCCAGGGAATTTGAAGTGGGGATGGCGTTGGCGAGGATCAGGAAACAATTGCTTAATTAAACATTAATTAAGGATATAAAGAGTGGTTAAATAAGGATAGCTCAGTGAGAAAATCTAGTGGAGAAAAGAGGCTGAATAACTTGGTTTACGTGGAAAGCTAATAAAATTCTAAAATAAGGAATTTGTGTCACCTACGTAGGCCGCAGGCATCCTCCTGTTCTCCCGAAGGAGAGGAGACACGAAGGCCTCCCCGGTCAGATCTTAGAAGCCCAGGCATAATTAGTAGGCTTGACGAGCCTCCACGTTCAAGATGGGAATTTAGCCGGAAGGTGAGAGAAAGAACGACATAGGGAGACCAAGCTTCGGTGAACAAGGCCCGCACTTTTTTTTCCAAAGTAGTTTTTGTACCTTAAGTTATGCATAGAGGATAATGGGGGAAGGGGTAGAGTCAGCAGTAAGCCAGGCTTTCTTCCTGCAAACTTATCATATGCAAAAGTTTAGGTGATTTACATCATCTTCTGGCCCAGAGGCCTGTTAACATTTTAAGACCCTTTCTTCAGAAAACTTATTTTTCTCTAAAGGTGATTAGTCAGGCGCCACCCTCCAAAAGCATTAGATAAAGTTGCATTCCTATAGAGCAAAGGTGTGGTGGGCTATAACAAGAAAAAGAATTAACTCAAGGGTCCAAGGTTACAAACATCAAAGCTACTACTTACACCAATTATATTAATCAATACACTGCCAGGGACACAGCAGGTAAGGGATATGGAGACTTAGCAGCAAACATTGGCCCAACAAGTGAAAAACCCTTCACCAATACAATTTCTAATCAATCTTTTAACTGCTCAAAGGAATCTGTATTTAGACAGTTTAGAACACCTCATGCCTCTCACAGTTAGGAGGCTCTGAACAATCACATGTGGCTGGAAAAACCTATTCAGGCAGGCTAGAGGACTTCCAAAGAAGTTTGTAGGTTGAAACACTATCACACCCAGGAACTTTATTAACTGGAGCTGTAAGCTAACTCTTTTTTCAGAGAGAGGTAGTGGGGGACAGCCCCCTGTAAAGTCAGAGGTGTAGGTGAAAGCACAAAACAGAAAATAGGCAGACTCTGGTTTGGGGGATAGAAGCTCGAGAATTTCCAGGGGGACTCCTGAGGCTCGATCCTGCCTTTGCGTATGCCTAGCCTCCTTCCTCATGACCTTTGCCACGGGCAGAGTTCCTCACGCTGGCTCATGGCAAAAGTGGAGAGTGAAAAAGTTGGCTTAAAACTCAACATTCAGAAAACTAAGATCATGGCATCTGGTCCTATCACTTCATGGCAAATAGATGGGGAAACAATGGAAAGAGTGAGAGATTTTATTTTCTTGGGCTCCAAAATCACTGAAGATGGTGACTGAAGCCATGAAATTAAAAGATGCTTGCTCCTTGGAAGAAAACCTATGACCAACCTAGACAACATATTAAAAAATGGAGACATTACTTTGCCAACAAAGGTCCATGTAGTCAAATCTATGTAGTCATATACAGATATGAGAGTTGGAATTTAAAGAAAACTGAGCACAGAAGAATTGATGCTTTTGAACTGTGGTGTTGGAGAAGACTCTTGAGAGTCCCTTGGACTGCATGGAGATCCAACCAGTCCATCCTAAAGGGACTCAGCCCTGAATATTCATTGGAAGGACTGATTCTGAAGCTGAAACACCAATACTTTGGCCACCTGATGTGAAGAACTAACTCATTTGAAAAGACCCTGATGCTGGGAAAGATTGAAGATGGGAGTAGAAGGGATGACAGAGGATGAGATGGTTGGATGGCATCACTGACTTGATGGACATGAGTTTGAGCAAGCTCTGGGATTTAGTGATGGACAGGAAAGCCTGGCATGCTGCAGTCCATGGGGTTGCAAAGAGTCGGACTCGACTGACTGAACTGAACTGACATATGTGTATGTGTGTGTGTATATATATATATATATATATATATATATATATATTCTTTAATCTTTTCAGATGCCCCGAAAGATACAGCCTGGTAATAGTATTTGAAACTCACTTGAATCAAGCTAATAATTAAATTGTAATATTAGATCTCAAAAGAGCTCAGTTGGCAGAAAAAAAAAAAAGTGCTTTAAACAAATTTTAAAATGACGAATGTAAAGTCCTGAATTTAGATTCTTAGAAACATCTTTATGCATAAGGAAACGAGACTTACCAGTAGCCCATATGAAAAATTAGTTGTCAAGTTCAATGTGTATCAGAAGAATAAAAAAGCTGCTCCTAAAACTAAAACAATTTAAGGCTGCATTAAAGAAATATAATGTCAGCCTCCAGGTAGGAGATAGCTCTGCTTTATGGTTCCTGTTCAAACCACGCCAGGTTTCAGAGAGCATGATTTGAAAGGGATTTAGACAAATAGAAACAGATAAAGAGGAGAAAAATCATGATATGTATAGTCTTCCAGTCATGCCAGATGGGCAAGTTTAGTCTGATATGATTAGGCTCAAGGAGCACAACCAGAAATATAGACATTACCAGGAGATAAACTGACTTGAATGCATCAAGATAATGAAGAGCAGTCTCAGAGGTGGTAGGAGCAGGGAAGGGGAGTGATTGTTTATCAGGTACAAGTTTCTTTTTGGGGTGGTGGAAAAACTGTAGAAGTAAATAGTAGTGATGTTTGGATAACATTATGAATGTGCTTAATGTTACTGAATTGCACATTTTAAAATAGTTTAGAAGTTTGCTACATGTTTTTCCACAATCAACATTTTACTTTTTAAGTTTAAAAAACTTTTTAGTAATTAAAAAAATATATTTTTTTATTTTTGGTTGTGCTGGGTCTTTGTGCAAGGGCTTTCTCAAGTTGTGGTGAGCAGGGGTCTCTCTTCATCGCGGTGCAGAGAATTTTCACTGTGGTGGCTTCTCTTGTTGCGGAGCACAGGCACATGAGCTTCAGCAGCTGCAATGTGTGGGCTCCAGGGTGCCCAGTATTCCTGGTGCACGCATTGATTGCTCTGCAGCTTATGGAATCCTCCAAGACCAGGGGTCAAACCTGTGTCCCCTGCATTGGCAAGTGGATTCTTATCTACTGTACCACCAGGGAAGTCCTAACACCATTTTAAAATAAAATAGTTAAATGGCAAATTAATATCATATATATTTTGCCTAATAAGAATTAATGTAACAACCTCCTTAATGTTGGCTTGATCCTAATTGTGCATCAGAATCATCTGGAAGGACTTATAAAAATATATGCTCAACACATTACACTAAAAATTCCTATTCAGAAAAAACCTACAGTGATGTTTAATAATTCATTTGTTTAACAGATACTTATTGAAGACGTAACTTGCCAGCAGAAGTCTGCTATCACTGACCTGGAACATGGACTATCTTTTGGGAACCACTAACCTCGAAGCTTGAGTTTTCTATTAGTGCAAGCACTCAAGCAGTGACATTGGTGATGCAATTCCAGATTAAAAAATGAGTGAGCCTAGGGGATCTATTATTTCTTGTCTGACTCTCAAAATTATTTGAATTGATAACATTGTAAGAAATCAATCACAGGTTTGTTGTATAACTGACTCCAATTAGAAAGTGAAAAAGTCTTCCATTTCTTCTCTGTGCAAATAATATGGTGCCCAAATTCATCTCAAACTTCAGGCAAAAGAGCCATGCTCATTTTCCAAAGTCTCCATTTGTGATGCTTAAGTGTCTATTAGTGGGTGCTTGAGTTAATGTTGCATAGTGATTCAGAGCATGGGTTTGCTACCACATGGATTCAATAGCGAGTTAAGCTTTTACTATCTTTTTGTTTGTTTGTTTGTTTAATCTACCTGTGCTAGATCAGGTTCCTTGAGAATACACCCAGACTCTGAAATTAGTGTGTACGAGACTGGCTAATAGTAGTCTTGAGAACAACATTCATGAGGGGTGAGGGATGAGGGAAGCAGAATTGGCAAGAGGGAGAAGTTGAACTGCAATGAATTTGCAGCAAAGGTCTCAGCCCATCCTGTGAGGACTCTTGGGGCTGAAATGACACCTGAGTATTGTCCTGTGCGGAGACTGGGGTGAGGACTTCATATCCAATAGAGTCTAGTAGATTTTCAAAATGGTGAGCACTAGTTTGAATTTTCAGTTGCTGGCTGTGAGTGAGTGAAAGTCACTTAGTCGTGTTCAACTTTTGTGACCCCACGAAACTATACAGCCCATGAATTCTCCAGGCTGGAACATTGGAACAGATAGCCTATCCCTTCTCCAGGGGATCTTCCCGACTCAGGAATCAAACCTGAGTCTCCTGCATTGCAGGCGGATTCTTTACCAGCTGACCTATCAGGGAAACTAGGGAGTCGGCCTGTCCATTGAAGCTTTGAAGCCAGGCATTGACTTTTCCATTCTAGCTATAAAAGTCCTAGATGGCATCTTCTTCCCATAAAAGGCTGTTTCATCTACATTGAAAATTGGTTGTGTAGTGAAGCCACTTGCAGAAATGATCTTAGCTAGCTAAATCTTCTAGATAAATTGTTGCAACTTCTGAATTGCACTTGCTGCTTCACCTGTGCTTTGAGATTATGGAGAAGACATCTTTCTTTAAACTTCATGAACCAACCTCTGATAGCTTCTAACATCTTCTGGAGCACCTTCATCTCTCTCAGACCTCATACAATTGAAGAGTTAGGGCCTCACTCTGGATTAGGCTTTGATTTAAGGGAATGTTGTGACTGGTTTGGTCTTCTATCCAGACAACTAAAACTCTCATATTAGCAATAAGGCTATTTTGCTTTTTTTATTTTATCACTCATGTGTTCACTGGAGGAGCCCTTTTTAATTTCCTTCAAGAATTTTTACCCAAGAGTTTACTACTTGGGTAACTGGCAAAAAAGAGCCTTGCATTTAGCCTATCTTGGCTTTCAATATACCTTCTGCATTAACTTAATCATGGCTAGCTTTTGATCTAAAGTGAGAGACATGCAACTCTTTCTTTCACCCAAATACTTGGAGGCCACTGAAGAGTTATTGATTGGCCTAATGTCAATACTGTTATGTTTCAGGAAATAGGGAGACCCAAGGATTGGGAGAGATATATGAAAACAGTTGGTCATTGGAGCAATCAGAACACACATTTATCAATTGAATATACCCTCTTATGTGGGCATGGTACCCCAAAACAGTGACAACCCTAACAAAGACCACTCATCACAGATCAGCATAACAAATATAGCAACGATGAAAAAATGTGAAATGATGTGAGAATCCCCAGAATGTTATACAGAGACACAAAATGAGCAAATGATGTTGGAAAAAAATAAAAAAACAAAAAACGGTGCCAATGGTGTTAAAAATGGTGCCAAAAATGGTGCCAGGTCTTCTTAGAGAGTAAATGGAGAACAGTTGGTTAGATGCAGAAAGCAGAAGAGTCTTATCTTCTAGGTCATACTGATGTGTCTGTACATTTTCCTAAAAGAAATGTTGATATTTTGAAGTGTTTAAAGCAATGGATGCGAGTGTGAACAAACTCTGGGAGACAGTGAAGGACGGGAAGCCTGATGTGCGGTTCATGGGGTCTCAAAGCATCAGACATGAGTTAGTGACTGAACAGCGACAGTGAAGCAAAATAATTAAATGGCCCAATGTTTCTCTCCATTTATGAATTTGTTTATTTCAGACTTTCCAACTGAAGTGCCTTATCGTCACTACTTCTACTTCATGTTTAACCTTCCTGTAGTATTTTATTTTCTGGTAGATGTTCATGAATCTTATTTGAGCCTTTATTTTGACATAATATATTATAATTTTTTATAACAGTTACCTGGATGCATGTCTTATTTTTCCCAGGTAAGACTTGACAATGACCTCATTGAGAGCAATTATCATGCCTAGAAGAAGTTTCTGCATGAAAAGTAAATTTCTAATCATAATTTTAAAACTCACAGGAGGCATGATTTTAACATCTATGTATTATGTGTTAGCTCTTTGTGCCAGGTACATGTAAGATGCAAAGTAGGGGCTCACACCACAGTGGATGGGACAGACAAAACCAAGAAGAACAGGATTAGAGGCGTGTGTGTTTTACAATGTAGGGTTTATTATTATTCAGGTGTTGTGAGACCAACAGATCATGAGATGACCACCACTGAAAAGACAGTATACTACTCACAGCTCGCAAGAGAAGGGGACATACTACACAATGCAGGGTCATATGGAGAAGTATAAGGGTGGATCAGCGGGTGGAAGAAGTGGGAAGGAACATGGACAAAAACCTTTATTATGGTTTCCATGGAGGGTGGGGGGACAGCTGAGGCAGGTAAGCTGGTTTAGGGTGGGCTAGTATAAATTTCAGCATGCTGTGGGATGTAGTGGTTATCCTAGGTTGTCTGGTTCCTGGACTTGTGGTGATTAAAGCAGATGACTATTGGGGTCTAAGAATCAGAAGAGATGTATGTATTTGAGGGGGTTGGGTATTGAGTTGATTAGTTTGCATATGAAGGGTACAACACAGATGAGTGGTTTACTCTAGGAATTGACTTGCCCTGGGAGGGGCAGTTTCCCTACCATCAGTAAGACCCCAGATGTCAACATCAGAATTGAAAAAAAAAAAAAAGACATATTTAATATAATGGGTTGGGAAACCACGGGAAAGCAGAAAGACAGCCTTTAATTCTGGATAAAATGAATTTATTGTGAAGTAAAGTGCAGGATTAGGACCTGATTTCAGCCATTATTAAGCCACTGAAAAGCTATGGGACCCTGCAGAAGTCACTTCATCTCTCTGAGATTCAGTTTCCCAGCATGGAAATGAGGGTGCTGGTTCAATGGTTTCCTAACTGCACTTCCTACAATCCAACAAAGGCCATTAGGAGGACCTTGTAGGGCCAGCCAAGAAGACTGGACATTTAGGCTTTTATCCCAGCTTCAATCAGAACAGCAATACTTTTATCCATTTTACATGTTGGAACCAAGTGTTGCTAAGTGTGAGTGCCTCATGAACCACCACCCCCAAGACTGAACTAAGTCTCAGAACAATTTGAGGAGGAGATGGCTTTTCATTTTTCTCCTTTCTAGCTCTCCTCCAGCTATTGCTTGGGAAAACATTCTGAGAATATGGATATTAGAGGAGAGGATATCCTGGGCTGAAGCAGATGGACAAAAATAAGCAAAAGCCTCTCTGATGGCTGCAGTGAACGCCAAGAGTATCCTCATGGGTAAACCAATCACACACTGCAATTTGCCACACTGCAGAAGACTCTCAGTGCTCTTCTTCTACATCTGTCTCTCATTATAGCTCCTCAACTCCACCCTTTCCCACCATTCATACATTTCAGCCAGCAGTGAACCTCAGATCATGGATTCACTCACTGTAAAGCAAAAACAGTCTGACTCACCATGGAGTTAACCACAGGATAAATTGCTACCAGTCCACCAGCAAGGTTTAGTTTTGTTTTGTTTTTCCTTCGAACTCTTTGAAATCTTTCTGCCCTGTTTCATAGCTCATTAGCTGTCATCATGTCTATTTCTGCTGCTGCTGCCAAGTCGCTTCAGTCGTGTCCGACTCTGTGTGACCCCATAGATGGCAGCCCACCAGGCTTCCTGTCCCTGGGATTCTCCAGGCAAGAACACTAGAGTGGGTTGCCATTTCCTTCTTCAATGCATGAAAGTGAAAAGTGAAAGTGAAGTTGCTCAGTCATGTCCGACTCTAGCGACCCCATGGACTGCAGCCTACCAGGCTTCTCTGTCCATGGGATTTTCTAGGCAAAAGCTCTCATCAGGTCTATTTCAGTAGACTCATACTGAAGGCCTGCTCACTTCCATTCTCTTTCCTCCAAATCAGCCCTTACGAATAACATTCTCCTTGTAATTCTCTTTCCTGGATCCCCATTTACATCACCATAAATTCCACAGGACCAAGATCTTCCATGTATTGACCTTTATTTTTTCTTTCTTGTGGGCAAAACTTGTGTGATTTATTTCAGGTCGTTCTGAGTTAGTAAAGTACTTAAAACCTGTATTAGCAAATCAAATCATCCATTGATTATACTTATTGCTTATCTTCATCTTAAATATTTAATATTGTCTATTGTTGTTCAGTTGCTTGGCCATGTCCAACTCTTTGCGACCCCATGGACTGCAGCATGTCAGGCTTCCCTGTCCTTCTCCATCTCTCAGAGTTTGCTCAGACTCATGTCCGTTGAGTCGGTGATGCCATCCAACCATCTCATCCTCTGTTGTCCCCTTACTACTAACTAAATACAAAGTTATAAGCTAGCTGCTAAACTGACTAGTTTAACCTACCTCTTTAGATCTTACCAACTTTTATAGTGCCTTAGCTACACTGGAAGGCACACCTGCTTCTCTTTCTCGCTTACTCATCCAAGTACAGTTATCCTTCTCAAGACTTAGAGTATTAATTTCCCCCATGAAACTTCCTGTTAGTCAAAGGCAACTTACTCTATCCAGAGGTTAATCTGTGTTTCAATTACTTGCTTACGTATCAGTCGGTACCCTCTGGATGTGAGTAGTTTTCATACTTTTCTAAAACTTTTTTATTGTTTAGAGTGGGGCTTGACCTATAATAAAATTATACTAAAATTAGTTTAATGAAATATTAGGATCACTGAAATTTCTCCATCTCAGAGAACACGATTATTATATCTTTCTTTTATCCATTTTTCTATGACATTTCTACCACGCCACCTAGATGGAGGCCCACTGAAAGGCCCACTTCTGCAAAATACAGTGTTTCCCTACTGACACGTGGCAGGGGGCAGAGTATTAATTCACTTTTGCCCTTCCATTCTCTGCTAACCCACTTCTAGTTAGGCTTTTCGATAACTTTCTGAATTGCTATAATCATCAGTTATCCCCAAGTTTCTATGTCAAACAGTCACTTTTCTTTCTCTTATCAGAACTTTCAGAAGCAATAACACGATTGGCAATTTTCCTTGTCTTAAAATATTTTTGTTTCTCTTGGCTTCTTACATAACACATTCTCCTGGCTTTCATTCTACCTCACCAGCTTCTCTTTCTCAATTATCTTTGTAACTGTTCATTCTTTCTCTGACTGACCTCTAATTTTTGGTGTGGCCAAGAGATCAATTCTGGCCATCTCTGATCTCCTGCTTGAACTATCTCTCTAAGTGAGCGCATCCAAGCATGATGAGCTATTTGTTTCCCTGGTGGCTAAGATGGTAAAGAATCTGTCTGCAATGCAGGAGACCTGAGTTCAATCCCTGGATTGGGAAAATCCCCTGGAGGAGGAAATGGCAACCCACTCCAGTAGCCTTCCTGAGAAATTCCATGGACAGAGGAGCCTGGCATCCATGGCTTATGCACATGCTGCTAAGTCGCTTCAGTCGTGTCCGACTCTGTGTGACCCCATAGACGGCAGCCCACCAGGCTCTGCCGTCCCTGGCATTCTCCAGGCAAGAACACTGGAGTGGGTTGCCATTTCCTTCTCCAATGCATGAAAGTGAAAAGTGAAAGTGAAGTCACTCAGTCATGTCCTACTCTTAGTGACCCCATGGACTACAGCCTGCCAGGCTCCTCCATCCATGGGATTTGCCAGGCAAGAGTACTGGAGTGGGGTGCCATTGCCTTCTCCTATGCACATGCAGGCAACCACAATGTTATCGTCGCTGACACTTTCTTAAACATTATACTCCTATATAGACTATCTTTCTAAATCTTTCTTGGATATGAAATACCGTGAATTCAAAAAAAAAAAAAAACAAAAAAACCCCAGAAATGTTGTGCCTTTGCCCTCATCACAACCTGCTCTTAGCCTAGTCATTCTCCTTTCAGTATGTGACCCTCTGATCTTAAAATCTCTGTCATCCTTGATTTCTTTCCCCTTTTTGAACTCCATCTTTCTGTCATTATGTTCTATCAAGTCAACATTCAAAATAGTATTCCAAATTAGTATCCTCTGTCTCTTGTTGCCACAGCCCAAGCCATCATCACTCCATGGAATTACTTTAATATTCTTTATTGGTTGCATTGCTTATAGTCTTATAATCATGAAATAGATTCTCCACACAGAAGGCAGTATGATTTTTTTGAAAAAGATATATGTGGTTATATAACATACCTAAATAAAGTCTTCCTATTATTTCCACTGTACTTAGAATGAAACCTAAACTGTTCAGTGTGATCTAGAAATAGCCCACGACACCTCTTAACCAAGCCCCTGATTGTCTTCACGATATCTCTTACTCATTCTTTACTTTTCTTATTATGTTCCAGCCTCACCCTCTGTCCCTGAAACAGTCCAAAATTTTTGCAGTCTTATGGCCTGTGTGTTAACTCTCCCCCTTACTAGATATTTCAGTTCTCCCCTCTCAAATATTTCACATCTCTGCTTTCCTGTCCTTTATATCTCAGTGATGCCCACAACCATCCAATGTAAAGTGGTCAGTCAGTTATTGTCTATCTTTTGCCGTGTTTATTTTCTTCACAGCACATTGTGAAATCAGAGACATTGTAACTCTCACTTTTTTTTTTTTTTTTCCATTTGGAAGAGTGGCCTGACTCTGTGGATACTCCTTCCAAGTCCCAGTTCTTCCATTCCCTATTACTATACACTTGAGAAAAATCACTTTGACTTTCTGGGATTTGGTTTCATAGTCTATAAAATGAGGACAGTACTTTTCGGTGTTGTTATTGTGAAGGTGAACTGAGAGCATGCTACTGAAATCCTTATACAGGACCCCAAAAATAGAAAGTGTCCAATGATAAAAATTAGTTTCATATCATTATAAAAACTGTCATTTATGTTGTGTTATCATTATGACCTCAGCACCTGACATTCTCACCATCATTTTCACTAATTTGGGTTAAGGCTTCTGTGCTTTAAGATGTGACTATTCCTTGTACAAGGTGATAAAATCATTGTCAATCATTACCTCCTTATAATCTTATTTTCAAAGACTCTTGACTTTGAGTGAAAGAAGATGAAACTCTCAGCGAGTGAGGAGTTTAGCACAGGTAGGTAAGTCTTGCAAGGACTACCGCCACTTTTTCCTCTGCATTCCACAATTTAAGTTCACATTTTATCCTGGAAGAAAAGTCAAAGGTCCCTTCCACATTGTCAATAACCCCAAATCAGATCCATTTGTGTTGCCTTCCTCAATCAGTTAGCTCTTGGGGCATAATAAACTGCTCTGCAACTTGATACCCTAAGACAGCAATCACCCAACTAGTGCATGGTTCTATGCTTGGCAATTTGGGCTGTTTCTTTTGCTCTTCCTGAATGGGTTCACTCACTCATCTGCAGGAAGTACTGTTAGACAGGTAGCTTTGTCTCCAGGAATTGACTGATTGTCAGTCAAGGGTGTCAGGCCACTTAGGTTCCATGCCTCTCATTTTCCAGCAGGTTGACCTGGGTTTATTTACGTGCTAACAGCAGGTTATAAGAGCAACAAATGCTCAAACTATAGGCCACTTGCAGTCTAGGTTTCTAACTAGTACATCATCTCTTTGTCTGCATTTTGTTGATCAAAGCCAGTCACGAGGGCAGCCCAGTTCCAAAGGGTGGGGAAATCAAGTTCACCTGTTAATGGAAATTGGTCCAAAACAGTTTAACTATTTGTGCAATCTGTTCCAATCCATACTTTGCCTAAGGAAAGTATGAGAAGATGCTCAACATCACTCACTATCAGAGAAATGCAAATCAAAACCACTATGAGGTACCATTTCACGCCAGTCAGAATGGCTGCAATCCAAAAGTCTATAAGCAATAAATGCTGGAGAGGGTGTGGAGAAAAGGGAACCCTCTTACACTGTTGGTGGGAATGCAAACTAGTACAGCCACTATAGAGAACAGTGTGGAGATTCCTTGAAAAACTGGAAATAGAACTGCCTTATGACCCAGCAATCCCACTGCTGGGCATACACACTGAGGAAACCAGAATTGAAAGAGACACGTGTACCCCAATGTTCATCGCAGCATTGTTTATAATAGCCAGGACATGGAAGCAACCTAGATGTCCATCAGCAGATGAATGGAAAAGAAAGGTGTGGTACATATACACAATGGAGTATTACTCAGCCATTAAAAAGAATACATTTGAATCAGTTCTAATGAGGTGGATGAAACTGGAGCCTATTATACAGAGTGAAGTAAGCCAGAAAGAAAAAACACCAATACAGCATACTAACACATATATATGGAATTTAGAAAGATGGTAACAATAACCCTGTATACGAGATAGCAAAAGAGACTCTGATGTATAGAACAGTCTTTTGGACTCTGAGGGAGAGGGAAAGGGTGGGATGATTTGGGAGAATGGCATTGAAACATGTATAATATCATATATGAAATGAATCGCCAGTCCAGGTTTGATGCACGATACTGGATGCTTGGGGCTGGTGCACTGGGACGACCCAGAGGGATGGTATGGGGAGAGAGGAGGGAGGAGGGTTCAGGATGGGGAACACGTGTATACCTGTGGCAGATTCATGTTGATATATGGCAAAACGAATACAATATTGTAAAGTTAAAAAATATAATAAAAAAAGAAAAAAAAAAAAGAAAGTATGATAGATGCTATCAAACACAGCACTCAGCTTTGAGTTACCTGGAGCAATCGACTGCCATCATTCCCCAAGCAATGTCAGCTCCTTATCTGCTGTATCTACCTACTACTCTATCTACAATATCTCCTTAGTGGAAGTCCTGCCATGAAGCTTTGGATCACATGCATTTCTCCACCTGCCTTTTTTCTCACTGGCTTGTGTTCTGCTCTTTTACCCAGTGACTGATGCCTTTCTTCCTGTGTACTTACTTTGTCCTATCAGATGTGAAAACTGCCATGTCCCTTTATCCCATCCTTAATGACCCTTTTACCTGTCTTGTGTTTTCTTCCTCCTGGACTCAGCGAGAAAGCCACTGCTCAAGTAATAATCAGTTAATTCAGTTATATTGCTAACTAATGATTATTTCCCATTTTGAGTCAATCAGCAATGTTGTTTTGACCTTCAGTTTCCAAAGAGTGCAAAAGGTTAGAATATTAGGCAAGGAAAATAAAGGATTAGGCCAGGAAAATAAAGATGTGGGGGAAAGGATGATGTTTTATGCTTGGGGATTCAGTAACGTTCTTTAGATACATAAAGTTAATTCTATTTCTCAGGTTCCGACAGTTGTGGTGGTAACACTAAGACTCTGAAGGAATAATGGCACACATTACAAAAGTTTTTGTCCTCTTCCCAAAGAGCCCTAGGGAACACTCTCTGTATGAACCACATGCCTATGTAGCCCCGGAACACCTGGTGGGTCCAATACCAAAATTAGTTAAACTGATGATTTGGTATCCTATAGACCAAGTATCTAAACAATCAACAAAACAGATTGAAGTTACTGGGGTTTAGGATGTAATATGAAGAGACCAACTGGGCTAGAGATGGTCGGTTGACAGGCTGGAGCTGGCTGGCTGGCTGCCTGAAACAGATGGGGACCCCACTGATTGTGGCCTTCTTCCCGGAGGCGATAGTGCACGAGGTGGCTGTGGACAGAGGGCTCCTTTTTCAATGATACAGCCAGTGTCAGCTGGCTGATTTCAACCAGCCAAGCAACATTCCGTGCAAGCACAATCTGTAACCCCAGAGGGTTTGTCAGAAGGGTTCCTAGTAAGTGGATAGTCATCCTTCACATGATATAACAGTTTTCAAAAGTACTTTCACATTCAAAATCTCTATTTTAAAAAATTGGAGTATAATCCCTTTACAATGTTGTGTTAGCTTCTGTTGTACAGAATCAGCTATGTGTGTGTGTGTGTGTGTGTGTGAGTATGTGTATTCCCTTCATCCTGGATATTCCTCCCACCACCCCACCCCCCCGCCCCCAGCAATTCCACCTCTCCAAGTCATCCCAGAGCACCAAGCTGAGCTCCTTGTGCTATACAGCCGGTTCCTACTAGCTATCTATTTTACAGGTGGTAGTGTGTGTATGTCAGTACTCATCTTCTGATTCATCCTACGCTCTCATTCTCGCCCAGTGTCTGCAGGTTCATTCTCTACATCTGTGTCTCTATTCTTGCCCTGCAAATACGTTCATCAGTACCTTTTTTTTTTTTTTCAAGATTCCACAATCTAATTATAGTAGAGTGTTATTTTGTTTTATTTTTATTAACATATCATAAATTAGAAAATTGATGAGGGTTCATTGATTTGCTCAAGGTCACTTAGAAAGTAGCTGAGGCGAGTTTAATGTCCAGTTATCCTGCGTATGAGATGCTCTTTCCTTTGCAGAGACAAGGGAGGCTGGCTATAAGAGTGATGATAGTTAATAAATGAGGAATGAAATTCATTATATCCAACATGGAAACCATAAGGAGGGGATTATTAGAGGAGACACCAGGACAAGGACATGGTTATTTGAGGTGGGTATTGTGTTCTGTGTACTTTCTGGGCTTCCTAGGTGGCGCTGGTGGTAAGGAACCTGCCTGCCAGTGCCGGACATTTAAGAGATAGAAGTTCAATCCCTGGGTCAGGAAGATACCCTTGAGCACGGCCTGGCAAACCACTCCAGTGTTCTTGCCTGGAGAATCCCATGGACAGAGGAGCCCGGTGGGCTATAGCCTATATAGCCGCAAAGAGTCAGATGCGACTGAAGCCACTTGGCATGAATACATACATAACCTCTTTCCAGAATGAGAGATTTTCCCATTTTGATGGTTAAAACAATCAAGTGAGAAAGAGCAAGTTATAGTCAGCCGTGTATAACCTAGTTCCCCTGGTAGCTCAGACAGTAAAGAATCTGCCTGCAATGCAGGAGACCTGGGTTTGATCCCTGGGTCAGGAACATCCCTTGGAGAAGGGAATGCCACACACTTCAGTATTTTTGCCTGGAAAATCCCATGGACAGAGGAGCCTGGTGGGCTATAGTCTGTGGGGTCACAAAGAGTCACATGACTGAGTGACTAACATACACACATGTATAAACTGAGCAGACTCATTACAGATGATGGAAACAGAGTTATTCTCTCTGACTCAAGTGTTTCTGTCCCATGAAACAGGCAGGATAATGCCTCTGTCTTGTGGATTAAAGACAGAATTGTTTTCATTCTTCCCTTGAGAATTGGAGTTTTTATTTTTTATTTTTTTGCACTGTATCTGTGCTGACCCTGTGACTACTTACTGTAAGCATGAGGAAGGAATGATATTATTCCAATTACAGGCATAGTCTTTAAGAGGGCAGGGATCGTTTGCTTCTTCCCTGTATTTCTTGGCAATCTTCCTCTTGAAGCCACAGTGCTTTGGCTGAGAAACCTAAGTCACAGAGACTGGGCATGTGTTGCCACTGTAGCCCACCTGAGCTCCTAACCAACAGCCAGTATCAACTGACAGCCCTGTGAGGAAACCAACGTTGGCATTGTCCTCAAATCAAGCTCCCAGTGGACTATAACCCTGGTCACCATCACACAGAACAGAAAACCACTTAGCTGAGCCCAGGCAGTGGAAATAATCATAAAAGATATGTGGTTTCAATATCAAGTCTCAAGAGTTATCGGTTAGATTCTTGGTTAGTACCTTAAGAATGTTTAAGCTGATACCTCTCAGCTAGTCAACGAGGCATCTAATACTCTGAACAGTATTTATCTTAGACCATTTCTGTTAGAAAGGAAGGGTTTGAAGATTCTTTAAAAAAAATTTTTTTTTCTATTGGAGTGTAATTAATTAGGTGTTGCAGTAGTAAAGAATCTGCCTGCCAATGGAGGAGACACAAGAGACTTGGATTCGATCCCTGGGTCGGGAAGATTCCCTGGAGTAAGAAATGGCAACCCAATCCAGTATTCTTTTCCTGGAAAATGCCATGGACAGAAGAGCCTGATGGGTTACAGTCCTTGGGTCACAAAGAGTTGGATATGACTGAGCACATACACATGATGATATTTGATTAACAAAATATTGAGCAGAGTTTCCTGTGCTATACTGTAGGTCATTGTTGGTTATCCATTTAAAATTTTGTGGTTTGTACGTATCAATCTCAAACTCCCAAACTATCCCTTCCCCCCATGATTCCCCCCTGATAACCATAAGTCTATTCTCTAAGTCTGTGAGTCTGTTTTTTTTTTTTTGTCAATAAGTTCATTTATATCATCTCTTTTTAGATTCCATACATAAGTGATATCATATAATGTTTCTTTCTCTGTCTGACTTAACTCAGTAAGACAATCTCTAGGTTCATCCATGTTGCTTCAAATGGCATTATTTCCTTCATTTTAAGGCTGACTAATAGTCCATTATATATACAGATATATATATATGTATGTATATATATATATCTATATCTATCTTTAGAGAAGGGAATGGCAACCCACTCCAGTATTCTTGTCTGGAGAATTCCAGGGACAGAGGAGCCTGGCACAGGCTACAGTCCATGGGGTTGCAGAGAGTTGGACATGACTGAGTGACTAACACACACACACACACACACACACACACACACATTTAGGTTGCCTCCATGCTTTAGCTGTTGTAAACAGCACTGCAATGACCACTGCAGTGCATGTATCCTTTGGGACCATCTTTTTCTCAATAGCATTGTTTCGTGGCTTTCTGACTCTCAGCCCAGGCAAGAAAGAAGCAGTCTCAAATTAATTTCTGGGTTCAGATTTTTTAAAGACCCTGATGCTGGGAGAGATTGAAGGCAGGAGGAGAAGGGAACGACAGAGGTTGATATGGTTGGATGGCATCACCGACTCAATCGGACATGAGTTTGAGCAAGCTCCAGAAGCTGATGATGGACAGGGAAGCCTGGGGTACTGCAGTCCATGGGGCTGCAGAGTCAGACACGACTGAGTGACTGAGCTGAACTGAATGGAATACATAGGAAATCCACACAATTATTTTTTTCAACAAGGGTGGGTTTATTTGGGATCAGGAGAGAATTAACAATTTGGAGTCTGCAAGTAACCACACAATTTTAAAAGGCATTTTATAAACATGAAATTAAAAGGACTCAGAGACTTTAAAATGAAGAAAATATTTGTGGATCTCCAACTTCCTATGTGCGTGAAGAAGACTATTGATCCTAAGTGGATACGAAATGGGGCATTTTGTTTTCTTTGCGGAAAGGGAAGGCTAATAGACAAAGCAGAGCCAGTGCCCAGAGAGTAAAGCCAAGAGTCATGGAGGACCACTTTAATTAATAGCGAACACATGCACAGCTTTATTTCAAAACTGCTATGAACTATTCATATGCCTTCTATTTCCTAACTCCCTTTTCTTGGTTTGGATAGAGTGTTCTGTAGAACCGATAGTTAAATTCTCAAGAATTTTTCAGGCTAGTTTATGGCAAGTTAATATATTGAAATTGGTCAGAATGGGAATATTTACAACACAGAAATCAGCAAATTCCACACATCTGCAGTCTTCCTGCCCCTGGAGAATGGTTGGCAAACATTTACACGCAGAGCACCGGGTGGGAGTGACTTGTGGTTCTCCTGTCCCTGCTTCACTCTTTTATGTTGGGTGTGCAGGGAGGTCAGCTTAGTCTCTTCAGTTCACTGGGTCTCATAGAGAGAAGAATCACATCCAAAATGCACAGATCTCATTTAGATGGCAAAACCCTGTTCTTGGTGTTATGTCAAATTATAGGATAAGACTTAGGAAAGTGTGGGGAAAGTGTGGGGGAGAATATTTTGCAAGTAAAATGAATATAAGTAATTTATAGTCAGAGAACAAAAATGTGGGTTGCTTTCAAATGTCCACAACTTTTTTGCCTGTCTCCCTAGTGAGAGTTGAAGTTTATTCCTCTTTTTGAATTTGGATAACCCTATGACTGACTGCTCAACCACTAAAATGTGGCCGAAGTGATACTGTGCTGCCCAATGCCTAATTTTTAAGGTAACTGGAAGCTTTCACTTGCTGCCAGTTGGAACACATATTTGAGAACCTCTATCTTTGAACCTATATGCCATACTATGGAGAGGGCAATGGCACCCACTCCAGTACTGTAGCCTGGAAAATCCCTGGCTGGAGGAGCCTGATAGGCTGCAATCCATGGGGTCGGTAAGAGTCGGACATGACTGAGTGACTTCATTTTCACTTTTCACTTTCATGCACTGGAGAAGGAAATGGCAACCCACTCCAATGTTCTTGCCTGGAGAATCCCAGGGTCGGGGGAGCCTGGTGGGCTGCTGTCTATGGGGTTGCACAGAGTCGGACACGACTGAAGTGACTTAGCAGCAGCAGCAGCAGCAGGCATGCTATGAATAGTCCCAGCCATAAGGATAGGCTGTATAAAAATGATATGGTTGAAATTCCTAGCTGAGCTCCCAGCCAACAGTCTAAATTAATCACCAGCCATGAAAATAATGGCTCAGCTGGTAAAGAATCCACCTGCAATGCGGAAGACCTGGGTTTGATTCCTGGGTTGGGAAGACCCACTGGAGAAGGGATAGGCTACCCACTCAAGCATTCTTGGCCTTCACTCATGGCTCAGCTAGTAAAGAATCTGCCTGCAATGCAAGAGACCCGGGTTCAGTCCCTGGGTTGGAAAGATCCCCTGGATAAGAGAAAGGCTACCCACTCCAGTATTCTGGCCTGGAGCTTTCCATGGACTGTATAGTCCATGGGGTCTCAAAAAGTCAGACACAACTGAGTGACTTTCACTTTCATTTTATGAAAAAAAAAAATCTTATGTTTTCAACACAGTTAATCCCTTAAACAACTATAGCAACCGCCAATAGTACCTGGAGCAGAACTGCCTGGCTGAGTCCAATCACTTCAAAGAATCATGGTTATTTTTAGCCATAAACTTTTTTTTTTGGATGGCTTGTTATACAGTTTCAAACAATCAAAATAATAAACAACTTGTATAGCAAACTATTTCAGCCTATAGTAGGGTGGAGAAATGCTTAAAGAAGATGTTACCAGGGCTTCCCAGGTGGCTCAATGGTAAAGAATCCATCTGCCAATGCAAGAGACACAGGAGACCTGGGTTCAACCCCTGGGTTAGGAAGATCCCCTGCAGTAGGAAATGACAACCCACTCCAATATTCTTGCCTGAAAAATTCCATGGACAGAGGAGCCTGGTGGGCTACAATACACTGGGTTGCAAAGAGTCAGACATGACTAAGCACAGCAAATGAATTAAACCTCTGGTTTTACAAATAATTACACTGACATTTTAAAGAGGGTGAAACCACTTATACAAGGTTGCAAATATTGTTAGTAGTGATTAAATCCACTTTGTAAGCCCCTACCTTATATACATTCCTCTTCATGTGACATTTGGACCATTCTCTGACTTCTAGTAGTTTCATAGCATTTTAGCAAACCATACACTAACTCTATTCTCTTATCTCAGACTTATCCTGCAGATCATGGAAACTTAACCTCACCTTATCTTACACCCAGAAACAATGCTAGGACTCAACCATTTGTGTCTATCACATCTATCTATAGCATTTAACTTGTTACTATGAATTTAGTAGGTATGTGACTTGAATTAAATGCTTCACAAATCATTTTATCTCTTTTTCTCAGTGTCTCAAGCAACACATGTCCAGCAAACTTCATTCATGATTTTGTATTCAGCAACTGTTTATTATCTTTATTTTATATGCAAGGCATTTTATTAAGCAGAAAATTGAAGCAGATATATGAAGTAAATACATTGAAAGTGACTGCAGCCATGAAAATAAAAGACGCTTACTCCTTGGAAAGAAAGTTATGACCAACCTAGATAGCATATTCAAAAGAGAGACATTACTTTGCCAACAAAGGTCCATCTAGTCAAGGCTATGGTTTTTCCTGTGGTCATGTATGGATGTGAGAGTTGGACTGTGAAGAAGGCTGAGCGCTGAAGAATTGATGCTTTTGAACTGTGGTGTTGGAGAAGACTCTTGAGAGTCCCTTGGACTGCAAGGAGATCCAACCAGTCCATTCTGAAGGAGATCAGCCCTAGGATTTGTTTGGAAGGAATGATGCTAAAGCTGAAACTCCAGTACTTTGGCCACGTCATGCGAAGAGTTGACTCATTGGAAATGACTCTGATGCTGGGAAGGATTGGAGGCAGGAGTAGAAGGGGACGACAGAGGATGAGATGGCTGGATGGCATCACTGACTCGATGGACATGAGTCTGAGTGAACTCTAGGAGTTGGTGATGGACAGGGAGGCCTGGCGTGCTGTGATTCATGGGGTCGCAAAGAGTCGGACATGACTGAGCGACTGAACTGAACTAAACTGAAGGGAGAAAGAGCATAAAAACTTGAAATACAGAAAACGATAGAAATATTGTGTATACACAAACACACATGTGCAACATTAATTTATAAACAGTGACACAACATGAAAGGATTAGGTGTGCTTTTTACAAACATACTCAAAATTGCCTGCAAAAACATATACACAATCACCATTTAAGCACACACGTTCAAAAGAACACATGTGTACACATTCTAAACAGCTTTTTCTGAATTATGAGAGGGTGACTAAAAGGTTTTTATTTCAAGCTGAAAAATAGTTGAGGAAATGTTTTGCCCATCAATAACTTGAAAGTTAAGTGGAAAATATCATACTTCAAAGCTGACAGCTGACTGGAACTCCATGAAGGATTGTCTCCTACTAATCTCCAAGATGGAAAAGAAGGGGGAAAAATATATTTAAACTGCATAGGCCCAGGAAAAATTACTTCTGAATTGTGGCTGTTAACTCCATTATGTTGGGTGATAGTTCAGATCTATCTTTAAGCAGACTTTTCTAGTTCCACACAGTCTTAACATATTGAAGAAAAGCTCACCCTGTTGTAAATTCCCAAACAATTCATTTCAAATTTCCCTGAAGCAGTTTGTCTTGACTCGCTTCATTCTACTTTGAAATGCTCTTTGCTTTAAAGATCAATGATGCATGGATAGATGTGAACTTGACTGACTTTTGATAAAATACATCACAATAATTCATTATTTTTAAAATGTTTATTGATTTACAATGTGGTGTTCATTTCTACTGTTCAGCAAAGTGAATCTGTTATATGTATATTCACTCCTTTTTTAGATCTTTACCAATGTAGGCGATTGCAGAGCATTGAGTAGAGTTCCCTGTGGTATACAGTAGGTGCTTATCAGTTGTCTATTTTATATATGTTTATATATGTTTTAGTTGTCTATTTGAAATGTGTGTATATGTCTATCCCAATCTTCTAATTTATCCCCCCCCAACCCCATGGTAACCATCAGCTTATTTTGTACATTTGTAACTCTTTTGTACATAAGTGCATTTGTACCCATTTTTTTTAAGATTCCATGTGTAAGTGGTATCATATGATATTTGCCTTTCTCTGACTTGCTTCACTCAATATGATAATCTATAATAGATCATTATTGCTAAGTTGTGTCTGACTCTTTGTGACCCCGTGGACTATAGTACTGTAGCCTGTGAGTCTCCTCTTTCTATGGAATTTCCCAGGCAAGAAGACTGGAGTGGGTTGACATTTCCTTAAGCAGGGGAATGATCTACAATAACTCCTATTAAATGATCATTGTGTGCCAGGCACCATTTTCATGTATTAACTCATTTAATCTGCCCCAAATACTATGGTTTTAACAAATGAAGAAACTGAGGCAAAGAGAAATTAATTTTCCCAGAGTATTCTATCCAACAAAATTTAAGTAAAGATTACAACAGTAGTCATTTGCTAAGAATACACTTAGTGAACAATACTTTTATTCCATGAAGTCAAATGAGGTAATCGAGGATCTAAGAGGTTAAGTCCTTTGTCCAATAGCTACCGGGAGACAGTGGAGCCTGGGTTTAAGTCCAGATCTGTGTTTCTAATTCACTTTGAAAGCTTAGAAGGACAGGTATTCAAGCTTTCACATTATAATGTGTATTAGATGATTATTACATATGAATGAAAGAATGTATAAGAAGAGCTTGTCCATTTTGAGGAGAATAGAGGTAGATTTACATAACTGCTGCCGGTTTGGCTAAGTTAACCTTTATGAGCTCTTCTTTCTCTGAGATTCCTTGAGAATAATAAAATTAAGGGATAGGAACAAGAGAACTTGTTTAATTCCCTGGGATAAAATGCCTTGGGTCAGGGGCTTAGTAAATGTGACAGTGAAGTCAATCTGCAGCAAAGGAGAATAGGATAGGCCCCTGGTATATCCTAGAAATGGGCTTTCTCAGTACCAGGAAAGAACAATTTTATTTTTATTTAATTTTTAGTACAATGAGGCATTTTTTGATATAAAGAGCTTACGTATGCTAATGCTAAGTCACTTCAGTCGTGTCCGACTCTGTGTGACCCCATAGACGGCAGCCCACCAGGCTCCCCCATCCCTGGGATTCTCCAGGCAAGAACACTGGAGTGGGTTGCCATTTCCTTCTCCAATGCATGAAAGAGAAAAGTGAAAGTGAAGTCGCTCAGTCATGTCCGACTCTTAGAGACCCCATGGACTGCAGCCTACCAGGCTCCTCTGTCCATGGATTTTCCAGGCAAGAGTACTGGAGTGGGGTGCCATTGCCTTCTCCGGAACTTATGTATACACCAGTGCAATTCACATTTCTTATGGGAAAGATCGCCTAAAGTAGAAGTATGTTGTTGGTATGAGTTTTTCTTTTTTGTTTTATTGGAAGGTGGAATTAAATTCAGTACTTATGTGAGAAAAGATTTAAAAAAATAAATAAAACTAGGACTTTTTAAAACCTAGTCTTGATTGAGAGCTTTCTCTGAAAATGTTCATAGTATCTCTCTGAATATGTTCATAGTATCAGATTAGTTCTGTGTCCCCTATCTCTACCTCTTGTTTTGCCAACAGACAGAAAGGAGGTTTTCTTACCCTAGATTGTCCAGATTGTCCATTCTTGCTATGCAGTCTTGTTGTGGTTAAGGACATGGACTCTGAGATCAGAAAGTTCATGGCTGAAACATTTGACTCTGACATTTACAGCTCTTTCGTCCTGGACAGATCATTTAAACTCTCTGGGTATATGTTTCCTCATGTCTAAAATGGTGGTAATAACTGCTATTCCACCAATGTGTTGGAAGAATTTAAAAAATGAGGTAACATAACTAAAATATTTGTTTTAGTACCTGACTCACAGTAAAGGATTAACAGCTAAATTGTATGTATAATAGTAATTACTGCTGTTAATTGAATGTTTAAATTTCTGATTATTGTAGCTAGGTGAGGTAGGGGGTCTAAAAATGTAAAAATAAGCCAACTTAGAATTTTCATTGCCTCTAGCTAAACCATAATGTACTGATATGTGTGTCATACATTTTTGTATTAATATTTTTATTTAGTCAGACTTTATTTAGGTAGATTGATTGCATAGATACTTAAGACCCTCTGAGGATGAAAGAAGGGGGAAAAGCTAAAAATTACTGTGCGATTAGACTTGAAGTCCCCTTACTAAATGTTACAGATTTCAGTAACTGATCACGTACATATGTCACTGGTGCAAGAGAAAATCAGACTGATTAAAAAAAATGTATTTAGGTTACCATTCTCAGAGGGCTTCCGATCACACAATAGATTTAACAACTTAAATAAATACAGCTAGCTCTTGAGTGTCCACAAGTGAAAAGATAAGAAGAGATGAATGGGATGCACATGAAATATAGATCTTCACTCAAGAATATTGTTTTCAACTTATTCTCCAGTTTGCTATTTTAAGAATCAGAAACAATAAACAGAGATAGCTGAAGGAAATGTTAACTTTTCTCTCTCCATTCCAGCAATGCTCATCCGTTGCTCCCATCTTCCCAAGCAACCTATGTGTTCATAGAGTCACTAATAATATGTACAAGGAAGGAGAAGAGGAAAGAGGAGATTAAAGAGCAAACATAACACTTCAGAGCTCCTGAAGCATTCTGTCAGTCAGTGGCTTATTTAACTGTATGGATTTACATACATTCTATTTAGATCAGCAATTCTCAGAGCTTCCCCCAACTCTCCAGTCTTTTCGCTTCTATTATTGATGGTGTGCACACACGCTACAGGCTTTCATGGGCAATGCTCAGTTAAAGTACTGTAATTCCACCTTTTATGTTTATGTGCCAAAAAACATAAAAATGTATTCCAAAAAATACATTAAAAATACAAGTATTACAACTACTTGTAAGTGTAAGCAGCTCTTTCTTAGACTTAAATCATACGCAGACTTTAGAAGTTCATTTATATTTAACCAGTTACCTGTAAATTGAGTTATCTTCCTTCCATGTTCTGTGCTAAGTAGCTTCAGTCATGTCCAACTCTTTGCAATCCCATGGACTGTAACCCATCTGGCTCCTCTGTACTGGGATTCTCCAGGCAAGAGTAAGTTGCCTTTCTGTTTACCTTATATGAATTATCTCATTTAATCCTGCCATAATCCTGTATGGTGGAGATTAATGTTTTTGTGGCATAAATAACCAACTTTGCAAAGAAATATGTCCCCTTCTTGCACAGAGTATGTATTAGTCTCCTGTAGCTGCTATAACAAATTACCACACCTTCCATAACATAAAGCAAAAGGAATGTATATTGTCACAGTTCTGGAGGCCAGATGCCTGAAATCAGTTTCACTGAGTGGAAATGGGGTTGTTGTCAGGACTCCACTTGCTTCGGAGGTTCTTGGGGAGAATCTGTTCCTTTTTCAGCTTCTGGTGTTTCACATGATGATCGGGTTGTGCCGCAGGATAGACTATGACTGGAGTGTGGCCAAGGTCAAAAGGTGGGGACGTAGCTCCGAGGGCAGAGGTGAACACATGATTTCAGGTTGCTTGGAACATACAGCACACACGAGGCTCAAGAGGAGAGAGCGGCACAGGAGACCCAGCCTTGGCACGTGTCTGCTGCTCATGGCTATCAGATCCACTCATCCTGCGGCCTACATGGGCAGTGCGGCTGCTTCCTGCCGCAGCAAGGAACCACTACCCTAACTATGTAGGGTCTGAAATAAAGCTGTTGGTGTGTCTGAGGGCCATCGACACATACATAGCTAAGCAGTTCCAAGAAAACCTGCTCCCCTCAAGGGGGAAGAGAATTGCACTATCTGTGCTCTGAGATCTTTGGATGCAGTATAATTTGTGAGCTTATCAGCACATCTTCTGCACACGGTTCTTATCGGGAACACAGGGAGTCACTGGGCTGCTCTTACACCCTTCCTTCACAGCTGGAATTCCTTGATTTGTGGCCATGTCACTCCAGTCTTTTCTTCCTGATTGCAGTGTCTCTTCTTCTTCTGTGTGTACCACATCTCCATCCGTTACAAACGCCTTATGAGTCCTAGGGCAAAACTTCTGATCCAGCCATACCTTGTCCATCATATGTCAGGGAGCAGATGACAGCTAAGTTGCAAGTCATGACAGATCACAGAAACACACAACAGACCATGATTTGTTGTGGCTAAAGAAATAACAAGCATTAAGTGATTTCACAGCAGCCAAGGCTGACCTTGGTTTGACACTTGCGTTTTAATACCACTCTCTGCCTGAATTTCCCACCGGCATTCTTGCTTGAGCATGTGTCCCAGCTGCTGCTTCTCAGTGACTCTGGACCCGTCAGCCTGACTTTCTTTCTCTTTTGGGTGACCTTCTTGGACGTAACTTCTGGCTCTGCTGACTTACAGGATCTGCCAGTTCACTCTGTCTTATTCAAGTTTCATGTCTGGCTCTTTACATTTAAGCTCAGTTTATTGGTTGTGGAAGGTCTGAGATATGCGCACAAAACTCTGCCTTTGAAATACTGAATTAAAATGATTTGATGAAAACTGGAGAAGAAACCAGAAATTTACTATCCAGTATTGATTAAAAATACCAGACCACCTGATCTGCCTCTTGAGAAACCTGTATGCAGGTCAGGAAGCAACAGTTAGAACTGGACATGGAACAACAGACTGGTTCCAAATAGGAAAAGGAGTTCATCAAGGCTGTATATTGTCACCTTGTTTATTTAACTTATATGCAGAGTACATCATGAGAAACGCTAGACTGGAAGAAACACAAGCTGGAATCAAGATTGCTGGGAGAAATATCAATAACCTCAGATACGCAGATGACACCACTCTTATGGCAGAAAGTAAAGAGGAACTAAAAAGCCTCTTGATGAAAGTGAAAGTGGAGAGTGAAAAAGTTGGCTTAAAGCTCAACATCCAGAAAATGAAGATCATGGCATCCGGTCCCATCACTTCATGGGAAATAGATGGGGAAACAGTAGAAACAGTGTCAGACTTTATTTTTCTAGGCTCCAAAATCACTACAGATGGTGACTGCAGCCACGAAATTAAAAGACACTTACTCCTTGGAAGGAAAGTTATGACCAACCTAGATAGCATATTCAAAAGCAGAGACATTACTTTGCCAACAAAGGTCTGTCTAGTCAAGACTATGGTTTTTCCAGTGGTCATGTATGGATGTGAGAGTTGGACTGTGAAGAAGGCTGAGCGCTGAAGAATTGATGCTTTTGAACTGTGGTGTTGGAGAAGACTTGAGAGTCCCTTGGACTGCAAGGAGATCCAACCAGTCCATTCTGAAGGAGATCAGCCCTAGGATTTGTTTGGAAGGAATGATGCTAAAGCTGAAACTCCAGTACTTTGGGCACCTCATGCGAAGTGTTGACTCATTGGAAAAGACTCTGATGCTGGGAGGGATTGGGGGCAGGAGGAGAAGGGACGACAGAGGATGAGATGGCTGGATGGCATCACTGACTGGATGGACATGAGTCTGAGTGAACTCCGGGAGTTGGTGATGGACAGGGAGGCCTGGCGTGCTGCATTTCATGGGGTCGCAAAGAGTCGGACAGGACTGAGTGACTGATCTGATCTATTCTGATAATTGGACTTCAATGATATTGCCTAATCAATGCATGCAAGATATCTTTCCCAAGAATTCACAAGTGCTCCCTCCCATATAAGTCAAAGTAGGTACTCTTTGCTGTTGGAAATATACTGCCCATACTAGAAGCTTGCAGTGAAAACTTTTGTGTCAGGTTGCCCTTTAGCTTTAAGAACATTTGGTAAATGAGTAAATTAACATGCCACTGAGAAAAGAAAGAGTCTCATATTAACTCTAAAATAAGGACAGAGTGGAAAATAAAGGGAAAAAAAGCCCAAACTCGTGAAATAATCTTGATAATTCCCACCACTCTGGGAGTGCTCCATCTGCATTGATTTTTCAAAAATTATTTTAAAAGTAATATACTGACATTAAAAAAGGGAATTATGTTCATATTAAATAAATATTATCTATCTTTATTTACTATCTTAAGACAACATTCACTATCTTAAGAGCTTCAATCACTTTATCTCAATTGACTCTCAACCAATGCTATGAAAGTATCAGTCCTAAAAAACTTCAGAGTTAAAAAATGGGCCAACACTCGTCCATTAGTCCCTAATGTGTAATCACTTGCCTGTTATCCCATTTAATTCATCTCCACATTCACCATTAGACTGGCTCCTTATTTAATCAGAAGTACACAAGAGAAGACGACTACATAGGAACCGGGTTAATCTGTTTTCCAAGCATGGCTGTTTCTCCGCTTGATTTATGATCTGGGATAAATGCCTTTCACTCTCTTTTCTCAGTGATTGCTAAGAATCCTTATAACTATCAAACAATAAAATAAAGAAACCAATACATGCACAAATATAAATAAACCTATCCTATATCCATGATTGAAATACATTAATCAGTACCTAATTGCGTCAGGGTTCTAGAGTGAGGAGGAGGAAGATACAAAGAAATCTGGCAAAGTTGAAACAGTATTGACTCAAAAATTGTTTTTGGCAAATTACTGAGGGTGATATATCCTCTACTCCCAGCTCTGTTCTTGCATTTACACCCTCTAGTTCACAAATAGCCACACCCCTTCCTGGGATATGATATTCTGTTTGTCACCTGAGCTCTGTACCTTGGAGTCTCCAGAATTCCACTTGGTCTGCATAGAACTTCCTTGATGCTATTTAAGACTACCATTTATTTACAACTTTGACTGTGTCAGGTTTTAGCTGCAGCATGCAAGACCTTCTTTGGGTCATGCAGCATCTTGTGTTGTGGCACACAGACTCTCTATTTGCAACGTACAGTCTAAATTACTTAGCTGCGTGTGCGAGCTTAGTTCCCTAACCAGGAGTTGAATCCACATTCCCTGCATTGCAAGGTGGATTCTTAACCACTGGATCTCAAGGCAAGTCCTGAGACTACATTTTTTTTTGGCCCTATCTATTCCTGTTTTGGTACTCATAACTTAAAAATGTTCCCACTTGTACCCTTATTTAGTCCAAGGACAAACAGTTGCCTTGGAGGCTTCTGATGAAAGGAGACCTCACTCCTCTTCCTCACAGTTCATATATTTTGAATCACTTGACTGATGATGCAGGGTGAAATATAGGGCAAGAGACAAATCTGGCTTCAGTTCAGTTCAGTCGCTCAGTCGTGTCTGACTCTTTGCAACCCCATGAACTGCAGCACACCAGGCCTCCCTGTCCACCACCAGCTCGCTCAGTTCACCCAAACCCATGTCCATTGAGTCGGTGATGCCATCCAACCATCTCATCCTCTGTCGTCCCCTTCTCCTCCTGCCCTCAGTCTTTCCCAGCATCAGGGTCTGGCTTAAGTTACCTGTATTTGTTCCAAGGAAGAAGAGGAACTGACCCACATCTCCACAGCCCATCTTGGATGTGGAGCTTATTACCCCATTGCTGTCCCTGAGACAGACCAAACAGTGAGTAAGCATTGCTTAGGGCTGGTGTTTGTCATCAGGACCAAGTTACTAGGCTGATGGAATGTTGCCTTTTGCAGATAAATTATACTTTTAATTTTGCAAATGCATCTAGAGCTGCAAAGGCATATACATCTAGAGGCAGAATTAACAGTGATGCCGTAGATCAGGAAGCATCCTAATTTGCATTCTGCTGAGCAGGGCCAATGGGTAGGGAGTGGTCTGAGTCCCTCATATTCCGGTTTTTAACATTCTGTGTCTCAGTGACTATGCTATGGTGCTTTATTTTGCAAAGTCCATAAAAACATGTTTATTTGCCTTTAATTTAAAAATATGCTCTAATCGATAGTGTAAAGGAATGTTGTGCAAGAACTTAGTATACTGCAAGTGTGTGCAGGCAGTAGGAAGCGGGTTGTGGGTGCAAGAACTTAGTACACTGCAAGTGTGCGCAGGCAGTAGGAAGCGGGCTTGTGGGTGCAAGAACTTAGTACACTGCAAGTGTGCGCGGGCAGTAGGAAGCGGCTTGTGGGTGCAAGAACTTAGTATACTGCAAGTGTGTGTGGGCAGTAGGAAGCGGGCTTGTGGGTGCAAGAACTTAGTACACTGCAAGTGTGTGCGGGCAGTAGGAAGCGGGTTGTGGGTGCAAGAACTTAGTACACTGCAAGTGTGCGCGGGCAGTAGGAAGCGGCTTGTGGGTGCAAGAACTTAGTATACTGCAAGTGTGTGCGGGCAGTAGGAAGCGGGCTTGTGGGTGCAAGAACTTAGTATACTGCAAGTGTGTGCGGGCAGTAGGAAGCGGGTTGTGGGGAAATTTAAGTGGCAGCATTTTTCTCCCAAATCGTGTACTTGATTTTCCTGAAGGTTCACAAATGGCAGGAGATAATCTATCAACTTAATTTTTTTCTTTAATTTTTGGTTGCTTTAAAAAATAAACTAAGCCATTTAAAGTGGCAAAGAACTACCTCCTTATGAATTGGAAATGGATAAAACTCTATTATTCTCTTCCTGTCAGCTCATCGCATTTCTTCCTCTTTGAATAAAAGTCATGATGAAAAATCAAAATAATAGCCATACTTATCTATATATACTTATGCATAAATTAAATGTATTTACAAAGATACACACACACACACACACATATATATACACATATAGGCATGAGTATATATACATGTGTATAGAGATGGTTTCCCTGGTTGTTCAGACTGTAAAGGATCTGCCTGCAATGCAGAAGACCAGAGTTCAATCCCTGGGTCAGGAAGGTCCTTTGGAGAATGGAATGGCTACCCACTCCAGTATTCTTGCCTGGAGAATTCCATGGACAGAGGAACCTGGCAGGCTACAGTCCATGGAGTCACATAGAGTCAGACACAACTGAACGACTAACACTTTTTCACTTTCTTCCACTATATATATTAACATATATAAATGCCCACTGTGGGGAATTTGAAGCCTAATTAATTTATTCCTATCATAAAAATTAATTAAAAAGTCTTTCTCTCTTCCTAGTTGCTCAATGGCTATTTCTTTTCCCTCGGATTGATATATATCATTTGCTATCTAAATTCAAGTGTGAACATGCCTATTGTAAAGGATATATTTTTTCATTAACATGAATGGCCAGTTGTATGATAAGTGTCCTCAGATGCTGGACAAAAGTAGGTTAAACATTGTCTATTAAATCATAAATCATTACAGTGTTAAAGAATTCCTTCTCAAGATAGCAGAGAGCTAATCTCTGTCTGTAGGTTTTTAATTAAATAAAACAAATGATGATGAAACTCTCTTTGGATGTATTCAAGTTCTTTTTGGTGCTGATTAAAAATAATCTAGATCCTTTTTTGCTACTCTGATGCTCTTTAATTTTGCCTGGTTACAGAGATTGCATGAAGGGGATTTGAGAGGATCCAGAAATGGATTTAATGGTGTCTTGAAGTAGAAGGGCTCTAGGAAAAAGAAATTAGGAAGTTTGCTTTCATAATAAAAACTGACCTTGTTCATTTCTATTATCCGTCAAGTGCATTTACTCAATGAAGGCTTATTAGTGTATCATTTTTCTGCTAAGCACTATGTAGTTAGATGCTAGACATACAATATGAGTATGATAGTTACGGGTTCTTATTTACAATTTAGGAGAAGAAGAAAAATGAATGAAATAACCACACAAGTACATATAATAATATAACAGGAATACATGTTTTCAAAGAATGTAAGTCTAAAGGAATTTGACCAATCTGAGGCTTTAAAATGACCTTCCTTGGGGGAAGTTACATTAACTAAAATCTAAAGGATGGGTAGTTTGAGATGATCTGAAATAGAGAGTGTAAAATTTGCTTTCAAAGATGTATGTTGGCTGGGTATTGTATACACATTTATTTTATGCTTTTATCATGTGCCTTGCCTTTCACTTCTTGAAGCAAAAGGCAAAGGAGAAAAGAGAAGATATACCCATCTAAATGCAGAATTCCAAAGCATAGGAAGGAGAAAAGAAAGCCTTCCTAAGTGATCAATGCAAAGAAATAGAGGAAAACAATAGAATGGGAAAGACTATAAATCTCCTCAAGAAAATTAGAGATATCAAAAGATGGGCACAATAAAAGACAGAAATGGTATGAACCTAACAGAACCAGAAGATGTTAAGAAGAGGCGGCAAAAATACACAAAAGAACTATACAAAAAAGATACTAATGACTCAGATAAACATGATGGTGTGATCACTCACGAAGAGCCAGACATCCTGTAGTGTGAAATCAAGCGGGCCTTGGGAACATCACTATGAACAAAGCTAATGGAAGTGATGGAATTCCAGCTGAGCAATTTCAAGGCCTAAGAGATGATGCTGTTAAAGTGCTGCATTCCATATGACTGCAAACTTGGAAATTCAGCAGTGGCCACAGTACTGAAAAAGGTCAGTTTTGATTCCAATTCCAAAGAAAGACAATACCAAAGATTGTTCAAACTACCACACAATTACACTCATCTCACATGCTAGCAAAATAATGCTCAAAATTCTCCAAGCCAGGTTTCAACAGTACGTGAACCGAGAACTTCCAGATGTTCAAGCTGGATTTTAGAAAAGGCAGAGGAAGCAGAGATCAAATAGCCAACATCTCCTGGATCATAGAAAAAGCAAGAGAGTTCCAGAAAAACATCTACTTCTGTTTTATTGACTATGCCAAAGCCTTTGACAGTGTGGATCAAAAGAAACTGTGGAAAATTCTTAAAGAGAGGGGAAAACCAGAACACCTTACCTGGATCCTGAGAAATCTGTATGCAGGTCTAGAGGCAGCCATTAGAATTGGAAATGGAACAATGGACTGGTTCCAAAAAGGAGTACCTCAGGCTGTATATTGTTGCCCTGCTTATTTAACTTATATGATGAGTACATCATGCAAAATGCTGGGCTGGAGCAAGCACAAGCTAGAATCAAGATGACTGAGCAACTGAACGAACTGATCATGTGTCTCCCATCCAAAGATAAGATCCGCGTCATCAGGTACTTTCTTGTGTTTGCTGCCCCTACACGGTCTGGCCTACTATACATTGAATGTTTGATTGTACTTATTGGCTTCCCTTTGTGGCTCAGTTGTTTAAGAATCTGCCTGCAATGCAGGAGACCCATATTTGATCCCTGGGTGGGGAAGATCACCTGAAGAAGGAAATGGCAACCCACCTCAGTGTTCTTGCCTGGAAAACCTCATAGGCAGCGGAGTCTGGCAGGCTACTGTCCATGGAGTTGCAAAGTGTCAGACATGACTTAGCAACTAAACCCCATTGTAAGCTTGAATTCTTATCAACATTTGTGACAACCCCAAGATAATGATCCTTCCATAAGCTCTATCTTATCAATAAAAATGAAAAGGCCTGGATGGATAACTGACTCTTCTGTAGTCAATAGGATTCATTGACTCTTAATTACTCTGCTCTCCTGTCTTTGAACTGATACCTGTATATTCATAATAGTTATCTTATGGAATGAGCAGATATTTTCAGCATGAGGGGCAAAGTGAAGTGAAGTATGCTATAATGAAATGATCACACTACTTTATGTGATGTCATATGGTTGTTGATCAGTTGCTCAGTCGTGTCCAACTTTCTGTGACTCAATGGACTGCATCATGACAGGCTTGCCTGTCCTTCACCATCTCCTGGAGCTTGCTCAAACTCATGTCCATTGAGTCGGTGATGCCATCCAACCATTTCATTTTCTGTGGCACCCTTCTCCTGCCCTGAATCTTTCCCAGCATCGGGTTTTTTTCCAATGAGTCAGCTCTTCACATCAGGTGGCCAAAGTAATGGAGCTTCATTTTCAGCATCAGTCCTTCCAATGAATAATCAGGATTGATTTCCTTTACTATTGATGGGTCTGATCTTGTTGTTCCAGGGACTCTCAGGAGTCTTCTCCAGCACCTCAGCTTGGAAGCATCAATTCTTTGGATCTCCCCTTCTTTATGGTCCAACTCTCACATTCATACATGACTACTGGAAAAACCATAGCTTTGACTATATGGGCTTTTGTTGGCAAAGTGATGTCTCTGCGTTTTAATATACTGTCTAGGTTTTTCCAATAGTCATGTATGAATGTGAGAGTTGGACTATAAAAAAAGCTGAGTGCTGAAGAATTGATGCTTTTGAACTGTGCTGTTGGAGAAGACTCTTGAGAGTCCCTTGGACCGCAAAGAGATCCAAGCAGTCCATCCTAAAGGAGATCAGTCCTGGGTGTTCACTGGAAGGAATGATGTTGAAGCTGAAACTCCAATACTTTGGCAACCTGATGCGAAGAGCTGACTCATTTGAAAAGACCCTGATGCTGGAAAAGATTGAAGGCGGGAGGAGAAGGAAGGGGATGACAGAGGATGAGATGGTTGGATGGCATCACCAACTCAATGGACATGAGTTTAGGTAAACTCTGGGAGTTGTTGATGGACTGGGAGGGCTGGTGTGCTGTGGTTCATGGGGTCGCAAAGAATCAAACACGACTGAGCCACTGAACTGAACTGAAGGTTTGTCATAGCTTTTCCGCCAAGGGGCAAGCATCTTTTAATTTCATGGCTGAAATCACCATCCAGTGATTTTGGAGAACAAGAAACTCAAGTCTGTCACTTTATTTATCATATTGTGACAAAATAGAATTACATGCTGTATCGGTAAACTCCTAATAACCGTGCCATATATGGACATATTATATAAAATTGCATATTCATCGAAAATTATGTACTAGTGTGCTTACATGCATGGACCCTGCTAGCTATAATGGGATATTTGAAAATTATTTTGACTTGAATCCTGTCTTTTGATTTCTCATCATTTGCTTATACTCATAGTATAGGCTGTAGAAGTAAATCTTTCTTCCATTGCCTACCTGCAACAGAATTTTGAGGAAGCTAGTAAACTTCTCTGAGACTTAGATTTCTCTTTCATTAAATATACAGGGACAGTAGAGTTTTGTGAGCATTGGAGGTAGCATCTGTAAAGTGTATGCTGCTGCTGCTAAGTCGCTTCAGTCGTGTCCGACTCTGTGTGACCCCAGAGACGGCAGCCCATCAGGCTCCACCCCCCCACCCGGGATTCTCCAGGCAAGAACACTGGAGTGGGTTGCCATTTCCCTCTCCAATGCAGGAAAGTGGAAAATGAGAGTGAAGTCGCTCAGTCCTGTCTGACTCTTAGCGACCCCATGGACTGCAGCCCACCAGGCTCCTCCATCCATGGGATTTACCAGACAAGAGTACTGGAGTGTATGGTGCACGGTTAATAGCGGTTGTTCAGTGAATGCCCTGAATAGCGATATGATGGTGATGACGGTAATCATGGCAATGATGCACAGAGATGATGAATCAGGGGAAGTGAGACATATATAAATAGCAATAATAATGCAAACTGGAACACTGTGAATACCTTACAAGAATCTTACATATTCACAAGGGAAGTTCAAAAGAGGAAGATATATGTTTATACATAATATTAAGGGAAATTAGTTATGCTAATTAGGAGAATGAGAGCATAAAATAATAAATGTGTGCCCTGATTACAAAAATGTAAAAACATACGAATATGTAAAAGAGCCTCTAATGTGAGTTAAAGTAATTTTTATATTTTTCTTATGGAGTAACTTCAGTCTGTAGTAAAACATGTATACTTACCCAGTGGTTTTATTCTCTGTCAAGGATACATTTTAATCACAGCGACCTTAGCCTCTAGAGCCCAGAACTCATTACTCATGACGGCTCCTTTGGGAATTATGACAAATGAATCCATGGCTTTGATCCAGTTTCTAATGGACACATGTCCTGGTGACAAATAACCTCTTCTACAATAGGCATACCTACCTGATCGCTTGGCTGTCAGATCCCTACCAAGGCAGAGAAAATCAGTCAAACTTTCATCTTCTTTTAAAAGGCTGAGATAGTGTTTGTGGGCCTCAGTGTCCCACTTCTGTTAATTGGCCTTGGAACACGTGCATGTCTTGAGGATGACAACTCACATGAGGAGGTTTAGGAATTCCCAGTGGCTGAAAGTATAGGTATAAGGAGAACGTCATGCATAGGTTTGAGACAGCCAAAAATCCTTACCGCTTCTGTCTCAGATGATGAAGACTTCCCCACCCTGTGAATCTGGGCTGGCCTTGTGACTTACTTTGACTAATATAAGATGACAGATGAATAACTGTGCAGATTTCAGAGCTTAGGACTTGAGCAAGACAGCTTAAGTTGCTGTGTTCTAATTTTTAGAAATTTTCTCAGGTCACCACACAAGGAAGCTAGACGAGTGTGCTGGAGAATGAGACTCCAAGAAAGATAACCAGGGGCACTTGCTGAGAACTTATATCAGCCGCCAGGCATGGAACCACGGTCTTCTGGCCCAGCTGAATGTGACTCATGAGTAAGCCAGGCGAAACCATTCCAGCCAACCCATGAACTAGAAATCACTTGTTTCAAGTCACTAAGTTAAGGGATAGTTTGTTACACAAAAATAAAATGATATATTTGGACATAGGGATCAAGGGGATTCCTTAAGTATCTTCCTGTTTTTCTCCCTACAAAGCAATATAAGTGGAAAGATTGGGGCTGGTGACATCGTTGAATATGATATCATAAAGGGGAAATGACCAATGGTTGTGGGCCCCACAGTTTAAACAAATTTATTCTTTTAATAGCTCCATGGGAATATGGCCAATACTTGCATGCGGTCCTCTCTCCCACGTTGCCCATGGTTTGGCCGGATTCTGCCCTCTATTATGCAAAGTAATTCACTCTCTCCTGCTCATATTCATTCACTTCTTCACCCATCCATTCACTATCTCATTCATCAAATATTTATTGATTATTTACTTTATGCAAGGTATGCATGAAAGTCTCTCAGTCGTGTCCAACTCTTTGCAACCCCATGGAATTCTCCAGGCCAGAATACTGGAGTGGGGTTGCCATGCCCTGCTCCAGGGAATCTTCCCAATCCAGGGATCAAACCCAGGTCTCCCATATTGCAGACAGATTCTTTACAGTCTGAGTCACCAGGGAAGCCCTTATGCAAGGTAACATGCTAGAAATATAGCTGCATGTTAAAAAAATATTATGCATGTTAAAAAAAAAAATTCTGCCATACTCCAAATCCATCAGTGCTCAGAAGGGAAAATAAATAAGTGAAATATCTACCTATTTCAAAGGACTTATCCTATGAAAAAGAAGGATCTGGTGACTAAATTGG
This sequence comes from Bos indicus x Bos taurus, assembly GCF_003369695.1. Taxonomy (NCBI): domain Eukaryota; kingdom Metazoa; phylum Chordata; class Mammalia; order Artiodactyla; family Bovidae; genus Bos; species Bos indicus x Bos taurus. The sequence goes on from NC_040083.1 coordinate 107,662,815, forward strand.
TCATATATGTATGCCTGTGTATGTGCACATATGTTTAGGTAGATGCAGGCAGCATATGTGAGTTGTGTGTATTTTTGTATGAGTTTACAGATGTTTCATGGGTATCCTTAAATATGCTCAGTTGGGAGTGGATGTGCTTTACCTGCTGTATGTAAAGATATTCATCTCATTGAATGGGTATAGCATATATATTTTAGCTGGTGTATATGCGTGTATGTGCCTGTGTGTGCATTTACATTTATAAGCAGATAAAAAAGTACATGCAGAAAATATGGATCCACTATGAATACATTTGTTTCCTGAGTGTACCTGCATGTGGGTACGCGAACATGTTTTATGAGGAAAAGAAGAAAAAGATAAATGTAATAAGAAGCTGATGAAACAAGAATTGCTTTGTTATCAATCTATTTTTAAAATAGTATCCGTTTATTTGGTTTTGGCTGTGCTGGGTCTTCACTGCTGCACGACCTTTGCTCTGGCTGTGGTGAGCGGGGCCACTCTCTAGAGGCCGTGCCCCGGCTTCTCACTGTGGCGGCTTTTCTTGTTGTGGAGCCTCCGGGTGTCTGGGCTTCAGTGTCTGTAGCACGTGGGCTCAATAGTTGCGGCTTTTGGGCTCAGTTGCTGGTTGGCATGTGGACTCTTCCCAGACGAGGCATTGAACCCATGCCCAGTGTATTGGCAGGTGGATTCCTATCCACTGTAACACCAAAGAAGTCCCTATCAACTGTTTTTAATAAAGGAAAGACTTCCCATGTCTTTGCCTTTCCCTTGCCTTGACATCTCTCCCAGACAGGGTCAAAAATGGGAAGAGAAAAGATGGTTCCCAAACTTCCCACATCCTTCAGGATTCAGTATTCCAGTTCTTTATCTATAAGTTTCACTTCTGGGCATGAATAGTCCTAAAAAATGACAGCAGCCATCATTTTAATAAACAGATCAGTCCCATTAGTATCATTATGAAATAATCAACATGAAAATATTGCTAAGAAAGACATAAATCAAACCTGAGCATTGATATTTTATGTTGCCTTTAAAGAAACGATAAGACCAATCAAAGGTCTTTGTTACACAAGCTGACCTCTGAAAGGTCAGCAGTTCCACTAATTAAAGACCAGGGAGCTTCACTGGGATCCACTGACATGGATTGCTGACGCAATACCCTTTCCAGGCTGTTAAAGAGGGAGTCCTCGGTTAGCAGCCATCACCGGTTTGGAGTGAATTACTTCTCTTCCACATTGCACCCTAAGAAAGTCTTAATGGGCAATGTGTTTTATTTCTTTTAGATTTAGCAATCACACAAGATAATGATGCGGCACACTTCCCACTGTCTTACCTTAGGGACGCTTACCTACTTAGTATGCTCAATAGTTATGTTTGAGAGGTCCCAGCCTCAGGAAATTCTAATCACAAACAAACCAACATGACTATAAAATGTGTTTTGCCCTCAATGCAAACTTTTAAAGATTTGAAACATCCTCAGAAAATTCCTTTTTCATTAATCACCCTTGCTGCAAATAATATACCCTGCACTATTTGAAATAGACATGTAACAACAAAGCATTTTCTGTTTGTCACTAATGTATGTACATACATTATTTCATTTCCTCTTTACAATATCCCTGAGAGGTCATTATTATTGTTCCTATTGCAAAGATAATCAGATGGAGGCTCAGAGAGGATTAAGGGACCCACAATGGCATTCAATGAGAAGGTGGGGAAATCTGGACTGAAGCCCAGGTCTGCCTTCTGTACACTTTTTCATTCACTGGGTGTCTGCTGAGCACTGTCCATATACTGGGACTTAGTCTAGCAGCTCGGAATACAGTACTGAACAAAACATAAAAGAATCCCCTCCGCAAGAACTGACTGTTGAATTTCACAACGGGGATATCATTGATGACCTTGATAAGAGCAATTTCAGTGGTCACGAGTCAACTGGAACACAACAAAAGATAATGAGAAGTAGGGATTGGAAACGGGGTGTTAGATAAGACTTTCAGGGAATTTTGTAATAAAGGGAACCAGAGAAATAGAGCAAAAGATGGAAAGGCGTCATGAATCAAGAGATTTTTTTTTTCTTCTTTATTCTAACTAAGCATGTTTGTGTGGTGATAAGAATAATAGAGAAAAGAACGAATAACATTAAAGCAAAGGAAGGAATGAGAGCTACTACAGTGTCTTTGAGTGGGTGAGAGAGGGTGGTTTCTACTAGACAAGTGGAGGAACTGGATTTGGACAGGAAGACATAGTGAAGGAAACACAGGGAGAATAATGCTAAGGTTTAAATAATTATTTAAATGGGGGATCAGAGAATACAGACACATGGTTGACAGGGAGGTGGCAGCTTATGGAAATTCTTTTCTAACTGCTGTCACTTCCTCAGTGAAATAGGATGCAAAAGCATTGGTTGAGACCGAGCATGCGCATAGAGAGGTGAGGGCTTGAGGAGGACAGGACAGGTAGACAGTCACGCAGAAGAGTTTGAGTGCGCCGGACGATCACTGACGACAGGGTGCCGGGCAGCAGAAGGGTGGATGCAAGGCTGACCGCTTGTGACTATCGCACTCTAGTACCACTTGTAACTCTATTTTCTTCTCTCTTTCAGTAGTTCTATTTCTTCATTCCTTTTGCACAGAAGAGAAATAGAAATTTGTGGCTACCTCCTTCGTTCAAACTTAGAAATACTCCTTCCCAGTAGCAAACTAGTCATTTAATAGCACTGTGACTTTGGGTTTAGTAAATTTTCACCTGTTTCCTCTCTTAGAAAATACATAAAATTTTATATATGACACTGCTGGAAAGGTAAAAAGAAATTACTTTTTGTTAAAAAGATTTGGTTTACTCTCGAATGCCATGCTGATATGAATCTTTTTCTTATGCTTTCATCTAGCATTTATCTTATAACATATCTATAATATTGATATAGATTGACTTCTAAATATTTTTGCCTTTATCGTAATTTTGTGTATAAGCTCAACCTCCTTTTTTTTTTTCTTTTGTAGAGAAGGTGGTGAAGGTTTTCAGATGGCTTGAGTGATTTACCAAAGTCACCCAGTCCATTCTAGCTTCTGTAGAAACTCAGGGCAGCTCATTTACATTTTAGAGACCATGGTCACAGAACAAGAACAGATATATTAAAGTAAGAAGAAAGAAAATTGACATTCAGAACCTTAACATCATTCCCCAGTGTTTCTGTGACAATTTAAATCTAATAACTTTTGAAGATTCTAGAGTTCAGGGACCTCTGCTTGAAAAACTGTCAGCAGCAAGAGCTAAAGATAGAGATTTTTAGGGCACTCAGAGGTCCCACACAGGGTAGCAAAGAGAAAGAAAGAATTGCACAAAGGGGAATCAACTCCAAATAATATGAGTGTTTTTTTTTTTTTTTTGATCCATGTAAGTAATTGCAGACTAGTAAAGGAAGATATTGCATCTTTCTTTAGAAGACGAGACAGGGAAAAGGGGCTGTGATTATAGGCACTTCTTCAAACCTTGAATCTCATGTTTAAGTATGCACAACACATTTTAATTATCATCACTATTATACCATTCATCACCACGCTGCATTGTAATAAGAGGTAATAGGATGCTTTGTCCCCTTCTTACATTAAACGTGTCAAGTACCACAAATAGGACAATTGACATAATTGCCATAAATCCCAGGGTGTGTGTGTGGGTGGGTGGTAGTGGGGAAAATGAGCACCTCATCCTCACACAATATTCCAGGATAAATTTACATAATTGGGTCTAAAAATGGTATATCACCATTAAATGTACTCACAGTTCCTGCCTCTGGCTCACCAACATTCTCATCCCTTGTTACTGAGGAGGAGGGGTTGCTAAATTTTTCATTATACTCTCATAAGGCCTCCCTTTTATTCTGTAGGTCTGTTGGAGACACAAAATAGGGCTGGTATTGTTGGAAATGAGCTTATTAGTTTGTTAAAGTAACTTAAGTTAATTACCTTTGGATGAGGAAGGAGAAAACGAGATTTTTATATTTTCATGAGAAATATCCAAATTGAAATCAAATAACCTCATCTAAAATATGTGTATTTAAGAACATGTCTTGACATACTGGAGGAATTAAGGCCAGAATCAGGCATCTGACAGGGATTTTAGACACCGGTTATCTAGAAGAAACATTCCTAACTTGTCATAATATCTTAACTTCTTTTAGAAAAATCACCCCAAACAACCATAAAGTGAAAGGTAAGTGGTAGAAGTGTTACCTTTCTCTCCTTTCCAAGGAGGAAAAAGAAGGCAAAATTTTTGAAATTTTCATAATGGAGACGGATAACTGAAGCCATTTGAGAGCTGAGAGCCCTAGTAAATTCCTGGAGTCAATCCTATTATCCCATAAAGGCAATCCGAACAGACCGTTCTAATCTACAAAATGGGCGAGAAGAGTCATAGCCATTCATAATTCATGTTCTACCTTTCACCAAAGAATTTCACCCTTTATCCTTTCCTTAATATTGATACCAGAGCTATCTTCCCATGAAAATTATGTTAATACCCCGTTAGGCTAAGCTTTATCCTACATTTCGTTCTCTCTTAAAGAGTGTTTCCTAAAGTGCACTGTTTTGAATAAGGTTGGAGCCCACAGTCTTATTCTTATGTTCAATTTAATTCATTTTTTTTCATAAAACATTTAAAGTGATTCTCTTAAAGTTTAGAGAAATCCTGCTGTTCCCCTGCTATTAAACTTCTATGTCTTACCATTTCCATTAGGATAAAATCCAAACTTGGTAGCGTGTTTTAGAAGTATCTAACTGATTTGACTCCTGTACCGACCTCATTGTTCATCTCCCTTCCCATCCTACCCTTTACCCTAGACTTCTTCCTCCCATATTCCTACTTAATGTTTTAGGGGCACTTTACTACAGGGTTGGTCAAAATGTTTATTCTGGTTTTTTCTGTAACATCTTATGGAAAAATCCAAACGAATTTTTAGGCCAACTCAATACACATAAAACTGAATCGATTTGCTGAAATGAACACAACACTGTAAATCAACTATACTACAATATTAAAAAAAAAAAAAAAACCTGAGTGGTTCCCCATTGAACACTAAAGAAAAGTCTTAATTCCTTATCAAGTTTCTCAAAATCCTATATAAACTGGACACTGTCTACTTTCTGGCTTTCACATCTAGTATTGGAAATGGCTAGGTACTTCTCATCACTTAGGACTAAATTTAATTGTCACCTCCTCATCTCTGTCTATATGACCAATCTCCCCTATTTTCCTACTCTTTCTCATCCCTTTCTGCTCCTTTCAATCCCCTTTAAAGCATACATTTTGTAATTGTTTTCTGTCTATCAACCAAAATGTTAGCTCTCTGAGGGCAAGGACTGACTTATTGAAGGCTGTGTACTGATGGTCTAGTTCAATGCTTGATACAGAGTAAATGCTAAGATAATATTCACTGAATGAATGAATAGTGAACATTGCACATAACGATAATTGTTTGCTTAATTGTTTTCTACATATACTGTTTGGGTCTAGACTCACAGTAGGATAAATACTACTGTCTTGACACTACCTGGCAAATTGTGAACTTATACCATTTACTGACCAACTCAAGTGAGAGGAAAATGAGAAAAGGTAAGATACACCAATCTGAATGCAGAGTTCCAAAGAATAGCGGAGAGAGATAAAAAAAGAAGGCTTCCTAAGTGATCAATGCAAAGAAATAGAGGAAAATATTAGAATGGGAAAGACCAGAGACCTCTTCAAGAAAATTGGAGATACCGAGGGAATATATCATGCAAAGATGGGCACCATAAAGGGCAGAAATGGTATGTACCTAACAGAAGTAGAAGATATTAAGAAGTGGCAAGAATATACAGAAGAACTACACAAAAATCATGACCCAGATAACCTTGATGGTGTGATAACTCACCTAGAGTCACACATCCTGGAGTGCAAAATCAAGTGCACCTTGGGAAGCATTGCTATGAATGAAGCTAGAGGAGGTGATGGAATTCCAGCTGAGCTATTTCAAATCCTAAAAGATGATGCTATTAAAGTGCTGTATTCAATATGCCAGGAAATTTGGAAAACAGTGGCCACAGGACTGGAAAATCCCAAAGAAAGGCAATTCCAAAGAATGTTTAAACTACTACACAATTGCACTCATCTCACAAAGTAATACTAGCTAGCAAAGTAACACTCAAAATTCTCCAAGCTAGGCTTCAACAATACTTGAACTGAGAACTTCCATATGTTCAATTTGGATTTAAAAAAGGCAGAGGAACCAGAGATCAAATTGCCAACATCTCCTGGATCATACAAAAAACAAGATAATTCCAGAAAAACATCGACTTCTGTTTTATTGACTACACTAAAGCCTTTGATTGTGTGGATCACAGCAAACTGTGGAAAATTCTTAAAGAGATGGAAATACCAGACTACCTTACCTACCTCCTGAGAAACCTGTATGCAGATCAAGAAGCAACAATTAGAACTGGGCATGGAACAACAGACTGGTTCTAAATTGGGAAAGGAGTATGTCAAAGCTGTCTATTGTCACCCTGCTTATTTAACTTATATGCAGAGCACATGATGTGAAATGCTGGACTGGATGAAGCACAGGCTGGAATCAAGATTTCTAGGAGAAACATCAATAACCTCAGATATGAAGATGACACCACCCTTATGGCAAGAAGCTAAGAGGAACTTACAAGCTTTTTGATGGAGGTGAAAGAGGAGAGTGAAAAAGCTGGCTTACAACTCAACATTCAAAAAACTAAGATCAAGGCATCTAGTCCCATCACTTAATAGCAAATAGATGGAGAAACCATGGAAACAATGAGAGACTTTATTTTCTTAGTTTCCGGAATCACCACAGATGGTGTCTACAGCCATGAAAGTAAAAGATGCCTGCTCCTTGGAAGAAAAGCTATGACCAATCTAGACAGCATATTAAAAAGTAGAGACATTGCTTTGCCTACAAAGGTCCATCTAGTCACAGGTGTGGTTTTTTTTCAGTGGTCATGTATGGATGTGAGAGTTGGACCATAAAGAAGGCTGAGTGGTAAAGAATTGATGCTTTTGAACTGTAGTGTTGGAGAAGACTCTTGAGAGTCCCTTGGACTGCAAGGAGGTCAAACCAGTCAATCCTAAAGGAAATAAACCCTGAATATTCATTGGAAGGGCTCATGCTGAAGATGAAGCTCCAGTACTTTGGCCACCTGATGTGAAGAGCTGACTCATTAGAAAAGACTCTGATGCTGGGAATGATTGAAGGCAGGAGGAGAGGGGTCAACAGAGGATGAGTTGATTAGATAGCATCATTGACTCAATGGACATGAGTGTGAGCAAATTCCAGGAGATGGTGAAGGACAGGGAAGCCTGGTGTGCTGCAGTCCATGGGATTGCAAAGTGTTGGACACAACTGAGCAATTGAACAACAGTAAGTGCTTATATTATGACTCTTATCCACATTTTTAGCCTTACATTTATATCATATAATAGCCATTTATCTAGTAAAATTTTTGGATGCAAGAATAAATGAACATAGGTGGATTCAATCTCTATAAGGATTTAAAAAAACAAGAAAGAGGGCACTGTTGAAAAATATGATGTTACATATTCTATATCCTATCTTGGAATCAATGCAGATTATCACAATTAAGTCTGTGTAACTGGAATGAGGACTTCCCTCATAGCTCAGATGGTAAAGAATCTGCCTGCAAGTAGGAGACCTGGGTTCAGTCCCTTGGTTGGGAAGACCCCCGAAGAAGAGGGGGTGTACTGGCTACTCACTCCAGTAGTCTTGCCTGGAGAATTCCATGGACAGAGGAGCCTGGCAGGCAGCCCATAGCGTCACAAAGAGTTTGATACAGCTGAGCAACTTTCACACTCACACAACTGGAATGAACACAATTTTCAAAATTTATTTTATCCAGCAACTCCTTTCATGTAAATTTTAAGTTACAACAAGAATTCTTTGGTAAAGCTGTTTAAGAAAAAAAAAAAAAAAGAAAACAGACTTTTGAAGTAAGAAAATGGTGATTTAAACATTAGCTTTGCCAGTTACTATGTGTAAGACTAAACAAATTACTTGACCCCTCTTCACCTTCCTTTTGTCATCTTTGAGATCGGCATAATGGTGCTTTCTCCTAGGTGTATCATGATACTGTGATGGTATATATTAGTTCTTGGAACATAGCAGATACTCAGTAATGGTGTTTTTCCTCATAATATTTCCCATTTAGTGTTTTCTCATTCAAGGTGTGAGCTTGGCATTGTTTTGTTGTGGTTTTTGGGGTTTTCTTTGAATACGATCTTGAAAGAGGCTTGACTTTGAGTCCCCATGTTTGAGACAGTTATTAATACCATGGCTCTATAGAGTCAGAGAGTATTAAATAGTTGATTTTGACCATACTTCCTTGATAGCTCAGTTGGTAAAGAATCCGCCTGCAATGCAGGAGTCCCTGGTTTGATTCCTGGGTCAGGAAGAATCACTGGAGAAGGGACAGGCTACCCACTCCAGTATTCTGGCCTGGAGAATTCCATGGACTGTAGTTTGTGGAGTTGCAAAGAGTTGGACACAACTGAGAGCCGTTCAAAAAAATCCACATATTAGTAGCAGTTCAGAGATAAATCTTCAATCTTCTTTGGAACTGCAGACCATAGAACCCTTGTGTACCTTGGGAACTGAATCATTCTTGAAGACATTGTGAAAGGGAATGTCCAGTTACTACCCAATATACACAGATTTTATGCTGACAGGAAATACTGGATCCCTCCTAATATTTCTTTGTTCTTTATGGTTATTTGTAGGATATATATATTTTTTTCAATTTTCTAGGTAAGAGGCCATCTTGATGATGTTTTCCAACATAATAATATCCTTCATTCATAGCAGCTACTTCCATTTATTTCAAATGATGTTCTTGAACCACCAATCATATATTAATCCCTAGGGATCTAAGAAGGATTTTGATGAAGAATTTTTCTCTCAAAGAAATCACATAGGGTGGGATGGAGAGGTGGTGGGGGGAAAGGCTCAACAGAGAAGGGATATATGTATACATATAGCTGATTCACTTTCTTGTACAGCAGAAAGCACAGCAGTATAAAGCAATTACACCATAATAAAAAATAAATAAAAATGAAAAAAATGAATAATATCACTTAACTGACAAAAAGAGAGAAAGAAATCATATAAAAGTATCTGATCATATCAAAAAAGAATTAAGACCAGCTCCTGTTTATCTCTGTATACCACGGTCTCCATTTTAAAGCCAAGAAAACTGAGTTAAAAATGAGTTAAATAACTTATTCAAGGTAATTCATCGTTTGTCCTCTAATGATATCAATAGGCAGATCTCACTAACCCACACTAATAGGAGAAAATTACTCTAAAGAAATAAAACATCTAAATTTTCACTTGTAAGATGAATAAAGCCTGAGTGTCTAACATATAATATGCTGACTGTAGTTGCTAATACTGAATTGTAACTGAAATTTGCTAAGAGAGTAGAACTTAAATGTTCTCATCCCCACCTCAAAAAAGAGAGAAAGAAGTAATTATGTGAAGTGACCGATGTGCTAATTAGCCTGATGGGGGGAAATCTTTTTACAGTCTTTTTACAATGTATATCAAATCATCATGTTGTACACTTTAAATACCTTACAATTTTATTTGTCAATTATACCTTGAAGAAGGTGTTAAGGATGTTAAAATAGTACAGAAACACAGCAGGAGCTGCAAGGGGTGCTCTTTTCTTTTTTAGTTAACATGGTGACAATTTATCCCTAGTCTCATATTTAAAAAAAAAAAAAAGCAATATGACATCTAGACTGATGAGTCTTTTCAAATAAATATATTTGTTTTATTTCACATGGAGACAATAGCATAGATTCATTCCTAGCAGTGCTTCCAGGGAATAAAGTAAATTTTAGTAAATAGACAGGATGTATGATTATCACAGTTCACAGCGTTTTTAAATGATTCTATTAGGGTTTTAAAAAGCATCTTAAATGCTTTGACACTGGGAGGAAAAGGATATTTATTTTGTTAATGTATTCCATACACTCTTCCTTTTACCTGTTTTTAGAATTTTATATTTATGATAATCCTTGTCTTAATGACACCAGATTTTTATATTTTCAGGAATAATGAGTGTTTCTTTATTATGACTTTAATCACTTTGTCTCCTCAAACCCCTAGAAAGAAACTCCTTCTCCAAGACTCTAAGCAGATAGCAAATCCTCTCCTGCCTCTTTCAGATAAAATTAATTGGAAACTCATTTATGATCCTCCAACACTATGTAAATATTTCTACTACAGCAGTTTATATTTTACTCTATGATACTGCAATTATTTCCATCTGTATCTGCATTAAATATATCTCTCCTGACTTATTTGTCATCATCATCATTGACAAGAATAATAAAAATAATAACTATGATACATTAAATGCTAGTTACATGCTTGAATTACACACTTTAAAACATCATTTTTAACAACTCATTATTATATCCCTTTTATAAATTAAAAAAATCTGAAATTTAGCCAAGGTCACATGAATGTGAACATAACAGTTAGAGGATTTAAATCCCAGTAAGTCTGAATGTGTAGCCTGAAGTGTCTTTAATTTCTGTATTGGAGCCTAGCTCAGTGTGAGACACTCAGGCTTTTACCAAATATTTTTCAAGTTGCATTAAAAATTACTCTCAGATCACATTGGGAAGAACTTTGTTCTAATAGTTGTCAAATAAGTACACATTGCAAATTAGTGAGGTCCAGATTAATGAGGCTTAGGAAGAGTTTTGTTGTTCCTGTTAGCAGATGCTATTATGATCTATTATTACAGCTAATAATAATCATAATTATAGGCTGAACTAAGTCTGTTGGTTACACAATGTTCCCTGACTCAGTCCAGAGCACTGAACTTGACAAAGATATGGGGTTATTTGTTTCAAATATTATAGATCAATGGAATAGTAGAGGGGAAACTAAAAGCCTTATACCCAATTCTATTTTTGGTGACCTGCTGCTGCTGCTGCTGCTACTAAGTCAGGTCAGTCGTGTCCGACTCTGTGTGATGGCAGATTTTTGGTGACCTAAAATGGAATAAAAACAATAAGGTAGATGCCATTTTAGTAAGAATTAAACCATCTCTTAGTGTCATGCTATGTAGAACATAAATTTACATTTACTAAGTACCTACTATGTGCTCAATGATTTATCTCCTTAATAAGTGAATATTTATCTCAATTTTCTAATATTAGGAGGGCTCGCAGTTATTATTCTTATGATATAAAGGGAGGAAATTGGGACTTAAGAGTAAACAGATGTCGACCAGCTGGGAGAAGATAGAAAATGGGTGAGGAAACTCAGCAGGAGGATGCTACAGTGACTGGACCAGAGTCCATCCTTCCCCCTCTTTGTAGGAAAGAGGGGTAACATTATGGGGATAGATCCTGGACTCTGGATCATGAAGCTTGACTTACTAGTGGGTGGGATCACTGTGTGTCACAGAGTGGGCTGCTCTCTTTTGCCTTTCTGGGGCCAAGATCCGAGTATCTGCTGTTTAGTTCCTATTTTCCATGTCATTAAACTCACACACTGTAACTTGTTCTACTCTTTGGGTGATTTCCAGTGGTGGAAAAAATGTTTGCTTGGAGAGAGGGAGGCAATATTTGAACTTGAAGATAAGTGATATGCTATTGCTGTTTGCAAAAGAGTTCTGCATGGAGGATTACTAATTACTGAGGCAATTACATTGTTGATCAACTTCCCACTTTCTATGCACACTTCTACATATGCATACACACACAAATATCTATACTTTGGGATTATTATGGAAAGAAGTTGTTAGTTTAAAAACCTAAAACAAGTTTCTGGGTCCTCCAGCAAAATAACATTCAGTAGTTAACTTAACCTTACCTCTAACTTTTGATCTTCTCTACCAAAAATACCATCCTCTAGTGAGGCCAAGCTATCTACTCTTCTCTTCCAATAATACTCACAACAGCAACAACTAACTTGTACCTAGCAAGATGCTCTCATGTACACTCATTCAGTTTTTAAAAGCCTATTTAGATGAGGGATTGCTATTTTTTCTCAGGAAGAATATGCTAAGTCTTCCTAGGAAGTTGCTTTAGAAATACATTATTTGGAATTCTTTTGGTTGTGAGAGGCAGGAGTTCAGCTTGTGCTAACTTTGGTAAAATGGAGGATTTGGTAAAATAGAGGACTGGAAGGATCTCTCAGATCCAAAGAAAAGTATGGACACATAAACCGCAAGGAAGAAATATATAAATTTAAGTTTCAGAATCAGCACAATTGGACTTCACTGCCACCTGGACTCTCTATGTACTTCTTGTTTCTTCTTTTTGCTGTGTATTTATTTTCTGTCATTGCAGAACACCTACCTCAATATTGTAAAAACATAGGCGCTGGCAGCTTTCTCGTTTTATATCTTGCAATTCACAAAAGGAAGACAAACTGTCCTTTCTTAATGCAATTTGAATATAAATTCCCTGGAGAGGACTCTGGTTAGCCCAGCTTGGATCAGGTACTCATCTCTCTTACCAATCAATATGGCCAATAGTGGAAAGGTTGAATGAAGCTTTCAAGAGTATAACAGGTTCTGTGCAGACATACAGTTTGAACAGGGGAAGAAAAAACCCTACCAGAAGGGGAGAGTTGCTAGTCAGATAAAGCAATAGGTATCTGTTCCAAGGAAAGGAAGATGATTTACTTCCAATATCCATAATAAGTGACAGATAAGAAACTCAGATTTAAGGATTTTCTTCTAAAGTAAATGCATTCTTTTCTACTTTATACTCAGTATTCCCAAAGTGTCACCCACAAACTGACTAGGCAAATCTCAAATTCGTCTTTCATTTGGTAGACTTAAACTGGACCCATGTCATCACTCCTTGTCATCCCCCAAAGCTCTAAACTCTTCTCTGACTCTCACTTATTCTTGGTCTCCATATTTTTTAAGATGTCATGCAAGCAGACTCAATCGATTAGGGGTCTTCCTCTCCTCCAATGGGGCTTCCCTGGTGGCTCAGTGGTAAAGAAGCAGGTTGTGATTCAGGAGACCACTTGCGATACAGGAGATGCAGGTTTGATCCCGGGGTCTGGAAGATCCCCTGGAAAAGGAAATGGCAACCCACTCGAGTATTCTTACCTGGGAAATCCCATGGACAGAGGAAGCTGGTGGGCTACGGTCCATGGAGTCCCAAGAGTCAGACACGTCTGAGCGACTAAACCCCCACCACCACCTATCCTCCAGTATCCTACAGCAAGCATATTTTACCCCTAACACTGATTTTTTGACATTAATTCAGGTTCTCTAGTTTTATATTTTATGGATGCACATTTTCCCTCTTTTTCTTTCTCTAAATAGATGATAAAATTCTTGAAGCCAGGGAACATATCTTAAGTTCCCATGTGTGTGTGTTAATTGCTTCAGTTGTGTCCGACTCTTTGTGACCCTATGGACTGCAGCCTGCCAGGCTCCTCTGTCCATGGGATTCTCCAGGCAAGAGTACTGGAGTGGGTTGCCAGGCTCTCCTCCAGGGGATCTTCCTGATCCAGGGATGGAACCCGTATCACTTTATATCTCCTGCACTGGCAGGCAGGTTGTTTACCACTAGCGCTACCTGGGAAGCCCTAAATGCCATATTCATAACAGAATTTTTAGAATGAGTCTGGTATAAGATTTACAGAGTTAACAAAATTTAATTTAGCATATATTCACTTACTAGAAGCAAATGATTGATCTAAGCACTCAATTGCTTGTTTTTTACATAGCCTTTATCAATAGCTGTGATCAAGTATGATCTCCTTATCTCTACATAGTTCTCTCCTGACTCTGTTCTTTATCCCCTACTTGTACACTCTGACCTAGTCACTAAATTGCTTATTTCGTGTTCCTGATGGTGCAGTGCTTCTTGAAGCTTTCAAGTAAAGGACATTCATTTTCCTCCCTCTGAATGGTTTTTCATTTCATCTTAATGTTAACATCATCAACCCCCCAAAATCAGATCAGGGGTTTTTCCCCTAGAAAAGCTTCACTGACCACCACTTCAGTATATAATACACTCTGATTATGCTACACATACACATGCATGTATCCTCTGCTGCCCTTTTGGTATTACTATTTGGGAAAGAGTGGCTATAGAAACAAGGGTTCATTTTCTCTGTATGTGTTAAAAATTGGGCAAGGAAATAGCAGCCAGCTGCAGATATGCCCAGAATGCTCTCAGCTACCATCTCATAATTGAAAAGTGTCACTCTGAGGGGAAATGGCCACTCATGGAAGTGTGGTAGCACACTGCGTTTGTCAAACTGTATCTGCTATTTTTCAGACTAGTTCCTGCTGAACTTTTCCCCTTCCTTCTGACTGCCTCTCTGCTGCTTACCAGCGCCAGGGGAATCTGTGTGGCTACTTTGTCATTGAAATACATGGGCTGAGCTTTCTTCCTTTTTGTTTCTGTTTTATACGGGGAGAAAAAAGTAATCATGGAGTGGACACCAAAGAATTTGATCCAATCAAAATATTCCCAAGACAGCAATAATTTGTTTTAAAGCACGGAGCCACATGTATTTTCTTTTTTAATAACAAACTGTAATATAGATATTTTCCTGATTTTTTTAATAGTCCTGGCGATAGAGGTTATTATAACTAATCTTGTCAAAATGGGTGAGGGAGGCTGGGACAATCAAGTCAACAGGAAGCCCTGCGCTTTGTGATTTTAGTATTTCAAAGCCCAGGTATTCTACATACATCTTCCCACATACTTTTTAATTAGGAAAGACCACTGTCTGATTTTCTTGAAATCAATTTGACTTTGCCTTTCTCACATCTTACCCTGAAATGTAATATTGGTTTCTTGAGCACTCCTAACTGAAGCCAGCAGACCCAGATTCAAATTCTGCTCTTTTCCTTCCTAGGTGGATGACCCTAAGTAAATACCTTAATATTTCTGATTTCTCATTTTCTCATTCCTAAAATGATACCTAGCTCACAAGGAAGTCAACATTATTCATTATAAGATGATTGCTCACATTATCAGATGAAATGATAAATATTAAAATATTTAGCAAGACCAAGTATTACACAAAGATGCTTGTGCTCATTGTTGACCACCATTTTCATTTAATCGTGCACATTACTTACTCTAAGTCATATGTTCATTCAGGACTAGGGAGAGAACGTCCAGCCCAAGGCTTATCCTTCTCTCAGGCCCCAAACTTCGCATACTGTTCCTCATTGTTAATCCATAAGAGAAATCTGGCTTTAGCCAAAATGATTGTCTTGCCAAAGACGGCAAAGCTTATGAATCCTGTTCCCTCTAATATGTGCCTCACACAACTGTGCCTCCTGCTGTGTCCTCTTAATGTTATTTTAAATCATATTGCACATCTAGGTCAACCCCACCCATATTTTTCATCTCTTCCTTTCACTCACAGTCCCTCCTGATTTTTCTCCCACCTCAGCTCCAACTTAACCCTTTCCCAAGCATTTGTAATGCATACTGGCGGACTTAGCGGTCTTGTTATTATTCTTACTTATCCTTTCATATGTCTGTGCCTTACATTTTCAACCAAACAGAACTTTGTGAGCTGGTCATCATTAGTCATTTAATTTCTTGTACATTATAGAAGCCAAGTGATGACGATGAAAGTGATAAAGATGATGGTGATGATGAGACGATGGTGGTGGTGGTGGTGATAACAGTGATGACGCTGTTGCCCCTAGTGATTATGACGATGATTACAAAAGACTTCCCTGGTGGCTCAGACGGTAAAGCGTCCGTCTACAATGTGAGAGACCTGGGTTCGATCCCTGGGTTGGGAAGATTCCCTGGAGAAGGAAATGGCAACCCACTCCAGTACTCGTGCCTTGAAAATCCCTTGGACGGAGGAGCTTGGTGCAAGCTACTATCTATGGGGTTGCAAAGAGTCGGGCACGACTGAGCGATGTCACTTCACTTCACAAAGTCTTCCAGCCCTAGGTCATGAGTTGTAATGGGCCAATATAAATCAGAGAAGTCCGGATTATAGTCACAGAAAGGATAGATGGAAAATTGTGCAGTTAATGGAGAAAGAGGGAGTGTGTAGAGAACTTAGTGCATTTACATTTGGAGTGTGGTGTAGTTCAATGGTCTCTGAAAGGATGTCTAAATTGATGCTGAGAGAAGTGAGAAGGACCAAGTTGAAGAGGGACTGGGTATATTAACATGATTATTGAAGCAGATCCCTTCAACAAATCTGGAACAAGAAGCTTTGTAGCCCAAGATGGCATCTCTTAGCTTCAATGTGACAAGTACGGTTTCAGAAAATAAGCAGGACTATGTCAGATCCTAATTTTGCCTCTTACAAAGCATGTGACCTTAGTTACTTACATGTTTCTTCTGTTTAATGAGGTAATATGTCTCAGAACTGCCCTACAGATTAGAAGTCTGAAAGACTGTAAAGTACTTCACAAGGTACTTGGCACACTGTACATTTTAAATTCTTGTTGCTGTTGTTCACTTGCTCAGTTGTGTCCAATTCTTCACGACCCATGGACTGCATCATATCAGGCTTCCCTGTCCTTCACCATTTCCTGGTATTTGCTCAAACTCATATCCATTGAGTCGGTGATGTCATCCAACCATCTCATCCTCTGTCTTCCCCTTCTCCTCCTGCCTTCAGTCTTTCCCAGCATCAGAGTCTTTTCCAATGAGTCAGCTCTTTGCATCAGGGGTCCAAAGTATTGGAACTTCAGCTTCACCATCAGTCCCTCCAATGAATATTCAGGGTTGATTAAATTCTCATATAAAAATATAATAAGAATAATTCAGCAGATAAGGTAGCATAAAGAGGTCTTGAAGCGGGTGCTCTGGAGAGACAAGAGTAGGATCTCTATTTTAGAGGGATCAATTGATCTTTAAAAGGATGTTTAAAGGCAGAAATCTTAACCCTCTACCAGTGGGTAGCAGAATGTTGGGATAATAACTGAATGGGCTGAGGCAGAAAATAGCAACTTAGAGCATCATTGAATTAGAATGCCAGATAGGGAGACTGAGGCAGAACATTCCATACATACAAACGGAACTAAGACAGCAGGAGAAATCAGAAAAAGAAAATATTGTGCACACAGGTTTGGGGAGGGTGTCCTAAGTGCCAGATATCGGATGGATGTTTAAGGCTGCAGGATTCAGTTCCCAGTACTCACTATGGCGGACCTGAGGCTAGAAAGCCATCTGCCTTAGTCAGGCTGGCTCAAGAACCAGGAAGGCCAAATTTACAAATGAAAGGCAGCCATGATTCCAACTGCCATGCCCCAGGAAAGACTGGTGTGTCTAGCCAAATGAGGAGAACCATCCAGCTGTGTAATGGAAATAGCAAGGCAAGTCTGTGCCCCGAGTTACAGCCCAGATATAAAGGTCCTGGAAGAAGGGAATGCAAAAATCTACCACGGAAGACGAGCATGAGGGTATTACACTCAGACTCACTACACAGGTCTTAGTGTTGTGTGTGGAATCATGGTACGTATGAGCTGTGTGAACTTGAGAAAGCAGCTTTGGCCTTCTAGACCCACTTCGCTTTTGATAACTGCCGCTTACTGTGTGTGTGTGTGTGTGTGTGTGTGTGTCTTAGTTGCTCAGTCGTTTCTGATTCTTTGCGACCCTATGGAGAGATGACCAAATGCCAAGCTCTGCTAAGCACCTTATATGCACTATTTTATTTCAACCCTGTAATGATATATAAAAGAGAAAACTTTTATTTTTGTCAATCCTCAGGTGAAGCCAGTGAGGGTTAGAGAAGATGTATCCCTGAAAGAAGGCTGTACAGCTTGGAAGGCTGGAACCTGGTTTTCAATCTGGGACTGTTTGACTCTTGATCTTGAGATCTTAGCTACCATACTTTACAGCAGAATCAACTTTGTATTGCTTCTTTTGCCTGCATGTAAAGTGCCTACTGACATCTCACATACAGTAGGTTGTCGGGTTGTTTTTGCTGCATGAGCTTAAAAAAATTACATATTTGGGTTGAGAATCAAGGTTAGAATTGCAGACACCAGTAAGTGTTGTGAGGTTTGCATATGTGTTTAAACTCTGAGTACTTTCTGTAGGTTGCTATTCTTTTTTCTCTATACCAGGGTTTCTCAACAGCAGTGATGTTGACATATAAATTCTTTATTGTGGGAAGACTGTCCTGTGCATTGTAGGACTTCAGTAGCATTACTGACTTCCACCTTCTAGATGACAGTGACACCCACCCCCACCTCTGGTGGTGACTATAAACAAATGTCTCCCAACATTGTCAAATGTCACCCAGAGGCAACAAGTCACCCAAGTTGAGAATAACTGTTCCTAATACATATCTCTCTGTTTAATGTCAGAATGGAAGGCAGTCTGAGCAGGTTTCTGTTAAGGGAAGAGCTCGAACTGTAGGGTGAATGGTTTGTCATCACAGCGTAAAGAGTGCCAGGTCCTTTGAGAACCCTGCGCTGCTCTAGCATTAACAGTGTTGGGAGTGGTATGGAACCTGGGTGGCCTCATATGAGTTCAAAACCCAGCTTCACCATTTTCCAACTCTGAAAACCTGGACGTCTTTCCTAGTCTCTCAGAGCTTCAGTTTTCTCACCTACAAGATAAGGATAACAACAGGATTTATCTCAAGAAGTGGAGGAGCCTGGCGAGCTGCAGCCCATGGGGTCACAAAGTCACTGTGTGACTAAACACAGCACCGCGCAATCTGTAAACTGGAGACATTGATGGGATTGATCTCATAGACAGATTTATTTTTATTGATTTTATATTATACTGGAGTACACTGGATTTACCATGTTGTGTGGTTTTGTTTATTTATCTATGTATTCACTCATCTGGCTGTGCAGGGTCTTACTTGAAGCATGTGGGATCTTCGACCTTCATTGCGGCATATGGGACCTTTAGTTGCAGCAAAAGCAAGCCCTTGGTTGCTGCGTGAGGGGTCTAGTTTCCTGACCAGGGATTGAACCCAGGCCCCCTGCATCAGAAGCATGGAGTCTTAGCTACTGGACCATCGAGGAAGTCCCTACACTAATTTCACCTTAGGAAAGCACAGTATTAAAAAATAATAGACGAAATGATGCTATTATTCTCAACAATGCATGACTTTATTATACAATCTGTTGCATTTTTTTTCCTGCCAGTGGGGCTGAAGATGTAACTTGACGGTAAGCTCTTTTTTAAAAAAATAATTATTTAGAAGAATATTTATAATTTATTTATTTTTAATTGGAGGGACAGTAAGATCTTTTGAATGGGGCCTCGTCTGCATTGTTTACTGCTGAGTCTCCTATTCCTGGGGCACAGTGGTTGGAACAAAATAGGTGCTGAGTAAACATTTGATGAACTAAGAAATATATAGAATAATGAAGAAGAATTGAATGCAATATTCTAAAAAGGCCCAATGCTGTCAGTGTCATTAAGCCTTCATTATTTCAAGAACAGTGACTGTCATTGAGTGTAATGGGAGGAAAAAATAGTGCATACTTCAAGGAGTAAGAAAAAGTGGGATCTATATACCAGCTAGCTTTCTAAACTAGTTGAAAGGTAATTTGAATTTGAATGTTGATCTATCTAGCCTTCCTCTTACCTGAACACAAGGCAGATCTTCATTAAAGTGTTCATATCCAGGAACAGAGGAATAATGAGCTGCTTGATGAAATGTCACTCCATGAAACAGAGCAATGCCAGTCCCATGAAGAATGCCTTTCTCCCCTGGGCAGGATGGGCTCAGCTGTATTGACCAAAAGAGGGGAACAAACAAAAGGATGGCAGGGGAGGAGGGGTTGGTGCACAGCCAGGAAAAGAAAGACTTCCTTGAGGATCTGAGCAGAGTTTGTAGGGAAGATCACCTTTGACCTGGGCTTTTGCCAGTGTTGAGAGAGGGATCCACACAAGCAGGAGTGGAGAGACAGTCTGGTAATTACATTCATACATTTCCAACACACAGAGAATATAAATCATACTTCTGAAATCCCACTTCCTAGGTATATGGTGTTATTTTTATGTTACTTTATATTTAACCTCTTTAAACTCTAGTTTACTTGTCTAACAGATGGGGAAAATAATACAATATCTTTCATAAGATCATTGTAAGCATTACATGAGATAAATGCATAAAATCATTTGGCATGGTTCCTGGCACACAGTAAGTACAAAGCACGAGCGGCTGTTATTATTGATGTTATTATTATACTTGAGTTTGCATCCCAGGGGACAAAGCAGCATAAACTAGGGGTGTAAAGAGGCTATAAATACAGAAGTTAGAAGCCGGCTCTGTTTCTGAGAAAATGTAAAGGGAGATTTGGCTGGAAAAGTAGGTATGAATCAGCTTGATGAAGATGGGGAATGTGATTCTTAAGATTTGGGGCTTTAATGACAAGAGTGAGAAAAAAAGAGATATATGTTATTTTCTGTCAGTCAGAAGGCTTGTTTAGGCATGAAGTGGCCTTTCAATCCACATAAACCGATTGCTCATAAGGTGACCTGGTCCAAATTCTCTGTCTGAGGAGGAAATGTTGCTTATGGCAGGATTTATTCCCTAGCCAATCTTCTCCATTTTCCTGCCAAAATGAGGACCTCTCTCATTGTGTGATGGAGAGAGAATGCCACGTGTAATTAGAGGGAGTGAGCAGAGAGGAAGGAGAGGCGGTGAGCGTACCGCGGTGCTGGTGGAAGTCTCCCAGGAACAGGAGGTGATGCGTTGTGACAGATGCCTTTGTTATGCTGTTTGTTCAACACTGAAGGGCTACATTTCCCAACATTTTCAAATCTGCCCCTGTCTTCCTTGGGCATTTGGCAGCAGGGAATGAAAGCTATCTTCTTTGGGCTGGGGATGAGGAGTTGGGGGATGGGGAGGCATAGGGCAAGGAGGGGCTGTGGAAAGGGACGTGGTGAGATTCAGAGTTCAGAGTCCTTTTCACCCAAGGGGGTACCACCCTCACGCAGTTACCGCCTGCACCGGGCTCTGAGAGCCATCCCTGTGTAAGAGGTGTATTCATTGTGTCCAATTAAATTCAAATCAGATGGATATTTGAACACCAACAATGTGCCCAACTCTGCTAGGCTCTGGGGACAGAAATAGGATAAAACACTATCCCTGCTCTCAAGGGATTCACACTCCAGGGGAGGCAATTAGACAAACATACCATACACACACACACACACAAACACATAATACCCAACCCAGAAAGTAAGGTGCAAAGGGATTTTAAAAAAGCCAGGATTTATTCAAGTTTGAAGAAAAGGAGTATAGCAGCATAGTTATTACAGGCCACCTTCTCTCCTGATAATCTAACTACAATAGAAGTAAATTATTAAAATTTGACTAAAATATCTTAACCACTTGAACACTAAGTAAGTTAATTTGTATAATCTTTGGATCAAAGAGGAAATCAAAAGGCAGACCACAAACCATGTAGAAAGTCATAAAAAGTATAGCAGGGAAAGTCCAAGTCACAAATGCTTTCACAATTAAAGAAGACAGTAAAAAAAAAAAAAAAAGGACCATTCTTATCTAGAGGAATTAAGGAGGAAAAAAGAAGTAAAGCTAAGATCACAGAAACTTCATATAGGAAATTAGTAAAGATAAAACCTGATATTAATGAAATAGAATGCAAAATTATTTTTTTAAAAAGATATATCAGCATGTAAATTGTTCATTGAAAAGGCAATTGGAAGCCTTCTTATTAGCCTAATTGAGAATAAACTGAGGGATCAAATTATATTCAAAAAATTAAAATAGTAAAGTGGTAACACAAATACAAATTTTGTAAGCCTGGATCAAAAGGATTATTTCCTGTGAATCTGTAAATCATTATAATTGACCTCAAAGAAATATAAAATATGAATAAACCAAGTCTAGTAAAAGTGATAAGACACATGATTAAGTAGCCATCACTAAAATAGACACCAGGAGAAATGAGTACCCTTAAAATTTTTTCAGTACTCCTTAAAATATGCTACTCCCTAGAAAATATATTATCTTAACTTTATTTTATGAAGCCACTAGGGCTTTAAAGCCAAAGCTAGATTTAATGCTAATTATGCAACTGTGGGCTAATGCACACATGCGTGCACGCACACACACACACACACACACATCAAGCAAGGAAGCTAAAAAGAGAATAACAGATTTATCTCTAGAAATGCACAGGTGGTTCAAACTATTGATTCACCTGTCAAGCCAACAAATAAAAGGGTAAAACTCATATGATTGTATCAATATATTCTGAAAAGGCATTAGACAAAGATTAGAAACCTTATTAAATGAAGTTAGCATAAATTTAGACTTTGTAAAGAATAGAACCAAAGCCCTATAGCCCCTGCAGTCCAAAAGGATAAAATACAAAATTGTTTATCTTAAAGCAATCCAAGATTTTGGATACTTGCTACGAGTTAATGCCTTATAATTTCTTATTTGAGTTACACAACTCATATTGTGGGACTTCCCTGGTGATCCAGCAGCTAAGATTCTGTTCTCCTAAAGTAGGGGGCCACGGTTTAATCCCAGGTCAGGGAACTAGATCCCACATGCCACAACTAAGACCCATTGCAGATAAGTAAATAAATAAACATATTAAATAAATACTCTATTTTTTTAATGTATCATTTGAGGCTTAGAGAGATGAAGTAGTTGCTCAAATATATCAAGCCAGAAAGCAGTAGAGCCAGAACTTGAAACCATTTTGGTGTGATCATTCCATAGCGTGACGTTTTTACACTACAAGTTGCTCGGTTCAGTTCAGTTGCTCAGTCGTGTCCGACTCTTTGCGATCCCATGAATTGCAGCGCGCCAGGCTGCACTGTCCATCACCATCTCCCAGAGTTCACTCAGACTCACATCCATCGAGTCGGTGATGCCATCCAGCCATCTCATCCTCTGTCGTCCCCTTCTCCTCCTGCCCCCAATCCCTCCCAGCATCAGAGTCTTTTCCAATGATTCAACTCTTCACATGAGGTGGCCAAAGTACTGGAGTTTCAGCTTTAGCATCATTCTTTGCAAAGAACACCCAGGGCTGATCTCCTTCAGAATGGACTGGTTGGATCTCCTTGCAGTCCAGGGGACACTCAAGAGTCTTCTCCAACACCACAGTTCAAAAGCATCAATTCTTTGGTGCTCCGCTTTCTTCACAGTCCAACTCTCACATCCATACACGACCACTGGAAAAACCATAGCCTTGACTAAATGGACAATTGTTGGCAAAGTAATGTCTCTGCTTTTGAATATGCTATCTAGGTTGGTCATAACTTTTCTTCCAAGTTGCTACTAAGATTAAATTAGATAATGATCAAAAAGTTGTTTAACACATCAGTTCAGTTCAGTTCAGTCGCTCAGTAATGTGATTCTTTGCGACCCCATGAATTGCAGCATGCCAGGCCAGCCTATCCATCACCAACTCCCGGAGTTTACCTAAACTCATGTCCATTGAGTCAGTGATGCCATCCAACCATCCTGTCCTCTGTTGTCCCCTTCTCCTCCTGCCCCCAATCTTTCCCAGCATCAGGGTCTTTTCAAATGATTCAGCTCTTTGCATCAGGTGGCCAAAGTATTGGAGTTTCAGCTTCAACATCAGTCCTTCCAATGAACACCCAGGACTGATCTCCTTTAGGAAATGGACTGGTTGGATTTCCTTCCAGTCCAAGGGACTCTCAAGAGTCTTCTCCAACAGCACAGTTCAAAAGCGTCAATTCTTCAGCACTCAGCTTTCTTTATAGTCCAACTCTCACATCCATACATGACTACTGGAAAAACCATAGCCTTAACTAGATGGACCTTTGTTGACAAAGTGTCTCTGCTTTTTAATATGCTGTCTAGGAACACTTAATCTACTCTAAAATATGGGTTAATAAATATGTAATCATGATAGAAATGACAAAGCCACTCAGTCTTCAAAAGATTTTGCCAGGTAGGCATGTTAACCTCAGATTTGCAGACAAGGAAAAAAAAAAAAAGAGGAGATTCAGGGAGGTTAAGTCTCCTGCTCAGTTCACATAGCTTCATAGACAGAGTCAACCCTAGCACACCTGGGTTCATTATAATGATATTGTGGCCTTGGAAAATCCATCTAACCTCTCTGTGCCTTGACTGAATAATCAGAATTTGTGAGAGCTATAATGTCTACTCTCAGTGGTCATGGGGAATGTGTAAGAAAGATGAAGGAACTTTGAAATAAGAACATCTGTGTCTCTATGTGCAAATCTTGGTTTATTTCCTTCTTGTAAAATAGGGGTAATACTGATATTCCTTTGGAGAAGGGAATGGCAACCCATTCCAGTAGTCTTGCCTGGAGAATCCTATGGACAGAGGAACCTGATGGGCTACAGTTGCAAAGAGTTGGGCATGACTGAAGTAACTTAGCATGCACCTCTGATATTCCATAATGCAACATTTACTGAAACTGCATTTTGTATCTTCCTAGGGATACTGTATGGATTAAATATACAAGTTCATAGAAAGGACTTCGCTTAGTGTCTGGCCCATGACAGGCATTTTATGCGTGATCATCCCTGTTGATGATATGATGATGATGATGATCTAACCCATTACCAGAAAGAAATTCTTGGAAGTGAGAGAGCTAAAGAGGGTTTCCTTAGAAGGTGTTAAAGAAGTAAGGCTTTCTGTCACTTCCCAAATCCTGACAGGGAGACCATATGGGAATGCAGGGTGGTAGTAAGAAGCATTGTTATTGTTCAGTCGTGAAGTTGTGTCTGACTCTTCACGACTTCATGGACTGCAGCATGCCAAGCTTCCCTGTCCCTCACCATCTCCCAGTCTGCCCAAGTTCATGTCCATTGAATTGGTGATGCCATTCAACTATCTCATCCTCTGTCACCCTCTTCTTCTGCCTTCAGTCTTCCCCAGTATCAGGGTCTTTTCCAATAAATCCACTCTTTGTATCAGGTGGCCAAAGTATTGGAGTTTCAGCTTCAACGTCAGTCCTTCCAATGAATATTCAGGGTAGATTTCCTTTAAGACTGATTGACTTGTCATGTTAATGTTCGGCAGAAACCAACACAATTCTATAAAGCAATTATCCTCAATTAAAAAATAAATAACTATAATTAAAAAAAGAGAGAGACTTACCAGTGGTTTGGGCTCCTTGCTGTCCAAGGGACTCTCAAAATTCTTCTCCAGCACCACAGTTTGAAAGCATCAATTCTTCAGCACCCTGCCTTCTTTATGGTCAAGCTCTCATATCTGTACATGACTACAGGAAAGACGGTAGCCTTGACTATATGAACCTTTGTTGGCAAAAGTGATGTCTTTGCTCTTTAATACACTGTCTAGATTTGTAATAGCTTTCCTGCCAAGAAGCGATCTTCTAATTTCATGGTTGCAACAGTCACCATCCACAGTGATTTTAGAGCTCAAGAAGAGAAAATATGTCAATGCTTCTACATTTTCCCCTTCTGTTTGCCATGAAGTGATGGGACTGGATGTCGTGCTCTTAGTTTTTTGTTGTTGTTTGTTTGTTTAATACTGAGTTTTAAGCTGGCTTTTTCATTCTCTTCCCCCCTCATCAAGAGGCTCTTTAGTTCCTCTTATCTTTCTGACATTAAAGTGGTGTCATCTGCATACCTGAGGTTGTTGATGTTTCACCTGGCAATCTTGATTCCAGCTTGTAACTCATCTAGCCTGGCATTTTGCATGATGTGCTCAGTATGTAATCTAAATAAACAGGGTGAGTAGCACAGGTTCAAGTATTAACAGAGCAGGTAAACTGTGGAGTTTGAAGACTTCTGATTGAAAGGTGCCATTGTACAGTGATATTTAGACTTTCCTTAATATTGAACATAATGAAAGTGAGAGTCACTTCCTTTTTTCTTGTTATCACTAAGTATGGAGTAAAACTAAGGTGTCACAAGAGCAAACAGATAGGAAAATCACAGGCCTCCCGTTTTATATCATACCTAAGCTTCCCAAGTGGTGCTAGTGGTAAAGAGCCTGTCTGCCAAGGCAGGTTAGACTTAAGAGAAGTGGATTCCAATCCCTGGATCTGGAAGATCCTCTGGAGGGGGCCATGGCAACCCACTCCAGTATTCTTATCTGGAGAATCCTATGGAAAGAGGAGCCTGGCAGTCTACAATCCACAGGGTTGCAAAGAGTCAGATATGACTGAAGCGACTTAACACATAGCACTGAGGTTTTATCATCTGAGACCCATGCATTCTATCCAGCTCAATTTTTAATTTATCTTTCTTATATATGTTGCTATATAAGATATTTAGTGTATATAAGATATATATAGATAGATGTTACATATATAGCATACTATATATGTTACTATATACTATACCACCTACTATATCCCCACATATGCCCTCAATTTTCTTCCCTCATGGTTTTCGTTATCCTGTATTGAATTCTCAAAAGACAAAAAAAAATACCATGAATGTTGAAGCTTGAATGCCATCTTCCCTGTACGCAATTCCCTTATGAAATGATGTTATGTTCCCTCATGGATATATTAATTTATTCAGCCCACAGTCACCGAGCCTCTAAAATAATTTTTATTCTTTTCTTTGGAAGATGAATATATGAGACATGTGTATTTCTTGAAATAAAATATCCCTACAAAAATATTGCAGGTTGGAAAATTGGTTTAAAGGTCAGTTGTATTAAGTCAGAATCAGGAGGCCTCAATGTGGAAGGGGGCATTTAACAGGAATGGCTTCCTGATGTCTCTGTGGAAATACCCTTCAGTAAGAGTTCACCAAGGAAAGTGTGGGAGGGAGGAGTAGAAAGGAAAAGTGCTCTCCTACATTGGCCTATTTTTTATTAACCCCCTTTTCTTTGAGATTGCATACAAATTTCCAACCTGAAATTTGTTTCATCTCGTCAATTGAACAGGAAGCCCATTAAATGATTAAGTTTTATTTTCCTTTGTATTCATGAAAACACTAAGCAAAATCTTTGTTGCAGTAAGCTGAATACCAATAAAAGTAGAGGTCAAGGACCTCATGTAATAGGAGGATAACAGATACGCTAAATGTTGAATATATGTTTAATTTTTATTCTATTTCACTGACAACTACTCCAGGTTCATAAGGTTTTCAAAAGGATTCTTGTTTGGCAATTCACCCTATCTGTGCCACCTCATATTTGATCTGGGATTCCAACAAAAGTAGTGAAATATGTCTGGATCATGCCCTTCTCTCTGTTCCAAGTATACCTTCTCATCCTTCACCTATCAAATTCCTTCTTCTTTAAGATCCTGTTCATATGCAGAAGCCTCAGTGAAGACTTTATTGAATTAGTTCAGTGTGAAGACAGAGTTCTCTCTTAGAAACTCCTTTGCAGCTCTGCAGCATCCCTTGCCTTGTGCTTCCTGGATACAAATTGGTTAGCATAGTTCCTGACCCACTGTAGAGAACTGATACATTATAGCTATTATCATTATTAAAGGGTGTTCCCTGCCCTGGAAGATGTATATCCCATCAGGAGAAATAGCAATGACACAGGTGCAATATAATGGAGTTCCATCCAATTTTCTATGTCCCACAGCCTAACACATCAGTTGTGGATACATAGCAGCTGCTCAAATAAGAATGAATGAAATCCATAAATAAATCTATGAAATCACCAACATATGGGTTGTATTTGTCTAGCCCATTGTAGATCTCAGCCTAACAAGCATCCACCTTATACTCCAAGGGGTGGACTTATTTATTGTTTGCATAGGATAGGTCTTTGACAAAGGAACAAAAGCCTGAGCTGGCTTCATTAAGAAGCAGGGATATAAAGCAACAACATGTCTGTGCTGAGCCATTGAAAGTGAAATGGGATAATTGCCGTGGTTACAATGAGACTGATCAAGCTGAGAGAAACAAGTTTCAAATTGTTCCAATCAGTCCTAATCCAGCAGAGTTATTAACAGTGCTCTATCCTGGTGTGACTGCATCTGCTAACTTGAGATAATGATTTATATCACAGTTTATGAAAGTTCCAATTTGCCCTAATTCAATAAGTGAAACCCAGCAAGGCAGGCAGGAGACATACACTGCAATGTGACAAGAACCCCCATTTCCTTCCCCTCTCCCCCACCACCCTCAAATCATGATGGCTAAATGTGCATCTGTTTACTTAATATATTCCTTTGTGGACCTAAGCCTAGGCAGGAAGAGAGGATGGAATAGAAATTCTCAATCACACCCTGTGTCTGAAAAGAATGATTTGAACAAAATCCTCAAGGTGGAATTATACAATTGCAAATTTCTCAGAGACCCCTGTGTCTAGGAGTTCTTAATCTGGAAGATGTAAACCCCTGGGTGAGAAAGCAGTGATCTTATGAGAGGATCAGAAGTGTATTTATGTACATGGATTACATGTGTGCAATCTCCTCTCCTGGGGAGAATCCACAGCTCTCGTTAGATCTCAAGTTGTTCTTGTGACTTTACAAAGTTATAAACGATTGTCAGGTCTCCTAGAAATGTGGGAAAGCATAAAGTGAGACATTAAGATAATTTCACTGAATCACTCCCACTGAGAAAGAACTGGGAATAGATTATAGGAATCCCCAATCCAGCCAGAAAGTAATTTGCACATTTTACCCCAGGACAAAACATGACTTCAGCCAAATGTAATTTCTGGACACCATTTTCCCCTCAACCAAGCCTCCTTGTCTATGGCAATGCTACCAACATTCAGACAACCGTGCATCTCCTTCTTCAAATGTGCCCTCTGGGAAAGATCTATTGATAGGCATAGTAACAACATGATACCAAGCAAAGAACTGGAAACTAGCTCCAGTTTCTGGCAGACTCAAGCACAGAGTGACGCAAAGTACATATTGATTGAATGAATGAATGAGCTGAAAGTGATGAAACTTTGTCAGTGTACTTCATTAACATTCGTTCTGACTGTCTGAAAAATAAATGTTGGTCTTTATAAAGTTGCATATTTCTTTGCTTCAGTATTAGATGATCATGACAGTGATTTACCTGACACTTCATTTCCTAAGGTTAATAGAAAGATAAACCACTTTTAAAGGGATTCTTTGAGGGTCCTCTAAGCAGGTCAGAGTCTAGCCTCTGAAGAGACAAAGGTAAATTAACAATGGGTCCTTCCTTAGAGAACCTCACTAACTATGAAAAGGACCAAGATGTAGATAAACGGAAGTCATAGATTGAGTGAAATGTTATGATGGTATAGGAAAGACGATGTGAGTAAATCTGAGAGCAGCGGTGGAGTTGGGAGAAAAGCATGAACTCAGTTATGAGAGTTAATCACTATGAATTTGCCAGACAGAGAGATAGCAAGGATAACCCATAAAATGAAAAGGGCTCAAGCAATATACTTCATATACTGGAAGTACATGATATATTTCTAGAATGGTGAATATTGTACTATCATCCAAGGGTGCTGCCTGGCATTTAATGAGAACTCAATAAATATTTACTGAACTAATGAGGAAATAAATGGTTAAATAACTATAATTGTAAACAGTGATAGCCAACATTTATTGAATTACACAGTGTCAGACTCAATACTAAACATTTTTCATATGGTATATCAGTGTTTCTCACAACAGTCATATGAGATAATCATTGTTATGACTCCTATTTATAATGAAATTATTGAGCTCAGAGAGGCACGGGAATTTGTCCAAGATCACAAAGCCAGCATCAGGGTCAGAATTTTATTATGGTATGGCTTCATGACTCAAAATTCTGTGTAACTGTTAATTATTTCACTATAAACTGTAAGATGTGTTGGAAAAGAGGAGTGGAATGAGGGATATCTGGAAAGATACATCATGGACATATCATGATGGAAGTTGAATGCCGTACTATGGAATTAGAATTCCACTCTGTTAGCAAAGGAACACCATCTAGAGTTTTCCAAGCACGGGTGAGGCAGAATCTAGGCTGTGCTTTAGAAAGGCAGCTGGAGGACTGTGAGACATAGATTGAAATGTCAGAAGTCTATGTGGTGCAGAACCTTTCAGGAGACAGTAAATAAATCATCTCCTACACATTGTTCTGTCTGTTTTTATTTTAGTAAAAGGTACATGTTGTTCCATATCAAAACATCGACGTCCGTCTCAGTCATCATTTTGGGGGAGGAAATTGCTTTTTCTTACAAACAATTTTAAGTGTAAATGTATAGAAAACAAAATCTAACTCTACATGCCCATTATGTACTTACCGTTATTATCAAGTCACAACCCACTTTTTAAAATTTATACCTACCCCTTTTCCACTCTATTTTGGAGCAAATTTTATCCCTGAATTTGCATAATTTCTGTATGTTTTTCTAAAAATAAGAACACATTTTTGAAAAAAAAAAACATTACAATTGGTAAAGATAACTTTAGCTTGTACTGTAATCCAGTATCTGGTTCAGAATTTATTTTTAACACCTAGGAATGGTTATACCATGTTTCGTGTATCCAACCCTTGTTAACTGATATTTATGGTTTTTACAATGCCTCAGTGCTAAAAAAAAGATAACTCTATACATACTAAGTGAAGTCAGAAAGACAAAGACATATGCCATAAGATATCACTTATATGTGGGATCTATATGAACCTATGAAATGGAAACAAAATCAGAGAAATGGGTAATAAATTGGTGTTTGCCAAGGGAGAGGGGAGTGGAAGAGGGTAGAAGTAAGGGGAGTGTGAGATCAGCAAATGCAAACTGGTGTATAGAGAACAGATAAACAACCAGGTCCTAACACAAGGAGCTATGTTCAATATCCTGTGATAAACCATATGGAAAAAATATGAAAAAGTCTCTGTATGTAGTTATATGTATGTATATATATAAAACTCTAAGTCACTTTGCTGTACAGAAGTAATTAATACACCATTATAATTCAACTATTGGAGAAGGAAAAGGCAACCCACGCTAGTATTTGTGTCTGGAGAATCCCATGGACAGAGGGGCCTGGAGGGCTACAGTCCATGGGGTTGCAGAGAGTCGGACACGACTGAGCAACCGAACAACAACAACAAATAATTCAACTCTACTTCAATAAAAAATAAATTTTTGAAAACTGCTTTAAAATCTTTAAAAAAAGAGAGATACCTCTGAAATTCTAGGACTACAAAATTCACATTTTCTTTAACTACAAGAGTCTGACAGTTTATTGGTATTCTTGGGACATTTTGATACGGACTAATGAGAGCTTCTAATTGTCTTTCTCTATCTGTATCTTCCTGAACCCAACCTAGAGTCAGTTCAGTTCAGCCGCTCAGTCATGTCCAACTCTTTGCAATCCCATGCAGCATGCCAGGCTTCCCTGTACATTGCTAACTCCCGGAGCTTGCTCAAACTCACGTCCATCGAGTCGGTGATGCCATCCAACCATCTCATCCTCTACCATCTCCTTCTCCTCCCACCTTCAATCTTTCCCAGCATCAGGGTCTTTTCCAATGAGTCAGCTCTTTGCATCAGGTGGCCAAAGTATTGGAGTTTCAGCTTCAACATCAGTCCTTCCAATGAATATTCAGGATTGATTTCCTTTACTATTGACTGGTTTGATCTCCTTGCAGTCCAAGGGACTCTCAAGAGTCTTCTCCAACACCACAGTTCAAAAGCATCAATTCTTCAGCACTCAGCTTTAT
Source organism: Bos indicus x Bos taurus (assembly GCF_003369695.1). Classification (NCBI taxonomy): domain Eukaryota; kingdom Metazoa; phylum Chordata; class Mammalia; order Artiodactyla; family Bovidae; genus Bos; species Bos indicus x Bos taurus. The sequence continues at coordinate 107,694,411 of NC_040083.1, forward strand.
TTATAGTCCAACTCTTACATTCATACATGACTACTGGAAAAACCATAGCTTTGACTAGATGGACCTTTGTTGGCAAAGTAATGTCTTTGCTTTTTAACATGCTGTCTAAGCTGGTCATAGCTTTTCTTCCAAGGAGCAAGTGTCTTTTAATTTCATGGCTGCAGTCACCATCTGCAGTGATTTTGGAGCCCGCCAAAAATAAAGTCTCTCACTGTTTCCATTATTTCCGCATCTATTTGCCATGAAGTGATGAGACTGGATGCCATGATCTTAGTTTTCTGAATGTTGAATTTTAAGCCAACTTTTTCACTCTCCTCTTTTACTTTCATCAAGACATTCTTAGTTCTTCTTCACTTTCTGCCATAAGGGTGGTGTCATCTGCATATCTGAGGTTATTGATATTTCTCCTGGCAATCTTGATTCCAGTTTGTCCTTCATCCAGCCCGGCATTTCTCATGATGTACCCTGAATATAGGTTAAATAAGCAGGGTGACAATATAAAGATTCTCTAAAGTACAATTTCTTAAACTATAACCCAGGCCAAATATTGCCTGCCTATTTTTATTCTCCTAGCATTGGTTTTGGCATTTTCAAATTTTGACATAGACAAATCAAAAGGAGAATAATAGTTTTTGACAAGTGAAAATGATATGAAATTCAAAATTCCCTGTCCATTAGTAAAGGTGTGTTGCAACACAATCATGCTCATTCTCTTATACATTGATTATGACTACTTTTGTGTGACAAAGGGCAAGTTCAATAGTTGTGAGAGAGACCTTACAATATACAAGTACCTACACATAGAGCTTAAAAATCTTTCACGATGATGAGAATCACCTAGTAAATTCTAAATCCAGAAATTCTTGGGACCCGACCCAAAGATTCTGATTCAGTACGTCTAGGGTGAGGCCATGAATTTTAATTTCTTACCAACTCCCAGACTGTGCTGATTCCACAGGTCACAGGCCACACTTTCTCTGACTTACTAAGAAAATGAATTGGGATTCAAGGCAAGGGAAGTGATGGAATAGTACTGGTCCATCCTCACTGAACGATCTGCACAGTGCCTTGTGTGAGGGTCTTCACCTCACACTGTATCTGGTCCATAATTGCAGCCTGACGCTGACTAATACTTGACCTGTCATTTCTTTGTGGAGAAAAAGAGGAAGGAAAGCTGACACCCGCAGGTGACATTAACCAGGCAAATATTTATTAGTTAGGTGCACATTGCACCTTTACTCTGAGTCTGGATCCTAAGCTTAAAATGTAGATAATTATCCAGTCACATACATAACCACTCTGCATCAAGCCTTTAAACGAAATGAGGGCAGAGGGCCTGATGAACATGGAGGGTATGAGAAAAAAAAAAAAGATTTACAAAAAGTAAATAATGAAAGCCTCTATTTTAGAAAACCTTGAATGTCAATTTTCCAAAATAGAACATTTTCCCGCGTCTCCTCTTGCGTATGAATCAAATGTGCGTTTCTTTCTGCACTGCTGTTCTGGGTCACCCTATTGTTTTTTTCTCAGACTCATCTTGGCCTGGGGAGAAAGTCAGTCTCAACTTTGCTTCTTCCAGGCAGGTGAATTTGGCCAAGAAATCTAAACACTCTGAGCACTGAGCTCAGATGTTCAGTGAGCAACTTATTCCTGTTTGGGCACTGTAAGCTTCGTGCCTCATGAATCCCTTGATTCTGCAGTGTTTGGTCACTCTGGTTACCATGTCTAGAAATCAGAAAGAGAAAAACAAATATTGTATATTAATGCATGTATGTGGAATCTAGAAAAATAGTACAGGTGAACCTAGTTCCAGGGCAGGAATAGAGGCACAGACATAGAGAACAGACGTGGACACAGGGCAGGAGGGAAAGGAGGGTGGAATGAATTGAGAGATTAGGTTTGATATAAATACACTACCATATGTAAAGTAGATGGCCAGTAGGAACCTGTGGTATAGCACAGGGAGCTGAGCTCCGTGTTCTGTGAGGACCTGGATGGATGGGATGGGGGTGGTGCGGAAGGAGGTCCAAGAGGGAAGGGGTATATGTATCAGTTCAGTTCACTTCAGTCTCTCAGTCATGTCTGACTCTTTGCAACCCCATGGACTGCACCACGCCAGGCCTCCCTGTCCATCACCAACTCCCAGAGCTTGCTCAAACTCATGTCCATTGAATCAGTGATGCCATCCAACCACCTCATGCTCTGTTGTCCCCTTCTCCTCTCGCCTTCAATCTTTCCCAGTGTCAGAGTCTTTTGGATTGAGTCAGTTCTTTGCATCAGGTGGCCTGAGTATTGGAGTCTCAGCTTCAGCATCAGTCCTTTCAATGAATATTCAGCACTGATTTCTTTAGGATTAATTGGTTGGATCTCCTTGCAGTCCAAGGGACTCTCAAGAGTCTTCTCAAACACCACATTTCAGAAGCATCAATTCTTTGGCACTCAGCTTTCCTTATAGTCCAACTCTCACATCCATACATGATTACTGGAGAAACCATAGTTTAACTACATGGACCTTTGTTTGCGAGTAACGCCTCTGCTTTTTAATGTGCTGTCTAGGTTTGGCATAACTTTTCTTCAAAGCATTTTTTGATTTCAGGACTGCAGTCACCATCTGCAGTGATTTTGGAGCCCCCCAAAATAAAGTCTCTATTTATTAATTAAATAAAGTCTCTATTATTAAACTGTTACCATTGTTTCCCCATCTATTTGCCATGAAGTGATGGGACCAGATGCTATGATCTTAGTTTTCTGAATGTGAGTTTTTAGTCAATTTTTTCACCTCCTCTTTCACTTTCATCAAGAAGCTCTTTAGTTCTTCTTCACTCTCTGCCATAAGGGTGGTGTCATCTGCATATCTGAGGTTATTGATATTTCTCCTGGAAATCTTGATACCAGTTTGTGCTTCATCCAGCCCACAATTTCTCATGATGTATTCTGGATATAAGTTAAATAAGCAAGGTGATAATATACAGCTTTGCCTACTCTTCTCCTGATTTGGAAACAGTCTGTTGTTCCATGTCCAGTTCTTACTGTTACTTCTTGATCTGAATACAGATTCGTCAGGAGGCAGGTCAGGTGGTCTGGTTTTCCCATCTCTTTAAGAGTTTTCCACAGTTTACTGTGATCCACACAGTCAAAGGCTTTGGCATAGTCAATAAAGCAGAAATAGATGTTTTTCTGGAACTCTCTTGCCTTTTCAATGATCCAACAGATATTGGCAATTTAATTTCTAGTTCCTCTGCCTTTTCTAATTTCAACTTGAACGTCTGGAAGTTCATAGTTCATGTATTGCTGAAGCCTGGCTTGGAGAATTTTGAGCATTACTCTGCTAGTGTGTGAGATGAGTGCAATTGTGTGGTAGTTTGAGCATTCTTTGGCATTGCCTTTCTTTGGGACTGGAATGAAAACTTACTTTCCAGTCGTGTGGCCACTGCTGAGTTTTCCAAATTTGCTGGCATATTGAATGAAGCACTTTCACAGCATCATCTTTCAGGATTTGAAATAGCTCAACTGGAATTCCATCACCTCCACTAGCTTTGTTCATAGTGATACTTCCTAAGGCCCGCTTGACTTTGCACTCCAGGATGTTTGGTTCTAAGTGAATGATCACACCATCATGATTATCTGGTTCATAAAGATCTTTCTTGTATACTTCTTCTGTGTATTATTGCCACCTCTTCTTAATATCTTCTGCTTGTGTTAGGTCCATACCATTTCTGTCCTTTATTGTGCTCATCTTTGTATGAAATGTTCCCTTGATATCCCTAATTTTCTTGAAGAGATCTCTAGTCTTTCCCATTCTATTGTTTTTCTCTATTTCTTTGCATTGAGGAAGGCTTTCTTATCTCTCTTTGCTATTCTTTGGAACTCTGCATTCAAATGGGTATATCTTTGCTTTTCTCCTTTGCCTTTAGCTTCTCTTCTTTTCTCAGCTATTTGTAAGGCCTCCTCAAACAGCTATTTTGCCTTTTTACATTTCTTTATTTGGGGGATGGTCTTGATCATTGCCTCCTGTATAATGGCACAAACCCCTATCCATAGTTCTTCAGGCACTGTGTCTATCAGATCTAATCCCTTGAATCTATTTGTCACTTCCACTGTATAATGGTAAGGGGTTTGATTTAGGTCATAGGTGAATGGTCCAGTGTTTTTCCCTCCTTTCTTCAACTTAAGTCTGAATTTGGCAATAAGGAGCTCATGATCTGAGCCACAGTCAGCTCCTGGTCTTGTTTTACTGACTATATAGAGCTTCTCCATCTTTGGCTGCAAAGAACATAATTAATCTGATTTTGGTATTGACCATCTGGTGATGTCCGTGTGTAGAGTCTTCTGTTGTGTTGTTGGAAAAGGGTGTTCGCTATGACCAGTGCATTCTCTTGGCAAAACTCTATTAGCCTTTGCCCTGCTTCATTCTGTTGATTCAGTTCATTGTTCAGCAGAAACTAATGCATATAGTAAAGAAAGTACATGTTTGAAAAACAAACCCAAGGAGCAAAAGGTCATATTCTCTAGTTTATAGGTTGGTGTAAAGATTAAACCACATACAAGCAGGCACTGAACAGGCACTTAATTGAAGGCTGGTTTTCTTCTTCCTGTGTCTCCAGGTATCCTCACTACAAATTCCCCTTCCTCCTTGAACCCTCCCTCTCAGGTGCACCCCACACTCCTCACACTCTAATCTCTGCAGAGTTTTCCCCTCGCTCCTTCAACCTTTGGATTCCTCCTCTCTGTCTCGGTTCAGTCTCACATCACTGTGGCTTAGTCCTTTGCCTGAGGTTTGTAGCTGATCTTCCTGCCTCTCCAGTCCACCTTATACAGTGCTCCTTCTGAACTATCAGTCAAGCTACATTATATTAGAGTGAAACCTCCTTCTACAACTCTTCTTTGACTACTTGAAACAGAAGCCCCAAGTCCTCCATAAGCTATCAATGCCCTCTACAAGTTACGGTTACTTCCTTTAAAGTCCTGAACTCCTGCTAGAAGCCTGCACTCCAGTCTTAATGATATATTTACCATTTCCCCAATAGCTTCAGCATTTAAATAAATGCACCTATGTATGTGTGAAAAGAAGAGAAGCGAAAAGCAAAGGAGAAAAGGAAAGATATAAACATATGAATGCAGAGTTCCAAAGAATAGCAAGAAGAGATAAAGCCTTCTTCAGTGATCAATGCAAAGAAATAGAGGAAAACAACAGAATGGGAAAGACTAGGGATCTCTTCAAGAAAATCAGAGACACCAAAGGAACACTTCATGCAAAGATGAGCTCGATAAAGGACAGAAATGGTATAGACCTAACAGAAGCAGAAGATATTAAGAAGAGATGGCAAGAATACACAGAAGAACTGTACAAAAAAGATCTTCATGACCCAGATCATCACAATGGTGTGATCACTGACCTAGAGCCAGACATCCTGGAATGTGAAGTCAAGTGGGCCTTAGAAAGCATCACTACGAACAAAGCTAGTGGAGGTGATGGAATTCCAGTTGAACTATTCCAAATTCTGAAAGATGATGCTGTGAAAGTGCTGCACTCAATATGCCAGCAAATTTGGAAAACTCAGCAGTGGCCACAGGACTGGAAAAGGTCAGTTTTCATTCCAATCCCAAAGAAAGGCAATGCCAAAGAATGCTCAAACTACTGCACAATTGCACTCATCTCACACGCTAGTAAAGTAATGCTCAAAATCCTCCAAGCCAGGCTTCTTAGCAATATATGAACCGTGAACTTCCTGATGTTCAAGCTGGTTTTAGATAAGGCAGATGAACCAGAGATCAAATTGCCAACACTCGATGGATCACAGAAAAAGCAACAGAGTTCCAGAAAAACATCTATTTCTTTTATTGACTATGCCAAAGCCTTTGACTGTGTGGATCACAATAAACTGTGGACAATTCTGAAAGAGATGGGAATACCAGACCACCTGACCTGCCTCTTGAGAAATCTGTATGCAGGTCAGGAAGCAATAGTTAGAACTGGACATGGAACAACAGACTGGTTCCAAATAGGAAAAAGAGTTCATCAAGGCTGTATATTGTCACCCTGTTTATTTAACTTATATGCAGAGTACATCATGAGAAACGCTGGACTGGAAGAAACACAAGCTGGAATCAAGATTGCTGGGAGAAATATCAATAACCTCAGATATGCAGATTACACCACCCTTATGGCAGAAAGTGAAGAGGAATTCAAAAGCCTCTTGATGAAAGTGAAAGTGGAGAGTGAAAAAGTTGGCTTAAATTTAGCTCAACATTCAGAAAATAAAGATCATGGCATCCAGTCCCACCACTTCATGGGAAGTAGATGGGGAAACAGTGGAAACAGCATCAGACTTTATTTTTCTAGGCTCCAAAATCACTGCAGATGGTGAGTGCAGCCATGAAATTAAAAGATGCTTTCTCCTTGGAAGGAAAGTTATGACCAACCTAGATAGCATATTCAAAAGCAGAGACATTACTTTGTCAACAAAGGTTCGTCTAGTCAAGGCTATGGTTTTTCCTGTGGTCATGTATGGATGTGAGAGTTGGACTGTGAAGAAGGCTGAGCGCTGAAGAATTGATGCTTTTGAGCTGTGGTGTTGGAGAAGACTCTTGAGAGTCCCTTGGACTGCAAGGAGATCCAACCAGTCCATTCTGAAGGAGATCAGCCCTGGGATTTCTTTGGAAGGAATGATGCTAAAGCTGAAACTCCAGTACTTTGGCCACCTCATGCGAAGTGTTGACTCATTGGAAAAGACTCTGATGCTGGGAGGGATTGGGGGCAAGAGGAGAAGGGGACGACAGAGGATGAGATGGCTGGATGGCATCGCTGACTCGATGGATGTGAGTCTGAGTGAACTCCGGGAGTTGGTGATGGACAGGGAGGCCTGGCATGCTGTGATTCATGGGGTCGCAAAGAGTTGGACACAACTGAGTGACTGATCTGATCTGATGCATGTGTGTATATATGCATATCCATAAATTTGCAAAGCTTGGGCTTGCCTTTCTTAAGACCAAAAGGATTGAATAAATCAAAGTTTACCAGTCTTCTCTGATTCTGCTTTATGTTTTTTTTCTTTTGTTTTCCCTTGACCTTGCCTATTCAAGCCTGGTCCTATTTTACCTGGATCCTCAACCTTTGCTTAGCTTGCAAGGCGATGCTGCTGTGTTAGCCAGTTACACTGTCACATCTGCTTTTCTTTCTGTCTTGTCTCTGCTAATCAGCAGCTCCTCTGGCTGGGTGGTTGGCCTAAAGAAGTCGTGCTAAGTGCACATCTGTTCACATCTGGCATGTAAAGAGCTATAGGTCACATTTGTAAAGCCAGCACAGCTGATTTCACAGCAGTCTGGGGAAAGGAAAAAACAAAAAACAAAACAGAACTCTGGCCTGAAAGTTCTCAGTATTTGATCAACTACAGTAATTGGGGCACATCCAGCTGGCATTCCACTTGGCACCGGGAACAAAGATTGAGACAGGTTGGGATCAGGGAGCTGGCCATTGCCAAATGCCTCTCCGGTTTGCTCCTTCTGGATTCGGGCATCGGCGAGTGAACGAGGCTGGCCCATGCCTTCTTCTTGCAGTGCACTTCCTCTCAGTTTGCTGCAACCAGTCGGTGAGCAGCTCTGTTTTTCTGAGCAGCCGCTCTTAGTAGTCCCAGTTTGTAAGCATAAACGAAAGCTGGTGATGATTTTGCAAATAACAGGCGTCTTGATTGGCCTTGCTCACCCTGGTCCTGGGTCTGTAGTAACAGATTGGAGAATGGAAGCCCAGGTTCTGGATCCTGTTGGGAAGGTCACAGACTCTAATCAATTTACTGGGGGCTGGCTGCTGGCACCAAGAGGCAAGGTAACACCTTGAGAAGTAACCAGGAAGACACAGGCTGGTGTAGATCGAATCCTAGCTATGAGACAGTATATTCTCATTGTGTGAGGTTTTTTGCATACAAAAATGGAAATGAAACTTGTTTACAAACTCTCTTCTGGGTTAAGTTATAGAAGGACTATATAAGTATCTATTGGGAACTTGAAAATAGATGTTTTCTAAGGCACCTTTTAATCCTGACAATTTAGTAATATTTTTTTTCTATCAATGAATTTCTACTCCCCTAATTATATTGTTCTTTAATTTGAATCTAGTGGCACTTTATATCCACTCTTTCTTTTGCTGTTTTTTTCCAGCTGGATTTTCAAAGAACAGAAGGAGGCTTTGCTACATAGAATATAATTTAGGAAATAACAGACAAGACCCCAAATACCTTCCAAAGGCAGCCATGTCTGACATTTCATGATTAAGAATTGTTTATCTTTTTCCTTGAGACGTTTTAGTCAAGTGTTCCTGTCACCTAGTAGGGTGACATCCAAAGCTATTATCATTAACTATTTTGCTGGGAAAATAAGACATTTCAATATTTTAATTTTTCACTGCTGGCTAGTTTGCCAGAGTTTCATGGATGCTACTTTATGTGACCTTCATGTTAATTTTGAGGAATAAGCAAGTAGGAACTTCTTTTCTGCTTTGAAGATGAGGAGACTACAGTATAGAGAGGATGGACAATATACCAATGTCACACAACAATTAGCAACCAGATGTAATTAAGCCATAAGCTTCCCGTGCTAAATCCAATGGGCGTTTTCACTATTTTATCTTCCTATTACACCAAAAGATTGAGTACTCAAGATTATTTAGAACCAATGAATTCAGGCCAGGAGTTTGATGACCTCAAATGGACAAGGATGCCACACTCCATCATTTTGTTTGATTAGATGTGGTAATAAATGCTGTTTGAACCACAAGCATTGAGGAAATGAATCAAAGAAAGACATGACCACTGTCTTAAAGGTTTATTTGGAGATATAATCAAGAAAAAAACTATCCAATAACTTGAGTTGAAAGAGTGATATAAGTAAACAATTATATAGAATTACTGAGGAAAATGTGAAGAAGTAAGAAAAATACTTCTTGGATAAGGTAGAGTATGAAGTGAGTCCTGATCATGATAAATATTAAGGTAAAAGCTTCAAAAAGGCTATAATATACTCAGGTATTTACCAAAGTACTTAAAATGATAGCCTACTTTATATGATACTAAAAACACAAGCAACATGGGCAGAAATGGACAAGGAGGACCACCTCAAATCAAGAAGTTTCTGTACAGAAAAATAAACAATTAGCAGAGTGAAAAGACAATCTATGGAATGGGATAAAACATCTGCAAACCAGCTATCTGATATGGGATTAATATCCAAAATATAATAAAGATTTTCTACAGCTCAATAGCAAAAATGAAAAAAATAAAATAACAACACCCAAGATAACCTGATTTCAAAATGGGTAAATGACTTGAATAGACATTTTTTCCAAAGAAGATGTATATCATCAGGGAAATGCAAATCAAAACTACAGTGAGATATCACTTTATATTTGCTAGGGTGGTTATTTTTAAAAAGATAACAAATACTAGAGAAGTATTGGAAAAATCAAAATCGTTATACACTGTTAATGACAATGTGAAATGATATAGCCATTACAGAAAACAGTACAGAGATTTCCTGAAAATTTTAAAATTAGAACTATCATATGATCCAGCAATCCCACTTCTGGGTATCTATATGCAAATAATTGAAATCAGGATCTTGGAGATATTAGCACTCCCATGTTTATTTCTGTATTATTCACATTGACCAAGATATGGAAACAACCTCACATTCAATAACAATGAATAGGTAAAGAAGACTATTCAGCCTTAAGTAAAGAAGGAAATCCTGCTACAAGCAACAGCACAGATGATTATGGAGGACATGGTGGTTGTCGTTCAGTCGCCGAGTTGTGTCCAACTCTTTTTCAGCACCATGGACAGTAACCTGCCAGGCTCCTCTGTCCATGGCAAGAATACTAGAGTGGGTTGCCATTTCTTCCTCCAGGGGAGCTTTTCGACCCAGGGATGGAACCTGCATCTCCTGCATTGGCAGGAGGACTCTTTACCCTGAACCACCAGGAAAGCATGGAGGACAGTAGGCTATGTGAAATTAGCCAGTTACAGAGAACAACTACTGCAGAATTTCACTTGTATGAGGTGTTCAAAATAGTCAAATACGTAGAAAGAAAGTAGAATGATGTTTGCCAGGTGCCGAGGAAGAGGAAACTCAGCTCAGGAGACTTAGTCTCCTCAAGAGGAGGAGACTTGTTCAATGGGTATAAAGTTTAAGATACACAAGATGAAAAAGTTTTAAACATCTTCATACATTGTACCTGAATTGAACAATACTGTTATACACTTAAAAGTTTGTTAAGAAAGCAGATATGTTATGTTCTTATCATAATTTACAATAAATGTCAGTGGACTATAAATACGTAAGTTGGAGGAAATGTTTCCTAGGCTCAATATCACCACTTTACTGTCTATGAGAACTTACCTCACTAAGTTTTATTTTTTTCATCTCAATAATAAAAATAATGATAAAAATTAGTTGCTAAATATTATATTTTGTAATTTAATTATATTAATTTATTTAATTATATATTAAATTAAATTCAATCATATATTATATAATAATTAAATTAAATTCATTAAATAATTATAAATATTATATATATATAATTATAAATAAATAATTATAAAATAATTAATTAAATTAATAAAATATAAATAAATTAAATTAAAATATATTTAATTATATTTAATTTATATGTAATTTAATTATATGTAATTTTGTAATATAATTATATTATATTACATTAAACAGAACAGAGTTAAAATGTAAGTCTGAATTTACTAAGTATCTAATCCCTGGAATGAGATTGTTTTATTTACTATATTATATTTTAGTTGAAATATAACTCACTTGTAGAAAAATGAACAATCTTACATTTACAAATCAAAGATCTACATATGAAGAAAAAAGAGAACTCATGAGATAAATGAGGAAAAATGCTTTAACATTACAAAAATAAGAGATGTGTTTAACTTCACTAATTATTAGGTAATACATATTAAAACCACATTGATACCATCAAAATGAAAAGAATTTAGAATACCAATAGCAAAGATAAAGAAATTGGAACTTTCCTCCATTGCTGACGAAGGTGTACACTGTTACATCTACTTTGAAAAACTGTTTAACAGTGTTTGCTAAACCTGGGTATTTGCATACCCTATGAGCCAGAAATTTCATTCCTAGGAAATGCATACATTTGTGCACTCCCAAATTATACATAAAATGATGTTTATGACAATAGAACTATTATAAACCTCAATGCATCAAAAATGTCCATCAACAGGACAATGGATACAGTGTGGTATATTCATACAATGGGATATTATGTAGCAATGAACAAACTACTGCTAAACACAACAGGGAAGAATATTAAACAAATAAAACTAACACTGAAAAAGAAGAAGCCAGATATAAATGATTGCTTACTGTATGGTAATCTCTTATATAAAGTTAAAAACGGGCACAACAAATTAGTGGTAATAGCAGTCAAAACAGTACTTACCTTTGGGTAGAGGGAGAAAGTGACCAGCAGAGGGTATGAGAGATTTTCTGGAAGGCTGACTGTGTTCAGTTTTGTGATCTGTGTTTTGGTTTTATGCTGTATGGGTTGGTTTACTTTGTGAAAATTTAAATTGGCCTTTAAATTTCAGCTCTTACTCCTATTAGCGGTGTCATTGATTTGGACACTTACTAACTTGGACATATTGTTAATTGAGCCTCAGTTTTCTAAACTTCATGGGACTGTTGGATTATTTAGATGATATATATATATATAAGGCATGATATACCATATCATTGCCAATGATACGGTAAATGCTCAGTAGGCATGAACTTCATAATCAGTGCCATTACCTATAAAGTGTGTTAATAAAAGTATTCAGTCTATAGGGTTATTACGAATAGTCTATGGAATGGTCAAAGCTTAACAAAATTACTAGTACATAATACCTTCTGGAAAATTGCAGACTGTTATTATTAACAGAACTTGAGTTTCCATAATTCCTAGGGATTTCCAGCCACAGAAGTCCAATGCATCCAAGCAAACCTGGGCATCTTGAGAAATATAATACAATGTGAAGCCTGTCTGAAATATTGAGAGGTACCACGTTTGGAGATACCCACTCTGGCATGGGTCATCAGCCTCCTCCCTGACTCCTCTCCCTTTCACTCTGCTTGTGAGCATGTCTACAACCACTTCTATGTCTACTTGTAGAGTGTGGACTGGATGTGAAGCATCCAGTCTCCAGCCATAGAAAGCTCTGAAAGCAGAAGATATTAAATATCAGGACCATCAACTTTGATCTTATTTTTCTTACAAATTATTTGCAGGCCAGCAAGGGAATGTCAAGGTTAATACCCTGCAAGTGGCTCCAGAAAAGCATGCTAACCTTAGAGTCAGACAAACCTGGCTTCATTCCCTGTCACATCCACTTACCAAATTGCATTGGTACAATCATTTAAACTCTCCAAGCCTCACATTGTTTGTAAAATGAGGGTAGTAATAACAGCACCCACTTCTTAGGGCTGTCATGAGAATTCAGTGAGTTGCTGTCTTTAAAGCATTGCACAGTTCTTGGCTTGTATAGTCAATAAGTAGTAATTCTTATTTTTATTTGCTTTTATTCTAAATCTCAAATACATACATATATCAGATCAGATCAGATCAGATCAGTTGCTCAGTCGTGTCCGACTCTTTGCAACCCCATGAAACGCTGCACACCAGGCCTCCCTGTCCATCACCAACTCCTGGAGCTCACTCAGACTACTTCCATTGAGTCAGTGATGCCATCCAGCCATCTCATCCTCTGTCGTCCCCTTCTCCTCCTGCCCCCAATCCCTCTCAGCATCAGAGTCTTTTCCAATGAGTCAACTCTTTGCATGAGGTGGCCAAAGTACTGGAGTTTCAGCTTTAGCATCATTCCTTCCAAAGAAATCCCAGGGCTGATCTCCTTCAGAATGGACTGGTTGGATCTCCTTGCAGTCCAAGGGACTCTCAAGAGTCTTCTCTAACACCACAGCTCAACAGCATCAATTCTTCTGCGCTCAGCCCTCTTCACAATCCAACTCTCACATCCATACATGACCACAGGAAAAACCATAGCCTTGGCTAGATGGACCTTTGTTGTCAAAGTAATATCTCTGTTTTTCAATATGCTATCTAGGTTTGTCGTAACTTTCCTTCCAAGGAATAAGTGTCTTTTAATTTCATGGCTGCAGTCACCATCTGCAATGATTTTGGAGCCCCCAAAAATAAAGTCTGATGCTGTTTCCACTGTTTCCCCATCTATTTCCCATGAAGTGATGGGACCGGATGCCATGATCTTCATTTTCTGAAAGTTGAGCTTTAAGCCAACTTTTTCACTCTCCACTTTCACTTCATCAAGAGGCTTTTTAGTTCCTCTTCACTTTCTGCCATAAGGGTGGTGTCATCTGCATATCTGAGGTGATTGATATTTCTCCTGGCAATCTTGATTCCAGCTTGTACTTCTTCCAGTCCAGCGTTTCTCATGATTACTCTACATATAAGTTAAATAAACAGGGTGACAATATACAGCCTTGATGAACTCTTTTTCCTATTTGGAACCCGTCTGTTGTTCCATGTCCAGTTCTAACTGTTGCTTCCTGACCTGTATACAGATTTCTCAAAAGGCGGGTCAGGTGGTCTGGTATTCCCATCTCTTTCAGAATTGTCCACAGTTTATTGTGATCCACACAGTCAAAGGCTTTGTCATAGTCAATAAAGCAGAAATAGATGTTTTTCTGGAACTCTGTTGCTTTTTCTATGATCCATCGAATGTTGGCAATTTGATCTCTGGTTCATCTGCCTTATCTAAAACCAGCTTGAACATCTGGAAGTTCACGGTTCATGTATTGCTGAAGCCTGGCTTGGAGAATTTTGAGCATTACTTTACTAGCGTGTGAGATGAGTGCAATTGTGCGGTAGTTTGAGCATTCTTTGGCATTGCCTTTCTTTGGGATTGGAATGAAAACTAACCTTTTCCAGTCCTGTGGCCACTGCTGAGTTTTCCAAATTTGCTGGCATAGTGAATACAGCACTTTCACAGCATCATCTTTCAGGATTGGAAATAGCTCAACTAGCATTCCATCACCTCCACTAGCTTTGTTCATAGTGGTGCTTTCTAAGGCCGACTTGACTTCACATTCCAGGATGTATGGCTCTAGGTCAGTGATCACACCATCATGATTATCTGGGTTGTGAAGATCTTTTTTGTATAGTTCTTCTATGTATTCTTGCCACCTCTTCTTAATATCTTCTTCTTCTGTTAGGTCCATACCATTTCTGTCCTTTATCGAGCCCATCTTTGCATGAAATGTTCCCTTGGTATCTGATTTTCTTGAAGAGATTTCTAGTCTTTCCCATTCTGTTGTTTTCCTCTGTTTCTTTGCATTGATTGCTGAGCTTTCTTATCTCTTCTTGCTATTCTTTGGAACTCTGCATTCAGATGCTTATATCTTTCCTTTTCTCCTTTGCTTTTCACTTCTCTTCTTTTCACAGCTATTTGTAAGGCCTCCCCAGACAGCCATTTTGCTTTTTTGCATTTCTTTTCCATGGGGATGGTCTTGATCCCTGTCTCCTGTACAATGTCACGAACCTCCGTCCATAGTTCATCATGCACTCTATCTATCAGATCTAGTCCCTTAAATCTTTTTCTCACTTCCACTGTATAATCATAAGGGATTTGATTTAGGTCATACCTGAATGGTCTAGTGGTTTTCCCTCCTTTCTTCAATTTAAGTCTGAATTTTGTAATAAGGAGTTCATGATTTGAGCCACAGTCAGCTCCCTGTCTGGTTTTATTGACTGTATAGAGCTTCTCCATCTTTGGCTGCAAAGAATATAATCAATCTGATTTCAGTGTTGACCATCTGGTGATGTCCATGTGTAGAGTCTTCTCTTGTGTTGTTGGAAGAGGGTGTTTGACCAGTGCGTTTTCTTGGCAAAACTCTATTAGTCTTTGCCCTGCTTCATTCCATATTCCAAGGCCAAATTTGCCTGTTACTCCAGGTGTTTCTTGACTTCCTACTTTGCATTCCAGTACCTATAATGAAAAGGACATCTTTTTTGGGTGTTAGTTCTAAAAGGTCTTGTAGGTCTTCATAGAACCATTCAGTTTCGGTTTCTTCAGCGTTACTGATTGGGGCATATACTTGGATTGCTGTGGTATTGAATGGTTTGCCTTGGAAACGAACAGAGATCATTCTGTTGTTTTTGAAATTGCATCCAAGTACTGCATTATGGACTCTTGTTGACCATGATGGCTACTCCATTTCTTCTGAGGGATTCCTGCCCGCAGTAGTAGATATAATGGTCATCTGAGTTAAATTCACCCATACCTTTTAATAGACACTCACCCATTCTTCCTTCCTTCAGCCCCTGGCAACCATGAATCTACATTCTGTCTCTATGTATTTGCTTTTTCTGGATATTTCATAGAAATAGACTCATGTAATATAAAGCCTTTTGTGTCTGGCTTCTTTCACATTGTACAATGTTTTCAAGGTTTGTAAATGTTGTAACATGAGTGAGTAATCCATTCCTTATTAATGGCTGAACAATATTCCATTGTATAGATATGCCACAGTTTTCTGTATTGCTGACTAAATATACTTAAGGAAACTTTAGGTTTATCTTAGAAGAATCCTTAAGTAATCACAGATAACCACTTATATTCAGGTTCCCAAAGTGGAGAATTAACATTACATGTAACACTGAGTGATGCTACTACATGTTACTTATTAATAATATCACAGACTCTATAGCCACATGCCTGAGTTTAAAAGCCAGCTTTATCACTTCTGATCTGCATGATTTTAGACAATTAATATAATTTCCTTCTGCCTTAATTTCCTTAATTTTAAAATGGGGATAATATTACCTCTCATGTCATTTTATTGGGAGGACAATAGTAGACCTTTTTTCCTAGTCCAGAGATGCATTGGTTTTTCCTCATTCTTCCTTATGTGAGAAATGGTGGGCTGTTCAGATTTTCTGGGAATCATTCCCAAACACATCAATGAAAAAGGACCTCTCCATTAACCCCAATTTTCAGATTTTGCCATTTGACCAGCACAGATAAATTTCAATGCCAGGTATTATCTGTTGCCCTGAGAGCATAGCTGTGAGATAAAAGAAAATAGTTCTTTTTTGAGGATGACCATGTACCTCGGGCCATGCTGACTTGTTCAGATGGACCGGGGTTTTAAATGTTGACTAATAATCTTCATTGGCCAAATTTTGACCTCAAGCAGCTAAAGAAAAAAAAAAGAAGAAGAAAAAAAAGTAAAGCTATCTAAAGTAGTCCAAAAGGATAGTCATTAATGACATAAAAATAAAGGTAATAATGAATATATTTCTATATCTTTTATCAGTATCTATTTTTAATCTGTGTATATATTTGTATCTATATCTATATATTTATATCTACCCATCCACCTATTTTTCTGCCACTGCAGCTTAAGTTGGAACCAGTCATCAAAATTATTTGAAAAAAATTACTTATGCAGGACATCAGGAGTTGTGCAGAAGCTCTTGTGCATGATGGATTCTTAAGTAGGCCTCATTCATCCCCTTTCTTTTTGGCAGCTTGTTCTAATGGTCTGGATCACCAGACTGGGAGTAGGTATCCTTAAGATCCATTGGTTGCAATCAGCCATGGAGGAAGCAGTCACCTGTTAAATTTAGATTTCTTGAATCTGCCAAGAGACTGACACAATGATATACCACCGCCATTTCTAGTAAAGGTTGGGAAAGCTCACTCATTCACTGTTAATTGCTTTGTGGTATTGAACCGTAAAAATGGCAGCAAATCAGGCCACAGCAACACCCAATCATGTAGGGATGGTCACCCATCCTGATGACACTAAGGTCATTTCATCCATCTTCAGAGTGTTGGCTAATTGGCTACCACAAGTTTTTAGGATACAGCTTTTTGTGTAACAGAGGATCTGTGGGAGCATCTTGGAAAATCATTTACAAGGATGAATTATTTTCTTCTTCACTATTGCTAGAGTCCTGTTTCTAGAGGGAAGGAAGGCACTTGGATGCCTTTTTTTTTTTCCTTTCACTTTCAGATTCTTTATTTTCATCCTATCTATGCTTTTCCCAAGATGAAGAAATACTAATGTAATTAATCAGATGTCATGTTACTGATTGGGCCATATGGCTACTGGACTTGAGGATTCACTGTCATTAACATATCCAAAAATGCTCATTCTCTCCTTGTTCCTTTCTGTCTCTGTCTGTGTCTGTCTCTTTCCTCCCTAATTTGCAAGACCTGGAATCACATTAGTAAGCTTAAAGAATTGACATCAGTTTTTTAAGAGGAAAATAAAGAATAGTAAGCTTTCATCTGAAAATAATGCTCCTTATGTTCAAGTCCTGCTTATTAGAATTTTGTGATCAGAGGTCCAGCTAACAATACAGTGATTCAATGCTTATCATTTTTAAACTTTTCATAAATATTTTCTTTAACTGCTTTATTATAAAGGATTTCTGTGGTACTGAAAAATGTTGAATTATTTCCGAGTTCTTTGGCATAAAGCAGGAAATGGTGCCACCACCAGCCCCTCACATCCTTGCCATTTTATCCTTACTTTTGAAACGAGCTTCTTGGGAAATGTCACTAGAACCACTTCAGTGAGAGGTTCTGTAATTTTCTTTGAGATGTATTTTAAAAGCCTGTGCCACAAGAAAATGTCAACATCGTCCTCAATGGTTAAATAAAAATACTCTAATGGAGAAAAAGCACCAAGTAGTTACTTTGTACTATCATGGTTCCAGAAACTGAGATGTTAATTGTGAAAAAAACGAATAATCCCTGCCCTTATAGGACTTAAACTCTGGTGGCATAGATAGCTAAGCAATTAAATAAGGAAAATAGTTAACATGTTAGATGATAAAGACAGATGAAGTTGGGAAGGGGGCTAGGATATTTGGGGTTGAGGAGGAAACTGGACATATTAAATAGGGTTTGGGGGGAAAGGCTTGATCAGAAGATAATATCTGAATCAAGTTCTAAAGGAAATAAAAAGAGAGCCACACGATATCTTTGGCAGAGGTAACAGCAAGTAAAAAAGACCTGAGACTGGAGTGCTCCTGGCATGTCTGTGCAATTTAAGTTGGTGTGGTCAGAATAGATCCTGGGGGAGAAAGCAGATGATGGGGCTGGAGGGAAAATGGGAGATTAGATTGTAAAGGGGAGCATGGGCACAATATAGTTCAGATGTTTTCCATCTAACTTTATTGAAGCCTTTTTACATACCACAAAATATACCTACTTTAAATTCACAATTCTATGAGTTTTGACAAATGTAGGCATTCATGCAACCTCCAGCATAATCATGACATAAAACATTTTCTTAATCCCCAAAATGTCCATCATGTCCTGTCTGCTAATAGTAGCAGATCTGATCTGCTTTCTGTCACAGTAATTTTGCCTTTTCTAGAATGTATTCTACAGAACAAAGTGTTTTGGGTCAGGCTCGTTTCACTTAGCAGTAAAAAGCAATGAACACACAATGAGGTGCATGAGCCTCAAATTTCTCAGGTTTAGTGGTGTTTCATTGGAAGAGTAGGCCAACATTTGCATATTAGTTTACCTTGGACTTCCCTGGTGGCTCACATGGTAAAGAATCTTCTTGTGATGATGCAAGAGATCTGGGTTCAGTCCCTGGTTGGGAAAGGTCCCCTGGCAGAGGAAGTGGCTGCTCACTCCAGTATTCCATGGACAGAGAGGCCTGGCGGGCTACAGTCCATGGACTGCAAAGAGTTGGACGTGACTGTGTTGGACATGGCTAACACTTTCACTGCTCTCACTTTTCAACTGTTAGATGAACCTTTGGGTTCTTTCCACTTTAAGGATATGAGAAATAAAGATATTCTGAACATTAGCATGTAAGGACATGAATTTTAATTTTTCTCAGATAAATATCTAGAAGTGAAACTGTTAGGTTATGTGCTATGTATGTGTTTAATCAAGAAAAGGAAACTGTTTAACTGTTTTCCAACATAGATGCGCCATTCTGCATTCCCAATAGCAATGTATGAAGTTTCCAGTTTCTCCGCCTCCATAAGAATGTTTACTATTGTCGAGGTTTTGTAATTTAACCATTCTTGTGAGTGTCTGGTGCTATCTCATTGAGTTTTCAGTGTTGATGTCTATGATGATTAATGATGTTTGAAACCCTTTAATATGCTTATTGGTATATGCATGTTTACTTTTGTAAAGAGTGTATTCATATTTTCAGTCTTTAACATATAATTTGCTTTATCATTATAAAATTATAAGAATTTTATCTATATTTTAGATATTAGTTCTTTGTCAATGTATGTACTACCTTTTAATTTCCTTAAAGGTGTCCTTTGAAGAATTTTAAATTTTTTATGGCTTGTGCATTTTTGTTTATCTATGAAGTTTGTTATTACTATAGGTTTGGAAAAATGTTCTTCTAGAAGTTTTATAATTTTAGCCTTTATATTTATGTCTATAATCCATTTCAATTTTTTTTTTTTTTGGTCTATGATGTGAAGTAAGGGTCAAGATTTATTTTTTCCACTTGAATATATAGTAGTTTGATAATACACTTTAAAAATAATACACATGCTAAAATGCTATGGCAATTTTCTGAAAACCACTGAACCATATATGTACATATCTGTTCTGCTACAGTCTGTATCTGTACTTATGGGAATGTCACCCAATGTTACTTATTGTAATTTAAAAATAAACCTTGAAATCAGGTAGTGTTAAGTTCTGAAATTTTGGTTTTAATTTTTAGAATTATTTTAACTACTTTTGTCCTTAATTTCTAATACAAATATTAAAATCAGTTTGTCAATTTCTATAAAAAGGCGTACTGATATTTTAATCAAGAGTGTGCCTGAGTATACCTGTGGTGGATTCATGTTGATATATGGCAAAACCAATATAATATTGTAAAGTTAAATAACAAAATAAAATTTTTTAAAAAAAGAAAAAGAGTGTGCCTGAAAACAACAGATAATTTTTGGTTTGTTAACATCTTAGCAGTACTGAACCTCCTAACCCATTAGCTGTCTATTTCTTCATGTATGTGAATCTCTTTACAGTATCTCAGAAACGTTTACTGGTTTTTATTGTATGGGTTGTTATTTATTGCATGTTTAATGAAATAGGTCACAATTTATTTACAATTTTATGTAATATTGTAATATATTATTTTTCAATTTTTCACTAAATAGAAATGCTTGGTGTTAGATACTGACTTTATATCCTGTATTTGCTTTAAAAAGCTCTTAATATGTAAAATATCATGTATGAAACGAGATGCCAGTCCAGGTTCGATGCACAATACTGGACGCTTGGGGCTAGTGCACTGGGACGACCCAGAGGGATGGTATGGGGAGGGAGGAGGGAGGAGGGTTCAGGATGGGGAACACATGTAAACCTGTGGTGGATTCATTTTGATATTTGGCAAAACTAATACAATTATGTAAAGTTTAAAAATTAAATAAAATTTAAAAAAAATCTCTTAATAGTTCTAGTAGCTTTTAAAATATTTTTCTTCTTTTATTGCACGGGTTAGGAGCACGAACACAGTGCTGGATGGAAGTGTTGAGAACACAGAGCCTGTATATGTTGTAAACATTGTGCTCAACACATGATTACTTTTTCTTTAAATGTGATTATATTTGAAATTGAGTTAATAACATATGTTTTTATTTACCACCTCTGTGCTCCTTGCTCCTCTTTGTAATTCCATCTTCCCATTTGCCAGCCTTCTTCGGACAGGAAACTACCTTTAACAGTTCTTATCAAGTGTGTTTTGCTGGTGGCAAATTTTCTCAGCTTTAGCTGAAAGAAGTCTTTCTTTTTCATAAGATGTAGAATTCTCGGCTAATTTTTATTTTCTTTCTGGTTTTCATATTTTTGCAACCATCCCTTTTTTGTTCCTGTTCTTCTGTAAGTAATGTCTTTTTGCCTCTGGTTGCTAAGGTTTTTCTCTTCACCACTGTGCTTCAACTATTTGATTATGATGTACCTTGCTGTGATTCTCTCTATTTTTCTCCTTTTTTAAGGTTTGTTGAGGAGGTTTTTTCCACCAAGTTTGAAAAAAATTAAGTAATTATTGCCTCTGTTATATTTCTCTTCCTTCCTCTTTCCTTCTACTTATTGAATTTTAATTGCCATGCTGTTTATTTATTTATTTTTTGAGAACCTTTTGCTCTTTGCTATGTTTCAACCAGTTTCTCTTGCTATGTCTTTAATTCACTGATTTGTCTTCTGGGGTTAAGCCAAATTGATGAATATTTCATTTCAAGTAATGATTCTCTCTTTATTATGCCTATATATTCTTTTAATTCCTTGAGCACATTTATAAAATTTATGCTAGCTAATTAAGGGTTCTTGTCTTCTAATGCCATTATCTCTTGCTATTCTGAGTCTGTTGTTGTTGACCATTTTATTCTCCTGGTTGTGTGTCCCTTTTTCCTGCTGATTTTCATACCTAGTAGTCAGTTTTGGTTGCCTGCCAAACACTGCAAATTTTACATTGCTGAAGGCTGGATTTTGTTGTTGTCCTTAATGAATATTGAAAGTAATTTGCTCCAGTCATTAATTTATTTGTGCATCAACATGATAGCTTTAAAGTTCATTTAAACTTTTTTTTTTTTTGGAAAGGTTTAGAGCAGTCTTTACTCTAGAGCTAGGTGTGACCTTGGGGTCTTTACTGAACAACCTTTATATTTTTTAAAGTCTCCACTCAAGGTAGTGGGACATTAAATGTTTTATTCCCTTGTATAGGGCTTCCCTGGTGGCTCAGTGGTAAAGAATCTGCCTGCCAAGGCAAGACATGTGTGTTCCTTGGATCAGGAAGATCCCCTGGAGAAAGAAATGGCAACCCACCCCAGTATTCTTGCCTGGGAAATCCAATGGACAGAGGAGCCTGATTGGCTACAATCCATGGGGTCACAAAGAGTTGGACACGACTGAGCGACTGAACAGCAGCAGCAGCTTTGTATGAGCTTAGAGCATTTTTAAGCTGACAGCTCTTAGGTGCTTCCTTTGGCAGTTGCTCTTGTCACATGGCCTTACAGAATGTCATCCTGAGCCTGTGCAGATTAATATTCAACCAAGACTCCAAGAGTTTTCTGTACTGATTTTTGGAGCTTTTGCTTTGTTTAGTTCTCTCCTCTCCAAATTATTTTCTGAAAATTCCAGCCATCTCAGACTCCCTCAACTCCAGTCTCCATCTCCTCACCTCAATGAATCCACTAGACTTAGTCTGCATACTGGCCTGAAAATTTCCTCCAGACAGAATGTCTAGATAATCACAGATTAAACCTTGCTAGTTTCTTTTCTCGGGGGTCAAAATTGGTGCTGCTTATTTGTCCAATAACTGAAAAATAAATGTTTCATATATATTGTTTATAAACTGTATTGTTATAGTTTTCTGTTAAGATTATAGTGGGAGAAAAAATCCCGTAGCTCTTACTCCCTCATAGGCGAAAGTCAGAATCCCTCATCCTAGCTTAGATTTTACTGCAGGGAAAGTCATGTGAACCCACGAGGATTTAGCATTGACATTTGTAAGGTATGATTGATGGTTGTAGTGGTCCCATCCCACTCTAACATGCTGCAATCTTTATGACTCCCTCCGATGGCTCGATGCATACACAAAACACCAATGTGCAGCAGAGTTGTTACCAGCTTTGCTGCTTTTAAAGTAGAGACATTCCACATTCTGGGGAAAATACTTCTAAAGAAAGCAGGAGACCACAAGGCAGGTAGTCCATGGATATGAATAAAGGAGGCAGTGTTGAAGTGTTGACAGTATGGAGAGGAAGCCATTATGATTTGTAGCTGTAAATGCCTGGTTATGTTTGACAAAAACATTACTCTAACACTTTCCGAAGGACATTAAGGAAGTCTTATGGACTATAGTGTTGTTAGATTTCACCCTCAACTGGACTGCCAGCATCACTTCACATTAGGTATAAATACTGCATTGGCATATACAATAGTAATCAGAATATGGTCAAAGTATGAGGTTGTGTGGAACCTACTCTTAGTACGGCTCAAAACTAGCTATTTCGATGGGCAAGCCAGTTTCCCAGCTAACCCTTAGTTTCACCATGTGTATGAGATATTTTCTTTAACTAACTTCAAAATTGCTTTATTTAAAAAAATAACAAACATGTCATTCTTACAAAGGGATGTGTAAGATATAGTACTAGAAATATAGTAATTTAAGTTGTTGTTGTTCAGTTGCTAAGTTGTTTCCAACCCTCTGTGACCCGGTGGACTGCAGCACGCCAGATTTCCCTGTCCTTCACTATCTCTGGAGTTTTCTCAAATTCATGTCCATTGAGTTGGTGATGCCATCCAAGCATCTCACCTTCTGCCTCCCCCTTCTCCTCCTGCCTCAGACTTTTCCAGCATCAGGGTCTTTTCCATTGGGTTGGCTCTTTGCATCAGGTGGCCAAAATGTTGGAGCTTCAGCTTCAGCATCTGTCCTTCCAATGAATATTCAGGGTTGATTTTCTTTAGGATTGACTGGTTTGATCTCCTTCCTGTCCAAGGGACTCTCAAGAGTCTTCTCCAGCACCACAGTTGGAAAGTATCAATTTTTCAGCACTCAGCTTTCTTTATGGTCCAACTCTCACATCCACACATGACTACTAGAAAAAAATCACAACTTGGACTCTATGGACCCTTCTCAGGAAATTTAAGTATGTGGTGCTTTAAAATCTATATGTCCCATCTGATAATAAATCTGTTCTATTTTGGAGTGTTTCTCTTGCTATCCAACTGTTTCTACAAACTCAGAGCAGCTAATCGTGGTTCTATAAGATGTCATATTGATATGTTGACTGTAAAACTTGGCAGCATAACTAGAATAAACGTGTGTATTTGTGCGTCTTTGGGCATGTGTGCATGTGCATTCATGACTAAGACAAGCCGAACCTTCAATAACAGAAATATTCATGATCATCATCATAGTCTCTAAAAACAGTGAAATTATTAGGTGAAATGTAGGGTCACAATACATTTATAGCTAATCTAAAATTAGAGCTACTTGCTAAGAAAGAGACTTGTTCCATCAGAGAAATATCCTGGGGGAATGAGGATGATTTTTAACTATCTTGATTCCCTATGTGTTTTGTAGGGGAAAAGTGAAACTTTTAGTATCATTATTCACTTCTTGGGCTCTCTACGAGGCTAAGTGGTAAAGAACCCACCTGCCAATGCAGAAAACACATTAGGTTTAATCCCTGGATCGGGAAGATCCCCTAAAGAAGGAAATGGCAAACCACTCCAGGATTTTTGCCAGGATAAGCCCATGGACAGAGCAGCCTAGCAGGCTAGAGTCCATGGGGCCATGAATAGTCAGACATGACTGAGTGTGAGCCCCAGCATTCCCTTGTTAGGATTTGGTCACAAATGTTACTTTCCCAAAACATGAATGTATTAGAATGAGGACAAGGAACAATTGCTTCCCACTGGGGCTTTTTCTACATGGCTTTGGAAGGACTGATGCTGAAGTTCAAACTCTAATTCTTTGACCACCTGATGCAAAGAACTGACTCATTTGACTCACCTGATGCTGGGAAAGATTGAGGGCAGGAGGAGAAGGGGATGACAGAGGATGCGATGGTTGGATGGCATCACAAACTCAATGAACACAAGTTTGAGTAAGCTCTGGGAGTTGGTGATGGACAGGGAGGCCTGGCATGCTGCAGTCCATGGGGTTGCAAAGAGTTGGACATGACTGAGTGACTGAACTGAACCGACCTGAACTGGATTGTAAAGAGCAATGATCAGCAGAATGTGACCATAGGAAAGAGCAATATAGAGGTAGTAGAATTGAGTCAGATATGGATTCTACTGCTTAATAGCCTTGTGACTACAGTCATGATAGCCCCTGCTATTGAATTCATTTCCTTGTATGGACACTGGAAGGGATATTATAGATGGTTCAAGTTCTCATTCTATTTAAGATTCTGCTTGTACCCAAGTCAGCTAGAAGAGTAGAGTCCCTGGAAAACATTCACCCAAAAAGTTCTACCACATGGTACATAACATTCTGAGTTTTTGGAATTATTCCTCTAGATTTAATGCTGATGATGCAGACATCAGTTCAGTTCAGTTCAGTTCAGTCACTCAGTCGTGTCTGACTCTTTGCGACCCCATGGACTGCAACATGCCAGGCCTCCGTGTCCATCACCAATATCTGGAGCTTGCTCAAACTCATGTCCATCAAGTCAGTGATGCCATCCATCCATCTCATCCTCTGTCATCCCCTTCTCCTCCTGCCTTCAGTCTTTCCCAGCATCAGGGTCTTTTCCAATGAGTCGGTTCTTTGCATCAGGTGGCCCAAGTATTGGAGTTTCAGCCTCAACATCAGTCCTTCCAATGAATATTCAGGACTGAGTTCCTTTAGGATAGACTGGTTTGATCTCTTTGCAGTCCAAGAGATTCTCAAGAGTCTTCTCCAACACCACAGTTCAAAATGCAGACACCTTTGCAGTTTTATTACCCCAGGACTGCCCGGATAGTACTACCCACACCTTGTGCTCAGCCACTCAGTTTTGTCCAATTCTTTGCAGCCCCATGAACAGTAGCTTAGCAGGCTCCTCTGACCATGGAATTTTCCAGGCAAGAATACTGGAGTACTTGGTACTCCAGGGAATCTTCCTGACTCATGGATCAAACCCATGTCTCTTGTGTCCCTTGTTCTGCCAGGTGTATTCACATACCTTAAGGTATCTTTTGTTAATTGGACCTCTTACTTTGTAACAAAGACTACATAATGGCACAGATGTTATGTGAATTCCAGTTTATCTACAATTTGCCATTTTCTCCCTTTCGCTCTAATATATCATGTGTAGACCCTAAAATCACTTCAATTATATTTGTAGAGTTGGTTTTCATTCCTCCCCATGCAATTCTTGGGTGGACATTCTCATTTGGTAAATTGTAGTTTGGATATGGGGCTTGATAGAAGAGCTATTAAGGAACTGGGGTGGGGGTGCTATGTAGGATAATGGTCAAGATGGAAAAAGCTGAAGCTGCTAATGGGATCAAATTGTTAGAACTCTCAAATTGTTAAGAGTGGCACTAAATCTGCAGATATGATGTTTTACTAAATGGTGAGGAAAGGCCAACATAACCTGGATCCCGAGCAGTTCTGTTTAGTTATCAGTTGCACACAATTTTGAGCATTACTTTACTAGTGTGAGAGATGAGTGTGATTGTGCAGTAGTTTGAGTATTCTTTGGCATTGACCTTCTTTGGGATTGGAATGAAAACTGACCTTTTCCAGTCCTGTGGCCAATGCTGTTTTCCAAATTTGCTGGAATATTGACTGCAGGACTTTCTCAGCATCATCTTTCATGATTTGAAATAGCTCAACTGGAATTCCACCACCTCAACTAGCTTTGTTCGTAGTGATGCTTTCTAAGGCCCACTTGACTTCACATTCCAGGATGTTTGGCTCTAGGTGAGTGATCACACCATCATGATTGTCTGGGTCATGAAGATATTTTTTGTACAGTTCTTCTGTGTATTCTTGCCACCTCTTCTTAATATCTTCTGCTTCTGTTAGGTCCAAACCATTTCTGTCCTTTATCAAGCCCATCGTTGCATGAAATGTTCCCTCGGTATCTCTAATTTTCTTGAAGAGATCTCTAGTCTTTCCCATTCTATTGTTTTCCTCTATTTCTTTCCATTGATCACTGAGGGAGGCTTTCTATCTCTCCTTGCTATTCTTTGGAACTTTGCATTCAAATGGGTATATCTTTCCTTTTCTCCTTGCTTTTTGCTCCTCTCCTTTTCACAGCTATTTGTAAGGCCTCCCCAGACAGCCATTTTGCTTTTTTGCATTTCTTTTTCTTGGGGATGGTCTTGCTCCCTGTCTCCTGTACAGTGTCAAAAACCCCCATCCATTGTTCATCAGGCACTCTGTCTATCAGATCTTTTCCCTTAAATCTATTTCTCACTTCCACTGTGTAAATGTTAGGGATTTGATTTAGGTCATACCTGAATGGTCTAGTGGTTTGCCCTACTTTCTTCTATTTAAGTCTGAATTTGGCAATAAGGAGTTCATGATCTGAGCCTTAGTTAGCTCCTGGTCTTGTTTTTGCTGACTGTATAGAGCTTCTCCATCTTTGGCTGAAAAGAATATAATCAATTTGATTTCAGAGTTGACCATTTGGTGATATCCATATGTAGACTTCAATTGTATTGTTGGTAGAGGATGTTTGTTATGACCAGTGTAGTGTGTTCTTTTGGCAAAATTCTGTTAGCCTTTGACCTGCTTCATTTTGTACTCCAAGGCCAAATTTGCCTTTTACTCCAGGTGTTTCTTGACTTCCTACTTTTGCATTCCAGTCCCCTATAATAAAAAGAACATCCTTTTTGAGTGTTAGTTCTATAAGGTCTTGTAGGTCTTCATAGAACCGTTCAATTTCAGCTTCTTCAGTATTACTGGTTGGGACATAGACTTGGATTACTCTGATATTGAATGGTTTGCCTTGGAAATGAACAGAGATCATACTGTCATTTTTGAGATTGCATCCAAGTACTGCATTTCAGACTCTTTTGTTGACTATGATGGCTACTCCATTTCTTCCAAGGGATTCTTGCCCACAGTAGTAGATATAATGGTCCTCTGAGTTAAAATCACCCATTCCAGTCTATTTTAGTTCACTGATTCCTAAAATGTCAACGTTTACTCTTGCCATCTCCTGTTTGACTACTTCCAACTTGCCTTGATTCATGGACCTAACATTCCAGGTTCCTATGCAATATTGCTCTTTACAGCATGGGACTTGCTTCTACTGCCAATCACATCCACCACTGGGTGTTGTTATTGCTTTAGCTCCATCTCTTCATTCTTTCTGGAGTTATTTCTTCACTGAACTCCAGTAACATGTTGGTTTTAGAAAAGGCAGAGGAATCAGAGATCAAATTGCCAACATCCACTGGATCATCAAAAAAGCAAGAGAGTTCCCGGAAAACATCTATTTCTGCTTTATTGACTATGCCAAAGCCTTTGACTGTGTGGATCACAATAAACTGTGGACAATTCTGAAAGAGATGGGAATACCAAACCACTTGACCTGCCTCTTGAGAAATCTGTATGCAAGTCAGGAAGCAACAGTTAGAACTGGACATGGAACAATAGACTAGTTCCAAATAGGAAAAGGAGTACATCAAGGCTATATATTGTCACCCTGCTTATTTAACTTATATGCAGAGTACATTATGAGAAACATTGGGATGGATGAAGCACAAGCTGGAATCAACCAAGATTGCTGGGAGAAATATCAGTAACCACAGATATGCAGATGACACCACCTTTATGGTAGAATTTGAAGAAGAACTAAAGAGCTTCTTGATGAAAGTGAAAGAGGAGAGTGAAAAAGTTGGCTTAAAGCTCAACATTCAGAAAACTAAGATCATGGCATCTGGTCCTATCACTTCATGACAAATAGATGGGGAAACAGTGGAAACAGTGGCAGACTTTGTTTTTTTGAGCTCCAAAATCACTGCAGATTGTAACTGCAGCCGTGACATTAAGACACTTAGTCCTTGAAATAAAAGTTATGACCAACCTAGACAGCATATTAAAAAGCAGAGACATTACTATGCCAAAAAAGTTCCATCTAGTCAAGACTATTGTTTTTCCAATAGTCATGTATGGATGTGAGAGTTGGACTATAGAGAAAGCTGAGCGCCGAAGAATTGATGCTTTTGAACTGCAGTGTTGGAGAAGAATCTTGAGCGTCCCTTGGACTGCAAGGAGATCCAACAAGCCCATCATAAAGGAAATCAGTCCTGAATATTCATTGGAAGGACTGATGTTGAAGCTGAAACTCCAATACTTTGGCCACCTGATGTGAAAAGCTGACTTATTGGAAAAGACCTTGATGCTGGATTAAGATTGAGGACGGGAGAAGAAGGGACGACAGAGGATGAGATAGTTGGATGGCATCACCGACTCAAAGGCATGAGTTTGAGTAGACTCTGGGAGTTGGTGATGGACACGGAGGCCTGGTGTGCTGCAGTCCATGGGGTTGCAAAGAGTCGGACGCGACTGAGTGACTGAAGTGAACTTAACACACAATAGTTCCTTATAGTAACTAAGTTGTAAGTTTCTTACCATTAGACTTTGGTTCTTATGAACTGTGGTAGATTATTAAGAAAATAAAACTGTTGAGTGAAAGGAAACATGGCAGGCTTGCTGGAAGCCGAAAAGCAATTATCTGAAAGTACATGTAACCTAAAAGAAGAAAAAATTCCTGTCAATTTTCATATCTTGAGTGCATAGTAATTTATATTATTTGGTGTATCTGAGTAACTCTGAAGGAAGTCAAGTTCTGTAGTTAACATCATGTGGAAATAAGATCTCCAAAATACAGTCAAAATCTATCATCCCCTCCACACTTACCATGCTGATGTATGCTGTCTTGGGTCTAGGTTAGGCTATGGTAATGTACTATAGTCGTCACCCCGCCAAAAGAAAAGAAACGGTCTTCTGCTTTTTTCATAACAGCTGGAGTGATCCTATTAAAATAAAAGTCACATTCAAGCCCTCCAGTGGCTTCCCTTCCCACTCCAAGGGAAACCTATCAGCCTACAAAGCCCATGCATTCTCTGGCTTCCTGTCCTCTGACATTGCCAGCTACTTCTGTTTCCTTGCCACCTCTGTTGTGACAAGTCTGCCCTGCTTGCTGCATCTCAAGCGTTTCAGACATCACTCACCTGGAATATCTTCCCCTGGCTTAGCTCATGTTACTTACCTCCTTGGAGCCCTGAGTCACCCACACTGAGACTCTCTCTGACTATCTATTTAGAATCACCGTGTTCCAGACACTCCTTATCCCCTTTCTCTGCTTAATTTCTGCACCCAGCTCCTATTGCCTTCTGAAATGCACATCTTATTTATTTTCATTGTTGTCTTCCCCAATAGACTATAATCTGCATAAAAGCATAGATTTATGTTTATTTTCATTTAGTTGAGGCTCTTGTATCTAGGAAAATGACTTATCTGTGAATGACACATAATAAATACATTTTGAATAAATTAATCAATGAAAGGGAAAAAGGTAGGGGCCAGAGGAGGGAGAAATAGAGGACAGTTGGTGCCTGGAAACAGCTCATTGAATTATTCTAAGAGGAGTAAGCTTTGCCTGGGAACATAAATCGGAAATCTTACTGGGCAAACACCTTGGGAGGGCATGGCCAGGTCACTCTGTTAGAGGTTAAGAGACTTGCTGGAGGTCCTTCACTGATTCAGTGTCTGAACTGGGCACATAGCCAACACGTATGCTGGGTTAGCACCATGCCACTCACCTACCCCCAAGAGGCACATACACTTTACAGCAAACAATCATCTGTCAGCCTTTGGATTTTTTTTTTTTTCCCTGATCATGAGTTTGTATTTTAGAGAGAGAAATTTACAGAAATTCAGGCTACAGAGGTTTATGAGTATAAATGAATAAATAAAACAATAATTCCATGTAGAGTTTAATACTTTATTCTTTGTGATCAAAGGAACCTTTTTATGGGCTTCCCTGGTGGCTCAGATGGTAAAGAATCTGTCTGCAATGCAGGAGACTTGGGTTCAATCCCTGGGTCAGGACGATCCCCTGGATAAGGGAATGCCTACCTACTCCAGTATTCTTGCCTGGAGAATTCCATGGACAGAAGAGCCTAGCAAGCTATAGTCCATGGGGTCACAAAGACCTTTTTATGCCCCTCCCTATTAGTGTGTGCATGCGTGCTCAGTCACTTCACTCGTGTCTGAATCTTTGTGACTCTATGGACTGTAGCCCACCAAGCTCCGCTGTCCATGGGATTCTCCAAGCAACGATTCTGGAATGGATTGCCATGTCTTCCTCCAGAGGATCTTCCCAATCTAGGGATCGATCCCACCTCTCTTGTATCTCCTGCACCAGAGGCAGATTCTTTTACCACTGAGCCATCAGGGCAGTGCCTCCCTGTCAGCAACTGCATTCAGTAGTGAGTTGATGGAACAGTTGAGCTACTACAGATCATATACCCTCAACTCTAAGTCAGTATGGAGGATGCAAAGTAACTCTGTGGCATGTTTCTTTCTCTTATTAGCTCTTGGATGAGGTTAAAATAATACAAAATGAAAAACTTGGGAAAAGTAGAATATATCTTCATTTCTTACACCCCTCCTGAAAAATAAATCTAGCACATCATATTTTCACAGAAATACTTTGGGATGAATATTGTTCTAAGGGATGAGATGGTGGGAGGGAGCACCTCCCCCTGCCATCCTCCCACCGGCACTCCATTTTAGAAATGTCAAAAATAGAAATATGGAATGACTCATGTATGATCACACACTCTGTGACCAAATTGAGGGTAGGAACCCAAATCATGTGACTCTTAGTTTAGAACCACGTCACTGTGCTGTGCTACTTCTGTACACTAAGCTGCATTTGTCAAAAACTCAAAATTCATGTTACATTCAAATAAAATCCAGCCATGCCATGGAGAAGAGCCAAATATGTATTTTCAGTGATAAAATGGTATATACCCAAGCTAAAGAAGTCAAGCTATGTAAAAGAGTATATTAGTCAAGAGAATATATCCAGATTGTTTGAATCTAGAAACTGTCACTTTTTATCAAAAACTGTATTGGCTCCAAAACTAGAATTTGTAACAATCATCAATGTTGACATTTCATTAGAAATAATTAGACTAAACAATTTTAATGAAGGTGATATTGAGTGGGTTTGAAACCATGTGGGCCATTTGGTTGTATCAAGAAGTAACAGTGCATTGCTGACATTTTGCAGATGAGGAAATTGAGTCTTAACAATTCAGTTCAGTTGCTCAGTTGCGTCTGACTTTTTGCAACCCCATGGACTGCAGCACACCAGCTTCCCTGCCCATCACCAACTCCCGGAGCTTGCTCAAACTCATGTCCATGAGTCAGTGATGCCATCCAACCATCTCATTTTCTGCCGTCCCCTTCTCCTTCTGCCTTCAGTCTTCCTACGCATCAGGGTCTTTTCCAGTGAGTCAGTTCTTCGCATCAGGTGGCCAAAGGACTGGAGCTTCA
Source organism: Bos indicus x Bos taurus (assembly GCF_003369695.1). NCBI lineage: Eukaryota > Metazoa > Chordata > Mammalia > Artiodactyla > Bovidae > Bos > Bos indicus x Bos taurus. Next base: position 107,726,484 of record NC_040083.1, read on the forward strand.
GCTTCAGCATCAGTCCTTCCAATGAATATTCAGGACTGATTTCCTTTCGGATTGATGGGTATTACAGAACTACGGATGGGGTTGGACCTGGATTGGAATCCAGATCTATCTGACACCAAAGCCCCGCTTCTAAGAAGAAGGGTAGTGGATGCCTTAGAGAAGATACCCTGGGAGATGGGGAGACTAGACCAAGGGCAGGGAGACTGGGATCAGCAAAAGCACATGTCACAGTGTGGCGGAGAACCGACGGCATACGACCTACGTCTGAATCGAGACAGTGCCCTCTACCGGCAAAAAACTGAAGTGCCCAGCACATACTAAGTTCTCAATGAATGTTGTTAAGTTGAATTATAATAATGGTATAATTATAATAATGGTATAATAATGGTATAACTATCATCGCAATAATTTATTATGTATCCTTCATTAGAGGAGCCTGGTGGATTACAGTCCATAAGGTTGCAAAGAGTCCTTATGAAACTCTTAGTTTCATAAGAAACAGTCCACACACACACACACAATAATTAGTTATGACATACACTAATATAATATTAAATAACTTTCACATGATCTCAGAATATTATCTCTAAAAATGAAAATGTGCTATTAATTTTATTTATTTTCATATTTGTCTCCCTTACTAAACTTGAAGACTCTTGAGGGCAGAAAATGTCTTATTCCTTTCTAAATCTGATATATATTCACTCGTGAAGCAATCATTTGAGTGACAAATGAGTTCGTTGTCTCCAAGAGATATTTAGGGCAAATATTATTTTTAGAAAAGTGGAAGCTCTGAGTGATTAGTTTTCTGCCTAGCTAGCAAGTAGTGAAGTTGGTATTTGAATTAGAGTTTTCATTAATTAATTCAATCTTATTATATTGCATATGTCAATGTACCTTATCATTACCTCTCTAATAGAAATGAGGGCATTTTCTCCTCTTTTTCTTACCAGGTCATACCAATTTCAAGTCACCTGGCTAATTTAAAAAATATGCCTGGACACTCTAGAGCATTTACTTTCTCTGTCCCCTTTCCAAGCCTCCCAGGTCAAAGATTTTGTAAAGCCCGTATAATTGTCAGATAAATAAAATCACATTGCTCATAATTACCAGGGACAATTCTGTGTAATTAGATGTTAACTGTAGTGTCCCCTCTCCTTTACGACTCCAAATAAATACCTGTTCCTGTCTCAGTCTGGGAAAAAGCTTGGTTGGAAATGTAACTGCTTTGTTGCTCTCTATGTAATTAACTATCATTAAAAGCCACTAATTAGATCGTAAGTTTTAAATAAGTTGCCCTAATTACCTTTGGTACATGGTGCATTGAGTCGGGAGGGCAAGTCCTTCAGAGCCAAGAAAACTTGGCTCTGTCACTAAGAGAATTAACAGGGCTATTGGGTTTCTCTTTTTTTCCCCATTCATAAATGGGAAGATGTGAACAGAGGGAATGGAAGGGATAGAGGCAGAGGGTAAGGACTGTAGATGAAATATGTGTACAGGAGCAAGCCAACAGGGGAAAGCTTATACTACCTCTCTGAAGACTACTCACCTGTGTGCAAGGCAGGATAATACCAAATGCTGTCGTAGGTCAGAGCCTGCTGCATACTAAGTGCTTATGAGGTGTTGACTGAATGAACGAATAAATGAGTGGATGGAAAAAATAGGTTAGGGGCAACATGGCATGATAGTTAGGAACCTCAGTTTCAAAACGAAAACTAAGTAGAGGTTTAAAGTCTAAATCAGATAATTACTTAGAGAAAATCTCTGATACTATGGTTTCTTCTCTATAGTAGGAGAATGATGATTCCTAACACCCAAGTTGCGATGAATTAATGATAATGTAAGTAAAGTATTTCCACATACTAAGCGCCACTAAATCGTAACAGTGACAGTGGTGGTGATGGTGCTATAAAACATTCAGTTCAGAAGTTCTCAAACGAGCCCCGTTACTAACGCTATTAGTATTATGTGTTCTTTTTTTATCGTTGTATTTTGTCCCAACACACCATTAGACCACTTCTAACTCAATCATAATCTTAACATCCATTCACAAGCAGAATAAGCTAGTTTCAGAGCATTTTCTAGGCCCTTCGTTAGTGCCAGAGTAATTAAAATGGAAAATATGGTCCTTACTCTAAGAACAGACAATCTGATGAGGTTACGGGCGTGTAAAAATAACACATCATGCTGTAACACAGAGCTTTACAAAATACAGTGTGGAAGGAGGTTTAAGAAAACTTCACACGACAGGTAATGTCAGGGAGACACTTACTGAATCACTCCCATTTTAATCAAAGTATTTAATATATGGTCATGATCACAAGCCGGAGAAGGCAATGGCACCCCACTGCAGTACTCTTGCCTGGAAAATCCCATGGACAGAGGAGCCTGGAAGGCTGCAGTCCATGGGGTCGCTGAGGGTCGGACACGACTGAGCGACTTCACTTTCACTTTTCACTTTCATGCATTGGAGAAGGAAATGGCAACCCACTCCAGTGTTTTGCCTGTTTTCCCTCTCCCAGGGAGGGGGGAGCCTGGTGGGCTGCCGTATATGGGGTTGCACAGAGTTGGACACCACTGAAGTGACTTAGCAGCATGATCACAAGCAGCTATAATAATAATAATGATACCAATAGTAAGAATAATGACATTAACTGAGCAAGTACTATACGTCATAATCAAAACGTTTTATAGATATTCATTAATTCACTATGAAAACAAACCCTCAAATAGAGAACAGAAAATACAAGTTCATGAAGATTTCATAATGTGTCCATGTTTGCATAACAAGTTTGCAAACGGAACAGTCAACATTCAAACCTGGTATTCTGCTTTCAGAATTAAAGTTCTTAGAGTTCTTAAACTCTACACGATACTCAAGGAAAGAAGTGGAGTTTATTTTTAACCTGAAAGTCAGGATACCCCGATATTTCTATGGGTATTCTTTCTCTCACATTCAGTCTCTGGGCATCAGGTTCTTCATCCCATGAAAGTCAGTGAAGGACAAACTGGCCACTCAAGAACCTTTCAAGTGTACACATTTTTTTCACTTGACTTTTCTTACTGCACCAAGAATTGTGTGGATAACCAAACCTTCCAGGCATACCAAAGTTGCTCTGAAGTCAAAGCAAGTTTTATGCCTTCCAAAACACCTGCCGTGTAGACAAGGGGAAAAGTTTCTCTCCGTTTCCATCTGTCTTCCTATATATGAATGCATATCTATATATACATAGTTGTATACATACATACGCACAAACATATACATATAAGTACATATACATATATAAGTTTTAATATATAATATAAGCAGATTTTATATATATACATATAAAATTAGAAAACTGTTTCTCCATCTATATGAAAATCAATTACAGCACATAACAAATATGGTTTTGCTCCCTAAACTCTCAAACTAAATGCCATCCTCCTTTGCACATTCATGCCACCGTCAGTTTACTGTGTAGACTCTTTGCTTCGTAAATGCCACGTGATTGTTTTACGCTTACTCAGCACAGGCAAGGGAAGGCCCATCGAGTCCCGGTTCTTTCTCAAGATGAGTGTGTCTTGGCCTTGACGTTGTCCTCTGCCCACTGGGGTTTTGGATGCACCGTATCTCAGATCTATAGTTGAAGGTCAGGTTTACATGCAGACCATTGCCCAGGGTCAAATAGGTTTGAATCTGTGTATTTTGGTGCAGAGATGAAAGGGTGACTTCTCTTATCTTCACTGCTTGGCGTTCTAGTATTATAAACAGATGGAGAGCATTGAAAACCTGCAATCATCAGAACCGGCTGCTAGCAGAGATCTTGTCCACTGGTCTTTCCAAAGAGAAGAATCACTCTGTTCGTTTATATGTGATGTGATAATGGTTGGTTGCTCAGTTTGAGCTGCATGTGGCTCTTCAATTCAGATATTCAATACCAACTAAGTGGCACCTCTGAATTATATTTGCATTTCTCATAAGACATAATGTAATTACCCTGGATAGGACCAGCCTAGCTAGTGGTTTTCATGTACTTGTGTTATTCCAACCTTTTGAGTGTAAGCTAGACCAATTCCTTGCCTCTGATAAATAGTCCCGTGGCCAGATATTATGGTACACCCGTGCATTGATAGTTTCACGGTCATTGGTTCTTTGCAAAGGAATCTTAGGGAAGACAGAATTTTCTAGCTTGTAAGTTTTAAAACTGAGTTACAGACATAACTTTTGTTTACTCACTTCTTCAAAAAATATGTAATGGGCATATATTATGAGTAAGGCAGTAAGCTAAGTGCCAGTGATTACAGACAAAAGGCACAGCTTCCACTTTCAGTAGAGAAGTAGAGTGCACTGTGATGGGTTCTAATTGGTCTCTGCCCAAGTTTCCAGTGTAGGGGACTCAAGAAACTCAGTCTTATCAAAGGGGTAACATGGAGAAAAAAAGTTTTATGGAAAAAAAAGATTTAGAAAATCCTTAAATGAAAAAAGCAATAGCTATCCAAGTAGAGAAAGACATGGGGAAGAAACTTCAGACAGTGCATGAAACATTTACAGAAGATGTTAGCTGGTGATTTGTTTTAGAAATATTGGCATACATTGGTCAGAACATAGAAAACTTCATTGAAATAGAGCTAGCATCAGCCTTTAAGATGCAGACATCTGTGAAACTAATAGTGTTTTACTCAAAACTATGAGTGAGCCAAAAACTAGCTTTGCTCTTGGTATGTAGTCATCTAATGATAGGAGAATTTTGAAAAAACTTGGAGATTTTAGGCTGCTCTATTTATTTTTGGTTTGGGGATAATCATACAACATTGCTTAACACTTTAAACATAAAGAGATGTAGGTGATTTATAACAATGCACTGTTAGAATAATAACTAAAAGATCATTTGTTGAAAAATAATGACTTCTTGGGGAAATACCCATTCCTGCTCAAAGATTGTTATTTCTGTCCAGCATAAGGCAGTGGCATGGTGTCTATTTCCCATTTTTTTTCCCTTCCTTAGGGACTTGGAGTAAAGCTATGGGGATATTTGCAATGGTCTATCTATCTCCCTATTCTTTTCAAGGTCTGAATGACAAGCCAAGCGGAGAAATTGAATTTTTCACTTCTCTAAACACTTCTGGCCCCTAGGAACACTGGAAAAGGTCAAGAATTTTGAAGCACGTTCTTCCCCAGGCTGCAGGATCAAAACTTCTTTTTTAAAAGGTTGTTCCAGGTCCAATGAGACAGTCAGCCGTGATGGAGGATATAAACAGCAGTTTATGTCCTCCGTGGTGCTGAGTGCCTCTCTTGGGATGCTCATTCTGAAAAACAGTTTCTCTAGAGAGATTTGTTTCTCTCATTAGGGCAACTGCAGGAGGGCAAAGAAAAAAAGCTTGACATAAACTTGGAAGTGTGTGGCTGAAATCTCCTGCCTTTCATATCCCCCTGCCCATTTTTTCCTAATTTTAGTTTGCTATCTTTTCCTTTTTCCTTTCTTTTTCATTGTTTCTCTCCCTGAGCTCTCTCTCTTTTTTTTTTCCCCTTAACTTTTTAAACCAATCTCATAATGGGCTTTTTCATTTTCCTTCGATGACCCATCTGATAGTAATCCTCTAAATTAAAGTTAAAGTGAAGTTACTCAGTTATGTCTGACTCTTTGCAACCCCATGGACTGTAGCCCACCAGGGTCCTCCATCCATGGGATTTTCCAGGCAAGAATATTGGAGTGGGTTGCCATTTCCTTCTCCAGGAGATCTTCCCAACCCAAGGATTGAAGCCAGGTCTCCTGCATTGTAGGCAGACGCTTTACCGTCTGAGCCACCAGGGAAGTGCATCCTCTAAATTAACTCACAATGACCCTTACCTCTGGTATTCATGTGCTCGTGTAATTTCCTCCCCTTGAGAGTACGCCTACTGACTCCCTTCTAATAACTAGATTATGGTAAACTTTATGAGTTCTCACGTGTCAAGGAGAGGTTATGCAAGAATAGGACTCCCACCTTGTTTCTTCTCCTTCTCCTCACTCTCTCTCTCCCTTGAAGTCATCCCTCTGCCTACAAAGAGACCCGTGTGACAAGGCACTGACACCTCCAGCCTTGTTCAGACCTGGGCACCTGAGGCCTTCCAACAGCCATATCTATGAGTGAGCTTGCAGGAAGAGTCTTCCATGTCAGTCTTTGGATAACTGATTTTTTTTTTTAATGACCACTCCATGAGAAACCTTGTTGCCGAGGGCCTGGTTAAGCCCACTTGGATTCCTGACAAGAACTGAGATACTGTTTATCATTTTAAGCCAGGATGTTTTCGGGCCATTTGTTACACAGCAGCAGATGCTTGTGCAGACTTTCATGTTTCTTCTCTTCACTGAGTCTTTTTATTGAATCTTTGTTCTATTTTTTCTTCTTCGTATTTCTCTGTTTTAGCTTGTGATGTTGAAAGTTACAGGAGTCAGAATGCTTTCCTCTCAATAACCATCAGACCAAATCATGTATCTGCAGACATAATCTGCATGATAGAAAAATAAGCATCCCTGGCCTCTCTTTAATTACACTCTTTGCTAAATATTCATTTACTTGTTATTTCAGTAAAACTATTTAATGGACACCTACTATCATTAATACATTGTATCAGCTATCATATGGAATAGAAAAATGAATGAGATATGTCTCCTGTAATCAAGATATTGTCATTTGAAATAAAATAAAAATGTATAAAAAAAGCATCCCACAGAAGATGATCTTAGGGATCTTAGGGATCCCTAAGATCTTAGGGATCTTTTTGTGTTAACAGAAGGGAGAGATCACTTCCTACTTGGAGGATCAGAAGTGAAAGTGAAAGAGTTGTGTCTGACTCTTTGCGACCCCTTGGACTGTATGTAGCCCACTAGATTCCTCCATCCATGGGATTCTCCAGGCAAGAATACTGGAGTGGGTTGCCATTTCCTTCTCCAGTAAAAAAGTATATATGCTTCATGAAAGTGAAAGGATCAGAAAAGTGGAGGATCAGAAAAGTTTCTTTAAATACAGGGAGGGCTTTATGCTGAATGCTGCAGGATAAACACAATTCATATATGCCTATTCAGTCTTCTGTGAACTTCCCCTCCACTTTGGATCACACCTTTCGCATGCTGCTTAGAAGATCAACTCCTACTTAATGTGCAGGAGCCCATCTGAATTCTGCTTTTTCTGGGCCACCCTTCACAGCCTTTCTAGCTAGTGGATTATCTTTTCCATGCTTCCCCAACCCTTACTAACTTTGCCTATTCCAGCATTTCTCAAGTGACCTCTTATTTGACTCTTTCATTAATCAAAGGGGAAAGTGCATTATAAAAGTTTGAGAGGAAAGGAACAATTCATTCTTTCTAAGCTAAGATAGTGAAGGCCAGAATGGGTAGAAAGACTTAGAGCAATACAATGCTAGGCTATCAAAAGGTATTTGTTGCAAAGGAAAAAGAAAAAAAGGAAAGAAGGGAGAAAGGAAGATGGTCATTGTTGAGAATAAATGATTTCTGACCATAATCTACTCTGCTATTTATTTCAAATATATTCAGCAAGCAAGGTGGTTTCCATTTCCCATTTTTTCCCTTCCATGGGGACTTGTAGCAAATCTGTGTGAATATTTGAAATGTATCATGTATTACTGTGCTTAGTTTTGATTCTTTACTGAACTTTATAATATATATGCTTCTTTTGAAAATTGCAGTGCTGGGACCAATGGCTTGGAGGTATCCCCCCTTTTTTTGACTGGGAAATAAACATATTTCTAAAGGTTAGAAAGAGGAAATGATATGTACTTGTTGGCTTTGTTCTTTCAAATTGTATTTTTAATGAGAAACAAAAAGTTAGCTAAATTTGAGTCACCTCATTGCCATGCACTTTTTTTTTCTTTACAGAGGCTGCTTAGTGCTTTTAATTTTATTTTTATTGAGAAATAATTAACATATAACATTATGTAAGTTTAAGGTATACAACAGGTTTATTTGATACACTTATATATTATAAAATACTTTTAAGATATCTTGGTAAAGTCACTCAAAAGATATCCCAGCTTCCAATATCAGCTGTGAAAATTCTTTGGAAAACCAAAACCTTAAAAAACTCATATTGCTGATGTGATTATTTACATCCTTGACAATTAACCAGGAGTCATTTGTAATAGGGGCTTATGTTGGAAACAGCTTAAATGATCAATAATAAGAGAATGGGATTATGTACTATAGAACATCAACCCAAAGGATTTTTACATAGCCACTAAAATGGAAGTTAGGAGAATATAAACATCAATAGGAAAATGTCTATAGTGTGATATTAATACAATGAGAATGCTAAATTATATATAGATAATGATTATAACTATATAATTCATACAGATGATCCCTGACTAACAATGGTTCAACTTACAATTTTTCAACCTTATGATGGTGTGAAAGTGATATGCACTCAGCAGTAATTGTACTTTGAATATTGATTTTTTTTTCCCAACCTAGGAATATGTGGTATAATACTCTCTGATGATACTGGGCAGTCAAATCTCCCAAATCTCCCACATGATCATGAGGGGAAACAACCCATACACTTACAACCACTGTGTACCCATATGACCATTCTATTTTTCACTATAAGTACAGTATTCAATAAATTACATAAGATATTCAACAATAAATAATAATAAATTAGGTTTTGCATTAGATGATTTACTAGGCTAATGTAAGTGTTCTGAGCATGTTTAAGGTAGATTAGACTAAGGTATAGTAAGTTAGGCTTCACTGATGCCTCAGATGGTAAAGAATCTGCCTGCAATGTGTGAGACCCCTGGGTCCAGAAGATCCCCTGGTTCAATCCCTGGGTCCGGAAGATCCCCTGGTTCAATCCCTGGGTCCGGAAGATCCCCTGGAGAAGGGAATGACAATCCACTCCAGTATTCTTTCCTGGAGAATTCCATGGATCTCCCCGGTGGGCTACAATCCTTGAGGTCACAAAGAGTTGGACATGACTGAATGACTAAGCAATAGCAGCATAGTAGCTTAGGTATAAGAAATGCATTTTGAATTTAGGGTATTTTCAGCTTAAATGGATTTTTGGGACATAAAACCATTGTAAGTGAAGGAATAAACTGTATTTTCTTATGAGGGAAAGCAAGAAAAGAAGCATAGAATATATATATATATATATATATATATATATATATATAATATTATAAATCAAGGTAAATTTGGGGCCTGATAATTTGTTGGGAAGGGATGTCTTGTGCATTGTGGAATGTTTACCAGCATCCCTGAGATGCAAGTAGAATTTCCCCAGTTGCAACAAACAAAAATGTTTCCAGACTTTGTCAAATGTTCCCTGGTAGGGTAGAGGAGGGGATGCAAAATCACTCCTGGTTGAGAACAATTATTTTAATAAAACATTTCATTATTTTTCTGTTTTTGAAATAAAATTCATGAACAAAAAAAAAAGAAAAAGAAAAAAAAAATCTTTACCCTTGACCTAATGTTCTCTTTATAAATTTATCCAAAAAAATTGTTGAAATCAGCAATGTTCTGGTTCTATCAGACAAGGGAGTAAAGCATTAATGTGTGATGATCTCTTGGGGTTGTCAACAAACCCCACCATTCCTCTGAGTTCTTGCAACATGGGGAAAAGAAATCAGTGTGTGTTATGTAAGAATATCTTCTACTGACAGTGCAAAGTATTTTTATCCTGGTGGAAGTTGCCTCTGGGCTCTGAAACCTTCTGTCAGGAAGTAAAGAAAACTAATTGCAGTGAAATACCTTTTCAGGCAACCTGCCCATCACCAAATTCTATATGTAGGGGGAAATGCACATTTTCTTTAAAAGCTATTTCAATGGAACTCAAATCCCATAGGAATTCATTTTAGGGCTAGGGAAACTTTTGTCTAGTGTAGAAACTTTAATTTAGAAAATGTTAAAATTTCAAGGCACTGTTAAGAAGTCCTCTATCACCTAGTTTGACCCCTTATTTTATACTCAGGGTAACTAGAAACCAGAGAGAAGTTAAGTCACTTGCCAGTTCAACACACCTAATTAGTTGCACGGCATAGAATTAAGCCCAAGTCGGCATGAAGTTTCTCATCCTTCAGGCAAACTGTCTTTAAAGCATGTTTTCTATCCTTGCAATTGCATATCACCTGAAAAGAATTTATTTCTAGATGATGATGTTTTCAATAGTGTTTGAAATAGGATTTGGTCTCCAAATAGAATGCATAATTCAAACATGTAGTGAATAAACATTTTATCGGGTGCTCTGTGCCCAGTTCTGTGGCACACATGAGCTTGGAAGATTAGAATAAACATTTCTTTTCTGTGCTTTTTCTCCTATTGTCACAGCCCTACACAGTCTGCTATACACATAAGACATTCAGTCTTCTGATTAGGAATCTAGAACATAATTAGCATTGATCTAGAGTATGTGATTCTTCTCTACTCCTTGGAATATTTCTTCTACTCGTCTCATCCTGTTGACTTTTCCAGTTTCCCACATCTTCATGCGTAAATGTGTGTGTCCGTACACACATGTAATAACCTTGTTACAAAACAATATCAAGAGCCTTTTAATTCATGAAAATAGAAACTCAAGTATCCTGAGAAGTATAACAAATGACAGCAACCCCAACTCTGTACAAAGAGAAATGTGTGGACCTAACAGTGTCCAAATACCAGAAATTCTTGAGTCTTATTGGGGTTTCTGTTGGGTAAAGGTTTGATCACAGAATCTTCATTGCATTTTTCCTAGTTCCAGGGGCCATTTGCATTGTGATTACTACCTATAGGAGCTTCCCCCATGACTCACTGGTAAGGAATACACTTGCAACGTAGGCGGTGTGTGTTTGATCCCTGGGTTGGGAAGATTGCCTGGAGAAGGGAATTGCTGCCTACTCCAGTATTCTTGCCTGGAGAATCCCATGAACAGAGGACCCTGGTGGGTTACAGTTCATGGAGGTGCAAGAGTTGGACACAATTTAGTGACTAACCACAGCAACTATCCATAGAAAGCCATCTTTTGAAGTTTCTCTGCCACTGGATCTTCCCATAATGCTGATGTGAACAGACTCGACATATCTGATTTGTTGGCATAGCTACATAGGGATCAAAATTCCTTCTTATTGTATATCTGTGAGGACATAAAATGAAAGCAAATGAGCATGTGCTGTCCATGGATACTCAGCATCTTCCTTTAGACTGGAGTAATGGAAACTGCAAGGGGCTGAGAATCAGGAAATGCTAAGTTTAATTCTGGTTCTATGAGTCTATGTTGCAGGAGTTTTAATCTCTAAGTAATCCAAGTTTACTCATTCATTTATTAGGGATTGGAATAGTACACCAAGTAATGTGCAGGAGGAAGGGTGCTGATTGGAAGTTAATATGATATACTGCTTGTTGGAATATGTAGCCAGACATATGTAGCCTGCAAATCATTAAGATCAGAAAAAAATTAAATAAATATATATATATCTCTCCTTTAAAATATGTATATATAATTATAAATATAATATATATAATAAATATCAGCATATACTTTTTAAAGATGAAAGCAACTACATCAAATAATTATTGCATCTGTATGATGAGGAAAATCCTTCAAGCTAGGCTCAATAGTACTTGAATCAAGAACTTCTAGATATACAAGCTGGGTTTAGAAAAAGCAGAGGAACCAGACATCAAATGGCCAAAATTCGCTGGATCATAGAGAAAACAAGGGACTTCCAGAAAAACATCTAATTTGGTTTCATTGACTACATGAAAGCCCTTGATTCTATTGATCACAATAAACTGTGGAAAATTCTTAAAGAGATGGGAAAATCAGACCATCTTACCTGTCTTCTGAGAAACCCGTATGTAGATCAAGAAGCAACAGTTAGAACCTTACATAGGACAACTGACCGGTTCAAAATTTGGGAAGGAGTAAAACAAGGCTGTATATTGTCACCCTATTTATTTAACTTATATGCAGAGAGTGTGTGTGCATGCTCAGTTGATTTACTTGTGTCCAACTCTTTGCCACCCTATGGACTGTGGCCCTCCAGACTCCTCTGTTCATGAAATTCTCCAGGCAAGAATACTAGGGTGGGTTGCTTTGCCCTCCTCCAGGGGATCTTCCTGACCCAGAGATCAAACCTGCTTCTCCTGCGTCTTCTGCATCTCCATGGTAAGCAGATTCTTTATCCGCAGAGCCACCTGAGAAACCCTATATGCAGAGAACATCATGTGAAATGCCAGGCTGGATGAGTTACAAGCTGGAATCAAGACTGCTGGGAGAAATATCAACAACCTCAGATATGCAGATGATACCACTCTAATGGCAGAAAGCAAAGAGGAACTGAAGAACCTCTTGATGAAGGTGAAGGAGGAGAGTGAAAAGCTGACTTAAAGTTCAACATTCAAAACATTAAGATCATGGCATCTGGTCCCATCACTTCATGGCAAATAGACGGAGAAAAAAGTGGAAGCAGTGACAGATTTTCTCTTCTTGGTCATCAAAATCACTGCAGATGGTGACTGCAGCTGTCAAATTAGAAGATGTTTGCTTTTTGAAAGGAGATCTATGACAAACCTAGATAGAAAATTAAAAAGCAAAGACATCACTTTGCTAACAAAGGTCTGTAAAGTCAAAGCTATGGTTTTTCCAGAATGTGAGAGTTGGACCATAAAGAAGGCTGAACCCTGGAGAATTTATGCTTTCAAATTGTGGTGTTGGAGAAGACTTCTTGAGAGTCCTTTGGACTGCAAGGAGATCAAACCAGTCAATTCCAGGGGAAATCAACCCTAAATACTCATTAAGAGGGCTGATGCTGAATATGAAGCTTGAATACATTGGCCACCTGATGCAGCAAAAGGAGAAGAGGGCAGCAGAGGATTATACAGTTGGGTGGCATCACTGATTCAATGGACATGAACTTGGGCAAATTCCATGAGATGGTGAGGGACAGGGAGGCTGTGGGGTCACAATGAGTCAGACACGACTTAGTGACTTAACAACAACATTATGAAAATACTATGCTATATATATATATATATATATATATATATATATATCAGATCAGATCAGATCAGTCGCTCAGTCGTGTCTGACTCTTTGCGACCCCATGAATCGCAGCACGCCAGGCCTCCCTGTCCATCACCAACTCCCGGAGTTCACTCAGACTCACGTCCATCGAGTCAGTGATGCCATCCAGCCATCTCATCTTCTGTCGTCCCCTTCTCCTCCTGCCCCCAATCCCTCCCAGCATCAGAGTCTTTTCCAATGGGTCAACTCTTTGCATGAGGTGGCCAAAGTACTGGAGTTTCAGCTTTAGCATTATATATATATATATATATATATATATATATATATATATATATAATTGTGTCCCAGGTAGATAGTCTGTTATTCTAATAAGAACACAAAAATTAATTTTTAGGGCAGGGAAAATAATTGAATTTGAGAAAGGAAACAGTAAAAATAGAGTCAGAAACATCATATGTTGAGTTTTGTAGAAGCAGAGCCTGAATTGGGTATGCATGAACAAGTGACTTATTGAGGGAGATCTCCTAGAAGAAATCTGTAAAGGAGAGGTAAGGTGAGACCAGGGCATGGCTTGCAAATAAGTAAAGACATGGTTTTAGTTGGAGTCTAACTTCAACCTCATCCCAGGACATCTCCAGTGTATAAATTATGTCATAGAGCTAATGTCACCTGTGACAAGAGTCCTGGCCTTTTTTATCCCATATCTATCAATCAGGTCTTGGCTTCAGGTAATTCTTGGAGAAAATATAACTTCTTAGATTTCTTCAGGTAAGCAGACTTCTACTGGCCAAGGAAAGTAAGTCAGTGATTCACTGGCAGCCAATACTTATAGCATCTAGGGAACAGATTAACCTGCCAAGTAATAGTAATCTAGGTTTGATGCCGATAGCACCTACTACATATAAAAGCAGGCTTCCTAGTGCTATTAATTGAGTTAAAAGTAACTCTGCCTCTCCAAAATAATTTAAGTTCCTGGAGACAGGAGACTTCTCTATCTTGTTCTTTGTTTTGTCTTCAATACTTAGAAAAATAAGATACACTCAGTACTGTGTGTTGAATGAATGGAGAAATTTCTGACAAATATGCCACCTTCCAGGTGGTGCTGGTGGTAAAGAACCCACCTCCTAATGCAGGAGACATAAGAGATGTGTGTTCAGTCCCTGGATCAGGAAGATCACCTGGAGGAGGGCACGGCAACCCACTCCAGTATTCTTGCCTGGAGAATCCCATGGACAGAGGAGCCTGGCAGACTACAGTCCATGGGGTCACTAAGATTCAGACACTGCTGAAGCCACTTAGCCTGCACTCAGGCAGGGTGTTTTGGTGCATGCTTCCCTTGATTTTTCTATTGCCTTTAATGCCCTCCTGTCTCCTTTCAATCTTAATTATGTTCTTCAAAGTATATTTGATAATCAAAATGGATCTATGAAACATTCTTTGAACATTCTAGCCCACAGGAAGCTGTGTGTGTGTGTGTGTGTGAGAGAGAGAGAGAGAGATAGTATGTATGACTAGTCATGAATTCTGTAACTAAGCATGTCTTTACAACATCCAACTAATCCTTGTCTTCTGAAGTATCTCCATAATTATGTACATATTTCCCAGTTTAGCAATCAATACCTAGTTCACCATCATCCACACTTAATAACAACAATAATAGTAATAATAAATCATATTTATTGAGTGCTTACTAAGTTCCAAGCACTGTCCTCAGCACATTACATGCCTGACTCATTTGATTTTATAATAGTCTCATAATGCAGCACTTTAATTATCTTTATTTTCTGGATGAAGTAACTTGTCCAAAGCCACACATCTAGTTTGAGGAAAACTGGGATTTAAAAGCAATCAGCCGATGCTACAGCCTTGTCTTAGCCTCAAAGCTATAGCATCTTACCTTCAAAAACATTTCAACAGCTTCCTAACAAATCTTCTTCAGTCCACTCCACGCACAGCAGCCAGGATGATCTTTACTCTGGTGATGTCACTCCTCTGTTGAAAACTCATCAGTAACTCTCCATTAATCTCAGACCCTTTAATATGGGTTTATAAAAGCACTCCGGTTCACCCCCTGAGTACCTCTCTATCTTTATCCCTTATCTTCCCTCACTTCCCCAGATATTGGAGGTCCTTCAGATTCTTAAAGGCACCAGGGTACCTGTCCCTCCCTTCTGGGCCATAATGTGGGTTGAATGTGAGAAGGTTCTTTTCTACTCCTATTCTCCTTAATTGAGTATATATCCTCCAGTAAATAGTTCTTGACCTCCAAAACCTTCCTCCACTTTGAGACCAGTGGCTAAGTTTATTCACTGTTTT
Source organism: Bos indicus x Bos taurus (assembly GCF_003369695.1). Lineage (NCBI taxonomy): Eukaryota > Metazoa > Chordata > Mammalia > Artiodactyla > Bovidae > Bos > Bos indicus x Bos taurus. The sequence continues at coordinate 107,741,790 of NC_040083.1, forward strand.
ACAACCACAGACTAGAAGAGAACTTGGAATCGAGTTGCCAGTAAATGTGTTTGCCTTCAGGTGGGGAAAAAAATAATGAATAATCCAATGATGTAAAAACAGTCTCTCTCCCTACCTTCACTGTGAGCTCGGAGGACAGCGCCTATAACCACTGCAACTCTCTATCCTTCATCATACCTAGGACATGTCCACTACATAGTAGATTCTTCCAAACTATTTATTAATTTTTACTGTTATTTTTACCTTGCCTTTGGCTGCAATCTTCACATTTTTCAACTAGGAAAGCTCATGTTTGATTGTGTCGTGCACATGTACTCAGTTCCTCGGGTGTGTGACTCTGTGACCCCACAAACTGTAGCCCGCCAGACTCCTCTGTCCATAGGATTCTCCAAGCAAGAATACTGGAGTAGGTTGTCATTTCCTCCTCCAGGGATCTTCCCGATCCAAGGACCAAACCCATGTCTCCTGCATTGGCAGGGGCATTCTTTACCATTGAGCCACCTGGAAAACCCAATGTTTGATTAATAGCTCCCAATTCAATCCAAAATATAAAATTATGGAGTGAGGTTGGGTTGAAGTTATCCCTGTAGGGGTCTGTTTAATGAAAAACTTCTCACTATGGTTTATCTTTTGCATTCTTGAACCCTTATAGCTTTGGAGAACTCATTACTTCCTAGGGAAAGATTCTGTCATTTGAGAGTCATGAGTTTTAACGTATTGTTTCTCATGTTGAATCAATATTTTTTTCTTCCTGTCATATGAGGCTTGCTGGATAGGAAACTAAGAATGCTGTTAGTAATTCAGTGGAGGACAAGATGGCATTTCCCCTTTTTTCATTCTTGCCAGTCAGTGCTCTCCTCCCTGGATTTTAACTGAGAGACCCATTGAAAGACCCTGAACCAGGGAGTGGGTTGGGGGCATGGAGAGAGTCTTACTGCCTGGATTGAATTTGTCCCTCAGAGCAATCACTGCCCCGTGTTCTTGGCTTTAGCCCAACCTGCCTACGTGACAGTCCATCTCCCTGACTCAGCCTTCTGTGTCCAGACAAATGATTCACTTCCAGTACATTTTTCTGCTCTTACTAAATAGGCCCTCTAACCATCACTGTATCTTTCAATTCTAGCTAACAGCTTGGACAGCAGTTTTTTTTTTTTTTTTTTTTTAAGTTACTAAACAAGCTAACTTGGCCAGAGATATCATGCAGAATTCTCTGCAAACACTTCCCAAATCATTCAGGTTCACAGGACTTGCTGCCTTCTCTAAACTCAGGGCAAAATCCCTTCCACAGAGTGTGTTCATTTATCCACTGACAAATTGTTTACTAGTCTCTGCCATTTCTTAAATCTTAACTAATATTGATTAAGCACTGACAACAACCCAAACATTTGTTAAATGCTTTGCATAAATGATCTCATCTGATTTTCTCCAAACCCCTTAGACATTGGTACTATTGATATCCTCATTTTACAGAGGAGAAAACTGAGGTACAAAGAACTTAAATGTCTTTCCCAAAAGCACTTGGTAAGTAAGTGGAAGAGAAGGATTTGACCCCAGAAATACGACTTCAGGGTCAAAGCAACGTCTTAATTCTACACCCCTATGCTCTAGCAGAATGGATGCTATAGGTTGGTATCCACATTTATTTTGTGATCTTGAATATATCACTTCAACTCTTGGGGCCTCATTTTCTTCATGTGAGAAAGACATGGCTGGGTTGAATGTTTCTCAAATAATCACGTATAACAACTATAAGTAATCATATTAGGTAGGAAGAGCAAGAGATAGTATATCAACAAACGACTGCCTACAATGGAGGATGTGAAAGACTCAAAAGGCACATTTATGGTGCTAGCTGCAGCCTTTTTACCCTTCTGCAGTTCGAACGCCAAGAAATACCTCTGAAAACTGATTCTCACCTTTGTGTCAGTATATCTACCTCAGCAGGGACATTTATTTCAGTTCTTAAGCCCTCCCTCCTCTGGATTTAGAAATAAAGTGAGCACACTTCAAATACTTAACTGTGTTTGGGAAGCATGAGAAAGAAAGAAAAGAAAGAAGCCATGACTTGCTAGTGTGTGTGTTGTCATGGCAAAAGACAGCTCCAAATACTGTTTCTGGGGTCGTCAACCCTGCATCCATTTCACACTTCTACAGATGTGATGTTGGAACTCCAGCAAGTCCTCTTGGTCCACAAGGATGTGGACTCACTCTGCAACAAACCAGGCATGACAGAGCATGAGCTTCAGAAAGCAGATCCCTGATAACTTCCTGGCCCTTGCACACCAGTCCTGAACAGCCTGCCTTCTGACTATTTTTGCTGTCGTTGCTCTTGTTAGTCCCACCACATGGCATGAAGGATCTTAGTTCCCCAACCTGCAGTGGAAGTGCCGAGTCTTAACCACTGGACTGCCAGGGAAATCCCCCTTCTACATTTTATACATGAGAGGATACATTTTTAATCTGTTTAAACCAGTAAGCCACTGCTTAGCAGATTTTAAGTTTCATTTAAGTTGCTAAATTTCATAAGGAAATGCATGCAAAGGAAAGTTAAACTCAATTTTGAGTTTCCTAATAGCCCAAGTAAAGAAGGAACTATATGAATACCAGAGGGTGAATCCTGGATTAAACGAACCTTATTCAAATGAAGACATTTTCTTTTTTAAATGAAATATATTAACTGGGAATTTCATGAAAGACACAAAAGAAGATGCCAATAATCAATGATGCCCAACCGTGTCATCCTCTGTCTCCATTACTTGAGACTTTCACGCTTATACAAGAATTGCATACTGGCTCACACAGGAAAGTAAATTGTTTTTAAAAAATGTTATCCCTAAAATCTCTTATAATCTTCCCTTTAGTTGAGCTATGATATGTCTCAAGGGCCAGCATTTGCCTCTTTCTGACGGAGGGGCCACAGACTGTTGTCCTCTTTGGTGCTCTCCATCAGTTATTCTTGCAACTAGAAAGCATGTCCTTAAGGGGAAAGTAGATATACATTGAGAAGGATGATCAGGACAGAATCTCCAACAGGGATGATGAGTCAGAGATCGTGACTCCAGCCAGAGTGTCCAAAGTCTGAGCTGTCCTTCAGAAATAGAAATGTTTTTTAGAAGCAAAGAAGAAAATTAGTATATTTCTGATAATCACCAAATGACTTATTTTTATTTATCCAAGAGGCCTCACTTTTCTCAGCAGGAAGAAAATGTTATGTATTCCTATAAGTATATGATTACAGAATTCTACAACTATATAGCTGTGAGAATACTTACAAATTGTCTGAATCATACCCTACACTGAAAAGTCCAGAAATTGAGGCTTGTAAAGGAGAAAAACCAGGTTCTAGGAAATACATAAATTCCATAGACAGTCACCATTAGGAGTCAGTTCTCTTGAATTCTAACTTTGAAAGGGCAGGCATGAAAAGGTTCTACATTAATCAGTTCCTTTGAGTATCACGCTCCCAATATTAAAAAAAAAAAAATTAAAGTTTAAAGGATAAAAAGGATATAAAATATGAGGTTTCTTAGAAGATCTGTTGATTAATTCTGGAAAAAGCTTAAAAAAAAAAAAGCAATTTTAACATTCCCAGGTAACTGATGAATGAGTTAGATTAAGCTTGGCATTGATTAATCTTTTTGACTGGAGTCAAGGTCACTTTCTATAGACCTTTTGCTGCCCATTACTATACCCATTGTAAAATGTTTATCCAACTATTTCTCAACCAGCCCCCTACATTAACCCTATGGATTAGACTTTGATGTGCATTGTATTGAAAGTCTTCTAGAAGTCCAAGTGAATTATATGTATGGTGACTGTCACCTCCTTTGAAAAATTAATCAACTTCATTAAGCATGAGCTACCTCTGGATATCTGTTGCTCGAGGTCTCTACAAACTTAAAGACAGAAGGAGAACATGCAAGCAGACAGCTTCTGTGAAAAGATCTCTGGCCAAAGAATCCAAATTCCTGTGTTTTAGTTCCAGTTCAGTCCTAGGCAAGGTTGTGACCATGAGTTATCTGCTGGTAACCTCTGTGAGGCCAAATAATAGAATGTAGTGATTAAAGGTGCATGTTTTGAAATTATAGAGAACATGAAGCATCTAATAGATGTGAGACTTTGAGCCAGCTATTTAATTTGCCAAAAATATCAGAATTTTCATTAATAACATGGGGATTCAGTTCAGTTCAGTTGCTCAGTCGTATCCTACTCTTTGCAACCCCATGAACTAAAGAATACCAGGCTTCCCTGTCCATCACCAACTCCTGGAGTCTACCCAAACTCATGTCCATTGAGTTGGTGATGCCATCCAACCATCTCATCCTCTGTCATCCCCTTCTCCTCCCACTCTCAATCTTTCCCAGCATCAGGGTCTTTTCCAATGAGTCAGCTCTTCGCATCAGGTGGCCAAAGTATTGGAGTTTCAGCTTCAACATCAGTCCTTCCAATGAACACCCAGGACTGATCTCCTTTAGGATGGACTGGTTGGATCTCCTTGCAGTCCAGGGGACTCTCAAGAGTCTTCTCCAACACCACAGTTCAAAAGCATCAATTCTTCAGCACTCAGCTTTCTTTACAGTCCAATTCTCATATTCATACATGACGACTGGAAAAACCATAGCCTTGACTAGACAGATCTTTGTTGGCAAAGTAATGTCTCTGCTTTTTAATATGCTGTCTGGGTTGAGCAACTTCACTTTAACTTTTCACTTTCATGCTTTGGAGAAGGAAATGGCAACCCACTCGAGTGTTCTTGCCTGGAGAATCCCAGGGATGGGGGAGCTTGGTGGGCTGCCGTCTATGTGGCCGCACAGAGTCAGACATGACTGAAGCGACTTAATAGCAGCAGCAGCAGCAGGCTGGTCATAACTTTCCTTCCAAGGAGTAAGCGTCTTTTAATTTCATGGCTGCAGTCACCATCTGCAGTGATTTTGGAGCCCAGAAAAATAAAGTCAGCCACTGTTTCCACTGTTTCTCTATCTATTTGCCATGAAGTGATGGGACTGGATGCCATGATCTTAGTTTTCTGAATATTGAGACTTAAGCCAACTTTTTCACTCTCCTCTTTCACTTTCATCAAGAGGCTCTTTAGTTCTTCACTTTCTGCCATAAGGGTGGTGTCCTCTGCATATCTGAATTTACTGGTATTTCTCCCGGCAATCTTGATTCCAGTTTGTGCTTCTTCCAGCCCAGTGTTTCTCATGATGTACTCTGCATATAAGTTAAATAAGCAGGGTGACAATATACAGCCTTGACGAACTCCTTTTCCTATTTGGAACCAGTCTGTTGTTCCATGTCCAGTTCTAACTGTTGCTTCCTGACCTGCATACAGATTTCTCAAGAGGCAGATCAGGTGGTCTGGTATTCCCTTCTCTTTCAGAATTTTCCACAGTTTATTGCGATCCATACAGTCAAAGGCTTTTGCATACTCAATAAATCAGAAGTAGATGTTTTTCTGGAACTCTCTTGCTTTTTCGATGATCCAGCAGATGTTGGCAATTTGATCTCTGGTTCCTCTGCCTTTTCTAAAACCAGCTGGAACATCTGGAAGTTCACGGTTCACGTCTTGCTGAAGCCTGGCTTGGAGAATAACATGGGGATTATAGTAACTTTATCTTTAACTTTACTACCTTTGTGTTAGTTGCTCAGTTGTGTCCAACTCTTTGAAATCCCATGGACTGTAGCTCACCAGGTTCCTTTGTCCATAGGATAATCCAGGCAAGAATACTGGAGTGGGTTGCCATTTCCTTTTCTAGGGGATCATCCTGACCCAGTGATCAAACCTGGGTCTCCCACATTGCAGGCAAGTTCCATACTGTCTCAGCCACCAGAAAAGCTCATATTACCTTTAGGACAAATTCTAAATTTCAGTGTGAAGAAACCCCTAAACTACTGTGATTTAAATTTTGTTTATCTTTATCCATCTGTACCTTATTTCTTTAGTAGTTACTTTATGTATGGAATTGTGTCCTTCAAAAAGATACTGAATTCCTAACCCCAAGTACTTGACCTCAAGTGGCCTTATTTTGTGATAGTCTTTGCAGATGATCAAGCTTAAATTGTGGTGGTAGTAGTAAAGAACCCACCTGGCAGTGCAGGAGACATAAGAGATGTGGGTTCGACCCCTACCATGGGAAGATCCCCTGGAGGAGGGCTTGGCAACCCAATCCAGTATTCTTGCCTGGAAAATCCCATAGACAGAAGAGCCTGGCAGGGTACAGTCCATAGGGTTGCAAAGAGTCAAAAATTACTGGAGTGACTTAGCATGCACTCACGCAAGTTTAAATGAGGTCATTAGGGTGGACCCTAAACAATATGGGTGGTGTCTTATGAAAAATGGGGAAACTGGAGTACACAAGGGACATTTGCAGGGGAAAGATTTTGTGAAATCACAGGGAGAATGCCACCTATAAGGCAAAAATGGCCTGATGATACCAGAATCTAGAAAGGTACAGAAGGATCCTTCCCTTACTTTGGTTTCTGACTTCTCACCTCCAGTTTGTGGAACTTTGTCACAGCAGCCACAGGAAACTGATACAGTGTACTAGAGATTACAATGCACATAAGGTTTTTGCTTTTATAGTCAGCACGCTACTATTATAAGCAGCACTGCATCTTACTATGAGTGAAATACAGAAAACTTGAAATAATACATCCATTTAACCCACTCCCAACCTTTATGAAATATTAATAATCTTATGTATATTATAATTAAATGCATTTAAACCACTCATTATAATGTTATAACTTTTTGCTTTATATATACATATGTATTTTAAATAAATTAAGAGAATGGTAGTATTTTATAACTTCCAAGAAGATAATATTTGAACACTATTTCCCCTGCTATTTCTTCTTTCTCAAGATTCAGATTTCCATCTGCTATGATTTCCTTTCAGCCTGAAGAATTTCCTTTAAGGTTCCTTGAAGTGCAGATTTACTGGTGTCAAATTATCTTAGCTTTCTTCTCTATCTTAAAATTTTTTCTTTCACTTTTATTTTTGACAGTTTTATTGGATATAGAAATTTAGGTGTCAGGATTTTTTTTCTTCTTTCATTATTTTAAAAATACCATTTCATTGTTTGTGATAAGAAGTTAGTGATCACTCAGCCTATTATTCCTCTATTATACCTTTTTCTTTTCTTTCTTTCTTTCTTTTTTTTTGCTGCTTTAATGATTTTCTATTTGTTTTTGCTTTTATTCATAATAACTATGTTGTGCTTAGGAATGGTTTCCTTTCTGTTTATCCTACTTGACATTCACTTGATTTCTTAAGTCTCTCTCTCTCTCTCTCTCTCTCTCTCTCTATATATATATATATATATATATATATATATATATATATATCTTCAATTAAATTTGGAGGAAACTAAATTGCTATCTTTTCAGATATTTTTGTTGCCCTACTTCTATCCTCTTCTTACGGGACTCCAATTATATGCATGTTGGACCATTAGAGGTTCCCCAAGAGGACTCAGAGACTCTATTTTCTTATTTTTTTTCACATTAGATAACTTCCATTAATGTATTTGGTTGGCTCCTTCGGCTATCTCAAATCTATTCTTTTGCCTAATCTTTTATTTTAAATTGTATTTCATAGTTTTCCAGTTTTAGTTACACAATTTCCATTTGGAAGTTTTTATGGTATCTACTGGAGAAGGAAATGGCAGCCCACTCCGGTGTTCTTGCCTGGAAAATCCCGGGGATGGGGGAGCCTGGTGGGCTGCCGTCTATGGGGTCGCACGGAGTCAGACACAACTGAAGCGACTTAGCAGCAGCATGGTATCTACAGTATTTGTCTGTAGAAACATCATATTTTTTTTGTTATAAAAGTATTTTCCCTTATGCCCTTAAGAAGTATTATATTAGCTGTCAAGTTTCGTCTCCATTAATTGCCTTTTTCTTTAACATGAGTTAAATTTTCCTGTTTCTTTGTGTGATTGGTAATTTATATCGTATCCTGAATATTCTCCCTAATATTCTGTAAAGACTCTGCATTATCTTTCCTTTGTTCGAAAGGTATTGGTTTTTGTTGCTGGCATTCTTGGGTTTAGCTAGTCTTTGATTTGTCTGAACTCAAGCTCCAGATGCTAGAGTGAAAGTGTTAGCCACTGAGTTGTGTTTGACTCTTTGTGACTCCATGTACTGTAGCCTGCCATGCTTCTCTGTCCATAGAATTCTCTAGGCAAAGTTACTGGAGTGGGTAACCATTCCCTTCTCCAGGGAATCGTCTTGACCCAGCGATTGAATTTGGGTCTCCTGCATTGCAGGCAGATTCCTTACTATCTGAGCCACCAGGGAAGCCCCTCAGATTCTAAACTTCCAGATTATAGTTTTTATCTTTAACTGGGCTGCTTGAATTCTGCTTAACACATTTAAAGTTTAGAGGTTGAGTAACTATTTTGTAAGATTTCCTGCACAGAATCTGTAGCTCTCCCTTCCTAGTTCTTTTCTCCCTGGAGCTTCTTCTCTCTACACTTTTCAGGTATGTGGTTGCTCCAAACTCTGCTTCTTCAAGAAGCTAGCAGAGCTGCGTGTTTCTACGCAAGTCTCAGCCTCCTTAAGGGGTGACATCTGAAAAGAGTCTCTAAGCTAAAAGCCATAACAACAGGAAACTCACATAATCACTTGTCATTACTTTCTCTCAAGATATGACACCCTTCTAATCTTATCTGCTTTGTTCCACTCAGCAGTGTCTGCATGCAGTTGAACTGTATAATTTTTCTTGAGTCTACAGCATCATCAGTGGGAGTGTTGGTCTAACTCCTATCTTCTCCCAGTGGTTTAAATCAAAGTTTATTTCTCTCTGACCTCACAGTCCAGAGATCACGAGGCTGTTCTTCCCTATGAGGTTATTCAGCATCTAGACTAGTTTATTGAGTTTGCTTTTCTCAAAATATAAATTTAATCTCTGAATTCAATAATCAAAATATTTTCAATTCTCAACCAGAATAAAGATAGGAGGAATCAAGGCAAACAACTTCATTTTTAAGGAGGTGAATTAGAGCTTGCACCAGTCACTTCCAATGGCATCCCATTAGTCTGAACTTTTCCACAGGATGATATCTAGCTATAAATGAGTTTGCAGAACATTTTTTGAAGGACAGTCATATACTCAGCCAAACCATGATAAGGAGAGAAAATCTATTAACAATAAGAAAATCGAATGTATTCTCAGAGAATATTTGTATTCTAGGCACAATCTCCTCCTCTAGCCACTTAGGTATCTGTGTATATGCTACCCAACCACTGTTTGCCTATGGGATAAATTATGTAGGCTCAAAGACCATGATCACTTTACATCCTATTTTAGTGGCTTCTGAAAGTCTAGAAACCTATTAATAAGTACATAATATCTACCATACCATGTTCCTACTCCCTCTTATATCCAGTATACAATAAAGGAGTAGGAATAGGGTACTAGTCCTAGAATTAAAGCCAAAAAAACCCCTCAATTATGAAAATGTATAAAAATTGTAAAACATACAGGAGTCATTATTGTGTAATGCTAATGAGATAATAATTGTCAGAATTGCAAATATGCTCTCCACGGGCAATGAATTTCTCTTTTGGACCCTGGTTTTGCACTGTGAGAAGCACTAACTTGTCCAGTATCTCCCATAGCCCATGGCTTTACCTTCTGGATAGTTCTTCCTTTCTGATATCCCTTGTTGTCCTACAGGAAAATGAAACTGGAGAACATGTCCTTGGATAACTGATATTATCAGTTGCTGTTGATAACAACTGATACAGGTTTGTTGCCCCTTTCTTCATCCACAAACAAGTTTAAAACCTCAGGATTTGATTTAGGTATAGAACAATTACAGTTTATCCTTGAACAACACAAAGTTAGGTGCACTGATTCCTTGCACAGTGGAAAATCCACATATAACCTGACCATACACCATCTGTATCCATGGTTCCATATCTGCAAATTCAACCAAGCGCAGATCGTGAAATACTGTAGTATGCATTTATTTAAGAAAAATAATCCATTTGTAAGTGAACTCACAGAGTTCAAATCCCTATTTTTCAAAGTCAACTGTTATCTTTTGCATGCCATCCTTTGATTTCTTTGGTAATAAAATACAGATAATGGCAGGGAGACCCAGCAACTATAAAATAGATATCTAATCTGTGTTTTCCTGTGAGTTACAAGTTTATATTTTCACAACCAAGCTGTCTGTATGTTCATATTTCTTAATCCTGTGTGTGATCTTCCATTATTGACTAGATTTTATGATTATGTTATACCTATCTTCCTTAATTTAATATACTCCTATCTTGAATTCACTGGAACAGGTGAGTGTACAGCAACGTACTGGCATCACTTTTAATCTGATTTTTGCTAATAGAAATGTTCTTCTTATCTTAAGTTATCTAGGATACAGATACAGTTCACTTTTCTGGCATCAAGGTCTCCAAGTTTCCAGATTGTCAATTTAGATTGCAGATCGTAGGTGATATAGGTGGACCTTATTCAGTCACTTGAAAGGTCTTAAGAAAAAATCCGCTTATGGACAGCAGGTTCAACTCATTCACAAGGGTTCTAGCCCACCCTTCCTGATAACTTTGACCTTCCTAATGGCCTCCCTAAAGACTTTTGACTTTCCTAATGAGTCCCACAATTGTGTAAGCTAACTGCTTGCAGTGAGTATCTTATTGTATTATTTTGAACAAGCTTTCTTTCTCTAGTTGAATCATGACTAGCATACCTCCAATATTATAAACAAGGCAAGGCAATAATAAATTAACAAAAATTTTAAAAGTCTAAGCTAATAGAGAGACAAAGTATGCTCATGAGTTGAAAAAAGTGAAAAAAATATCTTTAAGATCTTTTTGAAATTAGGATTTCATATAGAGTCAGTATAAACTTAATGTAAACTGCACCCATATTTTGTGTAGAAATTGACAAATTGAATATACTCTTGTATAGATAAGCAATAGATGTAACATAGTTATTTTTTTAATAACTGGTAGACTTTCAGTACATGATTTTTAGATTTATATGGTTTTGATACTTAAACATTCAGTTCAGTTCAGTCGCTCAGTCGCGTCCGACTCTCTGCGATCCCATGAATTGCAGCACGCCAGGCCTCCCTGTCCATCACCAACTCCGCAGTTCACTCAGACTCACATCCATCGAGTCAGTGATGCCATCCAGCCCTCTCATCCTCTGTCCTCCCCTTCTCCTCCTGCCCCCAATCCCTCCCAGCATCAGAGTCTTTTCCAATGAGTCAACTCTTCGCATGAGGTGGCCAAAGTACTGGAGTTTCAGCTTCAGCATCATTCCTTCTAAAGAAATCCCAGGGCTGATCTCCTTCAGAATGGACCGGTTAGATCTGCTTGCAGTCCAAGGGACTCTCAAGAGTCTTCTCCAACACCACAGTTCAAAAGTGACAGTTCTTCGGTGCTCGGCTTTCTTCACAGTCCAACTTTCATATCTATACTTGACTACTGGAAATACCATAGCCTTGACTAGACAGACCTTTGTTGGCAAAGTAATGTCTCTGCTTTTGAATATGCTATCTAGGGTGGTCATAACTTTTCTTCCAAGGAGTAAGCGTCTTTTAATTTCATTGCTGCAGTCACCACTGCAGTGATTTTGGAGCCCAGAAAAATAAAGTCTGACACTGTTTCCACTGTTTCCCCATCTATTTCCCATGAAGTGATGGGACCAGATGCCATGATCTTAGTTTTCTGAATGTTGAGCTTTAAGCCACTTTTTCACTCTCCACCTTGACTTTCATCAAGAGGCTTTTTAGTTCCTCTTCACTTTCTGCCATAAGAGTGGTGTCATCTGCATATCTGAGGTGATTGGTATTTCTCCCGGCAATCTTGATTCCAGCTTGTGTTTCTTCCAGTCCAGCATTTCTCATGATGTACTCTGCATATAAGTTAAATAAGCAGGGTGACAATATACAGCCTTGATGAACTCCTTTTCCTATTTGGAATCAGTCTGTTGTTCCATGTCCAGTTCTAACTGTTGCTTCCTGACCTGCATACAAATTTCTCAAGAGGCAGGTCACGTGGTCTGGTATTCCCATCACTTTCAGAATTTTCCACAGTTTATTGTGATCCACACAGTCAAAGGCTTTGGCATAGTCAATAAAGCAGAAATAGGTGTTTTTATGGAACTCTCTTGGTTTTTCCATGACCCAGAGGATGTTGGCAATTTGATCTCTGGTTCCTCTGCCTTTTCTAAAACCAGCTTGAACATCAGGAAGTTCATGGTTCACGTATAGCTGAAGCCTGGCTTGGAGAATTTTGAGCATTACTTTACTAGCATGTGAGATGAGTGCAATTGTGCAGTAGTTTGAGCATTCTTTGGCATTGCCTTTCTTTGGGATCGGAAAGAAAACTGACCTTTTCCAGTCCTGTGGCCACTGCTGAGTTTTCCAAATGTGCTGGCATATTGAGTGCAGCACTTTCACAGCATCATCTTTCAGGATTTGAAATAGCTCAACTGGGATTCCATCACCTCCAGTAGCTTTGTTCGTAGTGATGCTTTCTAAGACCCACTTGACTTCACTTTCCAGGATGTCTGGCTCTAGATGAGTGATTATCTGGGTTGTGAAGATCTTTTTTGTATAGTTCTTCTGTGTATTCTTGCCACCTCTTCTTGATATCTTCTGCTTCTGTTAGGTCCATACCATTTCTGTCCTTTATCGAGCCCATCTTTGCATGAAATGTTCCCTTGGTATCTCTAATTTTCTTGAAGAGATCTCTAGTCTTTCCCATTCTGTTGTTTTCCTCTATCTCTTTTCATTGATCTCTGAGGAAGGCTTTCTTATCTCTTCTTGCTATTCTTTGGAACTCTGCATTCAGATGCTTATATCTTTCCTTTTCTCCTTTGTTTTTTGCTTCTCTTCTTTTCACAGCTATTTGTAAGGCCTCCCCAGACAGCCATTTTGCTTTTTTGCATTCCTTTTCCATGGGGATGGTCTTGATCCCTGTCTCCTGTACAATATCATGAACCACTTAAACATTAGCTATATTAATTAAGAAAGTGTGGTATTGGTGAAGGGATAGATATATAGGCCAAAGTAACATAATTAGAAAGTCAAGGCAAAGAGGCAGAACTGCCCCTAGAGGAACCAGATAAGGACCTGAAAGAACCCATTGCTTTGCTCAACAGAAAGAGTTTTGTGAAAATAAGCTTTCTTTTTTTTTTTAAATTAATTTTTATTGGACTGTTGTGCTTTACAATATTGTATTAGTTTCCGCTGTATGGCAAAGTGAATCAGCTATATGTTTAGAGAGTAAGGTTTTTCTTGACTTCTACCCAGCGATCCTGATTGTGCTTTAGTCCAGCAGAAATATCCCCCATCTCTCAGCCAGAGATAGTATCACAGATATTGAACTTTGACATCTGTTGAGATTTCAACTTTTCCAAGTTAAAATTTCCAAATCCTCTCAGTTGCAAACTTTATTTTCTTGGGCTCCAGAATCACTGCAGATGGTGACCGCAGCCATGAAATTGAAGACACTTATTTGCTCTTTGGAGGAAAAGTGATGACAAACCTAAATAGCATATTAAAAAGCAGAGACATCATTTTGGTGACTAAGGTCCATATTCTCAAAGCTATGGTTTTTCCAGTAATTCCTGTACCATATCACGAACCATGTGATGTGAGCGTTGGACCATAAAGAAGGCTGAGCACCAAAGAATCGATGCTTTTGAATTATAGTGCTGGAGAAGACTCTTGAGAGAGTCCCTTGGACAGCAAGGAGATCAAACCAGTGAATCCTAAAGGAAATCAACCCTGATTATTCATTGAAAGGACTGATGCTGAAGCTGAAGCTCCAATACTTTGGCCACCTGATGTGGAGAGCTGACTCACTGGAAAAGACCCTGATGCTGGAAAAGATTGAGGGCAGGGGGAGAAGGGGATGATAGAGGATGAGATGGTTGGATGGCCTCACTGACTCAATGGACATGGGTTTGAGCAAACTCCAGGGCATAGTGAAGGACAGGGAAGGCTGACGTGCTGCAGTCCATGGGGTCACAGAGTCAGACACAACTTAGCGACTGAATGGCAACAACAACTCCTCGCAGGGAGACATCTTTGAACTGATATCATATACCCTTCATATCTCACCAGACACTTTCCATCTAATCCAATCCTGCTCTGCAATAGATCTTCTGAACTGCTCCATGTGTAACCACATGGACAGTCTTCCTAACAAATGTGGTCCCATCCCTCTTCTCCAGGCTTTTCCAGCCTCTGAATGAGGTAGGGTCTACTTTCTTTGGGCTGCTCTGCATCCTGCTTGCCTCTTCAGTGTTAGTTTTAGTCTTGAACCCGCCTGGCCCATACTAAGCATAGTGTGTTCGACCGCACTGCATGTTCTGAAACTTACCTTGGGACTTTCTCTTCAATTTCCTCTTTCACATGTTGCTTCCTCTGCCTGGAGCACATATCCATACACTCCCACATCTCACTCACATCCAGATCATATACACACACCGAGTATTTGCTTTATCTGGCTATCTCCTATTTATCCCTTCAAGTATCAACTTACTTTTAGACAACATTTATGTTATTTATGAGCAACATGTAGTATCCCGTGTACTATAATTTCTTTAACTGCCCATCTTTCCTAGTAGACTAATACGTTCAATGCAGGCACCATTCATGTCTTTCTTGTCAATCACTGTATTATTCAGAGACTTAATATAGCACTGGGTACAGGTTGGAGGAGGAAAGAGGGGGATGAAGGAATGATAGAAGGGAGAAAATATTTTATTTAGAATTTTATGCTTTGTGCCAGACTATTGGGAAAAAATAATTCTGTGACCTGTGCATAGTGCTAAGTCACCTCAGTCACATCTGACTCTTTGCAACATTATGGACTGTAGTCCGCCAGGCTCTTCTGTCCCATGAGACCTTCCAGGAAAGAATACTGGAGTTGGTTGCCATGCCCTCCTCCAGGGATTTTCCTGGCCCAGTGACTGAACCAGTGTTTCTTTTTTCTTCTTTTTTTGAACCGGTATTTCTTATGTCCCCTGAATTGGAAGGCAGATTCTTTACTACTAGCACTATCTTGAAAGCCCTCTGTGACTTTTAAATCACCCCATATGAATGTGAATGGATGACTGAAAACAGTGCCTATGTTAGCGCTGAAATAGCTTGCTTTCCTTTGGATGTTGTTGTCTACACCCTTATAAATTCCCAGAGTGGGCCAGCCGCATCCCTTTTTATTTTGTATGCTTCTTTTCATTCTTTCTCATTTCTTGGCTTAAGCATCTGCAGCACTGGGCCAGTGCAATCTCATTAAGCCAACATTCCCTGGCAGGAGACAAAATGCTGCTGCTGTTGTTTAGATGGTTTAAAATTAATAATTTGCATATTTTCATTATGCTAATGGAGACTTATGGAGACAGGCATGTTTAATAATATTTTTAATCCATTAAGCTCATAAGCATTTAAAATGATATAGTCCAAAACATAAGGAGGGCAGCCATGAGGTATGATGGTGAGCTGGGTTCACATCTGAATTCCGCCCCAGAGAGGGAGCTCTGGTTCAGTGACCTGACTTTGCTTAATCTCATGGTTCTAATCTCTGGATGGAGAAGATTATACTTAATACTAAGTATATAAAATAATTAAGAATAATAAAGGCATAAGACTTAAATCATAATATATAACCAATAGAGGAAGACATGATAATGATGTATCTATATATTAAGTTACTCTGCCTAAAGCCAGAAAATACGGCAACATATAATCAAATTAAACTAGTCAGTATTTGGTGAAATTATAGCAGATATCTTTGTGAAGTAACTCATTTTTCATGATTTTTTTATCCTTTCCACCATTCCTAGTTTTAGCCATCTATTAGAACCCAGTTCAAATCTGAGATTCCTGTAGATTCTTTTTTAATCACCTAATCCAAGAGATTTTTAATTTATTCTCTGATTTACTGTATAGCTTTGAGTCTGTCTCTCAGACTCAAACATTCTTTTACTGAGAATTGTGCTTACTTTTTACAGTCTACAAATTCTGGATCCCGTGCATGATATTGGGAGCTTACAGTTGAAAATATTATTAAAATGTCAGATAGCTCTGCTTATTTGGAGAAAGGTCAGGTTTATTATTCTAATTTAATAAGTGAGGACAGCTGAGTTCCCACACAGTTAAGTCAGTTTTTCAAGGTAGTGAGAATGAAGGAGAGAAACATTATCTGGGGATCTGGTATGTGTGGGATGCTCTGCCAGTTACACATACTTAACAATGAGACCCAGCATCTATTCAGAATTTTTAAGGAAGCAGACATTGTTTTGCAGGAATTACATTTAGGAAACCATGTATAACTCTTAGGCCTTTAGGGAGGGACTATCATAAAATTTTCCATGTGAGGAACTGGAGGCATAGAGACAGTAAATAACTTGCCTCGGTCCTACGGGTCAGCTGAGGTCTAGACCTAGGTCTTCTTACTGTAGAGCCTACATTTTAACATATAATTCTATACTACTTTATAGAAGTTTTCCTATTACAGACTAGAATGAAGTTCTGTAAATGAACAACATACTGAGAACCAGAAAAGTCAATAACTTTGTTCAAGATGGTCCTATTGCAAATTGTCAGAGCCTGGATATTGGCAGGGCCCTCAGTCACTGAGTGCTTGTTCTAACACGCCATGCTTTACCCTTCTACAAGCACTCTTTTTCAGTTGAGTGGTGATGCTGATCTCTTCCAACGATGTTGCCTGCAAAGTTAGAAGATAACACTAGATTTATGCAATTGAATGTTCAGGGGCTTATTGATTTCCCTGATGACCAGGGAAATGCTAAACCAGATAGATAAACTCCTGCCCCTGGTACTTCCTCATTTGTATCCTTGAAGAGCTCAGTGAGCTATGCTGACACTCCGTTTCCTCAGCTCTCACAGTGGGGTAGCAGTGCTGACCTATCATCTCAGGAAAACAGAGTATGTTCATGACATGTGACAGAGTCTTGACCTAAGTTCAGGGGCTTGTTGGAGAAGATAATTCTCCTCTACCCTTCTAAGTTCCTCTGGCTAGACTAAGAATTAAATTGACAGGAGACAGGATAACAGGAGAAAATCAAATTACATTTATTTCATATGCGTGGGAATACCACATACATGACAGGTTCCAAGACAGGAAGATAAAATTAGGCACATATGCATTCCTCAGTTAAGGAATGTGACGGGGCCTGGTCTTCCACGGACAGAAGGGTCATTCACAGGATAAGATCAGATGTCAGGTCATTCCTCAGTTAAGGAATGTGACGGGGCCTGGGCTTCCACGGACAGAAGGGTCATTCACAGGATAAGATCAGATGTCGGGTCATTAGGTGTTTGCCCTCCAGTTTAAATTCTTCTAAGGAGTAAAGGCAGAGAAGGCAATGGCACCCCACTCCAGTACTCTTGCCTGGAAAATCCCATGGACGGAGGAGCCTGGTGGGCCGCCGTCCGTGGGGTCGCTAAGAGTCGGACAAGACTCAGTGACTTCACTTTCACTTTTCACTTTCATGCATTGGAGAAGGAAATGGCAACCCACTCCAGTGTTCTTGCCTGGAGAATCCCAGGGACAGGGGAGCCTGGTGGGCTGCCGTCTCTGGGGTCGCACAGAGTCGGACACGACGGAAGCGACTTAGCAGCAGCAGCAGCAGCAAGTAGTAAAGGGAGGGGTAGCAGTTTCTCATGAGCCCACGGGGTCTCCATTGTCTTTAACTCAAAAGAAACCACATGCCAAAGTAGCACATGTTGGGAAGACCTGTTCTGAACACCTGCAACTGAATAATTGGCAGTTAGTGGAATAATATGGAGCTTCTCGGGTGGTGCTAGTGGTAAAGAACCCACCTGCCAATGCAGGAGACATAAGATGTAGGTTCAATCCCTGGATCAGGAAGATCCCCTGGAGGAGAGCATGATACCCACTCGAGTATTCTTACCTGAAGAATCCCATGGACAGAGGAGGCTGGCAGGCTACAGTCCATAGGGTCACAAAGAGCTGGACACGACTGAAGCGACTTAGCAGACACACACACAGCACTCAGTGGAATAACACACAGGTGTTCTGAGAATGGATGATCCACATCTGGTTTGAAAAGTCAGGAAAGGCTTCAACGTGATCTATTTCCTGAAAGAAGATTTCAGAGAGGCAGAGGAGAAATGGAAAGGGGCTTCCAAGAAGGAAACAGTATGAAATCAGTATCAGACTATGTGCTTACGGGGCAATTTACCACTGATTTACTTGCGGAAAACATAGTCAATACCTTTGAAAGTGAAGACACTGCTTACAACACTGGAGTGAGGTGAAGCTATCTTGACTTTCAGACTTCACAATGTATCTTACAATGAGGAAAAATTATAGTCAATTTGGAGGGGACTATTTGGGAGTGAGTTGATGTAGGACATGAACAAACATTTTTCCCCAAATACACGGCTCTCCAATCCACTTGTGTGTGCATTTTTTAGGTCCTAATGTCACTTTCTCAGTTGCTTGTGGTCACCCAGGTTCTGTTGTCAGATGACTTAGTTCCAGCTGAGTTCTTCTGCTTAAGCTGTTAAACAAATGAAAAGCAGAATCGTCACTTTTAAATAGAGCCCACACATAATCACATCTTGAAATGGTCCTCTTCTGGCTGAGGAGAAGTTGTGTGCATTATAATATTGAATTTTTAATAATATATTACACAAAATAGCTTCCAATTTGATTTGGGGGGATATATTTTCATGAATTATTGAATATCTGATTATTGGAGAAAGCTTTAGCCATTATGCACTGAAACTGTCATTCTCTCAGCTCTGTGATATATGAGCTTGGTTATCAATATTTAAAGTTACAGTGAGCTCAGTATGAAGCAGTTGAAAGCTGAGACATGGATTAATCAGCAGTGATGCAGGCAGAACTCCTCCCAAGCCCCCAGCAAAATGGAAAGGAAGATGCTCTGGAAGGATTTCCTAGCTAGTCTTCTTCAGGTGCATTTCAAGTTTCAGTTCATCTTACAGAAATCCACTCAGTAACAAGGACGGAGTTGATTCAATATAAAGAAAACTTTGCACCAGTGAAATAATATAGTAATATATAATAATCCCCTGAAAGGAGGGATGCTGCTTGCCTTGCTCACTGCTGCCTCCTAGGACTTTCTAAGTGTTTGGGGTACAGAATGGGTGATCAATAAATAGTATATTGATGGACTGAATGAAGGAATAGATGAATGAAAATTTTGTAGTTAATAACCAATATGTATTTTGTGGGCTTCCCTGGTAACTCAGGTAGTAAAGAATCTGCCTGCAATGCAGGAGACCCTGGTTTGATTCCTGGGTTGAGAAGGTTCCCTGGAAAAGGGATAGGCTACCCACTTCAGTATTCTTAGGCTGCCCTGGTGGCTCAGATGATAAAGAATCTGCCTGCAATGCAGGAGACCCTAGTTTGATTCCTGGGTTGAGAAGGTCCCCTAGAAAAGGGATAGGCTACCCACTTCAGTCGGAGAAGGCAATGGCACCCCACTCCAGTACTTTTGCCTAGAAAATCCCATGGATGGAGGAGCCTGGTAGGCTGCAGTCCATGGGGTCGCTAGAGTCGGACACGACTGAGCAACTTCACTTTCACTTTTCACTTTCATGCATTGGAGAAGGAAATGGCAACCCACTCCAGTGTTCTTGCCTGGAGAATCCCAGGGACGGGAAGCCTGGTGGGCTGCCGTCTATGGGGTCGCACAGTCGGACATGACTGAAGCGACGCAGCAGCAGCAGCACCCACTTCAGTATTCTTAGGCTGCCCTGGTGGCTCAGATGGTAAAGAATCTGCCTGCAATGCAGGAGATCTGATTTAGAAGCCTGGGTTGGGGAGACCCCCTGAAGGAGGTTGTGGCAACCCACTCTAGTATTCTTGCCTGGAGAATCTCCATGGACAGTGGAGTCTGGTGGGCTATGGTCCATGGGATTGCAAAGAATTGGACACGACCAAGTGACTAAGCACAGCACGGCACTTGTATCTTTGTACAGAGTAGAACACTGTTGCTTTGCCCTATTCAAAATACATCTTTTGTTGTATGTCTGTGAGGAAAACAAAGTAATGCACATGGTAAAGCATATAAGCAAAAATAACATGGAATGCTTTTGAAAAGACTTAATGGAAAGGGTGCATTTCCTTATGATAAAAGATCTACTTAGAGGAGTAGATATCGTCTAATATTAAACATGATACCTAGAAAAGTGAGCGAGTGAACCAGATAAAGTGGGGTGGGATAAGGAAGAGGAGGAAGAGTTTACCAGGTACAGGGAAGAGAAACTTCGAATGCATGGGTAGAAGTGAGTGAGCTTGTAGCTCATTTGAGGAGCCTAAAGCATTCCAGAAAGTGAGGAGCTAAAGGAATTTTCTTTTCTCCATCTCCTATATTGATGGAACTAGTGTCTTACCTTGCACATGAATTGCCTCTGTGTCTTAACTGAAAGTAGGCAAAGAGAAGGAAAAAGTTTTTGTCATTTAGAATTTCATAAGACCCTTAGGGCATCTCAGTTTCTTTCCGTCTCTCTGGTGCCTCTCTCTTTAACCCACGATGCACAGAGAGACATGCAATCACCTATCTTCAGGGGTCAGGATTCTGTTCAGACTGAATCTTAAGGTGAATTCACTCTTTTTGCTTGAAGCCCTGAATTCTAAAACTCAGTGTTTTCCACAGATAGCTATTATAATGGTTTGTTTGACCAAAAAAAAAAAAAAAAAACAAAAAAACAAACCAGTGTATCTCAAGCATATTTGAATAGTATCTCATTTGTAACACATTTTCACTTTCTAACCAATATATTTTTTATGCTTTCAAGGAATTGAAATTATTTTTCTTTAAAAGATGTGTGTGTGTGAAGTTGGACCATATTCCCTTCATAGGGACCCTCCAGTCTCCAATTCGGGGACTGTGTCTGCCTACTAGTTATCATCAGCTGTGTTGGAGAAAGATGCTGTGGGGTCTCATGGTTATCTACATAGATTTGCAGTCAATTCAGTTCGTTTCACGTTTGTTCTCTGCAGTGAAGGTATCACAGAGTTCTGTGCTTCTCTAGACCATTTGAACCAATAAACGTACTTTCCTTCTACAAAGGTGGAGGTTTGGTGGTAGTTTTATAGCTATATGTGCTAAAAGGAAGAATTTGGGATCTAGCTGTTTTTGTATTTATATTTTTATTCCATCCTTCTCATTTGAGCCCAGACTTTACTACCACCTTCCAAAAAACTGGACTTTTCTAATTTCTGAGTCTTTTTCCAGTTCTGAAGCGTTGGTCCACTTTCCTCGTCCCCTTTACAAGCATAGATTTCGCCTTTCTCTCCCTTAAAAAAGTAATATGTTAAATGCTACTCATGCAGCACTAAGGCTATGAAAGATCTGCTATTTTGGGTTTATCATCTTTAAAAAATTCCTTTATTATAAAGTTTAAAGCGAAAATAGAGATAAATACATTTATTGTCTGCATTTTTCACTTCATGTCCCTCAGACCATTTTTGATGCAGTACTTTTGAGATTGGAAAATAACAATTAAAGCACATGGTGCAGTAAAATATGTAGACTCTTGTGTCCCTTGTCCCTCTTTTGCAGAAGATAAAAAGAGAGTTCAAAAAGTCAGTGTAATACAATACCAGCAAAGTGTCAGACTTTGGCCAAAAAAGGGGAAGTGTCAACCAAAATCTGAACTGTGTATTTCTTCCAATGTCAATTTTTCAAAAAATTTAGTTGATTACCAATATGTCTATGATTTTCTTAAACATCAAAAATAGCCCAAAGTTTGAAATAACAGATCTAGACCACTGAATGGACACTTGCAGGATTCCCTGAGAAAAATAATCTTTGAAGTGTTCTCATTCATTTAGATAAAATGTTTTGGCTTTCTGGGTCCTTGTCACAGATATGTAGTGAAAGACTTTCTCTCTGTTTGTATTATCTTTAATAAAAATCTCTCATTTCTGAAATATTATGGAAATTCCATTTAATATATTTGAGGTGAAAAACAAATTTTGCTTTTCACATGCACGCATGTATCCTTAGTTGCTCATTTGTGTCTGACTCTCTGCGATCCCACAGACTGTAGTTTGCCAGGCTCCTCTATCCATGGGATTTTCCAGGCAAAAATACTGGAGTGGGTTGCCATTTCCTTTCCTGGTGGATCTTTCAACACAGGGTCAAACTTGCATCTCCTCCACAGGCAGGTGGATTCTTTACCACTGAGCCACCTGGGAAGCCAATATTCATGCTTGATCTGTTTTTAATAAGACTGTAAACTTATAAGAAGCACTTTAAAGAACTTTTCACGTTGTATTTAACAAACTTTGCCCATTGTTCCCCACATTTCCTTTTTAAAATATTAGTTAGGGGTTAATTTTTCATTTATTTTCAATCATTGATCTTCTATATTTGTCTTATATTGTTAATGTATAGTTCTTAATCATCCTTAGGACCAGGAGGACACAAATTTTGTCAATCTAGTTGATAAATTTTAAATTTCATTTGTATAAGATCTATTTATAGGAAAAGAACATGTGTTCTGTGTAAAAAGATATGCAATCCAATTTTAAAACTAAACAAACTACTGCTGTGATTTTCATATGTTCTCCTATGCTATGAACCTGAGGAAACTGACGTACTTCCCATAATTTGTGAGGCTATGAGGAACATCCCATCACTTTTTGAACATGGCATCCAAGACAAAGAAGAGAAGTGGACCGTACTATTTCTTAGACTGAAGCAAAAGTCTGTTTAATTTGGAAAACAATCTTTTTTGAGGATCAATCTCACCCCCTCATAACTTTCCTAAGCATGTTTCCTGCTATAACTGACAGTTATAATGATGAACTGAATCTGATAAATAATTATATTTCTAGCATTCCCCACATATTTTTTGAGATTTGCTATATATAATATGTTTCATTTCATTCTAATAAGATTATCAATACTACATAATTGCAACCAAGTGTCCCTGTTTTAACAGTACAATGATCATCTTTATAATTATATGATATCAATTTTGAGTATATGTTTTCAATATACTTGCTTTTATATTGTAGGTTTATTTGACTATATGTTTATTTTTATCATTTCTGTGGCTTTATATCAGAGAAAACTATGGAGAACAGTGTGGAGATTCCTTAAAAAACTGGAAATAGAACTGCCATGTGGCTTGGCAATCCCACTGCTGGGCATATACACCAAGGAAACCAGAATTGAAAGAGACACATGAACTCCAGTGTTAATCACAGCACTGTTTATAATAGTCAGGACATGGAAGTAACCAGATGTCCATCGGCAGACCAATGGATAAGAAAGCTGTGGTACCTATGCACAACGGAATATTACTCAGCCATTAAAAAGAATACATTTTAATCAGTTCTAATGAGGTGGATGAAACTGGAGCCTATTATACAGAGTGAAGTAAGTCAGAAAGAAAAACACCAATACAGTATATTAACACATATATATGGAATTTAGAAAGATGGTAACGATGACCCTATATGTGAGACAGCAAAAGAGACACAGATGTATAGAACAATCTTTTGGACTCTGTGGGAAAAGGCGAGGGTGGGATGATTTGAGAGAATAGCATTGAAACATATATATTATCATATGTGAAACAGATCGCCAGTCCAGGTTTGATGCATGAGACAGGGTGCTCAGGGCTAGTGCACTGGGATGACCCAGAGGGATGGGATGGGGAGGGATCCCATCAGGATTCAGGATGGAGAACACATGTACACCCATGGCTGATTCATGTCAATATATGGCAAAAACCAGTACAATATTGTAAAGTAACTAGCCTCCAATTAAAAATAAAAACAAAAAAGCTATTGATTTTTCTATTGAAACAAATCATAACTATTACAGCTTTGAAGAGTGAACTTGTAATTCAGTCACTCAGTTGTGTCTGACTCTTTGTGACTCCATAGACTGCAACATGCAGGCTTCCCTGTCCTTCACCATCTCCTGGTGTTTGCTCAAATTCATGTCCATCGAGTCAGTGATGCCATCCAACCATCTTCAGCATCAGTCCTTTCAATGGATATTCAGGATTGATTTCCTTCAGGATTGACTGGTTTGATCTCCTTGCAGTCCAAGGGAATCTCAAGAGACTTTTCCAACACCACAGTTAAAAAGCATCAATTCTTCAGAGCTCAGCCTTCTTTATGGTCCAACTCTCACATCCATACATGACTACTGGAAAAACCATAGCTTTGACTTTATGGACCTTTGTTGGCAAAGTAATGTTCTGCTTTTTAAGACATAAGGTTGGTCATAATTTTTCTTCCAAGGAGCAAGCGTTTTTTTAATTTCATGGCTGCAGTCACCATCTGCAGTGATTTTGGAGCTCAAGAAAATGAAATCTCTCACTGTTCCCATTGTTTCCCCATCTATTTGCCATGAAGTGAAGGGACTGGATGCCATGATCTTAGTTTTTTGAATGCTGAGTTTTAAGCCAGCTTTTTCACTCTCCTCTTTCACTTTCATCAAGAGGCTCATTTAGTTCCTTTTTGCTTTCTCCATAAGGGTGGTGTCATCTGCATATCTGAGGTAATTGATATTTCTCCCTGCAATCTTGATTCCAGCTTGTGCTTCATCCAGCCTGGCATTTCACTTTATTTACTCTGCATGGAAGTTAAATAAGCAGGGTGACAATATACAGCCTTGATGTACTCCTTTCCCAATTTTTTGAACCTGTTTGTTGTTCCATTTCCGATTCTAGCTGTTACTTCGTGGCCTACATACAGGTTTCTCAGGAGGCAAGTAAGGTGGTCAGGTATTCCCATCTCTTTAAGAATTTTCCACAGTTTGTTGTAATCTACAGAGTCAAAGGCTTTAGCACAGTCAATGAAGCAGAAGTAGATGTTTTTCTGAAGTTCTCTTGTTGTTTCTATGATCTAATGGATGGTGGCAATTTGATTTCTGGTTCCTCTGCCTTTTCTAAATCCAGATTTAATATTGGGAAGTTCTCAGTTCACATATTGTTGAAGACTAGCTTGGAGAATTTTGAGCATTACTTTGCTAGCATGTGAAATGAGTGCAATTGTGCAGCAGTTTGAACATTCTTTGCATTGCCTTTCTTTAGATTTGCAATGAAAACTGACTTTTTTCACTCCTCTAACCCATGTTGAGTTTTCCAAACTTTCTGGCATTTTGAGTGCAGCACTTTCACAGCATCATCTTTTAGAATTTGAAAATGCTCAGCTGGAACTCTTATCACCTCCACTAGTGATGCTTCCTAAGGCCAACTTGACTTCCCAGTCAAGGATGTCTGGTTCTAGGTGAGTGATCACACCATCAAGGTTATCTGTGTCATTAAGATCTTTTTTGTATAGTTCTGTGTATCTCTTGCCACCTCTTCTTGATATCTTCTGCTTCTGTTAGGTCCATACCATTTCTGTCCTTTATTGTGCTCATCTTTGCATGAAATATTCCCTTGGTATCTCTAATCTTCTTGAAGAGATCTTTAGTCTTTCCATTTCTATTGTTTTCCTCTATTTCTTTGCATTGTTCACTTAGAAAGGCTTTCTGAGTGAACTTAGGACAACTTTGTAGAGTATTGTAACAATATGTCAGCTATCATCTTTCATTGAGTTAAAAATGCATTTAATTTTTTAATATTCTTATTTTCCTTTGGCTATATAGACTTTTATTTATTTATATTCTATGATTCAGATTTAAAGGGTAAACATTATATTTAAAATATTCATTATTATCTGAAAATAGTTGATAAACATTCTTAATACATAAACTTAGTAATGGCATATATTTATTAATGACTTTTTAAAATATTTTGGTTTTGCCTTTTCCTTTCCCTCATTTCCATAAGTTATTAGTATAATTTTATAGCATACAATTCTATGCTTTTCAAACAATATTTAACTGGAATTAAAAAAGAACTCCCATTTATTTTCTTTTTGTTAATCTTGCTTTTTATCCCTCTTTGCCTTCTATTTTTTATTTTTCAAAATTCACAGTATTTTTGGACAGCATATGCTAATTGCTCATATTAGGAGAGTACACTAATATAATGAACCATAGAAATAGGGAGAACAAGAAAATGCACAAGCATGTATCAATGCATTGCCAAACTCAATTAATAAACTCAGAACTTCTTTCAAAAGGCTTTAAAATGGGAATGTAAGTATTAAGAAAAAAATCAGGGAGGAATTTGCCATTATTTGTCAAATAAAAATGTACATATCCATTTTTCTCTATTAATCTCTATATTTTTCTCACATTGAATCATTTACATATGCCAACAGTAATATATTCAAAGGTGCTCACTACAGCCCTATTTGTAATATTGAAAAATTAAAAGTTCTAAACATCCGCTTGTAGGGATACGATTAAGGAAGTTTTCATATACTGCTGTGGGTTACGACGAAGCCACTGTGGACTAGCACACAGAAATGTAAAAGAATGTGTCTTTCAGTTTGGACAAAAATCAGAAGATTAGAATAATAAATTGTCAGAAAAAACAAACCCTACAAATTTCATTTGTTTATATGTAAGAAATAAAGAACACAGTCTTAAAAGGTTCACGTAGAATTGTTAAATTTTACTGGAGTATAGTTGATTTGCAGTGTTGTGCCAGTTTCAAGTGTACAGCAAAGTGGTTCAGTCTTGCATTTGCATATATTCATACTTTTCCAGATTCCTTACCCACATGGGTAAGAATACTGTGTAGAGTTCTCTGTGCTCTGCACCCTTGTTGATTATCTATTTTTTATACAGTAGTGTGTGCATGTTAATCTCAAGCTCCTGATTTATCTCCCCATTCATGTTTCTCCTTTGGTAACCATAGATTTGTTTTAGAAATCTGTGACTCCATTTCTGTTCCATGAATCTGTTTTGTTCATTTGTGTCATTTTTTAAAAATTAGATTCCATGTATGAGTGATCTCATATGATATTTTCCTTTCTCTGTCTGACTTGCTTCACTTAGTATGACAATCTTCTTTAAGTCCAATCATTTTGGGGCAAATGACATTATTTCATTGTTTTTATGGTTGAGTAACATTGGTGGCTCAGCTGGTAAAGAATCTGCCTGCAATGCGGGAGACCTGGGTTTAATCCATCGGTTGGGAAGATCCCCTGGAGAAGGGAAAGGCTACCCAGTCCAGTGTTATGGCCTGGAGAATTCCATGGACAGAGGAGCCTGGCAGGCTACAGTCCATAGGGTCACAGAGAGTCAGATACAACTAAGTCACTTTCACTTTCAACATTCCATTGTTTATATATACCACTTGAATTCTTAACAGAGAGATTTTATGGAAAGGAACAAAGATGGAGTCGGTGTTAATGGAAAAGTTTCATTTTTGATCGTATGTCTTTTGTTATTGTCTAAAGTTTTCACACAAAAAAACACGTTTTTATGTACTGTTTCAGAAGTAAGGAAGAAGAAAGGCAGAAATGAAAAAAGGAAGGTAGTAGGGGAGAAATAATCTACTCTTAAAATAAGAAAGAGGGTCTCTCTAAAACCCAACGTCATGAAATTGATTGCAAGCAGTAAAGAAAAGTCCATCAACATCCTCCGTAGTTTTATAAATCAAATACCATGTCCACCAATATTATGATTACCATTTTTAACTTTGGAAAGTCTTATAAATACATTAACATAGAAAATGCTAAGAGGGAAATAGGTGTGTGTGTGTGTGTGTGTGTGTGAGAGAGAGAGAGAGAGAGAGATCAATCCGAGTTCAGTTTTCAAAGAGCAGTTAATAGTAATAATGTGGATAACATCAACAATAACAAGAAAGACCACAGATGATGGTTAGCTAAGATTTTTAGAGGGCTTCCTATATGTCCTATGTGTCAGTATAATCCTAAATGTTTTCCATGAATTAACTTGTTTAACATTCATGACATACGTATGGAGAACGTGTCATTTCACAGTGAAGCTTCCAAGGCACGCAAGGGTAAAAACTGCCCCAAACAAAGGCTGGTTAGTGATGACCTGTGACGAAGTCCAGGCAGTCTGCCTCCAAGACACTCGCTTTCTGAAAAATTCCACAAACTGCCAGGAAGTTATTAGTTTAATAACAATTACCTTTGAAGAGAAAAACATACTTAAACATCCTTTACTAATACTAATGAAATGCAAAAGACAGGCACATAAATTGAATGGGCAATATGTAGTCATAAATACATCTATAAAATCATATTAGAATTTAAAAGAAGATTTGATTAAATGGTTGGATACACTCAGCAGTGGCCACAGGACTGGAAAAGGTCAGTTCTCATTCCAATCCCAAAGAAAGGCAATGACAAAGAATGCTTAAACTACCGCACAATTGCACTCATCTCACACACTAGTAACATAATGCGCAAAATTCTCCAAGCCAGGCTTCAGTAATATGTGAACCGTGAACTTCCTGATGTTCAAGTTGGTTTTAAAAAAGGCAGAGGAACCAGAGATCAAATTGCCAATATCCTCTGGATCATGGAAATGCAAGAGAGTTCCAGAAAAACATCTATTTCTGCTTTATTGACTATGCCAAAGCCTTTGACTGTGTGGATCACAATGAACTGTGGAAAATTCTGAAAGAGATGGGAATACCAGACTACCTGATCTGCCTCTTGTATGCAGGTCAGGAAGCAACAGTTAGAACTGGACATGGAACAACAGACTGGTTCCAAATAGGAAAAGAAGTACATCAAGGCTGTATATTGTCACCCTGGTTATTTAACTTATATGCAGAGTACATCATGAGAAACGCTGGGCTGGAAGAAACACAAGCTGGAATCAAGATTGCCGGGAGAAATATCAATAACCTCAGATATGCAGATGACATCACCCTTATGGCAGAAAGTAAAGAGGAACTAAAAAGCCTCTTGATGAAAGTGAAAGTGGAGATTAAAAAAGTTGGCTTAAAGCTCAACATTCAGAAAACGAAGATCATGGCATCCGGTTCCATCACTTCATGGGAAATAGATGGGGAAACAGTGGAAACAGTGTCAGACTTTATTTTTTTGGGCTCCAAAATTACTGTAGATGGTGACTTCAGCCATGAAATTAAAAGACGCTTACTCCTTGGAAGGAAAGTTATGACCAACCTAGATAGAATATTCAAAAGCAGAGACATTACTTTGCCAACAAAGGTCCATCTAGTCAAGGCTATGGTTTTTCCTGTGGTCATGTATGGATGTGAGAGTTGGACTGTGAAAAAGGCTGAGTGCCGAAGAATTGATGCCTTTGAACTGTGGTGTTGGAGAAGACTCTTGAGAGTCCCTTGGACTGCAAGGAGATCCAACCAGCCCATTCTGAAGGAGATCAGCCCTGGGATTTCTTTGGAAGGAATGATGCTAAAGCTGAAACTTCAGTACTTTGGCCACCTCATGCGAAGAGTTGACTCATTGGAAAAGACTCTGATTGTGGGAGGGATTGGGGGCAGGAAGAGAAGGGGAGGACAGAGGATGAGATGGCTGGATGGCATCACTGACTCAATGGACGTGAGTCTGGGTGAACTCCGGGAGCTGGTGATGGACAGGAAGGCCTGGCGTGCTGCGATTCATGGGGTCGCAAAGAGTCGGGCACGACTGAGCGACTGAACTGGATACAGTAGGTTCCTGAATAGTAAAAGAGAAAATAATGGAAAATTTTCTATTAACCTTGATTTTTAGATTTGATTTAATTCAAGTCAAAATCTAAACCATCCTTATCTTTGAAACTTGATTAAATGAGTTTATATTTATTTGGAATGTAAGTAGGTGAAAGTTCTAATATTTAATAAAAGAATATTAGCAACAGTAGACTAGTCTTAGATAAATATATTGCTGCAAATATAGAAACATAAAACATTAAAATTGAATGGAAAGTATATTATTGCAAAAGTAATGAGTGTATTAAGCTTGCTTTGGGTAGGTAGTTACTATAACCACTTGTAATCAGGTTCAGAGATAAATAGGAATTGATTATTTCACATAATTGTAAAAAACAAATATGTGGGCTCAGGAACAGTTTGGGCAGGGATTTAACCTTTATTTCTTCGTGCTTTTCTTGACTTGGCATTCTTCCTAGTGCCAGACAGGTTTTCTATAGGGTCGCAAGGTGGCTGCCATCAGCAATTAGGGCTTCCTTATTCATATTAGGAAAATAGACCGGGTAGGTTTCCACGTCAAGTAAACTGTCCTATTTCACCTTGCACTAGCCTGTTCTGAACCCACATTATGGTCAGGAGACTGCCACACACCGCATTAATTTGCAATAGATTAGGGCTAAAATCCTCTTGCCTGGAAAATCCCATGGACGGAGGAGCATGGTGAGCTGCAGTCAGACAGAACTGAATGACTTTGCTTTCACTTTTCACTTTCATGCATTGGAGAAGGAAATGGCAACCCACTCCAGTGTTCTTGCCTGGAGAATCCCAGGGATGGGGGAGCCTGGTGGGCTTCCGTCTATGAGGTCGCACAGAGTTGGACATGACTGAAGCGACTTAGCAGCAGCAGGGCTAAAATCAATCCCATTTCTTATCTGGCTGTTATTCAAGAGCATAGAGTGGCTTCTCAAAGAAAAATACATATCAGTGTGATCAGAATAGTAAGATGGGAAGTATTTGGATAGACAAGGAGGAAGAAGCAAGTTTATATGTATTCATGTATTTGTTCTTTTTTATTTTATAACCATAAATAATTGAGGATAAGTAAAAATTTTATATACTTATATCTTTATTTATTTTTAATAAATACATATTTATTATAAATTTTAAATATATAAATATGTATATATAAGCATATAACGCATATATACATTTTCTTTTATTTAAAGTGATATATTGAAAGACAAGTATAATATCACCACTTTTGTGCTCACATAGTATTTTATTAATATTTAACAAGAAAATAGTAATACATTTTATTTTATTGTAATCAGTATCATTTACTGAGGAGTTGTCAAGTTCCAATTCTGGTACTATAGTAGACGTAGAAACACAGGTTAAGTGAACTGAGAGGTTGGTATTAAAATAGGAAAAGCCACATAGCAATACATAAGGTAATAACAGTGGGTTATTTATCAAGCTTTTGATAGAGAGCAAAAACCAAACCATTTCACATTGGCTTAAGCAATAAAGTTATTTACTATTTCGTATAACTAAAAAAATCCCAAAACATCATAATTCTCATTTCACAGACAGGAAAATGAAATATTAGAGACTTTAAATAACTTACTGCAGTCCCATAGGTTGTAGACTCAAGGAGATTTTAAGCCAAATTTATATGGCTTGTTCAAAGCCTGAGTTGGGAAGATCCCCTGGAGAAGGGAAAGGCTACCCACTCCAGTATTCTGGCCTGGAGAATTCCATGGACTGTATAGTCCGTGAGGTCTCAAAATGTCAGACACGACTGAGTGCCTCGCACTTTCACTCTCCCGGGTAGCACTAGTGGTAAAGAACCTGCCTGCCAGTATAGGCGATATAAGAGACGTGGGTTCGATCCCTGGTCGGGGAATATCCCCTGGACCGGGGCATGGCAACCCATTCCAGTATTCTTACCTGGAGAATCTCATGGACAGAGGAGCCTGGCAGGCTACAGTCCATGAGGTCGCAAAGAGGTAGACACCACTGAGCAACTAACACACACATATGTCTCCTTAGCTATTGCTTTTAAATGTTATATGTAATTCCATTATTACTTTGTTTTTCATTTGAAAGAATTCACTCAACTTTCTCTATATACATTATTTGAGAAGGAACTAGGACACAAATTAAATTCTTGAAAGGGGGATAGCAATAAGATGAAAACGATAAACATAATCTTACTGTCTGACAATGACATTCTATTTGGGAAGGAAACTTTCTGTTTAGAGAAATAATCCAAAATACTATTCAGAAAGAGTCAGATTCAATTTTGCAATATGGCAAGACATTAAAAGAGGGGAAACTGTTGAAGACTAAAAGAGCAATTTGTTTGGACCTCCTGAGATTAAACAGGAGACATGGATTAGAAGAAAAGAATGTTTAGGGTAAATAATAATAATAATGGGAGGCTGAAAGAAGATTAAGGAAAGAGCCGAGAACACACAGGTAGTTTTGAGGAAACTCCATGGAGGTGGGAGGCCTGCATGATGGGTGGGTACTGGAAACTTTGGAAGCTGTTTGTACTACTGTGATGTGAACACTTCTGTTTTCCTCCCACTCCTTGAAATTTTCAGCAATATTGTCCATATTCAGAAATGGTTTAGATGCTTCCGTAAATTTATAAAATGCAAGAGAGGAGTGAGTCTTATACCAAAATTTTCAGAGGAGAATAACAAGTCTAAAAACAGAGACTGAAGGCTGACATTCCCAAGGAGATGGCAAGGGAATTTTCTAAAATTTCATAGGAAAAATTTTCAGAAGTGAGTGCATTCAGACATCCAGGGACCCTGGGATTAGGGGCTCCTACCTAATAATTCTACCTGCAGTTTGTAGAGCAGGGAGGCTTCCTGCTATTTATGCACATTTGCAAATGAAGGTCAAAGGAAACCAACACCAAGGCTTTTCCTATAAACATTTTTCATTTCTGTTCGCTATTCGTTCAAAAAATATTCAGAGTTCTGAACATCCTATTAAATTTTGGGGATGCCAAACACAAGCATAGTACCCTGTCCTCATGGAGTTGCCATTCTACTGTGGAATTTAGTAATAATCTAAGCAACGAATTCCTCAATTGTTATTATTTTAATCATAATTGCAGTAAGTGATATAAAGAAGAAATTCAGGCCCTAGAGACCATTAAATTCATCACAGAGAGCCTGCACTGTCCTGGGGAGAGCTTCTTGAGGAAACACAAGTTTGACTGAGAGGAGGAGGTACGAGAAGACTGGAGATGAATGGGAGCTGGACAAGTGACTGAGGATGATGGGCAAGTTTCAGTCACTGCAGAGACCAGGTTGCACACATCCTTTCAGGCTCTCGTCTGCCTGTAATTTTAGTCTTCATTATTTGGAAGACATTAAAAACTTTAGGTCCATCAGAGGTGGGAGGAGAAGGGAATACAATAGTGTCCATAGTAGGAACCTAGATCTATTTTCAAAAGAATCATTTAGGTTGATCACCCCGTCTTCAGTTCTTTACCCTGAACCAGAAAACAACTCCTAAAGGGTATTCATAGGCAGCAGGCAGCAAATGTTATACTTGATGTATTTGATCATTTTATTTTCGAATCTAAGGGGAAAGGAGGCAAAATGTATAGTCATACTTGGTTTGACTGTGCTTTGGAAGACTCTAAGAAACAGAAAACTAGCTTCCTCGCTGGAGGAAGAGTGGGGAGCTTTCAGGAAGGGACCCACAGCTGAGGTCCATGTGAAATCATATCCACTGTCTCAGATGAAAAACCTCGAGGCTCTTCTCACACTGAAGGACTCCCACTGATGGAGCAGACATGTCAGTGGCGTCACCCGTCACCTTACCTCACCCATCATCATCCCCACCCATCACCATCCTCTGCCCATCCCCCTCCCCTCCAAGACCCCTGGTGCTGACTTAATACACTGCTCTAAAGCAACATTCTTCTCACTGATGATTGCAACTGAGTTGGGGAAGTTACACACAGGAAAATGGGAGGCTTAATGATTCAGGAAAGTCTGGTGTGGGCTGGAGTCTGTCTTAGTCAATTTAGGTTGTTATAGCAGAATACCATAGACTGACTTAAACAACACTTATGCCTTATAGTTCCAGAAGCTAGGAGGTCCAAAATTAAGGGTCCAGCAGGCTTATTTTCTGATGAGGGTTTTCTTTCTTATGTTTGGATGGCCATCTTCTACCTGCATGCCAATCTCTCTCATCTCATGTCTTTTCTTGTAAGAGCAGTAATCTCATTCAGGAAGGCTCCACTGAGCATGCATGCTAAGTCACTTCTGTCATGACTGACTCTTTGCCACACAATGGACTGTAGCCTGCCAGGCTCCTCTGTCCATGGGATTCTCCAGGCAAGAACATTGGAGTGGGTTGCTGTGCCCTCCTCCAGGGGACCTTCCTGATCCCATAATCAAGATCTAATTACCTCCCAAAGACCTACCTTTGCTCCAAATGCCATCACATTCAGGATTTAAGCTTCATCATATGCATTTGGATGGAGGAGACACAACATTTATTCTCTCACAAATTAGATCTGGGGAAGTATTATTACAGTTTACCTAGATAAATACTTTATTTTCTTTTTTACCTCCCTTTCTTCTTTTTCCCAGGCACCACTTTAGAGGAAGGATCATATATTCCTCAAACAGTTAACATCTTTATAATAAATGTAGGTTGAAGGGCTCTGGAGAGTTCAAGATTAACTGAACATCTATCGTCCTCATTCTGAGCCAGGATACTTGCAGTGGTGCACAGATCTTTCACACTTGCACACTTGCACTTGTTCATCTGCCACATAAACACGTGGGAGAGATAGATCACATTTGGACCGACTTCAAGGTTTTCTGACCTCCATATATATTTTTGGCACTTAAAAAGGACTTTGTAAAAAAGATTTATTTATGCTACTTTGGGCTGCATTGCATCTTTGTTTTGCTTAAGGACTGTCTCTAGTTGCTGCAAGTGGGGGCTCCACTTTGGCGTGGTGCTCAGACTTCTCACTCAGTGATTTCTCTTGTTGCAGAGCTCAGGCTTGAGAGCATGGAGTTCAGTAGCTGTGCTGCACAGGCTTAGCTGCTCTGCAGCAAATGGCATCTTCCCCACCCAGGGATCAAACACCTGTCTCCTGCTTGGCAGGTGGATTCTTAACCTCTAGACCCCCAGGAAACCCTAAAAAGAACTTTAAATAGTTGGTTACTTTCCAGCTCCCTCTCTTCTTTCTTTCCTTCCCCTCCTTCTCTACCTCGTTTTCTTTCTAATTATCTCCAAATTCTGTTTTCCCTTGAATATCTAAATAGTAATAACAATTTAAGCCATAGTATAGAGTACTTCAAAGACTGTTTCTTTCACACAATATTTAAAAATATCTCTAGGGTGGCAGAGGAGGGGACAGAAATGTGAGGACCTTTTGCAGAAAGTGGAATTCAGATTGATAGTAGTCAGTAGAGAGAAAGAGAGGCAGAAGTTCAGAGGGTGCAGGGGATAATGATTCATTCCATCCTAGACCAGGGCGTCCTTACGTTTGAACAACAGACCACAAACAACAGCTAGCAGGAGGGAGGGATGCTTGATAAAAATGCAGCTCTTCAGTTACCCCCCCCACCCCCCACCAAACACACTAAATTAAAAATGTTGGAAGTTTTACCAGGAATTTCTTTTTTCATAAGCTCCATGGGTGATACCTATGTACACATGTGCTTGAGGACCAGTAGCCTATAGTACTTCTCCAAATAAACTGATTACAGTAATCACCTGTACTACATATTAAATATATACAGATTCCTTGGCTCAAGCTTAAGAGTCAGTAAGAAAGTAATATCTTGAAATCTGGGTATTTATCAAGTCTCCATGAGCACCTGAATGATTTTTAAAATACCAGATATTCGTGAAACAATACTAGAGTTTGGGAGGGTGGTAGGAGGGAAGAATAAAAAAAGAAAGCAATAAAGAAGGCAGACTGCTGAAGAATTGATGCTTTCAAAGTGTGGTGCTAGAGAAGACTCTTGAGAGTCCCTTGGAAAGCAAGGAGATCAAACCAGTCAATACTAAAGGACATCAACCCTGAATATTCTTTGGAAGGACTGAAGCTGAATCTCCAATACTTTGGCCACTTAATGTAAAAAGCCGATTCATTGGAAAAGACCAGTCCTAAAGGACTGGGAAAGATTGAAGACAGGAGAAGAGGGTGACAGAGGACAAGCTGGTTGGATGACATCACTGATTCAATGGACATGAACTTGGACAAACTGTGGGAGGACAGGGAAGCCTAGCGTGCTGAAGCCTGGGGTGGAGAAGAGTAGGACATGACTTGGCAACTGAACAACAATGACAACAACAGCCAGGGGGAGAAATGTGGGGAGGAGGCTGGGTGGCATGCCCCTTATCCTGAAAGCAACTGGGAGTGAGCTGTGGTTTGTCGGCAGGTTTGTGATCAGGGCTGTTTATAGGGATCTAACTGAGTATACACTCTTCTGGAAAAATTTTAACCTATTGGGTCAACATCACATTGAATGACGGATGTGGAAAATCACATTTTCCTATCGGAAATTTTTGCTGTTACCAGTAATCTCTTACATTTGTGTAGTATGTCCAAAAGCATTTTCACGCACACTGCCCCTGGATCCTGAGAGCAGTGCCACAGGTTTAACAAGGTAGACTTGAAAGCTGCAACTCAGGAAGGTGAAATGAACTTTCTGAAGACACCAACTGGTAAGTGTCACAGAAAGGTCTTACAATTTGATTCTTGGGTCTATACTTGGGTCCATTCTCTCCCTGGGTCTATACTTAAATTCCTAAATTTTAGCTTTAGTAAAAAAAAGAATGTGTCACCTTCTAACACCAGAAAAGTGCCTAAGTTCTTCAAGAGGAGATGAAGAGACTTAAATTGTACCATTACAACTTTGTCTCCATGTTGTCCTTTAGACAGACGACTCCTTTTCACTCTTAGTTTCCTGAGTAAGTACACTTTCTCACCCACCTACTTGAATTTTTTACCATTCCTCCTGTGAAGTTCCTTCATGGAACTCAAAGCAGTGTTTATTTGTGTTTTTGTTTGTTGTCTGGTCCCCCACTCTAAGATATTTAAATTCCATATAGTGAGTGGCTATCTTGTGAATTTCCTTCAGAAAGCAAAAATAATATGATGTATAAATATATTTGCTCCTTTGTTCCCTATGGTCTGCTTCCCCACCAAGAATGAAAGTTCTGTGTTGTATTCTCCAGCATATACTCAAGAATTACCAAAAAATGTGAATGAAGTAAAAGTCCCTCAGTTGAGTCCAACTCTTTGTGACCCCATGGACTGTAGCCTGACAGGCTCCTCTGTCCGTGGAGTTCTCCAGGCAGGAATACTGAAGTGAGTTGCCATTCCTTTCTCCAAGCAAATAAAAAGTGTTCAATCAATAACCTGTCAAATGCGTAGGCAGAAAGTTACTGACCCCTTTAAACTTCAGTTTACTTAAAAATAAGATATGTGTGTGTGTTAATCGCTCAGTCGTGTCTGACTCTTTGTGACTCCCATGGCCTGTAGCCCATAGAGCTCCCCTGTTCATGGGATTCTCCAGGCAAGAATACTGGAGTGGGTTGCCATTCCCTTCTCCAGGAGATCTTCCCAACCCAGGGATCAAACCTAGGTCTCCTGCATTTAAGGCAGATTTTTTACAGTCTGAGCCACCAGGGAAGCATTACTTCCTACCCTAAGGGGCTGACATGAGATAGCGCGTATATATACAGCATCTACCACATTTCCTAGCACTTCTGGATGCTCTGTAGTTAATGCATCTATGATCTGATGGATAGTGGAGTGAGAGGTTCAGGCTCCACGTATATGCCTAAGCACAGCTCCAGGGAGCTGTGTGTTGGCTGCTTTGCATGAGCTAGCAGAAGTGAAGAAAGCGGTGAAGGAATTGAGTTCTTAGTAGCAGCAAGTATTAATTTAGCTGATAGCTGATGCTGGCTGTTTTGTATGGCAGTCTTCCAGCTGGTGAATGAAAATGCCTGATTCCTGATATTTAAAAATACCCTGAGATGGATTAATTGTTGGTTGCTGACAGGCGGAGGGGCGTGTGTGTTACTTTACCACCCTGACCCTGCACTCAAAACAAAATAATACAGCAATCGATTTCCTCCCCCTATTAACAGTTTTGTAGATGTTGTGATTGTATTAATGAGCATTTTATAACACTTTAGAATTTAGAAAGTGCTTTCACATAGATTCTCTCATTTAAGCCCCACAATCCTTCAGAGGTTGGAGTGCGTCTCATGTGAGCAAATCAATGGTTACCATTGATTTAAAGCCTTCTGTAATAGAGTAGTTTCCCCATTAGTATCCCCATTTTATAACTGTGGAAATCTTTTTGGAAAACCAAAACCACTTTCCCAAGATCACAGGCTAGTGAGGGTAAAGCCAATCCCCAATGGAAAATGTGGGACTCCAGAGCCAGTGATCACTAAGCTTCCTATATGTCACTTAATGTTGGAATGGGCTATTTCCTGCCTAAGTTTCCCCTGAGGGGCTGCATTCATTTGCTCAGGTTGCCATAACACAATAGCACAGACTGGGTGGCTTAAGTAACAACTCATTTTCTCACGGTTCTGGAGGCTGGAAGTCAATGATCAACGTGTGAGTAGGTTTGGTTTCCTCTGAAGCCTCTCTCCTTGGCTTCCACGTGCCTGTCTCTCCAGACGGTCATCCCTCTGGGCACGTGGGCCCTGGGAATCCTTTTGTGCGTTCCGTCTCCTCTTCTTGTAAGGACACCAGTCAGATTGGGTCAGGCGCCACCCTAAGAACCCCATTTTAATTTAATCACCTCTTTAAAGAAAATATCTCCAAATTCAGTCACATTCTGAGCTTCTAGGGACTAGAATTTCAAAACATTAATTTTGAGGGAACATAATTCAACACATAATAGGGGCCAATAATAAGGTGACTGTGCAAAAAAAAAAAAAAACCTTATGTTCATATATAGAATTTATAAAGCCAGCGAAGGGGAAAACTTCCGTAATTCTTCACCTGCAAACAGGAGGGAGTCAAAAATAGAGTTGGGGGAGGAGAGGAATCCGTAAAGTCTTCATAGAGTGCCTTCAAAGTACTGTTGAGGCCAGAGCTGCTGGGTAGAAAGATGGCAGGGACCACCTTCACTCCAAGCCAAGAGAGAACTTGATACATATGTCACAGTGGTCGATGGACATTATGACCTCAAGTAAGTCTATTGCCCAAAATAACTAGAAGGTGAGCATGGGTGGCCAACAGCTTTGACAATAAACAATTAGAAAGTTGTTATAGTAAGCTCACCCTGCACAAGAGATGATCAGGGTAAGGGTGCACAAGCATTTTCCATGGACCAGATGCTGAGCGAAGGCTGAGGTAGACATGCCTTGGATCCTTCATAACTGGGCTACCTGAGCGACAGAACTGAACTGATATAAGTCAGACAAGCCCCACCTCAAGTTGGAGGTGCATGCCTAAAAGTTGAGGAAGGAATTTCAAGCATCACTTAGCTGGAGGGAGTCTTCTGAGAAACTGGAGACAGATGCTGGATAGAGCAATAGAGAAGATGCCAACAACCCACCAGTATTCCACTTGCCTAGTGCAGATACAGGTCAGTTCAGTTCAGTTCAGTCGCTCAGTCATGTCCGACTCTTTGTGACCCCATGAATCACAGCACTCTAGGCCTCCCTGTCCATCACCAACTCCCAGAGTTCACTCAGACTCAAGTAGATCAGGTCTAAACTGGGGGAAAGAAGAGATTTGATGGGTGCAGTCACTAGACATTAGGAATATGATTTTCAAAATCTCAGAGACATACTACTTCACACTCCCTAGGATGTATAATTGAAAAACAGAAAGTAATGTGTTGGTGAGGATGTGGAGAAATTGGACACCTTGTCCATTGCTAGTGGAATGTAAACTGACTCAGCCTCCTGTGCAAAAGAGTTTGGTGTTTCCTCAAGAAGTTAAACATAGAATTACCATATGACCCCACAATTCTACTCTTAGATCTATAACCAGAAAGACTCAAAACAAGTGATTTATAACAGCCAAAAAGTAAAAACAGCTTATAGCCATTAACTGATGAGTGCATTAAAAGTGTATGCATTTATACAATGAAATATAATTCAGCCATAGAAAGAATGCAGTACTGATACATAGACAACATAAAGGAACTTGAAAACATGATACTAAATGAAATAAGCCAGATTAAAAAAAAACACACACACAGCATATTAATCCATTTCTAGGAAATATTCAGAATAGAAAAATTCATAGAGACATAGGGAGTAGTAGTCATCAACAGGAGCTGAGGACAGGGGAGAATAGGGAATGACTACTCAGTGGGTGTGGGATTTCCTTTCAAGGTGATAAATTATTCTATAGTTACCAGTAATGATTGCATAACATTGTAAGTATACTAAATGCCACTGAAGTAAACACTTTAAAATAGTTAAAACAGTAATTTTTGGTTTGTATTTTATAGCAAGGTTTTAAAAAAGCAAACAAAACTCATGGATGCATTGGGACAAATCCTGAACTGAGCTTGTGTATGCAATTTAAAGTGATGCTCAACTATTATCTGAGAATGAGCCTGCTGGAGTTTTCTTTGAGGGCAGTTCTTAACTTTTTTCAGTGAAGAATGCTGTGAGAGAACCTCTGCTTGTTCCTAATGCCAGATACATATGGATGGATAGATAAAAAGAAATAGAGATGATTTTTCAAAACAAAGTGAGACATTCATACAGGCAATGAACTACCTAGAGATGACCTTCAATAAATATTTAATTAATTGAATAATTGAGGTACTTTTATCTCTAGGTGCAGAGCTCACTCTAAGTACACTTGAAACATTTACCTGCAGCAATCCACGTGCACATACCTGGATATGTATTTTTCAGGGTTTATAACTCAGAGACATGATAGCTTATTTTTTGTGTTATTAAACCCTTGCTCATTAGCTCTGTGACCTTGAATAAGTTACTGAATATTCAGAAGACTCAGTTCCTTCTCTAAAAAAAAAAAAAAAACAAAAATAAACAAAGGAGATGGAAAGGCATCTATGCAATGGGTCAATATGAGAATTTGATCCTTGCTGCTGTAGGTATGGCACCTGTCTGAGAGTCACCAACTGACAGCTTGATAGAAATGCAAAATCTCAGACCCCGTCACAAGTCTGAACACAATCTGCATTTTAAGAAGACATCAGGAAATGCATGTGCACACTAAAGTTTGATCAAATTTCATAGCATGTATTAAATTGTTTTGTATAATGCCTGGCATATTTCTAAAAACTCAATGAAAGCATGTTCATTTATTTAACAAATATTTATTGATCGCCTACTAGAGACCAAGCACCATTTTAAACCACTGGAAACATTCAGTAAATAAAAGTCGAGGACACCAAAACTCACAGAGTATATACTTTAGGAAAGATACAGATAACAAAATGGATAATCAAATAAATATATAATTCAAATGCAAATATTATGTGATTATTAATAGAGCCATTTAGAGTCACAGCCAGTCTAGTTCTATCCAATTAAACAAATAGCATTAAATGAGCATTATGCACATGAAACCGCACAGGTATGTGTAGGGGATGGAAAGAGGCCAGACCCCCTCCCTCTTAGAGCAGGCCTCTTTCCAAAGCACCATGCTGATTTCCTGCTTAGGATGACAAGTAAATAGTTCATTAGGGCCAGAAACAACAGGAAATCGCCAAGTCTCTTTATAAGCAACACTACTATAAGGGTACATCTGGGGGTCCCTGCTACAGAACCCCAGGCTTACATTACAGCTGTCAGTGTACACACCGCAACTATAGATTAAACATATTCTTAAAACATATTCTTTTCTTCACAATATATGGCGGTCACTGCTGCTGCTCCTAAGTCACTTCAGTCGTGTCTGACTCTGTGCAACCCCATAGACGGCAGCCCACCAAGCTCCCCCATCCCTGGGATTCTCCAGGTAAGAACACTGGAGTGGGTTGCTGCCGGGAGCCAGCGTGAGGAACTCCACCCTTGGCAAAGGTCATGAGGAAAGAGGCTCAGCATACACAAAGGCAGGATGGAGCCTCAGGAGTCCCCCTGGAAATTCTCGAGCATCTACCCCCAAAACCAGAGTCTGCCTACTTTCTGCTTTGTGCTTTCACCTACACCTCTGACATTACTGGGGGCTGTCCCCCACTACGTCTCTCTGAAAATAGAGTTAACTTACAGCTCCAGTTAATAAAGTTCCTGGATGTGATAGTGTTTCAACCTACAAACTCCTTTGGAAGTCCTCTAGCCTGCCTGAATAGGTTTTTCCGGCCACATGTGATTGCTCAGAGCCTCCCAACTGTGAGAGGCATGAGATGTTCTAAACTGTCTAAATACAGATTCCTTTGAGCTGTTAAAAGATTGATTAGAAATTGTATTGGTGAAGGGATTTTCACTTGTTGGGCCAATGTTTGCTGCTAAGTCTCCATATCCCTTACCTGCTGTGTCCCTGGCAGTGTATTGATTAATATAATTGGTGTAAGTAGTAGCTTTGATGTTTGTAAGCTTGGACCCTTGAGTTAATTCTTTTTCTTGTTATAGCCCACCACACCTTTGCCCTGTAGGAATGCAACTTTATCTAATGCTTTTGGAGGGTGGCGCCTGACTAATCACCTTTAGAGAAAAATAAGTTTTCTGAAGAAAGGATCTTAAAATGTTAACAAGCCTCCGGGCCAGAAGATGATGCAAATCACCTAAACTTTTGCATATGGTAAGTTTGCAGGAAGAAAGCCTGGCTTGCTGCATGACTCTACCCCTTCCCCCATTATCCTCTATGCATAACTTAAGGTACAAAAACTACTTTGGAAAATAAAGTGCGGGCCTTGTTCACCGAAACTTGGTCTCCCCATGTCGTTCTTTCTCTCACCTTCTGGCTGAATTATTCAGTCTCTCTTCTCCACTAAATTTTCTCACTGAGCTATCCTTATTCTATTACTCTTTATATCCCTAATTAATGTTTAATTAAGCAATTGTTTCCTGATCCTTGCCGATGCTGTCCCCGCTTCGAATTCCCTGGATCCACCGGGGCTGGACCCTGGCAGGTTGCCATTTTCTTCTCTGATGCATGAAAGTGAAAAGTGAAAGTGAAGTCTCTCAGTCATGTCTGACTCTTAGCGACCGCATGGTCTGCAGCCTACCAGGCTCCTCCATCCACGGGATTTTCCAGGCAAGAGTACTGGAGTGGGGTGCCATTGCCGTCTCTGATGGCGATCGCAGAGTCCTCCAAGAAGGAGAGAATATGGCAGAACTAGTGAGTATGGTCCATTTCCTGAATATTAGTAACTGGCAGGGAGAGTTCATGGTCCAAACTCATGGCTCACGTTACTAACTTCAGCTGACCACTAGTCTCTTTTGACTAGATCCAAGATCATTGTAGAGGTTAGAAGTTAACTGGTGCCCACATACAAAAGTGCACACAGACACACACAAACACACTATAAATGTGCATGAGCAGATACATGCTGTAAGCAAGATTGTTTAGGGTAAATGCACAGCATAATAGATTAAAGAGAATGAAGATGATTTTTGAAGAGTGCTGGTATAGCAAGTATTCCAGGCTTTTGTGTCAGTCTGGGAGATGGGAATCTCTGATGTCTTTACTCCCTTTCTGATCCTGCAGCATGAGACTTTCTGCCTTTTTCTCACCCACTTTCAGATCCTGTAGTGTGGGAAATTGTTTCTACTCTAGCCTTTTTCAATCAGGGTTCTGAAAGAGAATTAAGCCTGAATGTCCCCAGATAATTCCTAACATGTAATAAAAATAGCTTCTCTCCTATATATCTAGAATGCCCTCCTTATATGCCATCCTTGGAAAAGTTCGCTGAATCACTACTCACATAGTCTTTGTTATCTGTGTTTCAGATAAAGAACTGAGGCTGGGAACCACCAGATGGCAGGAAGTCCTAACAAGGTCATTTATGGTCCTCAGTTGTCACTCTCTATTGTACCCTTGAGTACGCATGCATTCACTGCACGGGATCTCATCAGATAGCACATCTGACTAAAGGAGGTCCACACCTATCTTGCCACGTTGCATTATAACTGGACC
This sequence comes from Bos indicus x Bos taurus, assembly GCF_003369695.1. Lineage (NCBI taxonomy): Eukaryota > Metazoa > Chordata > Mammalia > Artiodactyla > Bovidae > Bos > Bos indicus x Bos taurus. Next base: position 107,785,408 of record NC_040083.1, read on the forward strand.
ATGAAGCTTACTCCTTTCCCACCAACCCAAAAGCACATGGTTGGGCTCATTTCCCTAAATTTGATATCTCTAGTTCAAGTTCTTAAATCCACATGGGCCAGGATTATCAAGTATATATTTTTAAAGAAAGTTTTCAGTTTTATTCATCTTTTTTTTTTTTTTTTTTTTTTTTGCCATAAATTGGGGAACTATTCTGATGGTTTGTTGTGGAAGTTTGAGAAAATGAATATAAGCATCCTGTTGTTGTTCAGTCACTCAGTCATGTCAGACTCTTTGTGAGCCTATGGACTGCAGCAGGCCAGGCTTCCCTGTCCTTCACCATCTGCTGGAGTTTGAGAAAACTCCATGTCCATCGAGTCAGTGATGATATCCAACCATCTCGTTCTCTGTTGTCCCCTTCTCCTTCTGCCTTCAATCTTTTCCAGCATCAGGGTCTTTTCCAATGAGTTGGTTCTTGGCATCATGTGACCAAAGTATTGGAGTTTTAGCTTCAGCATCAGTCCTTCCAATGAATATTCAGGACTGATTTCCTTTAAGATGGACTGGTTGGATCTCCTTGAGTCCAAGGGACTCTCAAGAGTCTTCTCCAACACCACAGTTCAAAGGCATCAATTCTTCAGCACTCAGCCTTTATGTTCCAACTCTCATATCCATACATGACTACTGGAAAAACCATAGCTTTGACTAGACAGACCTTTGTTGGCAAGTAATATCTCTGCTTTTTAATACATTAGATTTGTGTATTGTCTAGGTTTTCCATAGCTTTTCTTCCAAGGAAGAAGTGTCTTTTAATTTCATGGCTGTAGTCACCATCTGCAGTGATTCTGGAGCCCAAGAAAATAAAGTCTGTCACTGTTTCCAATGTTTCCCCATCTATTTGCCATGAAGTGACGGGACTGGATGCCATGATCTTTGTTTTTTGAATGCTGAGTTTTAAGCCAGCATTTTCACTCTCCTCTTTCACCTTCATCAAGAGGTTCTTTAGTTCCTCTTCCCTTTCTGCCATGAGGGTGGTGTCATCTGCATACCTGAGGTTATTGATATTTCTCCCTGCAATCTTAATTTTAGCTTGTGCTTCATCCAGCAAGGCATTCTGCATGATGGAATCCGCATATAAGTTAAATAAGCAAGGTAAATATAAGCCTTGATGTACTCCTTTCCCAGTTTGGAACCAGTCCATTGCTCCATGTCCAGTTCTGACTGTTGTTCCTTGACCTTCATATAGGTTTCTCAGGAAGCAGGTAAGGTGGTTTGGTTTCCCCATTTCTTTAAAGATTTCCCAGTTTGTTGTGATCCACACATCAAAGACTTTAGTGCTATCAATGAACCAGAAGTAGATGTTCTTCTGGAATTCTCTTGCTTTTCTGTGATCCAGTGGATATTGGCAATTTGATCTCTGGTTCCTCTGCCTTTTCTAAATCTAGCTTGAACATCTGGAAGTTCTCTTGAACATCTGGAAGTAATTTTGCATTCTGGCTTGGAGAATTTTGAGCATTACTTCCCTAGCAGGAGAAATGAGTGTAACTGTGCAGTAGTTTGAACATTCTTTGGCATTGCCCTTCTTTGGAATTGAAATGAAAACTGACTTTTTCAGTCCTGTGGCCACTGTTGAGTTTTCCAAATTTGCTGGCCTATTGAATACAGCACTGTCACAGCATCATCTTCTAGGATTTGAAATAGCTCAACTGGAATTCCATCACCTCCACTAAGTTTGTTCACAATGATGCTTTCTAAGGCCCACTTGACTTCACACTCCAAGATATCTGGCTCTAGATGAGTGATCACACCATTGTGGTTATCTTGGTCATGAAGATATTTCTTGAATAGTTCTTCTGTGTATTCTTGCTACCTCTTCTTAATATCTTCTGCTTCTGTTAGGTCCCTACCATTTCTGTCCTTTATAGTCCCCATCTTTGCATGGAATGTTCCCTTGGTATCTCTTAATTTTCCTGAAGAGATCTCTAGTCTTACCCATTCTATATTTTTTCCTCTATTTCTTTGCATTGTTCACATAGTAAAGCTTTCTTATCTCTGCTTGCTATTCTTTGGAGCTCTACATTCAGATGGATATATCCTTCCTTTCTCTCCCTTGCCTTTCACTTCTCTTTTTTTTTTTCAACTATTTGTAAGTTCTCCTCAGACAACCATTTTGCCTTTTGCATTTATTTTTCTTGGGGATGGTTTTGATCACTGCCTCCTGTGCAGTGTCATGAACCTCCATTCAAAGTTCTTCAGGCACTTTGTCTATCAGATCTAATCCTTGAATCTATTTGTCGCTTCTACTGTATAATGGTAAGGGATAATCATCCTACACTTTGTTTATAATACATGATTAACAAAACAGTAGCTGCTATGATTATTTTGTACATAATTTCAGATGACCAAATGAGGAAATGTTGTGCTGACTAAAAGTGTAATAGACTTCTTTAAAAAGAGATAACCTTGTGTTGTCAAAGTACTAAGAATTATTTTCAGAGAATGCAAAATTCATGCTGTGTTTAGTGGTAAATAAGGAAGCAACACTGGTTGAGAGCTTGCTATGTGCCACGTCCTGAACTGTTTCATCCCTTAAGTTCCCTACATTCCTGATGTGAAAAGTGTTCATCATTCAGTCACGTCTGACTCTTTGAGTCCCCATGGACTGTAGCCTGCCAGGCTCCTCTGGCCATGGAATTCTCCGGGCAAGAATACTGGAATGAGTAGCTATCCCCTCCTACAGGGGATCTTCCTGACTCAGGGATCAAACCCGGGTCTACAGCATTGCAGACAGATTCTTTACAGTCTGAAGAGGTTTCCATTATTGCCATCTTGAGGATGAAGAAACTGAAGGTCAGAATTTGAGCAGCTTCTCTTGTAGTTCTTGAATAACATGTAGCTAAGCCCTACTTATTTAACTTATATGCAGAGTACATCATGAGAAACCCTGGGCTGGAGGAAGCACAAGCTGGAATCAGGATTGCTGGGAGACATATCATAACCTGATATGCAGATGACACTTTCTTATGGTAGAAAGTGAAGAAGAACTAAAGAGCCCCTTGATGAAAGTGAAAGAGGAGAGTGAAAAAGTTGGCTTGAAGCTCAACATTCAGAAAACTAAGATCATGGCATCTGGTACCATCACTTCATGGCAAATAGATGGGAAAACAGTGGAAACAGTGGCTGACTTTATTTTTGGGGACTCCAAAATCACTGCAGATTGTGATTGCAGCCATGAAATTAAAAGACGCTTACTCCTTGGAAGAAAAGTTATGACCAAAAAAGACAACATATTAAAAACCAGAGACATTACTTTGCTAACAAAGGTCTGTCTAGTCAAGGCTATGGTTTTTCCAGTGGTCATGTATGGATGTGAAAGTTGGACTATGAAGAAAGCTGAGCACTGAAGAATTGATGCTTTTGAACTGTGGTGTTGGAGAACTCTTGAGATCCCTTGGACTGCAAGGAGATCTAGCCAGTCCATCCTAAAGGAGATCAGTTCTGGGTGTTCATTGGAAGGACTGATGTTGAAGCTGAAACTCCAATACTTAGGTCACCTAATGCTAAGAAGTGACTCATTTGAAAAGACCCTGATGCTGGGAAATTTTGAGGGCAGGAGGAGAAGGGGATGACAGAGGATGAGATGGTTGGATGGCATCACCGACTCAGTCGACATGGGTTTGGGTAAACTCCAGGATTTGGTGATGGACTGGGAGGCCTGGCGTGCTGCAGCCCATGGGGTCACAAAGAGTTGGACATGACTGAGTGACTGAACTGAACTGAACTGAACTCAAGCCAGACTGAAAGATTTTCAAGCGGTGTTTTCTGATCTCTCAGGTTTCCTTGAGGCATCCCAGCATGATTATTGGGCCAGGAGTTTAGGAGAAGAGATTGGATTTGAGTCTCTACTTTTCTTTAAATGTGGTAAATCTGGGTTTTTAAATTAATTTTTATTGGAGTATAGTTGCTTTACTAAACCTGATAGATATGTTTTAATATATTTTATATTTTGAACTTCTAGATAAGTTTTCACAGATACATAACTTCTGATGATTTATAAAATATGAAAAATCTTGAACTACATTACCTTTTTTCTTTTTTTGCTCCATGGAGACAGAAGAATAATACTTAATATATCTAAAATATCTCTCCCTTCCCTTACAGACAATGAGGTTTGTGATCAACAGGTTCATCTCTTTTCTAGGTGTTATTTCTATTCACTGAGTGTAATGAGTTTTGTATGTTTACTGCCCTTCTTTGGGTGCAGTTGAATTTTTTCTGTAAGTATCCTATTCAAGCCTCAAAGGACGCCCTAGTTCTCCCGTGGCTGGATGGGCTGTGTGCTCCTTCGCCCTCACCCCTCCCCTCTCCATTCTCTTTGCTGTTTCACAGAAGGCAAAATGGCTGTTGTCAAGCATCTGGCTCTCCTTCCCTGGGCTTTGCTTTTTCCTGTCAGCAAAGGCAGCCACGGGAGAAAGACCTTCCTCCCTTACAAAACTGCCTTCTTCAGCATTCAGCCATAATAGCCACCCAATCCCCAACTTCGGTAGCACTTTTCTCAGAATGTTTAGGGCTATAATAGCAGACTGCCACAGGAGAGTCTGAATGGGGAACTCATTAGCTTTGTGAGCCTGCAAATGTCCAAAGAGAGTTTATGTGTAATCCCAACCATTTTCTTTTGTTTGTTCTCAGTATTACATTCTCTTTGACTAGGGTTGATTACACTGGAATCATTAACTCACACAGAACTGGAAATAACCCTCTGGGGAATCATCCCAGCCCAGACCCCAGGGAGGAACTACTGAATAGTTTATCTCCATTGCCAATGGCTTTGCTTCTAATTAATGATAGTCTCAGTGCTGTTTTTAGGGGTTCTTCTTACCTCACTATGACATCAGGTCCTCAAGGGAAAAAAGAGATGCTTAAAATCTCCCTCGTGAGTGCAAGTTCCTGTAATTCCTCTGCAACTTCATGCTGAATTTCAGACTAACCCATACTCTGTGAGTGACTATTAGAAAGTCTATGGGGGCCACACCTTTATTTCTCACCTTGACTTGGTTTAAAGTATTTCTCGACAGACTACGTGCAGTAGGACCATATTCAGAATATCTCATTGAAGATCTGGTGTGATTCAATCTCAGATTCTTTTCCCCGAAGCGTCAAGAATTTAAATGGTGATTTAAAATCCCCTGTGTAAAAGCCATATCCAATGCCTGCCACATAGTAGGTGCTCAGTAAAAGGGAAACATTGGTTCTCTTTCTGTTGGAACACTCAGATGTTATTATTCTATTACTTGAATTGAATTATTAAGGTGAAGTACTGTAGATATTCAAATGATCCAAACATGGTGAGAAAAATCATGTCAGTTGGCTCAGACATCAATTTGCAAGACTTGGATCCAGGAAGTAAAACTTATGTGAAGGGTGACTTGCAATCCTACTCAGATGCTGATGCTCTTACATCCATTCTTTCTATCCCTGGCAATAAATGAATGCTCCAGTTCAGTTCAGTTCAGTCGATCAGTCGTGTCCGACTCTTTGCGACCCCATGAATAGCAGCACACCAGGCCTCCCTGTCCATCACCAACTCCTGGAGTCCACTTAAACTCATGTCCATCGAGTTGGCAATGCCATCAGCCATCTCATTCTCTGCCATCCCCTTCTCCTCCTGCCCCCAATCCCTCCCAGTATCAGGGTCTCTTCCAATGAGTCAACTCTTTGCATGAGGTGGCCAAAGTATTGGAGTTTCAGCTTCAGCATAAGTCCTTTCAATGAACACCCAGGACTGATCTCCTTTAGGATGGACTCATTGGATCTCCTTGCAGTCTAAGGGACTCTCAAGAGTCTTCTCCAACACCACAGTTCAGAAGCATCAATTCTTCGGCGCTCAGCTTTTTTCACAGTCCAACTCTCACATCCATACATGACCACTGGAAAAACCATGCCTTGACTAGACAGACAAAGTAATGCCTCTGCTTTTCAATATGCAGTCTAGGTTGGTCATAACTTTCCTTCCAAGGAGTAAGCATCTTTTAATTTGAAGACTGCAATCACCATCTGCAGTGATTTTGGAGCCCATAAAAATAAAGTCTTCCAGCGTTTCCACTATTTCTCCATCTATTTGCCATAAAGCGATGGGACTGGAGGCCATGATCTTTGCTTTTTGAATGTTGAGCTTTAAGCCAACTTTTTCACTCTCCTCTCTCACTTTCATCAAGAGGCTCTTTAGTTCTTCTTCACTTTCTGGCATAACGGTGGTGTCATCTGCATATCTGAGGTTATTGGTATTTCTCCTGGCAATCTTGATTCCAGCTTGTGCTTCTTCCAGCCCAGGGTTTCTCATGATGTACTTTGCATATAAATTAAATAAGCAGGGTGACAATATACAGCCTTGACCTACTTCTTTTTCTATTTGTCCCATGTTGTCCCATGTCCAGTTCTAACTGTTGCTTCCTGACCTGCATATAGGTTTCTCAAGAGGCAGATCAGGTGTACAGAATGAAGCAGGGGAAAGGCTAATAGTTTTGCCAAGAAAATGCACTGGTCATAGCAAACACCCTCTTCCAACAACACAAGAGAAGACTCTACACATGGACATCACCAGATGGTCAAAACCAAAATCAGATTGATTATATTCTTTGCAGCCAAAGATGGAGAAGCTCTATACAGTCAGCAAAAACAAGAACAGGAGCTGACTGTGGCTCAGATCATGAACTCCTTATTGCCAAATCCAGACTGAAATTGAAGGAAGTAGGGAAAACCACTAGACCATTCAAGTATGACCTAAATCAAATCCCTTATGATTATACAGTAGAATGAGAAATAGATTTAAGGGGCTAGATATGATAGAGTGCCTGATGAACTATGAACTGAGGTTCAATGACATTGTACAGGAAACAGGGATCAAGACCATCCCCATGGAAAAGAAATGCAAGAAAGCAAAATGGCTGTCTTCTTACATATAGCTATGAAAAGAAGAGAAGTGAAAAGCAAAGGAGAAAAGGAAAGATATAAGCATCTGAATGCAGAGTTTCAAAGAATAGCAAGAAGAGATAAGAAAGCCTTCCTCAGTGATCAATGCAAAGAAATAGAGGGAAACAGCAGAATGGGAAAGACTAGAGATCTCTACAAAAAAATTAGAGATACCAAGGGAATATTTCATGCAAAGATGGGTTCGGTAAAGGACAGAAATGATATGGGCCTAACAGAAGCAGAAGATATCAAGAAGAAGTGGCAAGAATACACAGAAGAACTGTACAAAAAAAGATCTTCACAACCCAGATAATCACGATGGTGTGATCACTGACCTAGAGCCAGACATCCTGGAATGTGAAGTCAAGTGGGCCTTAGAAAGCATCACTGTGAACAAAGCTAGTGGAGGTGATGGAATTCCAATTGAGCCATTTCAAATCCTGAAAGATGATGCTGTGAAAGTGCTGCATTCAATATGCCAGCAAATTTGGAAAACTCAGCAGTGGCCACAGGACTGGAAAAGGTCAGTTGTCATTCCAATCCCAAAGAAAGGCAATGCCAAAGAATGCTCAAACTACTGCACAATTGCACTCATCTCACATGCTAGTAAAGTAATGCTCAAAATTCTCCAAGCCAGGCTTCAGCAATACATGAACAGTGAACTTCCAGATGCTCAAGCTGGTATTAGAAAAGACAGAGGAACCAGAGATCAAATTGCCAACATTCACTGCATCATGGAAAAGCAAGAGAGTTCCAGAAAAACATCTATTTCTGCTTTATTGACTATGCCAAAGCCTTTGACTGTGTGGATCAATAAACTGTGGAAATTTCTGAAAGAGATGGGAATAACAGACCACCTGACCTGCCTCTTGCGAAACTGAATGCTTACTATGAGCTATATACATACCCAGACTCTCATGGTGTACCATTTCATTTATTTTGACAATAATCTCTATTAATTTCTCTTTAAAAAATGAGGACAATTAGTCTTGATAAGGTTAAGTAAATGGACCAAGATCACAAGAAAGCAGGTAATAAAACCAGACTTTGAACCTAGGTGACTTCCCCGGTGGCTCAGATGGTAAATCATCTGCCTATAATGCAGGAAACCCAGGTTCAATCACTAGGTCAGGAAGATCTCCTGGAGAAGGAAATGGCAATCCACTCCAGTATTCTTCCCTGGAAAATCCCATGGACAGAGGAGCCTAGTAGGCTATACAGTCCATGGGGTCGCAGAGTCAGACACGACTGAGCAACTTCACTTTCATTTTCACCTCATGCATTGGAGAAGGAAATGGCAACCCACTCCAGTGTTCTTGCCTGGAGAATCCCAGGGGTGGGGGAGCCGTGTGGGCTGCCATCTATGGGGTTGCACAGAGTCGGACATGACTGAAGCAACTTAGCAGCAGCAGCAGCAGCAGCAGTCTATCTCCAGGTCTCATGGATATAGTTGGTCTGCCTCATCTCAACCAACAACTCAGGGCTCTCCCTTTCCTTCATCCGCATTCCTCCCCACTCTCCCCCGAAACACCAGTGAGGGTCCATCATGCCAGACTTCTACTTTCTGTGAGTTGAGGGATTGAAAAATAAGATGATGGTGACAGAAAAGTATTGTAGGTTTTCACTGATCAGAAGTAGAAGGGTTAAGCAACTATGTAAGATCTTTGAGGTGATGTCCCAGGAACTTGAGTTTTACTTCTCATGGTCATTTGTGATCGTATGGACCCTATGGTAAGTTAAGGGGATGGAGCAGTGAGCAAAGCTGTATCTCCATCCTCAAGGACTTTACAGTTTAGGTGCAGAAATGAGCACTAAAGTATTGATCTTCCAGAAATACTTGCTTTGACTGGGTACATGATGCACTGGAAGCCAAGATGTGGTCTACCTAATTAAATTGTACAGATCATGGAAAATCTTTCAGGGGAAACCAAATCTGGGTTGATTATTTGAAAGATGAGTGTAAAGCAGACAGGCTAAAGGGGATGGTGAATATTAACACATTATTGACCAGAAACATATTAATGCCATAGGAATTAGTTTCTCTAAAAATCCCTTGGTCAACAACATGCTAAGACATCTGTCTAGGAAGAGGCACTGTAGGTAAAGTCTGAGCATTTCTCCGTGCTCAAAGTAAGTGTGCTTTTCTGTAAAAATGAGATCCAAGATGGAAATATTTTATGTCTCTAAAGCAAAGCACATAGTAAACTCCAAAAAATTAGACTGCACAATTAGCTCTGTAAATGTTACTTTCCCTTTCTTTCAGTAATGGATAATAAATTGTCCTTGAGGGATGTGTATTTGTATTTTAACTAACAGTCAAATTGGAGAAGGCTTATTCTAGTTAGCTGTTGTTGAATAATAAACCACCCCAAACATTGTAGTGTAATAAATAAACCAATTTATTATGCTATGGATTCTGTTGGTCAAGAATTCAACCAGATATTCATATGGATTGAAAAGTTAAGTTAACAGATGGCTAAAATAAATTTTGATGTAAATAAATTATAGTTTTAATAAATTATGGAGACAGGCAACCATATTTGGGTTTCAGTCTCAACCCGACTTTTTACCAGTTATGTCATCTTGGTCAAGTAATATCCTCTAATAAGCCTTTGTTTCACAATCTGTAAAATGGGAATAATAATAAGCAATATTACATGGTCATTTTAAGAATTAAATGAGCAGAGGACTAATTATGTACATCCCTTAGCACAGTACCTAACAAGTAATAAATCCAACACATGATAGCTATTATTTTTGTTTTTTAATTCTGGCAGAATATAGTGGGAATAATTGGTCTCTGTCCTGTGAGGTTTAGGCTCTTATCTGGGAAGACTTAAATGGTTGGCAGCTAGAATTACACTGAGGCTTCTTTTCTTGATTTTCTGGAATTTGACAGAGATGTCTTCTCTGGAAGACATGGGAACTGTGAACCAGATATTGCATGCATGGGCCTCACCATGTGGCTTTGGTATTCAAAGATGGCACTTAAATACCAAGAGAGAATTGTCTGGAAATGGCACATGCAAGGAACATGTGAAATGGAAAGTATTTGGGGACACTTCTAGAAATTAAAATACGTTGCGAGGCCAGCCTGGAAAAAAGTCTCTTTTTCAAATTGAAGTGTAGTTGACTTACCAAGTTGTGTAAGCTTCAGGTGTACAGTAAAGTGACTCAGATACACAGATGCCGCGCCGTGCTTGGTTGCTCAGTCGTGTTTGGCTCTTTGGAACCCCATGGACTGTAGCCCACCAGGCTCTTCTGTCCATGGGGATTCTCCATGAGAGAATACTGGAGTGGGTTGCCATGCCCTTCTCCAGGGGACCTTTCCAACCCAGAGATCAAAACCAGATATATAGATTGATATACATATTAATGCATACATACATATTTATATATATGTATAACTTTCTTTTCCATGAAATTCTTTTTTTTTTTTTGAACAAAATCACAGTGTCTGCATAGACTTATAACACCTAGTCCAGTATAATCATACAATCATACAATCATACAGGACCTGGCCATCGCATGAGCTAGGATTTTCTCAAGAGCAGGATTTGTGTTTTAGTCACCACTGTACTTTTGGTGTCCATTATCATGGCTTCCAGTCCCATCACTTCATGGGAAATAGATGGGGAAACAGTGGAAACAGTGTCAGACTTTATTTTATTGGGCTCCAAAATCACTGCAGATGGTGATTGCAGCCATGAAATTAAAAGACGCTTACTCCTTGGAAGGAAAGTTATGACCAACCTAGATAGCATATTGAAAAGCAAAGACATTACTTTGCCAACAAAGGTCCGTCTAGTCAAGGCTATGGATTTTCCTGTGGTCATGTATGGATGTGAGACTTGGACTGTGAAGAAAGCTGAGTGCTGAAGAATTGATGCTTTTGAACTGTGGTGTTGGAGAAGACTCTTGAGAGTCCCTTGGACTGCAAGGAGATCCAACCAGTCCATTCTGAAGATCAGCCCTGGGATTTCTTTGGAAGGAATTATGCTAAAGCTGAAACTCCAGTACTGTGGCCACCTCATGTGAAGTGTTGCCTCATTGGAAAAGACTCTGATGCTGAGAGGGATTAGGGGCAGGAGGAGAAGGGGACGCCAGAGGATGAGATGGCTGGATGGTATCACTGACTCAATGGACGTGAGTCTGAGTGAACTCCAGGAGTTGGTGATGGACAGGGAGGCCTGGTATGCTGCAATTCATGGGGTCGCAAAGAGTCGGACATGACTGAGCGACTGAACTGAACTGAACTGATAGTGGTCAGTGCATACCATAAACTCAAGCTCTGCTGAACGAATGTCAAATAGTGAACAAAGTACTCACTTTACTGGTTTACCCAGGAAATCTAAAACTATATGGCCTGATGTGGGTACAGTTCCCCTCTCCAAATGCCACTAATACTGGCATTTCAGTATTACGACACCAGGACAGAAAAAGCAAATTATTTATGGACAAAAGACTTTGCCAATACTCCTCCCCTTCCTGATCCCATCATTTTTCCATAGAGGGTTTACTCTGGTACAGGAACGCAATATAATTTCCATCTAAACAATTAGGTACTTCTGTTGGTTTGTGCTGTTGTTTACCTTGGGAAACTAATTACATAATTAAGAACATAGAGTCCGTGACTGGAACACTATTTTGGTCAGTGACTCACCATATGACCTTGAACCCATGGGATGCTTTTCACGGCAGCTTCCTCCTCACTTAGCACAACTTATAGCTAGAAGACACAGCCACAAGTGATCTTTTTTTTTTTTTTCTTCCAAAGTGACAACACAGGGAGTTTTACAAAAATAATGTATGATGATTCTAAATACCTTCTCCCAGGACCTAAACACTCCCTTGACCATCAGTCATGTCTCCCTGGAAGATGCATTTTCTCTCTCACACAATCAGAATATATATAGTAATTTGAGCCTTCAATGCATAGCAGCTGGGAGAATTTGGTGCCAATACTTTTTTTTTGCTAATATCGTCTGGCTTTCTCCTCAAATGAAATTTAAAATGAACAGTTTGGCAGTCCACATTAGCACCAGCTAGCAATGGTCCCATGTTGGTCCCACTGCCGTTTGATAATTTACAGACTCATTGGGCTGAAAGGGACTTGGCAAGCTTAACTAATTCAGTGGTTGCTAAACCTGGCTAAACATCAACCTTTAATGGGACCTTTAAAAAATACAGATTCCTGGGCACAGAGCCTTGTTAATCAGTAGGTTAGAATCTGCGCAAGTGGGACCTAGAAATTTTAATCCTTACAAAGCTTTCCAAATGATTCTGATGATAAAGTAGGATTTGACATCATTGCTTTAATCCATATCTCATCTTCAACTGAAACTCTGAGAGTTATTTTGCTTCTCTATTTACATGTTCACTCATTCATTTATTCATTTATCTGGGTAAAGAAAATGTTGCAATACAAGGCTCTAAATCCCCTTTGGTAATTTTCAGACCTCTCATGGATGAGAAGTCAGGATGTGTTATGGTCAGTTTTAGAGATAAGAGGCCAGAAAGTTTTTCAAAGCATGGGTGCTTCCAAGAGCTTACCATCAACAAAAGAGCAACATTTCTGATTCTGTAAATCCCTAACACTGAGGTCACTCTCCTTCCCTTCTTAAATGTGCTGATTCCTATTAAACTTTTGTGCTTCCCTTAAAACAGGAATTTCATCAAAATTTCCTAGCATCCATCTCTCTTAATATCATCACTCTTTCAGTCTAGATACTACAGATTACAAGAAAAAGTTATAATTATAACTATTAACTGAAAAAAAAAGTACAACCTAAAAGTTGAGAATTGTGTTTTATTTGGTGGACCTCAGCTTGGGACACAGCCTCTCCACACCGAGACTGCTCCAAAGAGATAAGGGAGGAGCCAGGATACATAGTTTTTGCAACAAAGACCAGGGAGTTGGCACTTCAACAGATTGTTTTTAATTAAAGAAAACATGGACATCTCAAGTTGATGAATTTAGTACTTTTCTGTGTATGGGGAGATGCAGGAGCCTGGGCTCACTGAAATCACTCCTTTGGTTTGCACCTTAACACTCTAAGACCAGCATCCTACTTCTCTCCACCCTGAATCCTCTCTGAGTGTACCGTTGAGGGTGGTTGCAGTGTCTGAGGGCTTTAGGCAGGCATCAATTTTCATTCAGAAAGTTATCTCCCCATTTAAAACCCTTCAGTGATCTCTCATTCAATGAAGAAAAACCAGACTTCCTATCCTGTTCTTGTGCCGCTGCATGACTTTGCCCCTGCTGGCTTTTGACTGCATCATCTCTCATCTTCCTTCTTGTTCCCTAGCTTCAAAACCTCCATTCTGCTTTATGGACATCAATATCTAGGCTCTGGCTTTGACCCTTACTATTTTGCTGTGCCTGGGATATTTGTCTAATAGTCAGAAGTGTTGTGCTGTGTTTACTAGTCTTTGGTCTGTCACCTTATTAGAATATATGCTTCCTGAGGGCAGAGATTTTACCCCTCTTCTCTGTCATGGAATCTCTGGCTTTCAGCATGCGGTCTGTTACAACACAAGCATTTATTACATATTCATTGGATGAGGAACTTAGTGTTGTGAATTTGACCGATCGTCAGGCTCTACCAAAATTACATGTAGCTTCTTGTCTAATCTGCTGTGCCATAAGAAAGTCTACTGTCTTGGTTGACTTCAGAGTCACAACTGTATTTAGTCATAGTGGCTCATATCTTAATGTGATTATCTTACTAACTAATCTAAACTCTTCTTTCTCCAACACAAAGCCACACTTTTTTCATACTCACTTCAGGGATGGAGTGAGAGAAATCCATTGTCATACTTACAGTGTATTCTCAATAACTTACTATTAGTAAATAACCTTGACTATGAACATCAAAGTCACCATAGTAATTGTATGAACCACCTAATGAGGACATTTATTATTTCATTATTTGTGCACAGAAAACATATATTGTTTATGAACTACCAAGTCTGGCATCATTTAGATAGTTTTTAACCTTTTCATCTTAGAGCTTTTATGATTCTAGATGTGAGGCATGACATTGTGAAAAAAGCACTATGTGAAATTGTGGCTTGAAGTTATGATTTTGCTCCTCATGTGATCCTGGAAATGTCATGTCACATGCCTGAGCCTAAATTTCCTCCTCAACAAAATGGGAATAAAGCCTAACCCATGGAGCTACTGTGACATTCAACATCCAGATAAATTTCTGCTGGTATATATGTTTTATAAGTATGAAAACATTTAAATTTAAAGAATATGTGAATGGTAGCTACCATTCATTCATGAGAGATGACTTCTTGGACACTTAGTATATATAATCCTTTTCCTAAGTACACAGTGAATGTAACAAGCATGATTTTCATGGAGATTTTGGTCTAAGAAAGGACCAAATGGTAAATATTCATAAATAAATATATCATCATTACTTGTGATAAGCATGACAAAAGGAATTCTTTATAAGAGTATCAGAGACATAATATTCATTAATAAATAATAGTGTAGTTATTAAATTGATATTGTTCTAGGACACCCTCTATTATGCCAACATTATTAAATTTCTCATTCTCTAAGGAGAGGAAAAGAAGTAGTTGACATCTTAAAAAGAGACTAACATCATTCACTGAAAATAATCTGTTAGAATTGTTTCTAAGTCCAGATTAATGCAGTTCATGGATGACTAGAAAATAAAGGAATTTCCTTAGAGAAAATATGTGTGTCAACTCCCAGTTCTACTGACATTTTAACCTTGGAATTTTATTCTTTTTTAATTTTCACTTACCTTCTACTCCCCTTTGACAACATCTATTTTCTGAAGATTCTCACACTCATTTTCTGTTGGTTTACCATTATCATAGTCTTGACTGCATATTAAAGTCCTTGTAATATTCCTCCAATTCATATCTGTTTCTAGTATTTTTCTTTTTCAATCTTAGGGGTGTCTCCTCTCAGGGATCATTTGGCCAGTAGCAATTCAATATAGATAAGTCATAAAAGCAATTAGAAATTTGACTCTGTGATATTTGACAAAAAGAAAACATGCCTACTCAAAATCCAAAGATAATAAATGGAAAAATTATTCACAGCACATAATGTAGAGAAATAGCTGACTTTATTAATATGCAAAGAACTTTTAAAAATCAGTAACAGAAAGACAAATGACTTAATAGAAAAATGAGCAAAGAAGATGAACAGGCAGTCCCTAGAAAGAATCATCCAAATGGCCCATAAACATGAAAAAGAGCACAATCTCACATATAATTAAGGAAATGCAAATTAAGATTTTAGTGAGATGCCTTTTGTCACCTATTAGAATGGTGTAGATCAGTTTGAGAATACTGCTTATTGGCAGTTTTTGAGAAAATCCAATAGTGCATTAACTATTGATGAGATGGTAAATTTGTAATATATAACATGTAAAAAAAAAAATAGAAGTCAATTTGGCTCTTTCAAAACTTAAAGAATGCATACACTTCCACAGAGTAATTTCATTTGTTAGATTATACCTTACAAATATACTTATGTAAGTATGTATTTGTGTAATTTAAAAAATCTGCAAACAATATAAATGCTCATCAACAGAAGACTGGTTAACTAAATTGTCTACATTTATATGCATTGGATTCTTTGAGAGTATACCCAGCAAATAGCACACCTTTCTCCTGCCTAAGTTCAGAGTCTTACTGAGAAACAAGAAATAGCATATGTGGAGACCAAAAAAAAACCCTTTAAATAAACAGTAAAGACTGCTAGAGAACGTGACTTTGATCTTCAGGCAGACTGGCTTCCCGAATGCCCACTGTATACCTAGACCAGTAAAGGGCTCCCACTGGGCAGAACATGCTCCGTAGGAACTTCCCAGGGCATGCTCACTGGGGCAGAACTTCCTAAAGAGAAGAAAGGAAGAAGCTGAGACAAGTATGTGCAATTCATTCTTCTCAAGTTGGTGAATCAGATAGGTAGTCCCATTTTGGTTAAAAAAAAAAAAAATCCAAGCACACAAAGCATATTTGAGGAACTCACAACTCTCCTGAAAACATGACCAACTACTCTCAGTTACATGTGTGGAAGGCAACCAGATGAAGGACTTAATGCTGCTGCTGCTGCTGCTAAGGCACGTCAGTCATGTCCAACTCGGTGCGACCCCATAGACGGCAGCCCACTAGGTTCCGCTGTCCCTGGGATTCTCCAGGCAAGAACACTGGAGTGGGTTGCCGTTTCTTTTGAGGCAACTATTATTGTTCAATTTATATCCTATAAGGTTTTCATATTCACTTTTATTATGTACATATATTACTTATAATAATGATACAACTAATTTAAAACATTTGTCAGTTCCTGATTTTTGCTATTAGATGAAAGATAAGCAAAGTTATTTTGACTCACTTGCTCTAAACCTCTCTTCTGACTTTGTCTCCAGCTAACACCTAGACATAGGCCTGATACCACCAAATATTTACATTATCCCTGCCAAGGTTATTTTATCAGTGGACAAAACATTCCCCATCAACTCTGCCTGTCAGAAAACTGTCTAAGAAGTCACACTCTTATCTACTGTTGGGAAACAAGATTGATAGAACATTTATCAATGACATAGCTGTATATATCAACAACTTTAAAAATGTCTTTTTATCTGGTAATTTTAGTCTTAGGAATTTATCCTAAAGTGGTCATCATGGATGCAAGTAAAGAATTTGTTTCTAGGATGTTAATTAGAATATTGTTTTTAACCCCAATGACGTTTTTAACAGTAACTGTCCAGTTTCAGGAAATCAGTTAGGTACGTATGCGACATCCTTACAAAGGATATCTTGCAGTCATTAGAATGATGATGCAGAATATACCCTGACCTAAAAGGTTTTTCATGACATGTTCTTAAGTGTAAAACATATAGGTACAAAGCATGATGTAAAATGTACATCTGTTTTTTATATATAAAATCTAAATAGGAACAGGTATAGAAGTAAACTACAGATAGTGATTACAGCCATAAAATTAAAAGTCTCTTACTCCTTGGAATGAAAATTATGACCAACCTAGATAGAATATTCAAAAGCAGAGACATTACTTTGCCAACAAAGGTCCATCTAGCCAAGGCTATGGTTTTTCCTGTGGTCATGTATGGATGTGAGAGTTGGACTATAAAAAAAGCTGTGCGCCAAAGAATTGATGCTTTTGAACTGTGGTGTTGGTGAAGACTCTTGAGAGTCCCTTGGACTGCAAGGAGATCCAACCAGTCCATCCTAAAGGAGATCAATCCTGGGTGTTCTTTGGAAGGAATGATGCTAAAGCTGAAACTCCAATACTTTGGCCACCTCATGCGAAGAATTGACTCACTGGAAAAGACTCTGATGCTGGGAGGGATTTCGGGTAAAAGGAGAAGGGGATGACAGAGGATGAGATGGCTCGATGGCATCACCAACTTGATGGATGGGAGTTTGTATGAATTCCGGGAGTTGGTGATGGACAGGGAGGCCTGGCGTGCTATGATTCATGGGGTCGCAAAGAGTCGGACACGTCTGAGCGACTGAACTGAACAACTGATAGAAGTAAACATCCCTGATTATCAAGGTGGTTCTATCTGAATGATGAGACATTGACCTAATTTTCATTCTCTTTTATTTTCTTACATAGGTGTGCTTTTTTCAATTTTCTCTAATAAACGTGTATTACCGTTTCATTAAAGAGAAGTAAACAATTTTTCAAATAGAAAATGTAGCAGAAGAATAGACAATTTCAGGACCCAGCTAAGGATTCATCTATCACGGGGTGCCTTCCCACATCTCTATGTTGTAATTATTATTTCTTTCCCTAAATTCTTCTGCTACAAGTGTTTAGACCTTCTTGCTATACGTAAGAGTCCTTCCCTAGGCTGAAGGCTCTGTGATGGCTGGATCTATGTTTTATCTAACTGAGAAAGCCTATAGCTCCACAAGCAGTGGAAGGAACATGTATGCACAAAGACTGCTGCTGGTTAACCTGAATTAAATGACCTGTTTGAGGTTAAGTTTAAATGAAGATTACCAGAGTACTGATGACATAACAGTAGATATAGGCCTTGTTAACTTTGGAAATTGCCCATTGATGGTGAAACAAACAAACAAAAAAAAACGAAAATAAACAGAAACCCTCTACACTGACACATTTTTTTAGTTTCTGCTGAAAGTGGCTCCATTTGAATGCATGCTCAGAGGGACAGGTGAGACTGTGAAACACATGTGCTGGAAGGCACTTGAAAAGGCTCTCTCTACCTTGAACAGGGACAAAGACACGGCACAGCAAAAATCAGATTTCCATAAGGAGTTTCACTATGGAGAAAATCCTGAGTCCTCCATCATTCCAAGCCTTGGACAAGCCCTGAGTTTTTAATAAAGAGCCTAGTAATCTTGTACCTGCTCGCTTTCTTGCTTTTTTGAGGGAGTAAAAGCTGCGAGGTGAGGCCTGGCAGTTTTGTGCTTCTCTAGGACTTGTTAAATTTCTCTCTCCTTCTTCTTCTACCTCTTGAAATCTTAAGCGCTGATGCTTTATGTTCCAGCTTGTAAATGAAGCCTGTTATTATCATTGAGATAGTGTTTTTATGGCATAAATAATGAGCTCAAACAGGGGAAGCAGCGTTGGGTGGAATTACTGCTTGAGCTGAGATGAAAATAATCAATATGTCCTCACTTACAAATCTCATCTGCATGTCAACTCCATCCTGCTGGCTGTCTCCCTACAGATTCATTTCACAGGAGGCCCAATAAAACATGTGGGTGGCATTGATCTGTTTTATTCATTGCCAGAGATAGAAATGCATCATTTGAAATTAATAGGAGGGCTTGTGTTTATAACCCAATCCAGAATGAGTAGCCTGCAATGCAGACCATTAAAGAAAGACTCATCTACCTGGAGGAAGAGAGGACTCCAGGGACCCATGTGTGAAATCCTCTGTGATGTCCTGCCTGTTTTCACACACTGTGCTTCACGGTTTTGCAACCTGAAAGCTGCCATAACTCATTAGAGCAATTCCTTAAATCAACTCAAGATGCTATGATCGATTTCCAGATATTTCCCCCCACATCTGCCTGTCCTTTTTCTCTTTAACCCTGTCCAAAAACAGCACAAAGACAATATTATAGAAATGGAAAGGAACATTAGATCTCATCTATTTCAATATTGTTCCTAATCACTGTGTATGTCCAATGTCCAATGGTCAAATGCTCTTATTATTTAGTTTCAGATAAGCGAAATTCCCTATTTTATAACACAGCCACACACACTACACCTCCCACCCCCACCCCCACAACATACACAGAAACATGTTTTAAAAGCTTTGTTTTTTAAAGTAAACTCTTTTCCATTGGTATTTCCACGGAATATAGTTTTCCACCCACCTCCCCCCCAACTCCCACCACCGGAGAGTAACCCACAGCATTCCCTGTATGATAGCATTTTAAGAAAACACATAATAAAGAGGCAATCTTTAAAATGGCCTGTAGTGGCAATCTCGCTTACCTCTTTGATTCATCCTATGTTATCCTGTATGCTTTCTTTCAGTTCTAAGAACACATAATGCCCCCTCCTCCTAGGTGCCCCTAACTACTTCTACAGATAATACATACTCATCTGCAGATCAAATGTTCTCTTTTCTGGAGAGATCTTACTGGATCCCCCCAGGCTGGACCACATCCCTTTGTCAGACACCTTCATCTTATCGAGTAAATTCTGGTATAGCTCATAGTGTATTTCAATTAAATTTCTTATCTTGAGATAATTGTAAATTCACATGCAGTTATGAAAAACGATACAGTGACAGCCTCTGTATACTTTTGCAAATTTTCCCCAGGAGTAACCTCTGGCAAAGCCACAGTGCAGTACCACAGCCAGGACACTGATGTTGACATTGATATGCTTCACGAGTCTTATTTATATTTCCCCAGTTTTACTTTATATGTGTGTGATTGTGTGATAGTCACTCAGTTGTGTCTGACTCTTGTGACCCCAGGGACTGCAGCCCACCAGGCTTCTCTGTACATGGGATTGATTTCCCAGGCAAGAATACTGGGAGTGCATTGCCATTTCCTTCTCCAGTGTGAATGTTTAGTTCCTTGCAATTTTATTTCATGTGTAGGGTCATGTATCTACCACCACAGTGAAAACACTAAATAGCCCGTCACTATTAGAGTCCGGCATAGTGACCTTTATAGTCACATGTCCACTTCTTTTTCCTCACACATAACCCCAAGCACCCCCAACCCCTATCAATCATTAATTTTATTCTCATTTCTATTATTTTGTCATTTAAAAATTCTCTGTAAATGGGATACATTATATAATTTGGGGGATTGGCTTCTTTCCCTCAGAACAAATTCCTTGAGATGAAGCCAAGTTTTTGTGTACATCAATTGTTTATTTATTTTTTAATTGCTGAGTAGCATTACATGGTATGGGCTTACCACAATTTGTTTGCCATTCACCCTCATTGAAAATATCTGAAGGCTTCTTCTTTCCCTTGGTGATTACAAACAAGGCCTCTATGTGAAAAAATGCTTTCATTTATCGAGAAAAAAAAAAAAAAAAACTGCCCAAGACGGTAATTGCTGGGTTGCATTCTATTGCGTTTTATAATTATGTATTTGAGCCAGTAAATTCACTTATAACTGTGTTAGTCACTTGACTCTAAGCTTCATAAAAGGAAAACACCAAGTCTTTTTGTATTTCTGGTATCTAGGACAAAGCCTGGCACTTGATCACTATTAATATGTACATAGATATATACAGTATATACAGGCATTTTTTAATAGTCTCCTAACTGGCATAGGGGATGGGCTTTGAGCCCATATATTTCAGCCCCACCCGGTTTCCCCAGGTTTTGCAGGTCACACCTTCCTTTTCTAGGGTCTGGATGGTCCTGAAATTTGGCAGCTAAGAATTCATAAAAAGGAAGGCTTGTCTGGATGACTCCTATGGTTCTTTTCTTTCATATTGTTTCTCTTCAACCCATGATCTTCTATGAAATGTCTGTTGCATTCTCTTCACTCTGTAGAACTTAAAGAGAAAGGGAAATAATAAATAAAAAGAAATGCCAGAGATCCAGCTTTGATGATGGTCACCTTTGATCTGCAAGTCAGCAGTAAATGACCTAAAATATCTGACAGTCATAAAGACAAGGAAAGTATTTAAAACCAAAAACTGTGTTTCTTCTTTTTTTTTCTCAGTGTGTTTCTCACAAAACTAACATTTTTACAGAGAGAATTTCTAGAGAAGTTCACTTTTGGGGGAGACCTGAGTTTCTTTCATAATTTTTTATTACTTTGGTTGAGTAAATCCACATCCCAGACCCTCAGTTTCATAATAAATAAATGTTGATAATAATTCCAAAGAAAGCCACATGAAATAAGGTACATAAAGTTAATACTACAATCATACATCATTTTGGGAATCTATGTGTCCATTTTTGCTCATTAGAGTGATACCACGTTCCTGTAGCACCTCAATTTAAATTTAGTTCAAAAGATGTGAACTGGACATCTACTATGTTCAGGCACTAAGGATAATTACCTGTGTATGTGGTTGGGGATGGGGTTTGTTATAAAGATAGAGACTCACTGTGAATCTGTCGCCATACAGAGAAATACTGGTAATAGTGCAATGATAGATGGAGACAGAAAGTGCAACAGGAAATCAGAGGAGGGACACTAATCCCGCCTAAGAAGGGTGAGGGAAGACTCTGGGCGTATGTAAGGATTTTTGAAGATGACAGTATTGAGTGGATCTTGAGGAAGGTAGAATTTGGACCTTTCAAGATGGAGGAAGGGAATTTAAGAAACGTGCCATTAGAAGATGAAAGGCATGGGAAGTGGAAATGAATTAAGAATAAATGAATTTGAAAGAAGAATATGATGAGTGGTCAGGAGAGGAAATGGCAACCCATTCCAGTATTCTAGCCTGGAGAATCCCAGGGACAGAGGAGCCTGGTGGGCTGCTGTCTATGGGGTCGCAAAGAGTCACACACGATTGAAGCGACTTAGCAGCAGCAGCAGCAGGAGTAGTTAGGCAAATGGAAAGGTAGGTTTGGGCCATGTTATGAATGACCAATAAATGTAGATGTAAAACTTTGACATTGAACCCTCTGACAAGAGACCCATTGAAGGCTGTTGGGCAAGGACAGTCCATGAGGAATTGTGCTCAGGAAGATGACCACGGCAACAGAAGGGGTTGGACAAAAAGAGACTTGAGGAACATATACTGGAACTTACTCCTTTTCAGAAAAAGAGTAACAGTAAGCAAGATCAGAAGTCAGGGCACTAAAAACAGGGTAGACTTTTCACAGGAGGATATTTGATGAGCTGAGGCAGGAACACTCCACGCAGTGTCTGCTAGGTGAAATTAGGTGGTGCGTGAACTCCACAGATAGAGCTAGCTCAGATTGAAGGTCCATTCTTCTGCTTGATGCATAACCTTAGCAGCCACTCTGTGCCTGAGTGTCCTCATCTGTAGAATGTGATCAATCACACAGAATCCTAAACAGATTCCTAATTTTATGATTAAATAAAATAGTGTAAACATAGTCACTGGTGGCTCAGCTTGTAAAGAATCAGCCTGCCAATGCAGGAGACACAGGAGACGCAGTTTTGATCCCTGGGTGGAGAAGTTCTCCTGAAGAAAGATTCGGGAGAACTTGCCTAATATTCTTGCCTTGGAAATCCCATGGACAGAGGAGCCTGGTGGGCTACAGTCTTTGGGGGTTGCAGAGTCAGAGACAACTTAGTTTCTAGACAACAACAAAAAACTTCATCACTAATACATAATTGTTAGCTACAATATTATTTTTTTAAATTTTGCTTATTATTATCCAGGAACTTAAATTCTATCTTATGTACCAGGAGGGACATGAAAGGTATTAAAATCTGAAAAGATTACCTTTCCTGCAGAACAGAGAGTGGACTTGAGGGAGGTAAAACTTACAACAAGGAGACCGATTAGGAGGCTGTTTCAATAACCCAGGAAAGAGATACTGAAAATCTGGACTAAGGGAGGGGTGTTTCATATAAACCTCATGGACTGCTCATGGTAGTAACCCCATTGCTTGGAAATGCACCCAGAACATGTTTGATTCTCAAAATAACTGATGAATGAATGAATGAATCAATGTATGAATTGAGTGGCAAAACTGAAAACTTTTCAGGGAATTAAGTTTAAAAACTGATGCATAGCATGAATCTAGAAATGATCACACATCATAAATATATATCTCCATGAGCTTTCACAAGCCGAGCAAACTCATACAGGTATCTCCCCAACCAAGAAACAGAAAACTCTCTCTTTCTCTGTCTCTCTCTCTCTATATATATATATATATAAAACTTATATATAAAACATATATATATGGTGGCTTCTCTCTCTCTCTCTCTCTCTCTCTATATATATATATATAGTGACTTCTCTCTCTATATATATATATAAATATATATGGTGGCTTCCCTGTTAGCTCAGATGGTAAAGCATCTGCACATGCTCAGTCGCTCAGTCATGTCCAACTCTTTGCGACCCCATAGACAGCAGCCCACCTGGCTCCTCTGTCCATGGGATTCTCCAGGCAAGAATACTGGAGTGGGTTGCCATTTCCTTCTCCAGTATACACACACACACACACACACACATATATGTGTGGGCATATAACTATTTGCATCTAGTTTATTTCTTTTGTCCAATATTATATACACACACACACACATATATATGAGATTAATTGAAATGTCTGTGTGGAACATTGGGTCTTTCATCATTATTTCTGTATAATATTCCTTTCTGTTAACATACTATAACCGTTTATTCTGATGGGTGCTGTCAGGGGTGAACGAATTTTCTTCTACCCTTCTAGGTACTAAGATCTAGACTGCTCTAGGAATTAAATTGACATGAGACAGATTAACAGGATAAAATCAAGCAAAAGCTTAATAGCATGCACACTTGAGAGAGGCCCAGAAAAACTGAGCCAGTCACCAAAATGGAAAATTATTCTTAATTCTTAGGTTTAAAAAAATACTCTCCTGTAAATTCCTCAAAAATTGCCATTGATTCCTTTTCACTTTTAGATCAGCTGTCTCTGTGGACTTTAATTTTGTGTAACATATGAGGTAGGAGCTCAAGAATTATTTTTTCTATGATGATATCCAACTGGCCCTCTATCCTTTATTGGCAAGATCATATTTCATCCCCAACACTGTGATACCACCAATACAGTGAATTAGATAACCATATTCTTGAATACATATTATGTTCTGTTGATCAGCTTATCTTGAAAACAAAAAAACACCATTATTTTGCATGTTTGAAGAAACTGAGTGGGAAGGGGCGCTGGTAGTGTTTGATGATTTCTACAGGAAGCCAAGTTGCACCATGCCCTAAAGACTGGCTTTGAACACTCCTACAGACAGTTGCAGCTTCTGTTATTTTAGCATTCTTGGAATGAGATCTGTTTGAAAGCTCCATGCAAATAGCTGCAATTTCATTTGCCAAATGTGTTAAAAATATGTATTTTCACATTTTTCTGAGAACACATAGGTTAGGTTCATTTTTTTCCCGGGCATTATTAGGCATAATCATTTTGTTCAGCTATTTCTTGGAAACCAAAGCTCAACTTAGTCACAGAGAGTAACGGTCAGGGCTGTGGCCCTTCCAGAGAGCCGGGTTCTAATCTCAGAGCTCCTCTGGTTCAGTGGGAGATAAGTGGTAAAGTCCTCTAAGAGCTTAGTGCCTCATTTCCCTCAGAGTAAAATGAAACTAATAAAAATTTAATTATATGTATATCCCCAAGCTAATTAAAGAACCAATCAATAATACCCTCAAATAATTATTGTAATTGTAAAACTGAAAAAATATGTGTGACAACGTATTAGAATGTTAGAAACTCCTTTGCATAAAGATATTATTCTGGTGTGCTGCTTCTCTCCTGGGTTATATTTTGTTACGGGTCCATAAAGTCTTTAACTAAAGGTGATGTGCTATTAAAGAGTAATAAAGATTGTGATGCAGTGAAACTGACAATTGTCTTCACTTCATCCATAAGTTTCAAATGAATTCATTTTAGATTTTCCAAACACAGCCTCCTTGGCATCTACAGATTCCTTCTGGCTTCAGGCTGCTCCCCTGTGGGGTGTACCAAACCTGAAGACATGATTAAAATGATTGTTTTCACATTTGAATCTTCTTTCCTACCTGTGATTCGCTTGTCTCTGGCCAGAGTCAAATTTTTGAATTAGGAAAATGGAATTTTTCTAATCTATGGATAGAAGGGGAAAATGGCATGAGATTTCATGTGGACATTTAGCCTCCACTCTTTCCCCATCACACATGCTTTTGCAGGATGTCTCAACTTCTTGAAGCATTTGCATTTAACTAAGGAGGGGGCTTCCCTGGTGGTTCACATGGTAAAGAATCTGCCTGCAACGCAGGACGCCTGGGTTCGATCCCTGCGTTGGAAGATCTCTGGAGAAAGGAATAGCAACTCACTCCAGTATTCTGGCCTGGAGAATTCCATGGACTAGAGGAGCGTGGAGGACTACTGTCCATGGGGTCACAAGGAGTCGGACCTGACTGAGCAACTAACACTCTAAGAAGGATGGAGGTTCTCTCTCTTTCTCAACTTTTTATTTTGACATAATTAGAGATTCAAAGGGAATTACAAAAATAGTACATAGATTCCCAAGAATCTTTCACCCAGCTGCTCCTACTAGTGACATCTTATATGGCTATAGTGCCATATCAAACCAGGTAGTCATCGTTAGTATGCTGCTGCTGCTGCTGTCACTTCAGTCGTGGCCGACTCTGTGCGACCCCATAGACGGCAGCCCACCAGGCTCCCCCATCCCTGGGATTCTCCAGGCAAGAACACTGGAGTGGGTTGCCATTTCCTTCTCCAATGCATGAAAGTGAAAAGTGAAAGTGAAGTCCCTCAGTCGTGTCCGACTCTTCGCGAGCCCATGGACTGCAGCCCACCAGGCTCCTCCATCCATGGGATTTCCCAGGCAAGAGTACTGGAGTGGGGTGCCATCTCCTTCTCCACACCATTGGTATAATCTTTTTATATGATTTTACTTATTTGTGTACTTATTTATTTTGTCTGTGCTGAGTCTCCGATGCTGCACTGGTTTTTCTAGTTGTGACACCCAGCTTCCCACTGCAGTGGCTTCTCTTGCTGTGGAGCGCAGGCTCTAGCATGCATGGGTTTCAGTAGCTGTAGCAGATCGGTTCAGTAGCTGTGGCTGCAGGGCTCTAGAGCACAGACTCAGTGGCTGGGGCTCAGGAGCTTTAGTTCCAGTGTGGGATCTTCCTGGATCAGGAATCGAACCCATTTTTCCTGCATTGGCAGGTGGATTCTTCACCACTGAGCCATCAGGGAAGCCCCGATACAATCTTTTTAATAAACAGACTTCACTCAGTTCTTATTAGTTTTTAGGCACTCGTCTGTGTGTATGTGTGTGTAGTTCTAAGTGATTTAATCCAACATCTAGATGAACAGAACTGTTACTATATGAGACACAGATGTATAGAACAGTCTTTTGGACTCTGTGGGAGAGGGAGAGGGAGAGGGTGGGATGATTTAGGAGAATGGCATTGAAACGTGTATAATATCATATAAGAAGCTAATCGCCAGTCCAGGTTTGATGCAGGATACAGGATGCTTGGGGCTGGAGCATTGGGATGATCCAGAGGGATGGTATGGGGAGGGAGGTGGGAGGGGGGTTCAGGATAGCGAACACATGTACATCCATGGCGGATTTATGTTGATGTATGGCAAAACCAATACAATATTGTAAAGTAGCCTCCAATCAAAATAAATAAATTTAAATTAAAAAAAAAAAGATACAATAGTGTTCCCTCATTGCAGAGGAACTCCCTTTTACTACCCCTTTTCCATGGTTATGGGTGTGTAGCTCATTTTCCCTGCAGGATAAAGTGCAAACTTCTTAGCTGATTACCCAAAGCCCTTTAAAGGGAAGAGGTTACTTTGAGTTGGCAGTGGCTGAGGTATTCACTGTGACCTGGTTTACCTATGGGCAGAGCCATCGTGAGTTCAAAGCTTAAGGCAGAGGTATTAATCTTCCCCTAAACCTGCTCTCGCCGAAGAATTGATGCTTTTGAACTGTGGTGTTGGAGAAGACTCTTGAGAGTCCCTTGGACTGCAAGGACATCCAACCAGTCCATTCTGAAGGAGATCAGCCCTGGGATTTCTTTGGAAGGAATGATGTTAAAGCTGAAACTCCAGTACTTTGGCCACCTCATGCAAAGAGTTGACTCATTGGAAAAGACTCTGATGCTGGAAGGGATTGGGGGCAGGAGGAGAAGGGGACAACAGATGGCTGGATGGCATCACTGACTCGATGGACGTGAGTCTGAGTGAACTCCGGGAGCTGGTGATGGACAGGGAGGCCTGGTGTGCTGCGATTCATGGGGTCGCAAAGAGTCGGACATGACTGAGCGACTGAACTGAACTGAGCTGAGCTGAAGCCTGCTCTAGTGACAAAGGTAACGTTTGGCAGAGTACTTCTGGACATTGTCACCCTCTTGAGCCCTTTCTATCTCCATACAGGTGGTGTTGCAAAAATATGTTGTAAGGACCTAAAAAAGAGTGGGACAGATCTGCCATTTTCAGATTTTCTAATTTCAGTTCTATTACCTGCAATTGGATAAGTAAGCTAGGCTGGAATTTTCCCTACAGAGGGAATTTTACATTTGGAATTAGGAAGTGGAATTCATGGAATTCACAACTTGTTTCAAAGCTTTGCACTGGACATTGCTTGATGCTTTCCTGAGTATTAATCAAAAATTACTAAAAATTCAACTCTTTTCTTCATATGTATTGTATTTCTTGTTCAGATGGGATCATGGGGAGATTATATATTGCCTCCACTAAAGAAAAGGCAAGGGGTAGGAACACAAAACCCATCTAAGTTCTTAATATCCACCATTTTCCAGATGTGTTGCTAGGTTCTGGAGACTTAATAGTGGGCAAAATAGCATGCATCTTCAGAGAACTTATAGTCTAGCAGAACGGTTCCTGAGGATGGCATTCACATATGATTATCTCAATATAGTAATGTAGAGTCCAATGTATTATGCATAATAAATATTCATTATATTAATATATTGGACACATAGATTCACCAGGGAGCAAATGCCAAACTGAGATATATTAACAACAAGTTTTATTCTCTTTATTCCTCCTCTGATTCTATTTTGTAAGATTTAGTAATGAGTTGAGGTTTCATAAGAAAATGCTCTCTTTGTGTTTGAAGATGGAAACTTGAGGCCAAAGGCTGGAATTTTGCAGCAATTTTTTGAAGCAGCTTTACATCCTCCCTTCCTTTTGAGGGCTGCATCTCGCTAACGATATTCAGCATTGCTCTCTCCCTCATTCTAATTAACAATGCAACCAATTCAAATGGCATGCAAAAAGAAGCATTACTAAAAAATAAGTATTATCAATTAGCATACAAAAGTGGAACTGCAGAAGCTGTTTCTGGATAAGAGGTCCTGAGAGAGCTCAACAGCCCATAGGCAAGAACAGTACTAAGCATCCAAGTTTACAGCCCCTTCGGGATGCTTGAGCAAAGCAAATCAACTCCCTATTAGTGGTCCTAAAGCAAACCAGCTTTATTTCCCTGAAAACTCATTTGAAAACAGCATGATTTGAGGGGTAACCTCTATGGGTATTGTTAAGAGAAAACTGTCACCCATCCACAGCTCTCTGGGTTGAACTTTAAGAGTTGAATCTGACAAAATATTAATTGCAGGCAGGTCATTTGTTACAGGTTTAGGCTGGATGCTCTATTTAAAGCAAATGGGATTTAGTTATCTTAAGAGAAATGTGTATGCGCTTTAGCCAAAGGGCACTTGAGCCTGAGAGTGGATACACTATTATAACTGCTCCTTCTCTGTTTGTTTTTTACATAATTTACAAATTCAGAGTACTATCTCCTCTGTGAAATACTCACAGATTCTCATGGTCATCCTGCATTCTGTTCTGCTGGGCTTCCTCGGTGTATTTTGTACATTAGACGATTTCTGTGCAGGGTTTACAATATAAGGCCCTGAGATCAGAATTTGCTTGCAGCATTGGTTTCATCTCTTACTTCTCACCATGACTCTTAGACACTGTATTTCAACCAACTCAAATAAATCATGAATGTAAGATTCCAGGTCATGCCACCTGCCTCTGCTCGTGTTGTTCCCCTCTACCTGGAAGGTCTTATATTACCATGTTCAACTAATACACTTTCCTTTTTCAAGACTCATTTCAAAACTCTCCATCTTCTTTCACCTCTCCCATAGAATTGGCCACTGTCCCTTTTCTGGCCTCTGCAGTCCCATGGATATACTTTGCTTATTGCATCTAGTTCATATCTGTTGCATGTTTAAACAATATCTTCTGTACTCTCAGTGACTACAACAATGCAGGCTTAACAACAGGTAGCATCAAATATAAGTGGAATAAAAGTATGAACCTTGGTAAGGCAGCAAACAGTTTAAAACTATTGTTAGCTTCAAAACTTTGGGCTAAGAATATAAATGTGCCAAGCCTCGGTTTTCTCAGTGGGAAACACTGAGGAATAAATGAAAGGAGTGAGATATAAAGGATCTGGCGTATACAGTTATTCGATACTTGTTAATTCCCTTCCTTTTCCCCTTACCTTGAGTTGTGATGACTAAAGCAGAAACTGGATTAACCAAGGCTAAGTGACATTATTGACTAGAGGAAATAGAGAGCAGCATCTAATGGATACTGGGCCAAACATCGTGTGTGTGTGTGTGTGTGTGTGTGTGTGTGTGTGTGTGTTGTTGAGAGACAATCATCTATAGAATGGGAGAGAAAAACCAATATCTGCTTTTAGAAGAAGGCTTTTTGATATAGTGATGCTTTGACATCATTGTTGGAGAATGAAAATATCCAGGTTCTTAAACAAAAGTTGGGTGTACAAACCATTGGGCTACACCATATGAAAACAATGATGCATATAAGATCATCTATACCATTTTTCTAGATTTTACATATAAGTGTTCATATACAATATTTGTTTCTCTCTTTCTGACTTACTTCACTCTGTATGACAGTCTCTAGGTTCATTCATGTCTTGTCAAATGAACCAATTTAATTCCTTTTGTCACTGTTGACACTATGTATAAAATTGATAACCAACGAGAATATACTGCATAGCACAGGGAACTCTACCTAAAGGCACTGTGGTGACCTGAATGAGAAGGAAGTCCAAAAGGGAGGAGATATACGGGTACATATATATATATGTGTACGGCTGATTCATTTTGTTAATAGAAACTAACACAGCATTGTGAAGTAACTACAATCCCATAAAAATTAATTTAAAAAATAATGATGTAGATGTATTTGGTGGTGTGTACGAAGGCACAAGTGGGCACATCCCCAGCTCAAAAGCTCTGAACAGTCCTATTCCAATGGTGTGGCCCCACAACTGTGGATATACTGGGTTAGACCTATGGCAGCTCAGTTACAACTCCTGTCTCATTACTAGCACTGGGTTGTTCAAATTGCCCTCTACCAAGAACTTGAAAGAAGGATATACAAACTGTGGAGCACTGGAGTAATCTCCTTTTCCGGTATGCTCATGGGAACAGAGAAATTCAACCTGGATTTCACATGCCATTACATTCAGTTCCGTTCAGTCGCTCAGTCGTGTCCGACTCTTTGCAACCTCATGAACCACAGCACGCCAGGCCTCCCTGTCTATCACCAACTCCTGGAGTTCAACCAAACCCATGTCCATTGAGTTGGTGATGCCAACCAACCATCTCATCCTCTGTCACCCCCTTCTCCTCCTGCCCTCAATCTTTCCCAGCATCAGGGATTTTTCAAATGAGTCAGCTCTTCGTATCAGGTGGCCAAAGTATTGCGGTTTCAGCTTCAACATCAGTCCTTCCAATGAACACCCAGGACTGATCTCCTTTAGGATAGACTGGTTGGATCTCCTTGCAGTCCAAGGGACTCTCAAGAGTCTTCTCCAGCACCATAGTTCAGAAGCATCAATTCTTTGGTGCTCAGCTTTCTTTACAGTCCAACTCTCACATCCATACATAACTACTGTAAAAACCATAGCCTTGACTAGATGGACCTTTGTTGACAAAGTAATGTATCTGCTTTTTAATATGCTGTCTTGGTTGGTCATAACTTTCCTTCCAAGGAGTATTCATCTTTTAATTTCATGGCTGCAATCACCATCTGCAGTGATTTTGGAGCCCCAAAAAGTAAAGCCTCTCACTGTTTCCACTGTTTCCCCATCTATCTGCCATGAAGTGATGGGATTAGATGCCATGATCTTAGTTTTCTGAATGTTGAGATTTAAGCCAACTTTTTCACTCTCCTCTTTCACTTTCATCAAGAGGCTTTTTAGTTCTTCTCTTTCTGCCATAGGGTGGTGTCATCTTCATATCTGAGGTGATAGATATTTCTACCATCAATCTTGACTGCAGCTTGTGCTTCTTCTAGCCCAGTGTTTCTCATGATGTACTCTGCATAGAAGTTAAATAAGCAGGGTGGCAATATACAGCCTTGATGTACTCCTTTTCCTATTTGGAACCTGTTGTTCCATGTCCAGTTCTAATTGTTGCTTCCTGACCTACATACAGGTTTCTCAAGAGGCAGGTCAGGTGGTCTGGTATTCCCATCTCTTTCAGAATTTTCCATAGTTTATTCTGATCCATGCAATGGGAAAGAAAAAAAAGTCTCTGTGGTGCTGCTGCTGCTGCTGCTAAGTGGCTTCAGTTATGTCTGACTCTGTGCGACCCCAAAGACGGCAGCCCACCAGGCTCCCCCATCCCTGGGATTCTCCAGGCAAGAACACTGGAGTGGGTTGCCATTTCCTTCTCCAATGCATAAAAGTGAAAAGTGAAAGTGAAGTCAATCAGTCATGTCCGACTCTGTGCGACCCTATGGACTGCAGCCCACCAGGCTCCTCCATCCATGGGATTTTCCAGGCAAGAGTACTGGAGTGGGGTGCCATTGCCTTCTCCCTCTGTGGTGCTACATTTGGTAAATTCAAGTTTAAACAAAATCCAGTTTAATCAGTTACCTTGCTATGTGTGCTTATGTGCTAAGCACGTGTCCCTTCTAGTCGTGTCCCTTCTTTGTGACCCTGTGGACTCTAGCTGGTCAGGCTCCTCTGTCCATGGAATTTTGCAGGCAAGAAGACTAGAGTGGGTTGCCATGCCCTCCTCCATGGATTTTCTTGATCCAAGGATCGAACCTATCTCTCTTAATCGAACCCACATCTCTTAAGTCTCATGTCTCCTCATTTGGCAGGTGGGTTCTTTAACATAGTGCCGCCCTGAAAGCCCTTATCTTACTATAAGACTGTTCACATCCTATGAACTGGTAATGTTTTGTGATTCTCCAAGATATTTACAGTTTATATAGTTATTCTCATCTTTCAATCACGGCAAACCCAGAGGGCTAGTGGGCCACAGAATACACTTGTAGGTATATGGAATATAGATTCTGAAGAAGGTGGGTTTTAATCCTGGTTCCACTAACGACTCTCTCCGTGACCCTGAGGAAAGTATCTGACCTCTCTAAGCCTCTACTCTATGGATGGAAATGCAGATCTACTTATCTATGCCTTAGGTATCTCTACTGTCTTCATTTGATCTATTGAATAATCCCTACCCTCGAGCATTGCCCAGGTTACTGATAGGAAATAAGTGGCACATTCACAGGGTATTTAAGGAGAGCTTGATAGAGAGATGGTTACCAATCAGGAGGGTAGGGTAAAGAGACCTGAAAGAGGATTGAGAAGGGACCTCAGCATGAGCCGAGTAGGACACCTGCTACTGTTGAATCGACGTTCAACACCCCTGGGTCTGAAGAGACAAGGCGATTAAGCAGTTATAGGAACCCGAAGAGATTAATTCTTAGTAAGGGGAGAGGACTTCCTAAAACAGGAGCTGTGGCTTCTGTAAAGGGATGCAGCCAAGCCCCAGTGACCAGAAAGAAAGAGACCTGAGGAATAAAGACCCCCACCTCAATCCTCCCCTGACCTGCAGATCAGCTGCCAATGCCTCTCATCGGCTGAACCCAACAAAAGCCATAAGACGACAGAGCCCATAACATTTAACAACAGTCAGCCTGCTCGGGCACAGAACAGGAGAGAGAAGGGTAAGGAGTAGGTGTGTTAGTACCCATGGTTGGCGAGTTGGCAACCAGACTGATTCATAGATCTACAAAATTCTTTTTTACAGGATACATAATTCAAATTTTATCATTCAAATCTCCATGAAAATAAAACCAATGGGGAAAACTGTTTTTAGCGACTATTCTCTTGTCTTTGTTTAGCCAGAAATAAGATAATGTGTTCCTTTGGTTTTAGGTCATGCTCAAAGTCTCTCTGTGGTGTGTGCACCATGCATAGACATTGACCCACAAGTGTTCACAAGCAGGAAGCCTGCCTAAGAACATCACTCTCTTCTACCATTGGTGAATAAAACTTATGAGAATCCTATCATTTATTCTTTGGACCAACATTTGTTGACTACCTTCTATATTACCCTTTGTGTGCCAGCTCATGTATTCTAAGTTATAAATATAAGTTTAGAAAAGAAAAAAAAAAAAAAAAAGGGAGTCAAGCTGATGACACAAGGTTTTGGAGAAATTGACTTTGATGTCATCCTCGGTGGCATGATTCAAAATCTCCCTGGATCTCTCAGCATGTGGCCCACACTACTGAATGTTTCAGAGAGTTTTTCCTAATTTGGAGAAATCAAATACTATTTAAACTAGACCCACTTTGAAGTCTCCCAGCAAGCAGGAAATCTGGACTTGATAGATCTCGCTATTAAGAGTCAGTCCGTCTGAGCAATCTGTTTGCCTGCCTTTCTTGCTGTGTTGGTAATTTTGCAAAAACTGCTGAATTTGCTCTTCTCGTCACAGCAGATTGTAGGCAGAGTCAAGGATGTCTGTTGGTTGTCTATCACCCTTTAGGAAGAATCCCCACCCCCTTCTTTCAACTACTCCCATCCTTCTCACTCTGGACGTTTAGAGAAGAAAAAGTAGTGAAAAATAAAGTAAGTGATTGTGTGTGTTTCATGTGGATGCAGGAAGAAAAATATCCCATGCTCTAGCTACTATCTTTGGTTTCCTGTTCCATATTGAAGAATCTTCAGTCAGAGGGAACTCAGTGGACTGTAAGATGAAAAAAGAGACTGGAGAGGGGAGGGGAAACCTCAAATGACTAAAACTGGGGGAAAAAAGGGAAAGAGAGAGAGTTAAAAAGCAAGGGTGGTGGAGGGGGTGGGGGGTGGTGGTGTGTGTGATAGAGCACAGACAAAGAAAGGAGGAAAAAGTATAGCACAATTCCCAAAAGTGAGACTTAATTTCTGGCTATTTGTTGCCAAGAACACAGCCCCAGGAACTCAGAATCCTTTTGCATTTCTCTTTCCATCTGAATTATTATTGAACTGCTGGGCACAATTAATTGTGAATTACACCCAACAAGCACCTACCATCACCAGCATTGAAGAGAATGTTCACCATATGCCAGATCATAAATGTCTCTTTCCCACAGGGGTGACTTCCTTCCTCAGCAAGAATCTATTCATCCTATTCTTAATGATGCTTGCCCCCATCTTTTTTTTTTTTTTTTTTTAATAAGGCACTATTTGAAGCAGAGAATGTGGAAAACTACTGCTGTAGTCTTGGGAAGACGTATTAGAATTGCAAGCAGCCTTGACCATTTGAAAGACAGATTTTCTCTGATATAAAAATATTCCACAATAGGGAAAATTGCAGAGCATTTTGTACCAGTTTACCTAAAAACTCCATGATGAATGCACCTGACCTTATGCAAAATCTGAAAGAGAAAAACCTAAGAATATAAGATTCACAATATTTAACAATCAGAAAGATAGAATTGGTACTATGAATGTAAACAGGTTACAGGTGTCTTAAAAAGGAAAGGAAGCTTATGCCTTTCAAGTTTAACACATGATTCATATATTAATATTACATTAAAGAGTGTGTTTAATTCAGAGCCCAGTAACTTACATATGTGGCTAGAATTTTGGACAATTTCAAAGTATTTTTAGAAAGATATGGACCCCAGATGGGCTTCCCTTGTGACTCATTGGTAAAGAATTCACCTGAAAAGGTGGGAGGATCCCCTGGAGAAGGCAGTGGCAACCCACTCCAGTATTCTTGCCAGGGAAATTCCATGGGCAGAGGAGCCTGATGGGCTATAGTCCACAGGGTCACAAAAGAGTCTGAAAAGAGTTCATGACTAAACAACAACAATGGACCCCAGATAGAACATTAAGTAAAGTGTTTTGGTTCAAGAACTGAAGAGTCCAATGCTGCTCATTTCTCTCTGTTGTCTCTTTCCCTCCATCTAAACTTACCTCCTTGGCTCAGCACCATAGTCTGCTTAAACCTGTGGGCTCTGCCAGGTATAGCCTACTCAACTGCCCTGTCCCAACTCTTCTCCCACCTACAAGTTCAAGTGGCAACTGATCTCAACAATTACATACAGAAAAGAAAGATGGAATTCTACCACCAGTTTCATTTGATCACAATGACCTTGGAGCCTAAGATAAGTAAGCCATACTTCAAACTAATGTGCATAAACGGTGGTATGAATGGGTATAGAGGATTATGGGACAGAAGCTTCGGTTAACAAACTTTCTCCAAAATACCAAGGGACTTGTGCCAAACTCATTTGTCTCAATTGGTGGAAGCACTTAAAGTACACTTATAAGAAATCACAGAAAAGAATAAAGTTAATTTGCCCATTGTTTGACGCTTCCACAGTCATATCTGTGGAATAGATAGGAATTCCTGGCCACCAATGTGACCTTCTTTAGTAACTCTGTTCCTCTTAGTCCTAACCATGATTCCTCTTGAAGTATTCCACATTCAAAAGTTCTCAATCACCTTTACACCTAGCACAGTCCTGATACATCATATGTGTGTGTTAAGTCGCTTCAGTTGTGTCCAACTCTTTGAAACCCTACGGACTGTAGCCTGCCAGGCTCCTCTGTCCATGGAATTCTCCAGGCAAGAATATTGGAGTGAGTTGCCATGCCCACTTCCAGGGAATCTTTCCCACCCAGAGATCAAACCTGCATCTCTTATGTCTCCTGCACTGGTGGGTGGGTTCTTTACCACTGGTGCCACCGTGTGCTTAATAAATACTTGATCAATGAACTAAGTAACTATATCAATGTAATGGAGAATAAACATGTTTTTACCCTTTCTGAGCATAGTATTATAGCAATTCTCATAGCATTATTGCAAATGTTAACTGAGATAATTCTCATAGAATTGCTTACAATCATGACTATATGCTTTTAATTATTTCATTTTAGATATTCAGCTTCCATTCAATTCTTTCTACACCTCTGCTATTCAAAACCCCTGCTTCTTTTATGATGTTGTCCTTTGTTTTGGATCACAGCTGATGTACTTTCTAAAACATAACTGGAAGATTACCTTTGACAGAGAGATTGTGATGGCCAGAGACTGGTAAAAGTAAAGGTTTCCATGTTATGAGATAAATTGTATCCTCCCAGTTGATATGTTGAAATCTTACCACCAGTATTTCAGAATGTGACTGGTTTTGAAGACAGGGTCTTTACAGAAGCAAAAAGGTTAAACTGAAGTCAGTAGGGTGGGCCCTAAGCTGACCTAATGCACAGTGTCCTTCCAAAAAGAGGAAATTAAGACACAGACACATACAGAGGGAAGACAGTGTGAAGATCTGGGAGGAGGGTGTCCATCTACAAGCCAAAGAGCAAAGCCTCAGAGGAAACCAACTCTGCCAGCACCTTGATCTTGGACTTCTAGCCTCCAAAATTGTGAGAAAATACATTTCTGTTGTTTAAGCTCTACACCTCCTGCCCCCAATCTGTGGCATTCTGTTATGGCAGCCCTAGCAAACTATAATACCACAAGCCTCCTGGAATGTCTTAGCAGAAAGAGTCAGGTACTTAGATTCAAAATGTGACACTGCTACTGTGTCACTGAGGAGCTTAGAGAACAGTTTCTCAGGACGAGAAAGCTAAAACACCAGACCAACTTAGAACTGGATCCTAGCTTACCCTCATAAATAGCAAAGTGGCTAATCTCTGGGACTTCAGGTCTTCACCTGTAGAAGGAACTTCAGGTCTTCACCAGCAACCTACCTCCTAGACTTGGAGTACTCATAAAAATGCATTTCAAGTGAATTGTGCAATACTAAATAGTATTAAACAGTGGGGAGCAGTGGCACCATTAGTATTATTATCGTTACTTGATCTCTTAATAACTCAGTTTTAGTATTAATACATAGAATACCTTTGACCAACTAGCAGAGTTAAGAATAAAGAATTAAATGCATTAATGCTGATGAAAGAATATTTCTGTCTTTGCCAAAGGTGGAGGGGAGGAGTGGTCTGTCCCAAGTGCAGGGCATAAAATGATGTGTCCTTTGTGAAAAATTTAAAAGCAGTAACGCAACTAATTAAAATTTCATCTCCTAAAATGATGTCCATTATGAAATATACTTGGGGTGCATCTCTTTCACCTGCCAGTGTGATATCATAAACTAGAATGAATCAAATCAAAATAAGATTTAAAAAGAAAACTTATGCATTCTTTACACCTTCTGAACACTCTACTAAGTGCTAAGTGCTTTACAAGTTACCTCCTTCATTTGTAGGCCCACCCTATAAAGTGGGTATATAATGGGGAAATAAGGTGCTCAAAAGCACAAGGCAAAACCTGTGTTCGAAGGCGGAGAGCTTGACCCTAGAGCCAGACCCGTTTTATAACAGTCCTGTTCATGATTTAGCAGAGAAGCATCTTCCTGGACAGTGTGCTGACAAGGAGGAAGCAACTCACGTGTTTAGCTGGACCTTGTCAGTAGCCTGCAAATCTCCAATCTGATCCTGGTGGCCATCATTCTTGATGTGTCCTGTTCATGCTGGCCCAGTGTCTGAATTTCACTCATTTGGTGATTTATGGACCATGTGAGTGTAATTTAGGGTCTTAATGCTCCTAGTCAAGGACCATCAAATGTCTAAAACTGCCAGTGTCCTTCAGGGAGACAGAAGTAGAATTCAGATGTTAGCAGCTTTCGTGCTCTTTAGGTGAAAGGAAAAGTATATTGGATAAAGGATCAACAGAGCTGGGATGCCAACTCTGCAGCTTAGCTGTGTAACTCTGCTTAGGTCAGTTCTTTCCTCCAAACTTTATATAGTAAGAGTTGCCACTCTGGATTTTCTTTCATTTATAGATCAATCTTTTTCTCTGGGCTGTGAGCCCCTACACAACTAAAATACAATCGTTTATATATGTCTGTCTGTTTATTTGAGGTGCTTAAAACATGGGCAGAGAGGTGTGTAGGCATTAATTGATAGTCTACAAATATTTATTGAATGAATGCACTAATGAATGGAAACAGAGTTCTTTTAAGATGAGTGCTTGAACAGGCTTATTAGGATCTGAGTTCAGTTCAGTTCAGTCGCTCAGTCTTGTGTGACTCTTTGCGACCCCATGAATCGCAGCATGCCAGGCCTCCCTGTCCATCACCAACTCCCAGAGTTCACTCAGACTCACATCCATTGAGTCAGTGATGCCATCCAGCCATCTCATCCTCTGTCGTTCCCTTCTGCTCCTGCCCCCAATCCCTCGGTTGCATGTAAATCTGAGTGTACCTATGAATAGTCCTGGAGAACAGCCTCCAAATTTCATCTTATTTTAAGTCTACTAACTAAAAATATGAACATGATTTTGTATTTTGAAATAAGAGGGACGTAGCATGAAGTAAAGAATCCTGTGGCATTAAAATAAGCTTAGCTTAACACAAAAGGCTGCTTCAGAAGTGAGCAATATAATTAATATTTCTCCTAGGAAAGCATGCTTTAGAAAGGAAGTAGGTGTGCTTTTATTTTACATTCCTGGGGCTTTCAAGATATATATCAGACTCTTGAATCTCAAAGCAACCCTAGAGTTTATCTACTTTGCTTCCTCAATGTTAAGGAAATAGTGGCTCAGACAGAAGAGACTAGTCAGTGATCAAGCACTTAATTAAGTGCAAGTCTCCTGACTTTTATTCACCACTGTGATTCTTTCTAGGATTTTCTCCAAAAACAGTAGAACTGTTTCTTTAATGAAATTTATTACCTACAGAACCCAGATGAAAATTGATACAATGAAATTTTTCTCATCAGAGCAGATCTTGGGGCTCTGGAACTGAAACATATTCCCTAAACCCTGGAGTCTGATGAACATCCTAATTTGAAATCTACTGGGCTAATCCATACTAGCCTTCATAATGCAAAACCAAAATGCAAGTTAGTTAAGATAATTATTAAATGGTGGCTTCTTACAGCAGAGGAAATGAAGGGTGTTCTTAGTCCAAAACTCACCTTTAAAGACACAGACAGAAGATGTCTAGCAGCGTGTCCTTGGTCCCTGCATAAGCTGTCAGAGCAGACAACTGCCTGGAGGATGACGGATGACATTTCTTAGATTCTAACTTACCCTCAGCAATCTTTGGCATGATATATAAAATATTTATTATTTTGGTTCCTGTTTCAGTCTTTTCTTGTGTGCTTATGTAGAGGATGGTGTACCTTATGGGAATTATTCTTGTTCAGAGATGCCACTTACTTGGTCTTCCTAGTCTTGCCACCAGAATGGTGATGGGAAACCCATGCTGGGTCTAGATTCACTGTCCTTTAACAGTTGAGTACTCAGCAAGGAGACTGAGTGGGCCAGACTTCCAGGTAGACCATTCCACCATGATACTGATTTGAATCTGTTTCAATTACACTAGTTGCATTATAGTGGGAAAGGAAACCATTTATTCTAATATACCACAGGAATATCTTGGTCTTCATGACCAAGATAATCATGATAGTGTGATCACTCACCTAGAGCCAGACATCCTGGAATGTGAAGTCAGGTGGGCCTTAGAAAGCATCACTACAAACAAAGCTAGTGGAGGTGATGGAATTCCAGTTGAGCTATTCCAAATCCTGAAAGATGATGCTGTGAAAGTGCTGCACTCAATATGCCAGCAAATTTGGAAAACTTAGCAGTGGCCACAGGACTGGAAGAGTTCAGTTTTCATTCCAATCCCAAAGAAAGGCAATGCCAAAGAATGCTCAAACTACCACACAATGGCACTCATCTCACACACTAGTAAAGTAATACTTAAAATTCTCCAAGCCAGGCTTCAGCAATACCGTGAAATTCAGTGAACCGTGAATTTCCTGATGTTCAAGCTGGTTTTAGAAAAGGCAGAGGAACCAGAAATCAAATTGCCAACATCCTCTGCATCATGGAAAGAGCAAGAGAGTTCCAGAAAAAAATCTATTTCTGCTTTATTGACTATGCCAAAGCCTTTGACTCTGTGGATCACAATAAACTGTGGACAATTCTGAAAGAGATGGGAATACCAGACCACCTGACCTGCCTCTTGAGGAATTTGTATGCAGGTCAGGAAGCAACAGTTAGAACTGGACATGGAACAACAGACTGGTTCCAAATAGGAAAAGGAGTTCGTCAAGGCTGTATATTGTCACCCTGTTTATTTAACTTCTATGCAGAGTACATCATGAGAAATGCTGGACTGGAAGGAACACAAGCTGGAATCAAGATTGCTGGGAGAAATATCAATCACCTCAGATATGCAGATGACACCACCCTTATGGCAGAAAGTGAAGAGGAACTCAACAGCCTCTTGATGAAAGTGAAAATGGAGAGTGAAAAAGTTGGCTTAAAGCTCAACATTCAGAAAACGAAGATCATGGCATCCAGTCCCATCACTTTATGGGAAATAGATGGGGAAACAGTGGAAACAGCATCAGACTTTATTTTATTGGGCTCCAAAATCACTGCAGATGGTGACTGCAGCCATGAAATTAAAAGGTGCTTACTCTTTGGAAGGAAGGTTATGACCAACCTAGATAGCATATTGAAAAGCAGAGACATTACTTTGCCAACAAAGGTCTGTCTAGTCAAGGCTATGGTATTTCCAGTAGTCAAGTATAGATATGAAAGTTGGACTGTGAAGAAAGCTGAGCACTGAAGAACTGTCACTTTTGAACTGTGGTGTTGGAGAAGACTCTTGAGAGTCCCTTGGACTGCAAGGAGATCCAACCAGTCCATTCTGGCTGAAGGAGATCAGCCCTGGGATTTCTTTGGAAGGAATGATGCTAAAGCTGAAACTCCAGTACTTTGGCCATTTCATGCGAAGAGTTGACTCATTGGAGAAGATTCTGATGCTGGGAGGGATTGGGGGCAGGAGGAGAAGGGGACAACAGAGGATGAGATGGCTGGATGGCATCACTGACTTGATGGACGTGAGTTTGAGTGAACTCCAGGAGTTGGTGATGGACAGGGTGGCCTGGCGTGCTGCAATTTGGGGTCACAAAGAGTCAGACATGACTGACTGACTGAACTGAACTACTGAAATGATTTTTTTCAACTATTTTTCTTGCCATCTTATGTGAGCCTGCTAAAAACCCTTTAACAGGGCTTCCTTGTCCTCAGAATAAAACCTAAATTCCTTAGCATGTATTCTAAGGCCCTTTCTGATTTGTTCCCAGCCCACCCATTTACTATTTGTCTCAGCTCAATCTCTGACTGAACGTGTTTTCAAGCCACGCCATACAATTTCCTCTTCTACCTTTAAGACAGGAGCTGTCTTTTACCTCCAGGCCTGAGTATGTGCTGTTTTCTCTACTTGACACTTACTTCCTCTTTCCCTACCTCCCTCTGTCCTCTAGTTTGACTAGTCAAACTCTAGTCAAACTCTAGTCTTAGCTGAAAGTTCATGTCCCTTAAAAGCCCTTCTCTGACCCCTATAGAGCAGCTCATTTGTACCCTTCCCATCACGTTACTTCACACACTAATGAAAATGCATTGCTTCACTTCTTGTTTTTCTTATTAGGCTGAGATAGAGTAACATGGGGAAAAAAATGATATTGTAATCTTGCTCATGGTAAGCCCATCCAAAAGCCCTGACATGTCAATAAATATGTATATTTTAAAGAGTTAATCAGATACTGAACATGAAGCCCAAGAAAACTGGAGGTATTGACATTCAAAGTCAAGATCAGAAATAAATATCTAGCTGGTAGCTGCAGAACAAGATCTGAAAAGCCAGCTATTGGTAGCACCTTGCTAAAGCTATAAGATAAAAGAGAAAGTCCTGAATAATGTAGACCAGGGAGTAACAAAGGCTTTCTGTGAAATGGAACCTTAGGCCAAGGATCCAGGGCAGACAATGAAGCTATGGAAACGAGAACTACAACCAAGAGCCTCACTAATATCTGGCTAATTCTACCACATTGCCTTTTTTGTTACCTGGAATTGCTTGTATTTATGCAAGGTGACTGATTTCCAGAGTGGCTTACAGACCTCTCCTGAAATCTGATACGAACTTTCAGGCCTAAGCACAGGGACTGTGTGATGAAGATAAACCAAAGCCCTGCTTTTGGTCCAAATGGGCTCAACAATGGACTCAACTCTGCCTGGGGTGGTCTCCCTTTCCAAGTTTAACAGTGACTGAGGACAGTGTGCTGGCCCTGAATTATAATAAAATTCTTCTCCTGCCAGAAGTCTGAGGGCCACCAAATCCTTCTCAGAATGCTTTGAATTTGAAATCAATCCTTGAGAATGTCATCAATTTAACTTCAATTATTAGCCAGTCTTAATATATACAATTAAGCCACAGAATATATATAATTTATATGTGTATGCATTTTATATACAGAATTTATATATATATATAATGTCTTATATGCATATATTATATAGTTGTATTATTATATCTTTTTTGTATATCCAGCTGAGTTACATTTCCATAAGATGGAAATTTAAGGAAATAATCTGATTAATTTTTGCTTTCATGCATAAACTGAGAATTTTCTTATGTTAATCATGATCTTTCACATAACAAGTTTCTCTAGACTTTATACTCAATGCTTCCATGATTCTGAACGATATGCTTTCCCTTCTAACAGAAAGTTTATCAAATGACTGATTTTCTTAGTGTTGTGTCTACAAAACCCTCAGTAGCTATTAATCCAAACCTTTTTCCTTTTCGTTTTAAAAACTCATGTTTCTCTAAGGAAAATTCAATCCACTTAATCTTCATTGATTGGCATTTAGTGCAGCAAGATGATGTTTTGTGAGAACTCTGGGTGTCTAACTAGCAGTTTGATCAATTTGTTATGCTTCTTGTCATGCTAATCATATTTTGCACCTGGAAACCATGATTCCCCTGAAGTGTTCTAACTTCATTTAATGCCAGTGCCATCTCTAATTTGACAGTGGAGAAACTGAGGCATGAGCTATTGACTTTCTTAGTTTAGTCGGTGATATTCACAGCTCTGTGCTACTGAAATTCCTTCATGACTAGATTTCATCCTTTCCTTTGAAAGTAAAAAGTGTAATTTTTATCTTTGTAACACCCATATGTTTTGTGACCTTGAAATACTTATTTAGGATCCTGAGCCTTCGTTCTGTCTCCTGTATAATGGGGGAAATAATATTTACCACAAGGGGCTTTTATAAAAATCTATTAAATTGATTTATGAGAAAGAAACTAACATAGTGCCAGGAATATAGTAAATGTTCAAGCCTGAAGATGAGAGTAAAGGAGCAGGAGTGAAAATAGAGCAGACATTCTCTGGGAACTTCCTGAGATAGGGTTCATCTATATCTACCCTGTTAGTCGCTCAGTCAAGTCCGACTCTTTGCAATCCCATGGACTGTAGCCTGACAGACTGCTCTGTCCATGGGATTCTCCAGGCAAGAATACGTGTTCCAAATGAATAAGTGTTATCTGGAGAGTGTTTAAAAGTACAGATGTGTATGGTCCATTAAGTACAACTAACTCAAATCTCAGGTGTGACTCAGGAACCTGCATTTCCCCCTTCTCTCTGGCACATGATGCCTACGTGTACGCTTGAAGGACTAGTGTTTAGCTGTCTATAGGCAATGCTGTAAACTTCATTAACTATTCTAAAATCCCATGAACGCGTAAGCAGAGGCTGTTAATTGTGTAGACAGAAGGTCTTAAAGAAGCTGGATGTAACGAGGTGGTGAGGGACACAACTAAAGGAAAAGTTAAAATTCTTCCTGAAGTGTCCCTGGCAGGCAGTCCACAGGGCCAGGAAGCATCTCGAGGGACAGGCATTTGTGAATGAGCAGTTTTAAGACTCACTTGGATCCCTGATCCCAAATGTACAGTTTTTTTCTCATTGATGGGGAGGACCGTTGGTTCTGGCACAATATGGGACCCGTACTAACCATCGAAAAGTGAGTACTATAAAGAGGCTGTAGCTCTCCTTTGGCTGTTTGTTTGATTCAGTATAATCCTCCTATTTGCTGTTCTGGCCTAATGTTGGGTCTCATCCATTGTGTTTGGTTTTCTGCCATGTTTTCTTGGCCATGCTCCAAATTCATTCCCTCTTCTTCACAAGGAACTGAGGGGAAAAAAATATCATTTTTGCTTTTAATACAAAGAACACATATTTCTAGATAACTTGCTTTTTTCACATGTAAACTCAGTTGGCTGTCCAAACTAGTTATTATTTTCTATTTGACTACCAGGAAACTTAAAAAAAATTCATGGAACACATAAACGGATGCCTGGTTCATTAGGGTCTAGTGCTTATTTTCATTTCTTGTTTGTTCATTCAATCATACATGCTCTATTATAGTTTTATATGTCTTTGAATGAAACTTTAAAGAGCTTTTCTTTTACAATAAC
Source organism: Bos indicus x Bos taurus (assembly GCF_003369695.1). Taxonomy (NCBI): domain Eukaryota; kingdom Metazoa; phylum Chordata; class Mammalia; order Artiodactyla; family Bovidae; genus Bos; species Bos indicus x Bos taurus. The sequence goes on from NC_040083.1 coordinate 107,830,129, forward strand.
AGTGTACAATACCCATATGAATAAGGTGTTAAATCCTCACCTTGTACACTAATTTGTACAATTGAACCCTTATCTAATGTCCTGAGTCATATAAGCAAAGTATATAATTCCCAAATTCAAACTTAGATGGTCTTGTTTCGCTTTTGTTAAAAAAATGAATTCAAAGACAGTTTAAGAAAAAAAAAAATCAGAAAATTAGTTGTAAATATAATGGAATGACTTATGTAACCTATGGTCAGTTGCATAGATGAAGCCCCAGGAAGGACTAGTCATGCGGTTCCATGTATACTGGAATAATCTTTCAGAGAAATTTAACAACACTCATGCCTGTGTCCCATCTGTACACACTGATATTTAATTGGTCTGAGGCATGGTCCAGGTTTTGGAGATTTCAAAATACCCCCAGCTAATTTTAATGGGCAGACAGGTAGAAACCATTGAAATAGAGAGCCTGGAAAATCTTTAGGTTCTTTTTTTCTTATTTCATCACTGATTTCTGCTTCATTTTTTTTTCTCAGTCTGAACAGAAACCTTTTCAGCTCCTTGACTCATATAGTAAAAAATATGGCCACACCTTATTTACCAACTTCTCATGTTATGGGACCAACCCCTAAGAGATCCTTAGTCTCAATTCTACATTCCAGTGACAAAAGATTGGATTGGCCCATCAGAGATCATATCATTATCTCATAGACAACTAAATGCTGGAATTGTGAACAAAGTAAGTGTTCAAACAACGACATTAGTTTCCACGCCTCATGGACTGGAGAAAGGACCAGTTTCCAAAGAAGGTGAGGTTACTATGACCTGGAAACACACACACTAAATGTGTCTGTTATTATACAGGGATCCTGCTTAGTCCCAAGAAACCACCCTGTGGCTGACTGCATTCTTGCTTCTCTAGATATGGAGTCCTATGGGCTCCATCTATCTGTTGGGATGTCTCTAGACATTAGAGTCACAAATTACAAGAATTGAAATGATCATAATAAACATTCACTCAGCACTTACTGAGGACCAAGCAATGCACCAAACATTTTAAGTAGCTATTACTCTAAATCCTCATAAGACTCCTGTGGAGTAGCACTATTATCTCCATTTTATGGATGAGGAAACTGAGTCCCAGATAGAATAATACCTGGCCAAAGACCTGCAAATTAAAATGGTGGTACAAAGATTTGAAGGAGGGTAACTGAAACTACAGCTGCAGTTGGTAACTGCTTGTAGTGTGGTAGAAACTGCCTCCCCAGGGTAGCTCCAGGGAAACCTAACCGCACCCCAGCGGTAACTGAGTTTCCCTAGTCATCGCAGTCGGAAATGCCCGACTGAGTTCAGTGCGGTGTGTTGGATAAGACCTTTGGTTTAGTCTTTAAGAGCCAATTAATTTACTCAATTTGAACTATCCAAGGTTGAGATTATAAGCCCCAAATATCAAGGGGTTAATATATTTGAAACCACCTTTGTCAATCCCCATCCACTAAAACTACGCTTCCTTCCCCATGCTCATTTTACAGAATGAAGGTCCAGAGACCCTGTAAAGCTAAGTGTCTCATCCACAGCGATGGGATATATGATCGGAAGATTCTTAAACTTTAGCAAAAAGGCTTGGTAAATTACCATAAGTACAACTTAGGCACTACACTGTAAAGATAGGTTTTATAATATTTGACTTCAAATGATCACAAACAAGATGCCCCCCCGACTCTTGTTATTTGTGGGAACAAACCCCAAGACAGCCCTGTGTGGCTAACACACATCCCTGGAAGAGCTCACACTGAGCTCTGTTCCCATTAGCTTGCTCAACTGCAGCACTGCATTTAGCTGCCTCTTAAAATGTTTGATAATTAAATGCTAATTTGTTGGTGAGCTTTTTCATTTGTTTTACAGTTGTGTCTTATAAATATTTTTATTACTTTCGTTAATAATTAAAATTCTCTAAGCAGTTTCCAAAAAGCACATCTTCATTGAAAAGAAACAGAAATAACAAGAATTGTTACCACTATAGAGTACAGAGATGCTCTTATTTCTCCATCTTATTGTGTTTCAAAGACGTGTTGGAAGAGGCTCTCATGTCTGCATCACATTGGCCTCCTATCTCTGCTTATTGTTCTAAAGTATTGTTATATATGAAGTCACTATGAGGTCACCCCATCAGTCCTCCTGCCTCTAATCAGGAGGAAGATATTGTGTACCTTCCAAAAAGGAAGTGTTCATATCTCTCACTAGCTTTAATTATGGAGCTCTTCTTGTGTCTAACTACAGTGTTTTTTACAATGTTTCCTCAGTAGTGAATACCATGTGAATAATAGCTGTACTGGTCACTTAAATATGGAATCGAGCAACATGGGCAATTTCTCATCTTCTACAGATTACTAAAGATATTGAGATGTTGGGAATGATGTGGTATCATCCACACTGATCGTATACTGAAAGCTGTAGCTGTTCTTCATGGAGTGTTTAAGATTTCTTTGTGGATGCCCACAATTAGTGCATTCAAATAACCTAATGATCTCTCCAAACAATTTACCTTCATTATGCATATTGCACTGTACTGAAAAGTTTGCAACGTTCTTTTGCCTACATATTAATAAATAAAACTTGTCGGTCAGGTCTACATTGAGTCTTCATGTCTTAATAGTTACTGATGCTTATGATACCATCTTTTATTCTTTACTTCCTATGACAAAAATTTCTTATTTTCCTCCCAAATCCATCCACTCCATCTTTACAATAATCTAATTCAAGTTGGACCAAAGGCCAGCCAGCAAGAGGCTCCATTTTATAGTGGCTTACAGCTGGGTGTGGCCATGAAACTAAGGTATTGGTGATGGAATGTGTAGGCGAGAGAGATGGGGGGTGGGGGTCACTTTTGTCTCAGTTGATTTAAATGAAAATAGCTGATCTTGACTTCACATATTTCCTTTCCTGTCCGGTGGAAAATGAATGAATTGTGACCCAAGTCCAAACGTATAGGCAAGAGCAACAGTAACTCAGGTTCAGGAGGTGCAAGGAACCTGGGTCTTTGTTTAACTTCATAGAATAGAGTCCCTTCCTAGCCTGAAATGCTTGTCTGACAATGATATTCGATAGCTTCCACGTTCTTAATGCCTTTTCAAAAGTTTTTGGTTCCTTTCTTGAAGCACACATTTATCTTAAATAATGCACTCTTTCAGATCTGATAAAACAGTATTTTTACCTCTTCAAGTAATCTGATTCTTACGCTAATGATGAAAGTCATTCTTTGTTTATTATCTGTGTTATAGAGATTAGGAAAATAAGGCCCATAGACATTAACTGAGCTGCACACTTCTAGGTAATATGGTAGATCTTGAAGCTGCAGTTCCTCTGACACAAAGGGCAAAAGGCCTTATTCATATACTGCATAATTTCTACTGTAAGAGACTGGAAGTTGCAGTTATTTGTGGTTCTGAGTAGAAAGTGAGACGATTGTAAGAAATGTAGATATAAAACTGCATGTGGATTCAAAAGTGGAAGAAACGAATAATCGGAGACATTTGGGTAAAGCTCTACAGGGAATATGAACTTTGAACCAAGCCTCAAAAGATGGGACATAGTTGAATAACTACAGTGTGGTGTAGGAAGTGTATTTTCCACAAAGGGAAAACTACAAGCCAAGACAAAAGACAGTTCATTAATGTAGCTGTTTTGGGGAGCTAGCCACAAGTCTTTGGGTGTTCTTGGGCTTTGTAAACAAACGTGGTTTTAAGACCTACCTCTGCAGGATACTAGTCATATGACTTTCAGGAGGATATTAAACTCTCAGTCTTCTGTGGAATGCACGGAATAAAATCTACCTAGAAAATGATCTATAATAATATGCATTTTGTCCACTGGAGAAAAAACCCTTTATTAGTGTGTCTTTTGCTGATTGAAAAAAAGAAAGCATTAGTTGCTCAGTTGTGTCTGACTTTTTGTGACCCCATGGACTGTAGCCTGCCAGACTCCTCTGCTCATGGAATTCTACAGGCAAGGATACTGGCTGTTGCTGCTACTGCTAAGTCGCTTCAGTCGTGTCCGACTCTGTGCGACCCCAGAGACGACAGCCCACCGGCTCCCCTGTCCCTGGGATTCTCCAGGCAAGAACACTGGAGTGGGTTGCCATTTCCTTCTCCAATGCATGAAAGTGAAAAGTGAAAGTGAAGCTGCTCAGTCGTGTCTGACTCTTAGCAACCCCATGGACTGCAGCCCAACAGGCTCCTCCATCCATGGGATTTTCCAGGCAAGAGTAGTGGAGTGAGGTGCCATTGCCTTCTCTGAAGTATACTGGAGTGGGTAGTTTTTCCCTTCTCTAGGGGATCTTCCAGAGTGAGGGATCGAACCCATGTCTCCTGCCTTGCAGGCAGATTTTTTACCATCTGAGCCACCAGGGAAGCCCTTTTGCTGATTATTACTCAATTAACATGACTAAGCTCTTTCTGTTTCCAAACTCTGGCATGAGTGCCTGCTTCCCCCATCCACTGATTCAGAATTGCCTATAAAGACAGTATTTGCTGTATCTACTTGATACAAAGCAAGGATTCTATAGTGTTTTTTTCTTAAAGAATGAATTAATACAAATAAATACATCAAATGATAACATGAACTCAGCTTCCTATATCATCATTTTCATTTTTGCATGTCCAAAGGTAAATCCCCAGTTTCTTCATTCCTTTACATTTTTGCAGTGTCTCTGCTTACATACATTTATTATCATAGACTTTTCAGCTGGCTCAGTGGTGAAGAATCTACCTGTCAGTGCAGGAGGTGAAAGAGACATGGGTTCGATCCCTGCATTGGGAAGATGCCTTGTAGCAGGAAATGGCAATCCATTCCAGTATTGTTGCCTGGAGAATCCAATGGATGACAGAGGAGCCTGGCAGGCTACTGTCCACAGGGTCACAAAGAGTCAGACATGACAGAGTGACTGAGCACACACAAACAATACATATTATAATTATTATAAATAATTACTAATAATAACAGTTATAGTCATCTGTTCTCTGAATAAATCCAAGAAAATGTTTTCCCCATCCCCGTACTTTGCATGGATGGCAACTGCAGCCATGAAATCAGAAGACGATTGCTTCTTGGCAGGAAAGCTGTGACAAACCTAGACAGTGTGTTAAAAAGCAGAGACATTACTCTGCGGACAAAGGTCCATATAGTCAAGGCTATGGTCCCCAGTGGTCACATACAGTTGTGAGTCACAGACATGTAAAGAAGGTATGTAGAGAAGATAGAGTGCTGAAGAATTGATGCCTTCAAACTGTGGTGCTGGAGAATACTATTGAGAGTCTTTGGACAGCAAGGAGATCAAACCAGTCAGTCTTGAGGGAAATCAACCCTGAATACTCATTGGAAGGACTGATGCTGAAGTTGAAGCTCCAGTATTTTGGTCACCTGATGTGAATAGTCAACACTTTGGGAAAAAGTCCCTGATGCTCGGAGAGATTGAGGGCAGAAGGAGAAGGGGGCATCAGAGGATGAGATGATTGGATGGAATCACTGGTGCAATGGACATGAACTTGGGCAAACCTCAGGAGATGGTGAGGGACAGGCAAGCATGGCGTGTTGCAGTCTGTGAGGTCGCAAAGGGTTAGACACAACTGTGTGACTGAATAACAACACTTTGCATGGGGTCTTCCCCAGTGGCTCAGCAGTAGAAAACCCACCTGCCATGCAGGAGACTCAGTGCAATCCCTGGGTTGGGAAGATCCCCTGGAGGAGGTCATGGGAATCCACTCCAATATTCTTGCCTAGAGAATCCCACTGGACAGAGGAAGCTGGTGGGCTACAGTCCACAAGGTTGCAAAGAGTTGGACATGACTGAAGCGACTTAACATACACACACACACTTACTATGCATAACACTCCCAAGTGAAAAGAGATTGCAGTTTTCTCTTTGCAAGTTGGGTTTGAAGAGGACCCAGCAGTCCTCTTTACTCGCACAATATTATAGCCATCACTCTTTCCAGCTTCTGTTTTCTGTTGTGTTACCACTAGAATCCTTTGTGGAAGAGAGAGAGCCCAGGTAAAACTTTTCTTTCCTCTAATACTCTCAGCCAGGAGTGAAGTCACACAGCGGCGGGTTGGGTTTGCAGAGGGTCTGATATCAGATGGCCCAGGTGCTTAAACATTCAGCGGGGATAACCCAGCCTAGTGAAATCATTTGCAGTTAACCACCTTGCATCAGCAATAATCCTTTATTATATCATTTGTCAATACTGTTTTTAATATTAGCACAGGATCTCCAAAAAATATATATTTTCCAGTCAGCAGAGTGAAAGAAGTAGAGGAAGTTTGTTTTATTTTAGTTTGTTTCCTTCCCAGATTTCTTCTCCCATTTTGACTTCCCAGCAAATCAATGAAAGCAATGATGTTCAATGCAGTTTACCTGCACCTCTTGAGCTCTTCTCGGGAAAACACATAACAATGCTTCTTAAAATATTTGATTCATGGATTTCCTTGAGAAAAATAAAGCAAATTTCTAAGATGTAGAGCACACAATTTTGAGGTGTTCACTGGTCTCCTTTTCTAAAAGAACTTAACCCCATCTGTTGCCTTGGTCTGACACTGGACAGCTATGTGACCTTGGTTTACGTTCTGATTTTCCGTCTTTAAACTAAAGTGTTTACTGGGAAAAGGAAGAATTTGAACCAAAGGATGTCTAAGGCTTGTTTTAGGGCTGCTATTTTATGAAGCAAGACAAGATAAACTAAATATATGGGGGCTGAACATGTGGTAAATAAAAGGTCTGTGGGTCTCAGAAACTCAAAAGAAATTAAATGACATGCCAGGTTAGACCAGGACCTGAGTGTGTAAGCCTTCTTTTCCTCCTCAGTGATGATAATCTGGGCAATGTCTTGGGTTTGAGAAGCTAATGTTTCAGTCTTTCTACAGCCTTTAGCAGGCTTTTCACAAATCCAACATGTGTCTCTCACATGCCATTCTCTGCATCATCTTCCACTGCTTCTGCCCCAGTTTCTTATATCCCAGCCCTCTCAGAATAGCATGGCCTTGGCTCCATGCTGTCTCACACTTGCCTTTCCTCAAGGCTCTCTCCATGCCATCCTTTTCCTGTAACATCTTACCTGTTGAGCAAAATGTGAACATTTTATTCATGCTGTATATCCTCTGACTTTGCAGATTTCTCACTAATTGTGTGTGTGTGTGTTAGTTTTGTTTTGCATGGTTTGATCAGCAAAAAAGGCATGCTTTGAATTGTAGAGCCAGTCAAACTAGTGACAATAGAAAAGTCTTACCCACATCTAGAATTTGACTGTGGGAGCTGTATAGAGAATAGCAGGAGAGTTTAATATGGCCAAAGGCTAGATGGGAAGGTAGATGTCTGAGACAGTGTTTGGTGTGGAAAGTCAATACCGAAAAGGGTACAATTGGAATTTACTATTTTTAAGAATATTATCATTTCTTGAATTTCTCTTATAGACAAGATAAAATAATTTTACATAAATTATGAACTCTTTAGAGCCAATGTGCCTGTTTGTATTCTGGTCCTGCTATTTGCTTAGCTCTATGCCCTTGGTCAGGTTAATTAACCTCTCTGTGCCTGAGTTGTAAATTAATGCCATGGTGGCTCAGACAGTAAAGAATCTGCCTGCAATGTGGGACACCTGGGTTCAATCCCTGGATTGGGAAGATCCCCTGGAGGAGGACATGGCAACCCACTCCAGTATTTGTGCCTGGAGAATCCCATGGACAGAGGAGCCTGTCGAACTGCAGTCAGACATGACTGAACAACTAAGACACACACACAATAAGGCATATATCATAGGGTAGTTGTAAACACAAAGGAAACTGGGCTGAAGTAACCCTTTGTCCTGGACTCCATAGAAGGGTGAGCATGTAGGAAGTGCTCAATTCCTCACCATCATAATCACCATCATCATCTGTTGTACTGTTGTTATGCCAGCTTTATGAAATAAGGATGGGCACTACTGTTAGAAGGCAAAGTGAGGCATACTAAAAATTGTAAGAGCTTATTTGAATGGAAAATCTACTGGAATTGGCAGCATCAGACCAGAGTGGCTAGAAGTACTCCTTGATGGGAGTTCAAGGAGAGACGTTTACGGACAAAAGGTGAGAACACAGGAAAGAGATTATTATTATTATTTTAAAAAAGAGATGATTGATTGGCTACAGCTTAAAGCCTAGTTAGCTATTTGTGATTGGTTGTGCTTAGGTTTCAATTTTGTGACCTTGAGGCATTTAGAGGCTTAGATTTTGCTTTGATTATTAGGCCACCAGGGCACTAGGGCCTCAGTTCAGTTCAGTCGCTCAGTCGTGTCCCACTCTTTGCGACCCCATGGACTGCAGCGCGCCAGGCTTCCCTGTCTATCACCAACTCCTGGAGCTTGCTCAAACTCATGTCCATCAAGTCAGTGATGTCATCCAACCATCTCATCCTCTGTCATTCCCTTTTCCTCCTGCCTTCAACCTTTCCCAGCATCAGGGTCTTTTCCAATGAAGTCAGTTAATGACTCTCTTCCAATGAGTCAGTTAAGTACTAAGGCTTAACTTGGTTGATTAATAAAATAAAATTTTAAAACTTAACCAATCATTATATTAATTTATTTACTAACTCAAGGGACATGAGTTGGAGCAAACTCCGGGGTATAGAGAAGGACAGGGAAGCCTGGTGTCCTTCAGTCCATGGGGTTGCAGAGTCGGACATGACTGAGCAACTGAACAGATTCAGTGAATAAATGATATGCTTGAGTTTGGTACAGATGAGCAGATTTAGACACACAATTTTCTAGGAAAGGAAGAGTGTGCATGTTGAGCTTTTGCTTCCCGCTCTTTGCCCAGCAGATCAGGAACACTTAGCATCCCAGAAAGTAAAACCTCAAGAACCTTCTCCCAGTCCAGCACTAGCCTTTCTTCCAGGAGGGAGCCTATAGGATTCACTTCCCCCAGGCTTCAAGCTGAAACCAGCTTCCCAGGTCGGAAACTGGAAACTAAATCCAGCCATTTAGCCCTGAGTTTCTTTTCCTGCTGATCAATTCTGACCTTCTGTTTTGAAGTTTAAAAGCCTCCAAAGCCTCCTTGGACATCAAATAGCTCTTACCAAATGCCATTTGGGCAATTTAAATGCAAATGAATCGGCAGCATTTGGGCTGCTTCCAGTTAACTTGCTTGCACTTTTCCAAACAAAAGAGGAAGCTGAGTCCAAGCAACCCTTTGTCCTGGACTGTGTGGTGTCAGACTGAAACTGCACTGGACGTTTGTTAAAAATAGCAATACGTATTTTACTCAGGCTACTGTAGTAGGTGAAAGAGACTTCATTTCAGGACTGAGCTCAACCACGCTGAAACAAAAGAAAGTCTGCGCTTTTAGCACTGGGTGAGTTAGTGGGAAATTACTGCAGGACTTTGGGTGGAGGTAATTCAAGGCGATTAGTCCATCTGTGTGCGTGTGTGAGTGTCCTTTTTTGAAGTTAGGGTCCTACACTCCCACAGATAGTGAGAGATGGGGAGTTATCTTCCTTAATGAAGGCTTCCCAGGTGGCTCAGTTCAGTTCAGTTCAGTCGCTCAGTCGTGTCTGACTCTTTGCGACCTCATGAACACCAGGCCTCCCTGTCCATTGCCAACTCCCAGAGTCCACCCATTGAGTTAGTGATGCCATCCAACCATCTCATCCTCTGTCATCCCCTTCTCCTCCTGCCCTAAATCTTTCCCAGCATCAGGGTCTTTTCCAATGAGACAGCTTTACTCCAATACTCCAAAGTATTGGAGTTTCAGCTTTAGCATCAGTCCTTCCAATGAACACTTAGGACTGATCTCCTTTAAGATGGACTGGTTGGATCTCCTTGCTGTCCAAGGGACTCTCAAGAGTCTTCTCCAACACTACAGTTGAAAAGCATCAAATATTCAGTGCTCAGCTTTCTTTATAGAATCTGCCTGCTAAGCAGGAGACCTGGGTTTGACTCCTGGGTCAGGAAGATCCTCTGGAGAAGGAAATGGCTACCCACTACAGTGTTCTGGCCTTGAGAATCCCATGGAGAGGAGCCTGGTAGGCTATACTCCATGGGGTCTCAAAGAGTTGGACACAATTGAGCAACTGAGCACGCACCCTTGCAGGCTTCCTTAATGATGACATCTTAAAGTCATGGCTCCCAGGTCCTGAGGAAAAAACTTTCCTGGGTCCTAAGATGGCAAGTGGCTGCGAGAAGAGTTACACTGCAGAGGAGCAGAGAAAGAATTTATAATCAAAAGTGTTACGAAGTAAATGCTCTAAGAAAAGGGAAGGCAGTGGGGCAAACTCTGGAAGAAACCCGTCTAAATTTAGTCCAGTTGAGGGGGATGTTAAGGTTATCTTGATCCGTTGTCTTCAAAGTCATTTAAAAAATAACTTAATTCAAGACATTGGACACTCATGCTCTGAATGTATCCTGCTTTGGTTTCAAAACCATGGAAGTGAGTATTTTCATCCGAGAAAAAAACTCACAGCCGGAAGACACAGAAGCCTGGAGGAAGGAGGGAGAAATTAGATTTCTAGTTTTGTCTTTGCTATTAATTCTGTGGGTGACCTTGACAAATGACATTCATTGTCCAGGGCTTCAGTTTCCTCATCTATAAAATGAAGTTGCTGACCTCTGTGGATCTGAGGGACATTTCGTATTATAAAAGACATTTTGTTTTCTCTGATTATATGACTCTATGAAACTCTGGTGAGGAGAAAAACACTTACTAAAAGATTTCTCTTAAGGCAAAACTGTTTCTTTCAAAAACTCTTACATGGATCTTATGAAAGGTTATGAAAAAGAAGGACTGGCATCATCTGAATAGGAGAGGTTAAAACTGAGAGACCCAAATTCCTCTGGGCACAAACATTCCTTTAACAGATTTGGTTCCTCTAGGTTTCCTGAGAAAAATGTATCTGGGCCCAGAAATTTGATCATGGTGATAATGTTTTTTTTTTTTTAATTCAAGTTTAGTTGGTATACAATATAATTTACAGGTGTACAATATAGTGAGTCACAATTTTTAAAGGCTTTACTCCATTTGAATAATAATTATTATAAAATAGTGGCTGTATTACTCATGTTGTATAATACATCCTTGTAGCTTATTTTATACATAATGGTTTGTACCTCTAGATCTCTTACCTTTAAATTGCTCCCCCCTTTCCCTCTCCCTCTTGTCAATGACTAGTTTGTTCTCTGTCTATGTGTCTAGTATGTGCTGCTTCTTTTTGGCTATATTCACTAGATTGCTGTACTTTTAAAATTTCACATATAAGTGATGATATACAGTATCACAGTATTTGTCTTTCTCTGACTAATTTCACTTAGTATAATACCCTCCAAGTCCGTCCATTTTGCTGTGAAAGGGAAAATGCATCTGTTTTTGTTTCTGAGCAGCATTCCATTAAACATGTAGATGGTATTTGTACAATAAAGGATATGATACATGAATATATCCATCTTCTTTATCCATTCATCAGTTGATGGACACTTGGATTGCTTCCATATGTTGGCAGTTGTAAATAATGCTGCTATGAAACTTGGGGTGCATGCATCTTTTTGAAATTGTACTTTTGTTTTCTTCAGATACATACCCAGGAGTGGGACTGCTGTGTCATATGGTAGTTCTACTTTTAGTTTTTTGAGAAACTTCCATACAGTTTTCCACAGTGACTGTGCTGAAGGTGATAATGTTAACTAATATCTGTTACTTTGGGAAATGTTCCAGCCTCTAAGTGTTTTACCTACATGAAAGTTGCTCAGTCATGTCTGACTCTTTGTGACCCCATGGACTGCACAGTCCATGGAATTCTCCAGGCCAGAATACTGGAGTGGGTAGCCTTTCCCTTCTTCAGGGGATCTTCCCAACCCAGGGATCAAACCCAGATCTCCCACATTGCGTGTGGATTCTTTACCAGCTGAGCCACAAGGAAAGCTCAAGAATACTGGAGTGGCTAGCCTATCCTTTCTCCAGGGGATCTTCCCAACCCAGGAATCAAACTGGGGTCTCCTGCATTGCAGGTGGATTCTTCATCAACCGAGCTATGAGGGAAGCCCTATATCTGTATGAACTCATTCAATTCCTAGCATAATCCCTTGCAGTAGATAATGTTTCCTGTTTTGCAGATAAAAAAAACTTGCTTAAATCTCACAACTAGAAAGTGATGACCCTGAGATTCAAGCCCAGGTAGCTTGAGTCCGGGCAGGGACCATACGTGACTCAAGCCTAATGGATAGGTCCCAGGCCAGGGGTCCCAGAGCCGGAAACCAGGAGGTGATTTCTGTGCAGAGGATTCAGAATGAGCCATTCATTTCAATTTTATTTGTTTAAATGTATTTATCTTTAATTGGAGGATTATTGCTTTACAATATTGTGTTGGTCTCTGCCATACATCAACATGAATCGGTCATAGGCATAAATACATGTCCCCTCCCTCTTGCACCCACCTCCCACCTTCCTTCCCCTCACCCTCTTGGCTGTCACAGAGCACCAGCTTTAGATTCATTCCCTGCATCATGTAGCAGATTCCCACTGGCGATCTGTTTTACACATGGTAGTGTGCATGTTTCAATGCTATTCTCTCAAATCATCCCACCTCTCCTTCCCCACTGTGTTCACATTTGTGTCTCCTTTGCTGCCTTGCATGTAAGATCGTCACTATTATCTTTCTAGATTCTGTATACAATGGAATATTACTTAGCTATAAAAAGGAACACATTTGAGTCCGTTCTAATGAGGTGGATGAACGTAGAGCCTATGTTACAGAGTGAAGTAAGTCAGAAAGAGAAAGACAAATATCGTATATTAACACATATATATGGAATCTATTCCAGATTGTTAAGGTTTCTCCATACTGTGCTTCATAGTAGTTGTATCAATTTACATTCCCACCAACAGTACAAGAGGGTTCCCTTTCCTCTACACCCTCTCCAGCATTTATTGTTTGTAGATTTTTTGATGATGACCATTCTGACTGGTGTGAAGTGGTATCTTGTTGTAGTTTTGATTTGCATTTCTCTAATAATGAGTGATGTTGAGCATCTTCTCATGTGTTTATTAGCTATCTGTGTGTCTTCTTTGGAGAAATGTCTGTTTAGGTCTTCCGCCCATCTTTTGATTGGGCTGTTTGTTTTCCCGATGCTGAGCTGATGAACTGCTTATATGTTCTGGAGATTAATGCTTTGTCAGTTGTTTCTTTTGTAATCATTTTCTCCCATTTTGAGGGTTGTCTTTTAATCTTGTTTATTGTTTCCTTTACTGTGCAAAAGCTTTTAAGTTTAATTAAGTCCTATTTGCTTACTTTTGCTTGTATGTCCTTTACTCTAGGAGGTGGGTCAAAGAGGATCTTGCTGTGATATATGTCAAGAGTGTACTGCCTACATTTTCCTCTAAGAGCTTTATAGCTGCTGGCCTTACATTTAAGTCTTTAATCTGTTTTGAGCTTATTTTTCTGTATGGTGTTAGGAAGTGTTCTAGCTTCATTCTTTTACATGTAGCTGTCCAGTTTTCCCTTACTAAAGAGGCTATCTTTTCTCCATTGTATATTCTTGCCTCCTTTGTCAAAGATAAGGTACCCATAGATGTGTGGGTTTATCTGTGGGTTTTCTACCTTGTTCCATTCGTCTATATTTGTGCTTTTGTGCCTGTATCACACTTTCTTGGACTGTAGCTTTGTAGTATAGTCTGAGGTCAGGAAAGTTGATTCCTCCAGCTCCCTTTTTCTTTCTCAAGATTTCTTTGGCTATTTAGGGTCTTCTGTGTTTCCATACAAATTGTGAAAATTTTTAGTTCTGCTATGCAAAATACCATTGGCAGTTTGTTAGAGACTGCCTTGAATCTGTAAATTACTTTGGGTAGTATAGTCATTTTCACAATATTGATTCTTCCAATCCAAAACATGGTATATCTCTCCATCTGTTTGTGTCGTCTTTGATTGTGTCATCTGAGAGTGCCATCTTTCATCAGTGTCTTATGGGTTTCTTCATACAGGCCTTTTGTCTGCTTAGGTAGGTGTATTCCTAGGTATTTCATTCTTTTTCATTCATTAATTTTAGCTGAAGTGATTTCTGATGTCCAGTTTTAAGTTCCTCTGTCTTGAGCTTTCTTTCCCCTCCATTATCCCTAACCTTTCAGGAAAATAACATCAGATCAGATCAGATCAGATCAGTAGCTCAGTCGTGTCCAACTATTTGCAACCCCAAGAATTGCAGCACGCCAGGCCTCCCTGTCCATCACCCACTCCCGGAATTCACTGAGACTCACGCCCATCGAGTCAGTGATGCCATCCAGCCATCTCATCCTCTGTCATCCCCTTCTCCTCCTGCCCCCAATCCCTCCCAGCATCAGAGTCTTTTCCAATGAGTCAACTCTTCGCATGAGGTGGCCAAAGTACTGGAGTTTCAGCTTTAGCATCATTCCTTCCAAAGAAATCCCAGGGCTGATCTCCTTCAGAATGGACTGGTTGGATCTCCTTGCAGTCCAAGGGACTCTCAAGAGTCTTCTCCAACACCACAGTTCAAAAGCATCAATTCTTCAGTGCTCAGCCTTCTTCACAGTCCAACTCTCACATCCATACATGACCACAGGAAAAACCACAGCCTTGACTAGACGAACCTTTGTTGGCAAAGTAATGTCTCTATTACTTTTTTTATTATTATTTATTATTATTAAATTACAATGTCTCTGCTTTTGAATATGCTATCTAGGTTGGTCATAACTTTCCTTCCAAGGAGTAAGCGTCTTTTAATTTCATGGCTGAAGTCACCATCTGCAGTGATTTTGGAGCCCAGAAAAATAAAGTCTGACACTGTTTCCACTGTTTCCCCATCTATTTCCCATGAAGTGATGGGACCGGATGCCATGATCTTCGTTTTCTGAATGTTGAGCTTTAAGCCAACTTTTTCACTTTCACCTTCATCAAGAGGCTTTTGAGTTCTTCTTCACTTTCTGCCATAAGGGTGGTGTCATCTGCATATCTGAGGTGACTGATATTTCTCCTGGCAATCTTGATTCCAGCTTGTGTTTCTTCCAGCCCAGCATTTCTCATGATGTACTCTGCATATAAGTTAAATAAGCAGGGTGACAATATACAGCCTTGACGAACTCCTTTTCCTATTTGGAACCAGTCTGTTGTTCCATGTCCAGTTCTAACTGTTGCTTCCTGACCTGCATACAAATTTCTCAAGAGGCAGATCAGGTGGTCTGGTATTCCCATCTCTTTCAGAATTTCCCACAGTTTATTGTGATCCACAGAGTCAAAGGCTTTGGCATAGTCAATAAAGCAGAAATAGATGTTTTTCTGGGAATGTCTTGCTTTTTCTATGATCCAGCAGATGTTGACAATTTGATTTCTGGTTCCTCTGCCTTTTCTAAAACCAGCTTGAACATCAGGAAGTTCACAGTTCACATTTTGCTGAAGCCTGGCTTGCAGAATTTTGAGCATTATTTTACTAGGTTCCTCAAAGGCATTTGGTCATCAGTGCTGGATAACTGAAGCATTGGAAGCCAGGCTTTTGCATGGACTAAAGCTGAATCAGGACAGAAGAAGAATGAAGTTGAGTGAAGAAGAGCAGGGGGACAGTGAGGCCATGAATATAATGGCAGGAGTATGCAGTCAATGTGAAGAACAGAGGCCATCCAGAGCAGATAAAGTGCAGAAAAGAGTTTGAATTGGAAGGTGACAGGCAGCTCACACATTATTTAGGCACTGACATGGTGACTCAGGAAACACTTAAAACACTTAAAATTATGAGAAGACTCCACAGGAGTCCAGGATGTCTTCCCCAGGAAGAATAGGTGACTTCAGGCTGCTCTGGATTTTGGAATATTTGTGTTATAGGCAACCTCTTTAACCCTGAACTGTGCTGCAAAATCAGCTTTCTGAATCCTCCTGGTCTTCAGAGATCAGTTCACATCTATCGTGCATCACAAAGGTTTTCTTATTCTTCCAGGGGACATTAATCTATGCCTTCTTTGAACACCAAGAAGCACTTAGGGGCCGAACTGCCCCATCTAGCACTTGCACCAGTTTTGCATTGTAAATTAACTGCTTTATGTAAAACACCCATTTCTCCCAGCCGGAAAGAGAAACCTTGTCTTGATCTCATTTTTCTTTTGCACGTTATCTGGCACTGGACTGGGCACATGTTTGGGTGCATCAAATTTACTTGCTCATGCAATTATCTATCTAGCATTTCAGCAGAATTCAAATAGAAGTTTACAGAGGTTTTCATAGACTTTTATTGTATTAAGTGGTTTCTACAATCTTAGTGAGGCGAGTTATGTCCAACTCTTTGCAACCCCATGGACTACACAGTCCATGGAATTCTCCAGGCCAGAATATGGGAGTGGGTAGCCTTTCCCTTCTCCAGGGGATCTTCCCAACTCAGGGATCCAACCCAGGTGCCCTGCATTGCAGGCGGATTCTTTACCAGCTGAGCCACATGGGAAGCCCTCTACAGTCTTAACCTTAATGCAATAAAGAATTTGAGGTGCATTTTTGCCTACCTGTGCCAAATTCCATTCTCCCTCTGTCCTCCCAGCAAGACAGATGTATAACGTCTATGATGATTTTTCACATCAAGAGCATGGCTATAGGAAACACGTCCTGCTGCAGATCTGCCAGCATTTTGAACTTGAGCACAAGCGAAACACTGAAACACAATCTTTTCTCTATGCAAAGTGTGCTTGGGTTTTGCATAATGCATCGTGCTTCAGGTGCCAAGCTCCAGACACAGGGAGAATTAATAGAATAACTCCGGTAAAGGGCTTTAGACTCCTCAGAGGAAGTTCCTCAGCCTCATTAAAGGTAATATTATTCCAGTTATAGAGTTTAGTTAAAAACAACAAAATAATATTTTCTTGTCTTTATTGCTAATTTCTCCAGGCTTGGCAAAGCAAGCTGTGCTGCGCATTCACAGGCTCTATCACCCTGTGGATTACAGAAATGCACTTCAGAATGGCCTGCACCAGGTTATCCATGAGTGTGAATCATGGGGATGTAAACCCAATAAAGAATTTGAGGCGCATTTTTGCCTCCCTGTGCCAAATTCCATCCACGTGTTTTCTAAATTTTTTGTGCATATACACTTTGTCTCTCTGCACTTTATTACCTGTGAATATGTTTGTATTTCCTATTGAATTGATAATTTCTTGGGGAGGGTGTGACAGGCAGGCCAATGACCTTATTATTTTGCTCACTGATTTGTTCCTGTTGACTGGCACAGTATCTGGCACATATAGGAATGTCATAAATAATGCATGCATGGGTGCACACTTAGCCAATAAAATAGACTGACAGCCTAAAAAACTGAAGGAATCCAGGGAGATCAACCAATCTCATTCTGATAGGAAGAGTCTATGAGTTTACAGGAAGGGTTTTCAGAATATTAATTGAGCTCTTTCAGCTTCCACTCTAATCAGTTTAAATTCATCCCATTGCACATATTTCAATGAAGGGCACCAAAGACAATGCACTGATGGAGATAATCCATGATGATCTGGCTTCCGACTATTTCTTTGATCTTATCTTCTACCACGCTCCCTTCATAGGCTTATTTATTTCCAGCTACTATTCTTTCCTGCACATTCCAAACACACCAAGCACCCTCCCACCTCAGGACATCTGTACCTTCCATGCTATTCATGCTCTTTCTCTTCATGGCGTTACTTGAACGGCCTGCACAAGAGGCCTGTAGGGACCACCTTTTCCACCTAAAACAATATCCCCCTTCATTCCTTCACAAATGTATTTTATTATTCTGCGCAGAATGTATCACCAACACTTATCGTATCTTAGCTATTCATTTTTAATGTTTTCATTCTTCCAATCACTACTACAATGTTTGTTTCATGACAGGAAAGATAGTTTTTGGTTTCCTGTTGCTTCTCCATAACAGGACCTACAAATATTAGCTATCTGCTCCATGCTTGCTGTGTAGATAGACAGATAAATAAATAAATGAATAAACTCTAACACTGGACATAACCCTGGGCCACGAGTCAAAACGACTTCTGGTTTGAGGTCCCTCTTTGGTTATTTGTAACCTAGGTCTCAGTCCTTTATTTTAGTTCTCTGAGTTCAGCACTTAATATCTGCCCAACATTCTTTTAGATATTTTTCTGAATTTTCTCATTCAGTCCTTTCAAAAGCTCTGTTATCCCAATTAAGCTTTTTTTTTTAAATTTGTAAAATAAGGATAACAAGTATCTTCATTTTAGAAAATAATAAAGGTCAATAGAAGATAAATAAAAAAAGTATTTTTCAAAGGGTAAACCCCTTTATGACTGATAGGTATTCTCATCAGTAAAGCTCTTTCCTTATATTCAGCTTCTATAGTGAAGTTCTTCTGAATTAGGCTTTTGTAATCGCTGCCTCTGAACATACTGTGAACGGACACAAAATATATGCTTGACCTGAATGCTGTATGCTGACCAGTGTTTAACAACTGGATCGCTGTGGGGAAATGCCCTCTTGTAGCATTTGCCAGTTTTCACTGTGTCAATGCTTTTGCCATGCAATTACAGGCTACCAACATGGAGTCACTGCATCGGATATAGTTGTTGACAGTCATCACTCGGCAGCCAGAGGACAATCTCAATGCACCACTGCTACACAGCCTTGTAATGGGTGTACTTCCCTCCAGCCTCGGCTCCTCTCATTTCTCCATAGTGCAGCTGAGTGGTCTTTCTAAATTGGATTTGAAACCTTCAGGGTTTGACAGTCCTCTCAACCTCAAGTTAAAGATTGAATGCCTTGATGCATCTTGTCTTATGAGACTCTACATGAGTTCATCTTTGCTTCCTTCCTAGCATTGACTCTTATTAAAAAATTATTTATTATTTTTTATTGGAGTGTAATTGCTTTACGATGTTGTGTTAGTTTCTGCTGTACAACAAAGTGAATCAGCTATATGTGTACATATATCCCCTCCCTCTAGAGTCTCCCTCCTGCCCCTGCTCCCCACGTCCCACCCCTCTAGGGCATCACAGGGCACTGAGCTGCACTCCCTGTGCTCTACAGCAGCTTCCCATAGCTACTGATTTCACACAGAGTACTGTTCACACATCAGTGCTGCTATCCCAGTTCGTCATTCCTGCTCCCCCGGCAGCCCCCTCACTATCCACATATCCAACTCTTATCTGAAACATGCTAGTCTGTCTCCTGGCTTCCCTGCTATGGTAAAGAATCTGCCTTCAATGCAGGAGCCACAGGAGACGTGGGTTTGATCCCTGGGTTGGGAAGATCCCCTGGAGGAGGGCATGGGAATCCCACTCCAGTATGCTTGCCTGGAGAATCCCATGGACAGAGGAGCCTGGTGGGCCACAGTCCATAGGGTTACAAAGAGTCAAACATGACTGAAGCAACTTAGCACGCATGCATGCAGGCAATGTGTTTCCACCACTCTTCTTAAAAGACCAGAAGTACAGAGACGATGTCTGTCGTGCTCACCATCATTTCCTCAGGACTCAGCATGGTCCCTGATGCTTGTTAGATGAGTCTATGAATTTAAGATGTTATATTCTGAGCACAAAGTCTTCGGCCTGTTATACTCTGTGACTGTGCATTTGCCCAGTATATGCACACGTCTCCAACTTAGGGTGATTTAACTTGGCAGAGAGCATTATTGAGGTTGCTTTATGTATGGCACATTATTATTCAATTGCATTTCCCCTGTTGGAAAGCTGGCAGGCTGCTCCTCCGTGACAGATGTGCTTGCTTTGGTTGAGTCGCCACCACAAGGCGTATTATCAGTTTTACTAATGTTTGCTCTTTTATACTCCAACAGGTAGCGTGATTCATCCAGTCGGTTCAAGTCAGAAAACTGACGCACACATAAATCTGTATTGCGTGATGCACACAAAATTTCATCCATGGGGAAGGGAGCCACAGAAAACAGGACCACTGCATGCGTGAGGAATACACGCACATAGAAACAAAGATGCAGTTAGCTTATGTGTTCTTGGGCACTCACACTTTGTTCTTGGCCATCTGATTTTATAAGCGTCGGAGGATGGCATGGGCCCTTTATTACTTGTTGCTCTGTGCCAGTTTTCCAGTCTCTGCTAGACTCAGCACACCTGAGTCAGCTGAAGATAGTGTTTGCATAAAGATTCCTGGATTCAGAATGCACATACTCTTTTTCAGGACAGTGGGGTTGGAGCCTGGGAATCTGTATTTTTAAAAAGCTCTTGATGTTCCACTGACGATTCTGACGAGAAGCCAGGCTTCAGAACCCCTATTTTTAGATGATATATACCTAACATGGGCAAAGTAAGAGTGTTTCTACTTCTGCCAACTTGATCGGATTGAAAGTGGTTTTGTGGAGCTCGGGCTTTGCGTTCAGAAAGAATCTGAGACAGCACCATGAAAGATGCCTTGGCTGGCTGCTGATGCCTATAAGGAGCCTGCATGGCAGAGTAGGGGTATGTGTGCCATGTAGCTGATGACCCCGGTGGAGTCCAGCCACCCAGATTCAGTCCCCTTTACAGTGATGTAAATGGTAACCTCTCAGTGTCTCCTGAGACATGTCCACTGAGAAGAAAGTCACAGTGTTCTAAGAGCAGCAAATTCCACCTTCTTATGGCTCCTTCTCATTTGCACTAAAGCTCTGTTTCTAAAGATTCCATTCACATCAAGTTTTATTCCTTACAAACAGGCAGAACAAGTCTGCCCCTTCTGCTCTCGATGGCCCTCCAGCTATGATATGGCTGTGATCATAACGCCTCAGTTCACGTCAGCTCTACTTCAGGATAAACAGCCCTATTCTTTTTACGACAAGTCATTGACCCTTTCCCAATGGTGGTCATTTCCCTCTAGACATGCTTCAGTTTGATAGCCTCCCATGATACACACCCTGCCCAGAACCAGACTTGATTCTCCAGCTCTCGTGTAAGTATCTTTAAAAAAGAATTACCATCACTATCAGTTTATCATTCTGTCAATTCATGACCTAATTACCACAGCATTTTTAGCAGGTATATCTCACTGCTGATTCAAATTCTGCTTGCTTTTGACAAAATTTGTTTTATTTTTTTCATGTGATTTTCTGTCAGTCCTCTTTCTTACTTCTGCATCCGAGTGTTATATTAAGAGTATCAAAACGTAATGCCTGCAGTTTTTTCTCTTTAAATTTGGTTTTGCTATAGTAGGCCATTCTATACAGCCCAACGGTATCCAGCATACTGATAAAGCCTTCAGGGTTTGAAGCTATGCAGATCTGAGTCTGAATCTTGACTTTGCTTCTAAGTAGTTAGGTGACTGGGCTTCCCAGGTGACTCAGGGGTAAAGAACCTGCCTGCCAAGCAGCACAGGTTCAATCCATCCCTGGGTTGGGAAGTTCCCCTGGAGAAGGAAATGACAACCCACTCCAGTATCCTTGCCTGGAAAATCCCATGGACAAAGGAGCCTGGTGGGCTACAGGCAATGGGTTGCAAAAGAGTAAGACTTGACTTAGCAACTAAACAACAGCAAGTTATACAATCAGACATGTCTCCTTGAAATCTTCCAATTTTAGTGTTGGTTTGTTTGTTTTCTAAATCACTAAAAAAAAAAAAAAAAACCTAAAATCTGCCTTCTAAGGTATTGGGGTACAATATTCCCAAAGTGCTACAGCTTGGAATATTGTAAAATTCAAGAAGTTAGTTATTATTAATATTTTTCCTACACCAAATTCATTTACTGATTCTCAGAAATTCCTATTACATGTAAAGTCAAGAAAATGTCTTCATTTACATTTTCATTCAACAGTACAACCAAAATGTATTAATTGTCTACCTTATACCAGATACTGTACTAGACCAGGAGGTGTATCAGTGAATGGGATACAAAAAATTCTTACCGTCCAGTGGGGAAAGATCTAATTATCATTGGGAGTGCTAAATGCCAAGATAAAGACACAGGGGTTTAGGAGACACTCATAAATATCCACCTAAACTTTGATAAAGTAAAACACTGATTGGAGTAGGGAGACAGTTTCTCCCATCTCTGCCCTGCTATTTCTCCTAAGTCTCAGGTCTGGAAGGTTGATGTCTCCATCCATGTTTGGAAGACTAGTAAAAAATCTGCTGTTTAGGGGATACCTATGAACTGCATGGATTGCAAGCCCCTTGAGGATAGGATGTTTCCTTCTTTCTTTGTATCTCTAGTGTTAAACATGGCAACTGGCATGTAACTGGTCCTCAGTAGATACTGGTCTAATGAATACATCCAACTATGTGCTTCAAGTTCATGGGAGCATGCAAATGGACGTTCACTGACCTCAAGGTTATTCTCAAAGGACTGCACTAAGAAGGGAAAGGATTAACTGGCAGCATTGTTCTTGTCTGACCCATTCAGTTTTACTTCACTATCCTTTAGTCTCCTGTGAATAATCATGAAAGAGTGAACAGCTAAGATATAATAGTTTAAGTTTTGTTGTTTGGAACAGTTTTCACTCAGGATTTTTAAAGTGCTTTGGGAAAATGTGTGTGTGTGTGTGTGTGTGTGTCTGTGTGTGTTTAATCACAGCTCTGAACTTGGTCAGCTCCTTTCCTGGGGCAGTGGTGACAGATCTCCTCTGCATGTCTGCTAACCCATAATACCTTTCTCGTCAATGAGACCATCCAGACAGGCTGTACTGCCAACTGAACTGCAGTGAGGTGCAATGAAAAGCAGTTTTTTTCATTACAGTTTGAGTCTCCATCTGTCTGGGGTGGTCCCTTATATCTCTCCATCACTGCACTTAGTTTGCTGGCTCTGATGAAGAAGTGAGTAGATTAAATTCCTAGGCACAGACAAATACACAGCCTCCCTTGTTTTTTTTTTGTTTTTTCTTTCTTTCCCAGAGCTCACCACCTAGGCTGCTCCAGAGACTGAAAGAAACTGAGGCTCAGGAGCAGAAGTGAAGCCCTATACACATACAAAGGAAGCTTGTCTGTAAATAGTTACTTATTCAAAACCTGAGGGCTAATTATTAAACGGAGCAATGAGAACAGGTGTACAGGATGTGGCCACTGCCCCTCCAATTTCTGACCATCTCAAATGTGGCTTGACTCCTTTATATCAAAGGATGGAAGGATGTGGACTTTAGCAAGCAAAGGATCAGAACCTGGAATTGGATTCAGCTAGTGTGGCAGGCAGTCAATGAGGGAATAAACTTAGCTTCTGGGAACTGTGGATAGCCAACATATCTTGGTGCTACAACACCTAAGGAGGCAACTGTAACGATGTCTTATGTGGGTGCTCCAATCTGTGTTTTTTTCCAACACCATCAAGCAATTCTCCACACCAGTTAGATGTCCTATGAAAGGGAAAGTGTTAGTCACTCAATTGTGTTCAAGTCTTCCCGACCCCATGGGCTGTAGCCTGTCAGGCTCCTCTGTCTATGGAATTCTCCAGGCAAGAATACTGGAGTGGGTAGCATTCCCTTCTCAAACTCAATTCTGACTCTGCCTGAAGACAGTGCCAGATCCCGCAAGTTCAGATCTCAGTCCTAAGAGACTGCTCCCCCGCCATCTACAATATCAGACACTGATCACAAGTCCAGGTTTTCACCTGTGCTTCTAACCTATGAGCTAGATCAAAGGTTCCCGTGACCTCTCCTTGGGTTTGATTAATTAGCTACAGTGACTCTCAGAATTCAGAGAAACTTTTGCTGAGTAGATTGATGGTTTATTATAAATAAATACAACTCAGGAACAACCAGATGGAAGAGAAGCACAGGCAAGGTAGGGGAAAAGGGATTTGGAGTGTCCACACCCTCTATAAGCGAACCACTCCCTGGACACGTCTATGTGTGCACCAACCCAGACTTTCTCTGAATTGCATTTGGAGGGCACTTTATGGAGGTTTCATTACACAGACATGATTAGAGCAATCATTAGCCATTGGTGATTGATTCATCCTCCAACTCCCTCTTGTCTTTGGAGGTTAGCAGGTTGAGATAAAAATTCAAATTTCTCATCACATGGTTGGTTCCCCTGACAAGTACTCCCCATCCTTAGGTGCTTTCTAAAAATCATCTCATTAACATAAACTTATATGGTTGACAGGGGTTTATTATGACTTTAAAGACAGCTTTTCACTTAGAAGATTTTCAGAGTTTTAGGAGCTCTATGCCAGAAACAGGGATGATGACCAAACATATATTTCTTATTTTAAATCACTGTATCATAGTCACCAAACACAAATATGGCTCTAGGTTGACTACAGGAGATGCCGTAGGCTGACAGAGGACAGAGAAGACGTGTCTCTAAGAAGGAAAATCCCTATCGTCTGGTTTCTGTGACTTAATGTAGCAGATTGAAGAACCTATAAACATTGGTAGTCTCAGACCCAGGAGGTGGGGAAGTTGCTGCAAGTCAGACAGCATGCTAATTCTATAAGATTATTAGAAAAATGAATGAGATTTATAAATATAATTCTCTCTGCCAATATCCAACATAATTCAGTGTTGTCATGAACTAACTTTTAACTCAATAAATTAAGTAGTGCATCTATAAACCTGACAAATGGTTAATTATTAAGAATGCTGATATGAACCATTTATTTGTAATGTACTATACAAAGTTGATATTTAAAGCACGGGTACATATAATAGGATTAATTCATAAACCATAATTTTTCATTGTTTCTTGATTTCTCGGTAGTTCTTGCTCTGGTCTAAGACCTGATTTTTCCACTTAAACCACTGACTTGCTCTGTGGAACAAGTTGTTTTGCTCATTTTCCAACTACAAAAGCCCATGGAAAGTTCATGGAAGGTTTCTAAAAGTTATCCCAAGGGCTAAAGATGAAACTCTTTGGCATAAATTTCTTTGTCATTTGTTTTCACTTAAAGTAGGATGGTTCAACTTTTATATGTTTAATGTATTAGATTCTGTGTACAATCTCATTAAAAATTTTTTATTCTTTGGGAAGTTGGTAAAATGTCTAATTAGTGACCTCTTTCTTCTCTGCCTTTTTTTAAAAGATAAAAATATATGCATTCAAGTTTGCAAAGCATGATTTGGGAGGCCATATGAACTTCCCAGGCGGTGCAGTGGTGAAGAATCCACTGGCCAACGCAGGAGACAAAAGTTCAATCCCTGGATCAGGAAGGTCCCCTGGAGAAGGAAATGGAAACCCATGCCAGTATTCTTTCCTGGAAAATTCCATAGAGAGAGGAGCCTGGAGGGTTACAGTCCACAGGGTAGCAGAGTCAGACATGAGTAAGCAGCTGAGCATGTGGTAGGGAAGAAAGTTAGGAAATAAATTGAGCCTCCAATGAAAATTCCAGAATTTTTATATTATAATAATAGCTAATAGATATGTGGGATTTACCATTAGCTATAATAACAGCTAATAGGTATGTGGGGCTTGAATAGTGTGTCAAATGCTATTCAAAGCACCGAAAATAAACACATATAATTATTACAACAGATGCTACAGAAGATGTTATTAATATTTTCTATTTTACAAGTAAGAGAAGGAAGACAAAGAAGTTAAATATCTTGCCTAAAAGCACATGGTTAATAAGACTCAGAGCTTATGAGTTCAACCCCTGTAGGATACCTTCAGAAGTTTTTTTTTTTTTTTTTTTGAAGTAACACTGGTTTATAATATTGTATATGTTTCATGTGTACAAAATAATATTTTGACTTCTGTATTCACTGCAGCATTCTCACCACAAAGAATTTAGATTTCATCTGTCACCACACAGTTGACCCCATATACCCATTTCACCCTCCCCCTACTCCCCTTCCACTCTGGTACCCACTATTCCCTTCTCTGTATCTGTGTTTGCCTTTGTTTGCTTTGATTTATCTGTCTATCTATTTATCTATCTATCTAATATCCATACA
This sequence comes from Bos indicus x Bos taurus, assembly GCF_003369695.1. NCBI lineage: Eukaryota > Metazoa > Chordata > Mammalia > Artiodactyla > Bovidae > Bos > Bos indicus x Bos taurus. Next base: position 107,855,934 of record NC_040083.1, read on the forward strand.
TGTTATTCTGTCCTGGGTCTCTACTTCAGGAGCAGGAAATTGTCCTGGGCCAGCAGCAGTACATTAACTTTCTTTCTATTGTATACTCTATTTACTCATCCACCCATTCATTTGACAACTAATTTTTGAAGATTTAGTATTTATTACATCACTTAGATGCCTTTCCTCATTCTTTGACATTCATTTAAGTAAATTTGATTAAAAAAACATTTAATTTAAATGAAAGCCATTGAGTCTCACTGTTTCAATTTTCAAAGACAGATACAAAGCAGTGAGTGAATCCACATCTTCCGAGGATTTACTTACCTAGAGACATTGCTTTTGAGCAATCCCAATATATACTGTAACCCAAGTCTACACTATTAGAGTCTTCTGCTCACAGCTCCCATAGCTTTATTTACTATGTGAGTGGCACTGGAAATCAATGAAAAGGCATATAATCTTTTCAGTTTCTTGAGGGAAACAAAAAGTATTTTTTTTTCGTTTATAACAATAAATCTGTATTTGGCACATGGACACCTCATGTGGTTATTCAAACAATCCTCTTTCTCAAAGCTAAATTTACAAAAGCATAGTCTATGTCCTCAGAGAAATCAATTAACCCACTTTTTACAATATGGGTGTCCTTCTGGCTTTCGTATTGGGTACAATCTCATTTTATTATTTTATTAAACCAATAAAAGAATTCCAAGCACTTTCCTGTCAGGGAGCAATAAAAAAGACAGCATCCTGTATTAGATAAGATCTTTCAATATATATGACCAAATTGCCATGCATTTTGCGATGGTGGAATGTCTTTGTGCATTTTACACATGTGATGTGAATCATTTTAAAAACCATAGTCACAACGCACCAGATGCTAATAAATTTTCAATCTGTTAGGCTTTGTTTTCTGGAGAATGAATTTGATTTGTGATATGAATGTGTTTAGCCACAGAGATTATGGGTGGTCTGATATGCTGAGCTCAAGGGGACTTTTTTTTTAATTTTTACTATCTAATAACCAGTTGAGCTATTCCAAATCCTGAAAGATGATGCTGTGAAAGTGCTGCACTCAATATGCCAGCACATTTGGAAAACTCAGCAGTGGCCACAGGACTGGAAAAGGTCAGTTTTCATTCCAATCCCAAAGAAAGGCAATGCCAAAGAATGCTCAAATTACCACACAATTGCACTCATCTCACACGCTAGTAAAGTAATGCTCAAAATTCTCCAAGCCAGGCTTCAGCAATACATGAACCGTGAACTTCCAAATGTTCAAGCTCGTTTTAGAAATGGCAGAGGAACCAGAGATCAAATTGCCAACATCCGCTGGATCATGGAAAAAGCAAGAGAGTTCCAGAAAAACATCAATTTCTGTTTATTGACTATGCCAAAGCCTTTGACTGTGTGGATCCCAATAAACTGTGGAAAATTCTGAAAGAGATGGGAATACCAGGCCACCTGACCTGCCTCTTGAGAAATTTGTATGCAGGTCAGGAAGCAACAGCTAGAACTGGACATGGAACAACAGACTGGTTCCAAATAGGAAAAGGAGTACGTCGAGGCTGTATATTGTCACCCTGTTTATTTAACTTCTATGCAGAGTACATCATGAGAAATGCTGGACTGGAAGAAACACAAGCTGGAATCAAGATTGCCGGGAGAAATATCAATAACTTCAGATATGCAGATGATACCACCCTTATGGCAGAAAGTGAAGAGGAACTCAAAAGCCTCTTGATGAAAGTGAAAGTGGAGAGTGAAAAAGTTGGCTTAAAGCTCAACATTCAGAAAACAAAGATCATGGCATCCAGTCCCATCACTTCATGGGAAATAGATGGGGAAACAGTGGAAACAGTGTCAGACTTTATTTTTCTGGGCTCCAAAATCACTGCAGATAGTGACTGCAGCCATGAAATTAAAAGACACTTACTCCTTGGAAGGAAAGTTATGTCCAACCTAGATAGCATATTCAAAAGCAGAGACATTACTTTGCCAACAAAGGTTCGTCTAGCCAAGGCTATGGTTTTTCCTGTGGTCATGTATGGATGTGAGAGTTGGACTGTGAAGAAGACTAAGCGCTGAAAAATTGATGCCTTTGAACTGTGGTGTTGGAGAAGACTCTTGAGAGTCCCTTGGACTGCAAGGGGATCCAACCAGTCCATCCTAAAGGAGATCAGCCCTGGGATTTCTTTGGAAGGAATGATGCTAAAGCTGAAACTCCAGTACTTTGGCCACCTCATGTGAAGAGTTGACTCATTGGAAAAGACTCTGATGCTGGGAGGGATTGGGGGAGAGAGGAGAAGTGGATGACAGAGGATGAGATGGCTGGATGGCATCATTGACTCGATGGCTGTGAGTCTGAGTGAACTCCGGGAATTGGTGATGGACAGGGAGGCCTGGTGTGCTGCGATTCATGGGGTCGCAAAGAGTCGGACACGACTGAGCAACTGATCTGATCTGACCTGATCTGATCTAATAATATCTGCCATAATATTATTAGATAACCATAATCACAGAAAAGCAGTCAATCTAATCACATGGAACACAGCCTTGTCTAACTCAATGAAACTAAGCCATGCTGTGTGGGGCTACCCAAGACAGGCGGGTCATGGTGGAGAGGTCTGACAGAATGTGGGCCACTGGAGAAGGGAATGGCAAACATCTTCAGTATTCTTGCCTTGAGAACCCCATGAACAGTATGAAAAGGCAAAATGATAGGACACTGAAAGAGGAACTCCCCAGGTCAGTAGGTGCCCAATATGCTACTGGAGATCAGTGGAGAAATAACTCCAGAAAGAATGAAGGGATGGAGCCAAAGCAAAAAGAGTACCCAGTTGTGGATGAGATTGGTGATAGAAGCAAGGCCCGATGCTGTAAAGAGCAATATTGCATAGGAACCTGGAGTGTCAGGTCCATGAATCAAGGCAAATTGGAAGTGGTCAAACAAGAGATGGCAAGAGTGAATGTTGACATTCTAGGAATCAGTGAACTAAAATGGACTGGAATGGGTGAATTTAACTCAGATGACCATTATATCTACTACTGCAGGCAGGAATCCCTTAGAAGAAATGGAGTAGCCATCACGGTCAACAAAAGAGGTCGAAATGCAGTACTTGGATGCAATCTCAAGAAGGATTGAATGATCTCTGTTCGTTTCCAAGGCAAACCATTCAATATCACGGTAATCCAAGTCTATGCCCCAACCAGTAACACTGAAGAAGCTGAAGTTGAACGGTTCTATAAAGACCTACAAGACCTTTTAGAACTAACACCCAGAAAAGATGTCCTTTTCATTATAGGGGACTGGAATGCAAAAGTAGGAAGTCAAGAAACACTGGGGTAACAGGCAAATTTGGCCTTGGGGTACAGAATGAAGCAGGGCAAAGGCTAATAGATTTTTGCCAAGAGAATGCACTGGTCATAGCAAATACCCTCTTCCAACAACACAAGAGAAGACTCTACACATGGACATCACCAGATGGTCAACACCAAAATCAGATTGATTATATTCTTTGCAGCCAAAGATGGAGAAGCTCTATATAGTCAGCAAAAACAAGACTGGGAGCTGACTGTAGCTCAGATTATGATAGAGTGATCACTCATCTAGAGCCAGACATCCTGGCATGTGAAGTCAAGTGGGCCTTAGAAAGCATCACTACGAACAAAGCTAGTGGAGGTGATGGAATTCCAGTTGAGCTCTTTCAAATCCTGAAAGATGATGCTGTGAAAGTGCTGCACTCAATATGCCAGCACATTTGGAAAACTCAGCAGTGGCCACAGGACTAGAAAAGGTCAGTTTTCATTCCAATCCCAAAGAAAGGCAATGCCAAAGAATGCTCAAACTACTGCACAATTGCACTTATCTCATATGCTAGTAAAGTAATGCTCAAAATTCTCCAAGCCAGGTTTTAGCAATATGTGAACCGTGAACTTCCAGATGTTCAAGCTGGTTTTAGAAAAGGCAGAGGAACCAGAGATCAAATTGCCAACATCTGCTGGATCATGGAAAAAGCAAGAGAGTTCCAGAAAAACATCAATTTTTCCTTTATTGAGTATGCCAAAGCCTTTGATTGTGTGGATCCCAATAAACTGTGGAAAATTCTGAAAGAGATGGGAATACCAGGCCACCTGACCTGCCTCTTGAGAAATTTGTATGCAGGTCAGGAAGCAACAGCTAGAACTGGACATGGAACAACAGACTGGTTCCAAATAGGAAAAGGAGTACGTCGAGGCTGTATATTGTCACCCTGTTTATTTAACTTCTATGCAGAGTACATCATGAGAAATGCTGGACTGGAAGAAACACAAGCTGGAATCAAGATTGCCGGGAGAAATATCAATAACTTCAGATATGCAGATGATACCACCCTTATGGCAGAAAGTGAAGAGGAACTCAAAAGCCTCTTGATGAAAGTGAAAATGGAGAGTGAAAAAGTTGGCTTAAAGCTCAACATTCAGAAAACTAAGATAATTGCATCTGGTCCCATTACTTCATGGGAAATAGATGGGGAAACAGTGGAAACAGTGTCAGACTTTGTTTTTTTGGGCTCCAAAATCACTGCAGATGGTGATTGCAGCCATGAAATTAAAAGATGCTTACTCCTTGGAAGAAAATTTATGACCAACCTAGATAGCATATTAAAAAGCAGAGACATTACTTTGCCAACAAAGGTCCATCTAGTCAAGGCTATGGTCTTTCCAGTGGTAATGTATGGATGTGAGAGTTGGACTGTGAAGAAAGCTGAGCGCCAAAGAATTAATACTTTTGAACTGTGGTGGTGTTGGAGAAGACTCTTGTGAGTCCCTTGGACTGCAAAAGATCTATCCAGTCCATTCTAAAGGAGATCAGTCCTGGGTGTTCTTTGGAAGGACTGATGCTAAAGCTAAAACTCCAATACTTTGGCCACCTCATGTGAAGAGTTGACTCATTGGAGAAGATTCTGATGCTGGGAGGGATTGGGGCAAGAAAAGAATGGGACGACAGAGGATGAGATGGCCAGATGGCATCACCGACTCGATGGACATGAGTTTGAATGGACTACAGGAGTTGGTGATCGACAGGAAGGCCTGGTGTGCTGCAATTCATGGTGTTGCAAAGAGTCAAACATGATTGAGCAACTGAATAACATTTGCAGAGAATTCCACTTCCTAGGGTATCACGTGTCACTGTGATGGGCTTGTTCATTGTCGTAAGTCCTAGAATGCTCTTTCCAGCTTTGTGATATTTATCAGGAATCTGAATTCTCTTAAGGAGAACAATCGGAGTCTTTAGTCCTGAGCTATCTACTTTCCTCTCCATTAATTCATTCCTAATTAATGGACTCTTGGCAAATCTTACATTGTACATTCTTTTAGTAACTTCAGGTCTGGTAGCAGATCAGGTAATTCCTGCTACTCAGTTTCACTCCGATCTCCTTATCTTGACCTTGGCTCATATGCTGGTAATGGCCCCGTGATTTGGCAAATCCCAATACAATTTTTTTATGCATAATGAATACAGCCTGGGTTTGAAAGAGTCTCCCAGGCGTGAGCCCTTCAGGACTGAGGGTTACATCTTGAGATTGGGTGACTAGACATATCTCAGAAGAGCAACCCCAAGACAGAAAGTAAAAGGAAGCTGTAGATAAATGCAGAATCCAGGATCAAGATGCTTACCACAGTACAGAGAGGGATCCAGAATCTACAAGTGAAAAAAAAAAGAAAGAAAAGTGAACCAAATGGGAATAGAATGCACTCTAGCAAATATCAGGAAATTATAAAAGTAAAAGGATACAACATTAAGGTACCATCCCAAATAGCCTCAGAAACTTTGTTTAAAGACTTAGTGCAGCGCCAGTCAACTTGTATCTCCTCTCCTCCATATGTCATAGTTTTCAAGCTAAGAGTATCTCAAATGTCCTAACTGATTTACGACAGTAAGTTTCATCTAATGGTAAGTAAACATCTTTGAAAATGGAAAGTAGAAGAGATTCTTATCATGTAAGGTACACTTATTGAGGACCACTAACATATTTCTTACCTGTATGGATTCTTAAACAGCTAGAGAAAACATACTTGAATTTTATGTACCTGCCTCCAAAACTTATGTAGAAGCATACATATTCTTTGTTTATATTACATTTATTTATTTTTATTGAGGTATAGTGGATTTACAGTGCTGTGTTAGTTTCAGAGGTACTGCATAGTCATTCTATCGTATATATATATGACATCCCTGGGGGCTCAGACTATCAAGCATCTGCCTACCATGAGGGAGACCCGGGTTCAATCCCTGGGTCAGAAAGATCTCCTGGAGAAGGAAATGGCATCCCACTCCAGTACTCTTGCCTGGAAAATCCCGTGGACGGAGGAGCCTGGTGGGCTACTGTCCATGGGGTCGCAAAGAGTCAGACCCAACTGAGTGACTTCACTTTCACTTTATATATAAAATTCTGTTTAGATTTTTCCCCTTATAAGTTATTACAAAATACCGGGTACAATTCTCTGATCTATACAGTAGTTGTTGGTCACCTATTTTATATATGCGAGCGTGCTAAATTGCTTCAAAAGTGTCTGACTCTCTGTGATCCTATGAGCTGTAGCCGCTAGGCCCTGCAGTCCATGGGGATTCTCCAGGCAAGAATACTGGAGCGGGTTGCCGTACCCTCCTCCAGGGGATCTTCTCGACCCAGGAATTGAACCAGCGTCTCTTATGTCTCCTGTATTGGCAGGTGGGTTTTTTACCACTGGTGCCATCTGGATAGCCCATTTTACATATAGTAGTGTGTATATGTTCTGGAGAAGGAAATGGCAACCCACTCCAGTATTCTTCCCTGAAGAATCCTGTGGACAGAGGAGCCTGGAAGGCCACAGTCTGAAGGGTCGCAAGAGTCAGACAAGACTTAGCAACTAAACAAAAACTAGTACCACTACTGCTAGTGTGTGTGCTAATCTCAAACTCCTAATTTATCCCTCTCCCTGCATGTCCCCTTTGGTAGCCATTAATTTGTTTTCTATCTGTGGATCTATTCTGTTTCTCTTCTGTAAATGAGTTTATTTGCATCTCTCTCTCTCTTTTTTGTTTTTTTTGGACCCAAGGATTATCATATTAAGTGCAGGAAGCCAGACAGAAAAAGACAAATATCATATCACATATATATGGAGTCTAAATATATATATATTTAACAACGTTCAATTAATACACTTATACATGTATGATATTATGCCCTAACTGTATCTCAGATTAAAAGGCACATATTATGACACAGTTCATCAAGTCTGTATCACATTTCATTAGTTTTTTATGAATTAACAGTTATCCTTTTAAGAGACATTTATATCATATTCATATTACCTTTATTATAAACAATGACACAATGAACATCTTTTGAGCTATGCAAGCTTTAACTAATGGACTCTTTTCTTTGGATATAGTACCAAAAATATATATATTCCTAGCTATTCATAGCAATATTTTTACAGTTTTTGATTTACTGTACAAAATTTTTTCCCCAAAAGATGCCAGAATGTATGCCAGTGCTGGAGTTGTGTATGTGCCAATTTAATTACAACCTCTCTAGCATTAGCTAGCTATATATATACATATCATTTAATTTAACTGGTGAAACAGAGCATCCCACACCTAAATTTTAAGACATAAGAATTTCATAGCACAATGTGGTGTTAGAAGGATTTCTAGAGACAATTTAGCCCAATTCTCTTATTTAAAGTTCATGAAACTGTCCTGGAGAAAGCCAGTGATTTATTCAAGGTTATAGAGTGCATTATTATTGGAGCAGATAATTGAATCCAGGTTTATTGACTCCCTGTTCAGTGGACCTCTACATCAGCACCAAGTCTCTTGGGCTTCTCATGGGTGTAATCACTTTGCATATCAATCCAAGAGCAATACTTATTAGTGTAATTTTTATTTAAATTTATTTATTTTCAATTGGAGGATCATTGCTTTACAATATTGTGTCATTTCTGCCAAACATCAACATGAATCAACCATAGGTATACATATGTCCCCTCAATCTTGAACCTCCCTCCCACCTCCCACCCCATCCACCCCTCTAGATTTATTATTGTTGCAAAACAGATATCTACATGTTTATGTTTCTGCACATCAATCAGAAACATAGTGTTAGACACTGTAGTTGGAATTAATGTCTTTAATTACTTGTTTGTTTTGGCTATTCAAGAAATTGTCCTTCCTAATAGAGACTTAAAACTCATTGGCAACATTTTCTCTTTGTCTATTGTATCTATTTTGGATAGAAGGGTGTGGTAGGCAGAATTTTTTGATGGGACCCTCTTGTGCTATTATCATGATTATTTTACCTTGTTGGCAACAGGCCTTTTGCTGATATAATTAAGGTATGAATCTATTGATTTTAAAATAGGGAGATTACCTTACATGAATCTGGTTTAATCACAGGATTCCTTTAAAAGCTACCTTTTTCCAGTCGGTCAAAGAGGCAGAGAGATTGACAGTGTGAGGAGGGTTAGATGCATCATTCCATGCCCTGAAAATGAAGATGAACACAGGGAATAACTAGAGGGTTGTCACTTAGAGCTGAAAGTGACCCTTACCTGGAAGCCAGTGAGACAATGGTAACCTTAGTCATCCAGCTTCAAGGAGCCAACAAGCTGAATGAGGTTGGAGGCAGCTTCTTCCCCAGAGACTTCAGAGAAGAGCCCAGCCTGGCAACCACTGGATCTTGGCCTTGAGATATCCTGAGTAGACAACTCAGTGAGCCTGCTGAGACTTCTGACCCACAGAACTGGGTGGTGTTTTATATTTTTACCCAGCAATAGAACATTGATACAGAGGTTAATTCAGGATGACTATCTTTCTCTGTAGAAGCCCAGGAGGTTAGATACATTTTCCTCTGCCCCAGTACACCCAGGAGCAGACATAGGATTGAAACTCAACTAACCAGGCATTCCTCTTATAATATTGTATTTGACTCCAGGGAGATAGCATTAAACAACAAAATTCAACTGCATAAACTTGAAGATCTAAAAGTGATTCATGAATCAGGCAGCATCCCATCTAAAAACCCAAAGGGTGCTCTGAAGAGCTGTGAAAAATAGACAGTTTGTATGAGAAGAAGTGTGGGGCGGGAGAATCACTAGCCAAATAAAAGAATTGCTTTGGGGCTTCCCTGGTGGTTCAGTGGTGAAGACTCCACCTGCCAATGTAAGAAACACGAGTTTGATCCCTGATATGGGAAGATCCCACATGCCTTGGAGCAACTAAACCTGTGAGCCACATCTGTTGAGCCTGTGCTCTAGAGCCTGGGAACCAAAAATACTGAGTCCACATACTGCAACTGCTGAAGCCCGTGGGCCCTAGAGACTGTGCTCTGCAACAAGAGAGGCTGCCACAGTGAGAAGCTCTCCCACCACAGCTAGAGAGTAGCCCCTGCTTGCTGCAACTAGAGAAAAGCCTGCACAGGAATGAAGACCCAGCACAGCCCCAAATGAGCAAATGAATAAATAAAAACAAAGCAGTTATTATAATGGACTTTTTTAAGATAGAAGATAGTACACATCAATAATTCTCAAATTTGATTTTCTTTTAGACTAAGTTCAGGCAGGGTAGATTGATTTCTAGGGAAAAATAAAAGCTTCTGTGGGCCAGGTAACAGTTATAGTATAAAAGCACTGAGAAGGTCTGCACAAAGTAACTTTCATAATTAAGATTCAATTTTATTTATTCTGTGAATGATTTAAAAAATGTTTCCTCACAGCATGCTTATTATCATATCATAGAGCTAGACATGAAGGTGAAAGAGGACAGTGAAAAAGTTGGCTTAAAACTCAACATTCAGAAAACGAAGATCATGGCATCTGGTCCATCACTTCATGGGAAATAGATGGGGAAACAGTGGAAACAGTGTCAGACTTTATTTTTGGGGGCTCCAAAATCACTGCAGATGGTGACTGCAGCCATGAAATTAAAAGACACTTACTCCTTGGAAGAAAAGTTATGACCAACCTGGATAGCATATTGAAAAGCAGAGACATTACTTTGCCAACAAAGTCCATCTAGTCAAGGCTATGGTTTTTCCAGTGGTCATGTATGGATGTGAGAGTTGGACTGTGAAGAAGGCTGAGCGCCGAAGAATTAATGCTTTTGAACTGTGGTGTTGGAGAAGACTCTTGAGAGTCCCTGGGACTGCAAGGAGATCCAACCAGTCCATTCTGAAGGAGATCAGCCCTGGGATTTCTTTGGAAGGAATGATGCTAAAGCTGAAACTTCAGTACTTTGGCCACCTCATGCGAAGAGCTGACTCATTGGAAAAGATCCTGATGCTGAGAGGGATTGGAGGCAGGAGGAGAAGGGGACGACAGAGGATGAGATGGCTGGATGGCATCACTGACTCGATGGACGTGAGTCTCAGTGAACTCCAGGAGTTGGTGATGGACAGGGAGGCCTGGCATGCTGCGATTCATGGGGTCACAAAGAATCAGACACAACTGAGTGTCTGAACTGAACTGAACTGAGACTTCTTTTACACCCAATTTGGGAAGTGATTGTGGAATCAAAAAGGTTTTATAGAATGTAAACAGCCATTTAGACTATAGCAACACTAAGGAGAACAATGTAGGCTACACCAACCGTGGCTCAGATGGTACAGAATATGTTTGCAACGTGGGAGACCTGGGTTTGATCCCTGGGTCAGGAAGATTCCCTGGGGAAGGGAATGGCAACCCACTTTAGTATTCTTGCCTGGAGAACTCCATGGACAGGGGAGCCTGGCAGGCTACCGTCCACGGGGTCACAAAGAGTCAGACATAGCTAAGCAACTAACACACACACATACAACACACAATGAGAGCCTTAGAGATCGCAGCTAGAGTGGCCCCCACTCCCCACAACTAGAGAAAGCCTGCGAGAAGCAATAAAGACCCTGCACAGCCAAAAGTAAACAAAATTATTTTAAAAATTAAAAAGATTAAACCAGGACATCTTTTGTGGGGAAGGGAACCACAGGGTTTTATCACGTAGGTTGCTTCTGCAAGACGGTGGGGACCCATGTGAAAAAGTGCTTCACTGATGCTGACCAAAAAATTCCAGGTCGTTGATTAAGATTACATTTCTGGGGAAGGTTGAAACTGTAATTAAGTCAGGTTTTATGTCTAGGTTTAATATCATGGGCTTCAGCACGCATGAAGCCATTTGGGGCCTGTATTTTATCCTATTTTATTTTTTTTCATTTTAACAGTAGGAAGAGTAGAAACCAGGAATTACGCTTATAAAATCCTTACAAGACTCTTCCTGATACTAAATAACTTCTGTGCTCCTGCGAGCTAGCCATCTGCAACAGGCTTTGCTCCTGAATGCTAAACCTGGACCTCCAGATATCCATTAGAATGGTAAATTCCTTAATATACTTCCTAGTAATTTTCTTTTGCTTAGACTGTCAAAGAGTTCCTTCCTGTTGCCTGTAAGAAATAAGCCAACTGGTAGAAATGCTAAATAAAACATAAATTATTTTCTAAATCGTTCAGTCACATTCAGCAACCAAACCCATTTCTTTCTAACCTAGTTTGCTTGATGGAGTATTTCATGACCTCACAGTGTCAGTACACATCTCTGTCAGCCCCATCTAGTTACTTTCTACCCACTGATTTCTGGGGCCAGTGTTGGATGGTCCAAAGCTCAGAGAAATGAGAGTCAGGTATAATGGTAATATTGGAGGTTGAGGGATGGTGATTGAGTCCATGCTTATCATTTTGCTCATTAGATAGAGTCCGAGAAGAGAAACCTTCTTATTCTACGTAATTGTCTCCAACCTCAATAATAAAGGTCTTCTTAAAGTTGTCAATTCTAGTACCTCTATTCCTACTCATACTGTAGGCATGCAACTGAGGCTGAACCAATCATATAATTCAATTCTCTAGTCACAGGATTTGATTCACATGGAGTCAAGGCCCAAAGTGGACCAATCAGAATCATTCCCCAGGAGTTTTCCTGATGAAACATATTTATGTATTCATTTATTTCTATTTTTTTAATTGGAGTATAATTACTTCAAAATGTTGTGTTAGTTTCTGCCGTGTAGCAACATGAGTAAGCTGTAAGCATACATATATCCCCTCCCTCTGAGACGCCCATCGCACCCTCAGGTCATCACAGAGAACCGGGCTGAGCTTCCTGTGCCATAGGGAGGCCTCCTGCTCGCTCTCTGTTTATGCTTGCAGCGTGTATACATCAATGCTACTCTCTTGGGTCATCCTGCCTTCTTCTCCCACCAAGTCCACAAGTCCATTTTCAAAATCTGCATCTCTGTTCCTGTCCAGTGGAGCATATTTAACCTAATTATTTCATTTTCTTTGAAGTGACTGCAAATGGGATTGTTTTACATTTTTGTTTTTATATGTTGTTGTTAGTATATACCAGTGTGACTTGCTGTGACTCACTTTTATGTGCTCTGTGACTGTACTAAAGTCATGTATTGTCCTAGCAGTTTTCCACAGGCTCCTTAGACTTTGCAACATAGATCATCATCTGCAAACAAGGACAGTTTCATTTCTTCCTTTTAACTGTGCAGGCCTTTTATTTCTTTTTCATGCCTGATCTCAATGGGTATAATTCCCAGTATCATTAATAAAAAGTCTTGAGAGTTGGCATCCTCTCTTTCATTCCAGTTTTAGAGGGAGAGCATTCAATTTTTTGCCATTATATATGATTAAGATTACTTACTGGAAAAGGAAATGGCAACCCACTCCAGTACTCCTGCCTGGAGAATCCCGTGGACAGAGGAGCCTGGTAGGCTACAGTCCACGGGGTCGCAAAGTCGGGACACAACTGAGTGACTTCACTTATACTTCACTTATGATTACTTATAGTTGTAGGATGTTTGTAGATGCTATTTATCAAATTGATAAAGAAATTTTATTTCTAACTTGAGAGATTATTTTTTCTTTTAATTATGAATAAGTATTGGCATAAATGAATATTTTTTAACTTAATTCTAGGTTTCTTGCTGAAACTAGAACTTTTCCACGAGTTTCAAGGACACTAATCTCTCCTCTCAATTCTTGCCTGCCCATTTTCCTGGAATAGAGGCTGGATTGTATTTCTAGTACAAAAAGAGGCTGGATTGTACTTCTAGCCTTCAAAAAGCAGTTATTGGATTATCTTCAAAGCCCTCAGGACAAAGATGGATAAGGCATGGATCCTGTTTTCAGGGGACTGATAGTTTAATGGGGAAATGAGAATGATATTAGAAGGTATGGTGTAGATAGATGTTGTGAGAAAGAGTACAGTGGTGGGCACAGTACATCCATATAGCTCAAGAATTAGAAGAGCTTTCTCAAAGCATTGGCACTTATATAGAATTTTAAACATAGTGGATCTATCCAGGAAAAAAAAAAAAAAGGAGAGGAGGAAGATGGCAGGAAGCAGGGGAAGGTATTTTACACATACACAGCTGGCTTTAAGCCTTGCATAACAGATTTGAAAAGGGACATGTAAATGTCTAGGTTGCAGAAAAAAAAAAATGTTAAACTAAAAATGAGGAAGTGCTTGATGGCAAGGGATATTCAATAATGAAATCTTGCTATTATTTGAGTTAGAATTAAATAGGTCCTGGAGACTTTTAAAAAGGAAAGAGGTGTCTTTTGAATGCTTTAACTCTAAGCCTATACTAAAAGCAGAGACAGAAACATAATGATAGTCAGTATTTTAACAGCTAAAAGCATTTTTGTGAGCATTATTAGATTGGAGACATCTAAAATTACTGAGCTCTATCCAGTCTTTACACTTCCCCTCTTCACATTCCCACCTTACTGTAATCATGAACTCATTTTCCAGAGAGACAAAAATGTCTTTAGGCAGCAGGTAAGCAACTTGAAAGATTACATTAGAATAAAGGTGAATGAAAGAAGATGATATTTTTCACAAAATGGTGTAACTCAACCTACTAGGAACTATTTGGCCATTTAGTCCTTAGATTATTGGAATTTATTTCCTCAACTTAAATACAGGCATATAAAAAAGGATTTTCTTTACCAGTATTAAAGAAAAATCAGTAATTACCAGCATTAAAGAAAAAAACAAAATGAAATGCACATTGCCAAACCTAATTTCAGTAATTCTACTGAAGAGAATCTTCAAAATAGTAAGTAAATATGAAGCTATACAAAGGCATTATCGTTTGGCTAATATACTGATTGATTGTCCGCCTTGTAGCAGTCCCGGTGCTAAGGACTGTAGGGAGTATAGATGAAGCTGACCCTGTGGAGTTCCCACAAGGAATTTGAGATGAGAAGTTGGTATTTTATATGAAACACCCAAGAGCAATGTTAATGGAGGGAGGAAAAGGGAGGTAAAAAATGTTTAGTCAGGAAATAAGGAGATGATGAGAGGTTATTTTATTGTAGAGCAAAGAAGCTTGGTTAAATGTATGGGTGAAGCAAAAAAGCATGCTTAGAGAATTCGGTTTGGTTAGACTGTAATGTCTGAGCAAACTGGGAGGTAGTGAAGGACAGGGAAGCCTGGCATGCTGCCATCCACGGGGTTGCAAAGAGTTGGGCATGACTTAGTGACTGAACAACAACAATGTGTAGGCAGCATAAATATAGAGGAAATATTTTTGGTTCTGCAATTGAAATATACGTTACTGTGCTATAGAGGGCTTTTCAGTATCCTGCTGATCAAATTTGAAAAAGCAGGTTATTCTCCTGTCCTGTGGGCTCCCAAAGATTCAAGTCTTTAATCTCTTGCCTTGGTTATTTCTGATGCAGATATCTGCTTGCCCAGTTGATGACTAGTAAAATTGCTTTCTTTTAATCTTACAGTGCCGATACTTTGAAAAATATATGGTTTAAAAGACCAATTTTACTGTGCAATGCTAACAGCCTGTGTTATCTCCAGGGTCTTTGATTCAGATGAGTCAAAGTTCCAACAATTAGAAGTGCTTTCATTAACCTTGAAGGCCATTTTTGTTGTGTCAAAGTGAAGATATTTAGTTAAGCATCTTGGGAGGATACCATTTATCAGTGTGCTAGCCTCTTTCAACATTTTTCATAGACATGCCAACCCACATGCAGTCATTTTCTTAGTGATTGACTCATTTTGTATTTTCTTAACAATTAACCCATCAGTCTAGTTTTAAGTATTAGTTCAATATCATTTTTATACTTAAATCATACATACATCTTTTTTAGACTTCTTCAGAAATAGTGGGAGGACTGAGATAAGTGAACCAATTAGATTTCCTCCCAGATACTCAAAAATTTGTGACCAAGGGAGAGTTAAACATTCTGGAAGAAAGCTGAATACAGACACCATGACATAGTAAAAGGCTTATAAAAGCAAAAGCCAGGAGTGAGCCATGGGGCCTGATACAATGTCCATGCATCTTCCAAGGCGTCTTACTCCTAAGACTCTTCACTTGATGGTATTTCCTATTTCCATAAATATACTTCACTTAATAGTTATTTCCTTATTTCCATAAATATTCTTCCCAAAAAACATTGTTCCTTGAAGTAAAATTATACTAAAAATTTAGACTTTATGTCACAAGGTAGGCAATGCGAACTTGGATCCTGGAGATAAGAAAGAAAAAAAATTACCCTACACGTAAGGCATTGAAACAGGCTGGGATGAAGAATACTGTGTCCCAGAAAGAGGAACTAGCCTAATGGAAAGTAATTCAGGGATGTATAGCCCATGAAAGGGAATCATTGCCTGTGACTAGTTCTGAAGCTGGAAAATCATAGAGCTCCAACATCAGAGTGCACCTCATTTTTCATGCAAAAAGAGCCTATAGAGAGTAATGTAGAAGCAGAGGAAGCCAGGGGAGAGGGAGAGACATGGATCAAAAGTGGAGAAAAGGAAACCAAACCATGACAAGAGCAAGAGTGACTCAGGTTCTTAAAGAGAAGAGACAGGAGCCTCAGCTCCAAACGGTTGTCCTCACTACATTATTGACTCTCTTTGGATAAGCTTAAGAGTTCTGCCGGCTCAACCCCATTCCTCCACCCGCCTCATGGTGCGCGCACACACACACACACACACACACACACACACACACACACACCAATTACTTGTACTTCAAATAAATGGTTGTTTCTTCTGACCATAACACCATACCCCTACTTAAGTAAACCTGGGCTGAACCTATGTGAGCCCATTTAGGGTTACATATCATGCTAAGAGTTTGGACTTTATCCTGTAAGCAGGCTTCCAGGCTTGTGTTCACTTTTACCCAATATTTTATTATTAAAATATTAAAGCACACAGTACATGTCAAAGAATTTTAAGTATTAATAAATACCTATATACTTACTACCCAGATTGTATCACTAACATTTTACTTGCTTTAGCACATATCTGTCTATCCCTTACTTTGTCAACAAAGTTCATGTAGTCAAAGCCATGGTTTTTCCAGTAATTGTGTATGGATGTGAGAGTTGGACCATAAAGAAGGCTGAGCGCTGAAGAATTGATGATTTTGAACTGTGATCCTGGAGAAGACTCTTGAGAGTCACTTGGGCTGCAAGGAGATCAAACCAGTCCATCCTAAAGGAAATCAGTCTTGAATATTCATTGGAAGGACTGATGGGGAAGCTGGAACTCCAATACTTTGGCCACCTGATGTGAAGAACTGACTCACTGGAACAGACCCTGATGCTGGGAAAGACTGAAGGAGGGAGGAGAAGGGGACAACAGAGGATGAGAATGTTGGATGGCATCACTGACTCAATGAACATGAATTTGAGAAACTCCAGGAGATATGAAAGACAGGGAAGCCCGGTGTGCTGCAGACCATGGTCACAAAGGGTCAGATGTGACTGAGCGACTGAACAACAAGTTCTAGTAGCTTCTTTATGAATTGACATCTTAAAAATAGAGCTTTTCAATCCATAACATATGGTGTGTTTCCACTTACTTAAGTGTTTAAAAATTTCCCAGCAAAATTGTATGGATTTCAACATATAGGTCGTACATAACTCTTATCGTAAGTTGTCTTAATTTTTCAATAAAAATCATCTTGTAAATATAATTGTTTTATCACAATTTCCATTTTTTTCCTGCTAGCATGTAAAAATACAGTTGATTTTTGGATTACTTTTTTATCCTGAAAGCTTCATGACTGACATTAATTCCAATAGATATTTTTTCATTTATACCTTAGGATTTTCCATGCTAATAATCATGTCATCTACCTATGCAAATTTGAAACAATGAAGTATCTATCATTTTTTCTACCCTCAATAGAAATACATCACTGGAAAGAATAAAGCAGAGAGGAATTTAAGAAATGAAATCCAGAATCATTGGAGAGATACTCAAGTTCATTCTTTTTTCTCTTTAATTTTGGATTGAATAATGGTATAGAAAATCCAGAATGATGAACAAAAATTCAGTGATCTCTTCCCTCTTCATCTAAATAATCAGACCTCTTATTTATATCTTATAAATTAATAAAGGGAGAGACATTGCATGTTTCAAAGCCCCTTCTCGCTTTCATTCCTCAACTCCTGAATTCCTGAAAGCCAGTCATGTTCCTAGACTTCCCTTTCCAGAAATTCTGGCTATATAAATCTTGGGTAAATAGTTTTATTTTCCATTTAATGAAATTTCTCCCTGATATGACAGCAAGAAAAAGTGCACTACATGAGAGTCAGTTCCTAGGCAGGTTGATAAGAAGTCCAGGGTCCCCAGAGGAGGAGAAAACGGTCCGGGGCTCTTGAAGCAGAGATGGGGGTCTCGAATTCTCAAGGGGGAGAAAAAGACAAACATCTTTTTTCTTTTTCTCTCTACATTCTTTAGTCTTAGTCACATAAGACTTTTTTCCTTTAAGCCTGAAAATGATGACTACACAGTAAACAAGTCAGTTTAAACTCTGTACTAAGGATTATATAACAACATGTATCCTGCTTGAGGACAGTTTCTCCTTCCTGAAAACCTTCTGGCTAATCTTGTTATCTTAAAATGTAAATTATGGGAGTGGGTCTAGTAAGACCTTTACAACCTTGAAACAGTCTTTCGATTTATTGGAGTAACTAATAAAGATTTACCTGACTCCCTTGCTTAGACTAGCCAGGGGGGCACTCTCCATCCCCTTTCTGATGTCTGTGTTAGAAGCGTCCTCTGTCCCTTTTTCACTTTAATAAAACTCTGCTGCACAAAAGCTCTTGAGTGATCAAGCCTGGTCCCTGGTCCCCAAGCTAAATCTTCTTCTTTGGAGATGACGGATCAGACATTGTTCACCGTAAGCTATCATATAGACATGGAAAATATAACAACCACCCACCAGGTGCCGTGGAGTTTAAAAATGACAACATCAGAGGAGCTCAGTTAGCAGAGGCCAGTTGCCTGGTCACACAAGTCCCCAGGGGGTGCACTTCTTTGTAGATCCAAACCCATTCAAGGACTGTCCCTTGGCTTGCCTGTCTCACATATCATTGTTAAAAGTGTTTCAGAGTTTATCAAATTCAGGAATGCTGGTTCACACTAACGAAGCTCTCAGGAGGCTGATGAATAAAGCCAGAATAACAATGTACTAATTTACAGCGAGAAATATAAATCTAACGTAGATTGAGTTTTATGTCAGCCTGGGCAGTGCATTCTTTCTCTATAGACCGGATAAGTGGGAAGATAAATTAGAAGAAAGTATGCCTGATCAGCACAGGATTGACACAAGGCAGATGAGTTTATATGATGCAAATACTTAATTGCTTCAGCTTAATAGACCCTGATGTATCCATCCCCACAATAGGCATACTCCAGCAACTAGAACCTGACAGGTGATATTTTTAGGCCAGAAAATGTTCTTTCCTGGGCAGAGCAAGTCTAATGACTGCTCTGTACTTGCACTGAAGAACACTTCCAACCTATTTTTACACATCCTTTCTGTAGTTAGGTTTTTACCTTCCATTAGATTACTGAGCTGATGTAGAACAATTCTGTATTTTTAAAGTTACTTGGCAATTTTTTACTTGTACCCATCATGAGTTGATTTCATGGACTATATTTTAGCAAGAAATTTTATCTACCTTATTTTAAAATTCTGATTTCCTTTGGAATGTTCTGATTCGTGTCCAACTGGAAGCAAGACACCATCCTTAATATATTAAACCTTCAGAATAATCCTGAGACGTAAACATTATTATCATGTTTTTAGAGCTGTGAAAACTAAAAAATAGAGAATTTAGGTGATTTTACCATTTTTCAGTTGGCAAATATATATTAAGCATCAACCATGTGCCAGGCGTGGAGGAAAATGATATGATAATTAACAATCTATTCATAACGTCTATCTCACAGTAACATGTTGTTGTTCAGTCACTAAGTCATGTCTAACTCTGCAGCCCCATGAACTGTAGCACGCTAGTCTTCCCTGTCCTTCACTATCTCCTGGAGCTTGCTCAAACTCATGCCCATTGAGTCGGTGATGCCATCCAACCGTCTCATCCTCTGTTAGTATAATGAGACTTAAACAATAGCATGATGGACTTTAAACATGTGAGACATTTCCCAACTCCATTAGGCTGAGTCAGTGCCGGGGGTCTTTTTTCCATTTGAAGCTCATTTTATTCAATGACTTAATGAATGAGTGAATGAATGAATGAGCGGGCACTATTTTTTAGCGTTGCTTCTTTCTATAAATAAAGCAAAAGCAAAGTTGAATAAGTGTGTTCACACTTTTAGAGATTTCAGACTAGGGTCCCGATCATTGCAACTTTTAATGAATTCCAACAGTTTTTCCAGCATTGTGCAGAATACAGAGGAGACATGACCCAGGCTAACAGACATGCCATCAAACTGGGACAAAGGCCATCAGGATAACAGAAGGAGAAGGTGAATAACTTGCTCCAAGAGGAAACAGCTGGAGCTGGTTTCTAAATGCTAAATAGTTTTGAGTTTCTCTTTGATTCAAGAAAGCCGATTCCTCACAACTTAAACTTTGAGATACATTCTTAACATTGACAAGACCCCCAAACTGAGCTGGGAACATCCTGTGGAGAGGTTTCCTTGGGTGATTTTCTTAACGCCTCTCTTCTGTATCAGTTCAGCGATGTAATAGAAATGGTCTTCGTCTGAGATTTTCTTCTCAGATCCTAGCACAATGCTAGAGGGGCAAAGGTCTTACAACATATAAAGGGAAAATATAAGTAAGATGTTTCAGCTTAAAACAACATAAAATAGTCCATTTATTTTGTTCTTAACACAGACTAAATACTGTGATAAGCATGGACTTATTTTAACATGAAGTCGCCATGGGTGAATGTGGTTATCATCATCCACGTATTATAGGTAAAGACACAGAGGTCCAGAGAACAATAGTGATTTACCCAAATCTAGTGAGATCTGAGCAAGAATTTAAACTTAGTCATGAAAAGTTCTAAAAGCCCAAAGATGTCACCATTCCCCACACTGTCCCTTTCAGTTAAGGGCTTGTAGGCCACATCTGCCACAAAATCTTCCATTCTGGCCCTAGCCTAATTTAACTGTCCCTTTTTTCAGTATCTCCTATAATATCTCTTTTGACTCTATCAGAGCTTTAAACATTTAGTATTGTTTTAGGTATCAAAAAAAATGTGTTTCTGTGCTAGATTCTCCTCTTCTTAAATGCAAGAATAATGTCTACATTTGTTCTTTCCACCAACATTTCATGAGACATGATTTAAAACAAACTTTAGCAAGCATTCATTGAATTGAAGGTCATTTGAGTGCCCGAACAGGACTGAGTCCTGTACAAGCTAATGTGAAAACATCACAGGCTGTCTGTTTAATGAATTTTGCTAAGACCATGAACCAATCAGAGATGTTCTAATTTATAAGCAGGAAAACCTTTCCAATCTCTATTATGAGTAAAGAACAGGAGCAATTTACTGCGCACCTATTATGCTCCCATTATTTTGTTATACATTATGGGAGGATATAGTTCTTCTTTTAAAACAGTCTTATGGAAAAGAGCAGAAAACCACACCACTTGATGAATAGAAATGTTTAACTTCATATCTTCAGGGCCTATCAAACTATCTGTTGCAGACAAATCCTTATTATGTGTTTGCTGAATCAAATAAAAAAACAGAGTGACCTCAGAAAGATAGCCAAATAAGATGTCCTTTACTCATATTCCCCCATCTAAAACAGTAATTTGGCATCCATCAACAGACAGAAGTACCTTTGTGGGAGTTTTGGGATTCAGGTAGGAAGCTGTGAAACTTCAGTGCAATCCAAGACCAAGGTAAGCAATTTTGAGAAGGCACCCAGGAAGCTGACTCACTGACCATGGTCCCAACTTGAGGCATGGAAACAACTCCATACCCTTGAAGACTCAACTACAACCCCATTTGGCTTTGGCCATCTCTCCAGCACCATATGTCAAGGGACCCAGTAGAAATCATCCCTATCCATTTATTAGCTAACAGGCATACAGACTGTGGTCCTGGCTGTGGACCCTGATGTGACCTTTGAACTGCCCCACCCTCTCTTTGCCACAGTCCAAAAGCCCCTGGAGATAAGCCCACCAAACTCTGTCAGATTGTAGATTCTGAAAGGACCCTGTAACTGGGTTCCACTCCTATCAAAGCCGCAGCGCAGCAGCACACCTGCCAGTCCAGGACCAAGCAGGAGACCTTCCAGCCTGCACTCCAGAAGAGTTTGAACAATCCCTATACTTGGCTCCAGTCTCCTAGCACAGTCCACAGATCAGTACTGTGACCCAGGCAACTAGAGGGAGACAGTCCATCTACACCTTTGGAGATCTTGAAGGGCCTTATACTGAGCTCCAGCAGTATATGACTTCCCAGACAGTCTGTGAGCAGTCCTACCCATACCAGAGCCAGGCAGGGGACACACACATATGTGTCTCAGGAGATTCTGTCACTGCTCTATCATCAGCTGCATCCTTAGAGCCATGGACAATGACCAGATCAGTCTGTCCAGGGACCTGATAACAACACACCCATCTATGCTCCAGAGCTAGGTTTGCAGACTTCAATCTTAGAACTCAGCTGTGGACCCTGAAGCAGACACTTGTCCCAGTGCTACCCTATGGGGCAAGGTAGCAGGAGGCAGTCCCTTCACCCAGAGACAGACAGGATCCACTCCACTCGAGCCTCTGGTTACAGGTGTGACATCTGCAGACCCCACTGCAGATCTAGTGACAGGACAACTGCAGTTCTGGGTGTAATCCCATCAGCTGGGGAGTAGACAAGAGAATGTCTTTACCTGCTAAAACTAGTCTTTAAAGACTAGAAGATATGTTTGAATATAGATGCAAAAAAGTCCTGGAGCTGAAGAATACAGGGATAGAACTGAAAAATATATATATATGAAATCATGATGTACAATTTAAAAAGCTTAACTTTACATAATATGCCAATCATATCTCAATAAAATTGGATAAAGACAAAGTATAGGTCATGAACTGTACACCATCAAAGCTTGATTCCATGTCTTTTAAAAAATCTGTGTAAGCTAGATTTTCTTAGGTTGCAACAGACAGAAAATTCAGCTCAATCTTCTGCTGGAAGCAGTCCTTATTGTCTCCCAAATCGCATCTCAATTAATCTACTTTACACCTCTTAAATCCAGAGGGTCTTCATTTGACTTGGAAGGTCCTAGTTTCCTGGAACCAGTTTTCATTTCAGAGGACCAGTGTCTTCAAAAGAATTAACATGTAAGAACCAGGACTGTATGAGAAAGTCAGCTGACATAAAACTGTCACTCCACAAAACGGGCTGATTAAAAGGAAAGGTCATTAATTCAGATTTTGTTAGAATTCAGTCTAAGCTAGAATGAAATTTACATTCCCCTGCCTATGAAGATATGATTTTGTAAGAGGAATAATGTGGTTATATTAGAGAAATAGGTACTTAAAAAATTGACAAGATGTTTTCAATTTTACTTTACCCCTGATTATCATGATGCTACTAGCAATTCATGTATTTTGGATCAGATTCCCTAAAAATCTCTAATAGCCAGAACTTTATTTATCTAGCTATTTATTTATACAGTTTCTGATTCTAAAAAGAACTTGAAGTGGCCAATGTAATTTTTTAGTTCAATTCAACGGAACACCATACGTTTGTAGAGTTCATTACAAATAGCATCTGCTTGTGTACCTCAGTTAACTCACATAGCAGTTACCTGGAGTAGGTAAGAGAGTTTATGGAGCCCATTTCATCAGTGAAAAAATTGAGGCTTATATACTCTTGATGATTGTCT
The DNA here is from genome assembly GCF_003369695.1 of Bos indicus x Bos taurus. Taxonomy (NCBI): domain Eukaryota; kingdom Metazoa; phylum Chordata; class Mammalia; order Artiodactyla; family Bovidae; genus Bos; species Bos indicus x Bos taurus. Next base: position 107,879,104 of record NC_040083.1, read on the forward strand.
AAACCAGTCTTATAAATGGTCAATGGGGGTGCAGGACAAGGGCCTGGAGAGGATCATAGACTGGAATCATCTCCATTGCACTGGCTGCCACCGTAATTACTATGCATGCTAAGTAGCTTCGGTCATGTCGGACTCTTTGCGACCCTATGGACCATAGCCCGCCAGACTCCTCTGTCCATGGCATTCCCCAGGCAATAATACTGGAGTGGGTTGCCATGCCCTCCTCCAGGGGATCCTCCCAACTCAGGGATCAAACCCACATCTTTTGTGTCTCCTGCATTGGCAGGCAGACTCTTTACCACTAGTGCCACCTGGGAAGGTCATAATTACTATACATGGTTGAAAATAAATACATCTGTTTCCAGAACAAAACTGCACCTCTAAATCAGATGCTTCACCAAGCAGAATAGCTTCTCCAAAAGTTAAGACCCCAGCCTTGTGTGTTGAATGTCACTGAATCACAGAGATGGGGCAGGGAACTCCAGCTCAGAATGTTGAGGTATGAGCATCAGTGAAAGGTCAGGCCCAAGTGTGGATATGTTATAATCCTCTCCTCCCCACAAGCCCTGACACTGCTGTTGTCCAAACTCTCTTTATCTCTGCAAGAGGCTATTGCCAACTGCCCTGGATCCAGTGCCTGTCACTCAAAGTTAACCCTTCCTATTTTCAATGGAGGGCTTGGGTTTTATTTTCCATAAAGATTTAATCAAACCATCTACTCCTTTTTTAACAGCTCTACTATCTCTTGTATTATGTTTCTAGAACATAGTACAAAATTCCTTAGCCAGAATGTAAAATCCTTAAGATCTGGTCCAAAATTAACTCACTTTTCCATGCTGTCCTGCTCTCCAGATTCCAAGTGTTTCTTCAGTTATTCCACACCCCTTCTTCATTGGTTATCTCTTCATATTATGTGCCTTCTGTGCCTTGAATATTCTTTCCGTCTATACCACTCTTAACATTTCTTTGCAGCCTTCACTATGCAGTTTAAATGGCATATCCTTCTAGAAAACATCATTGACTCTCCAGGAAACATCATAAGTTACTCGTTGTGTTCATAGAAAAAAAGATACACTCCCACTGATGAAGCATCATTCACCATGTTTACTTTAATCTGTTTATTTGTGTCTCTTACCAAGCAATTTTGCATGAAGAAGACTGAAAACAGTCAGGCATGTCTTCAAAATATGTGTGTAACAGTTTTCCATTCCTTACTCAAATGGACAAAGGAAAGAATGTTACATCCAAAAACTGGACAATGATTTAATAAAATCATTCTTTTTACATCCACCCTTGAGATTCTTATCTAGTCTCCTACATTTTAAATCCATTTAAATGTGGATGACTCCTAAATATATACCTCCTGCTTGAATCTCTCCTGTCGATCCAACTCTTTATTTGTGATCTCTACTTAACATGTCCTACTTATATCTCAAATTTAACATGGTCAAAAGTGAAATTTCTAGTATTCCTCCAGCAAGTCCCCCATCTCAGAGGGTATGGATCAGGCAGTGGACATCTCTCATTCTCTTACTCACCATGTCCAAGCCATTGGTAAATCCTGTCACTGATACCTTCAAAATACTAGTTTCTTTCTTACCACCTCCATGGCTATCATACTGATCCAAAACATTTCTCACCTAGATCATTGCAATAGCCTCTTAAAATGTTTTCCCAGCTTCTCCTCCTGTGCTTTTGATCTATTCTCGACATATGAGACATCATTTTAGAATAAAATCCAAATCTTTCGCTTCTTTGCTCCAAACCTTCTGAAAACTCCCCATCTCATTTACAGTAAAATCCAAAGTCCTTCTGATGGCCTACCACACCCACAAAATCTGACCATTAATTCCATCTGATATATTCCCAGACGTCCCTCTCTGTTTAACTGACTCAAGCCATGTTGGGTTCCTTTTTGTTACTGAAACATCCCAAGCCTGTTCTTACACACTTTGTGTTTGATATTCCTTCTGCCTACTGTTCTTCCTCTAGATATCTGCATGGCTCACTCCCTCACTTACTCTTTATCTCAAGGCTCTACTTAAATATACCCTCCAAGCTGTGGCCATTCTGCACTCTTGACAGCTGCATCTGCGTGCACAGTCTCAGCTTGGTGTTTCCTATCCTGTTACCTGCTTCAGTTTTCACCTCACCATCTATTATAAACTGTGTCTTTTATCTTATTCATTGCCTTTGTCTCCGCTAGAAACTATGTTTCCCAAAGTCGGGGGGTTTTGTCTGGTTTCTCTCTACATTTCTGGTACTTATAACACTGCTGGGAATGATACAGTTGTCAGAAGAAGAAAAGGAGGAAGAAATGGAGAGAGGGAAAATTATCCATTACTTTACTGTTACGAGGTCATTCATAAGAATGAGGCTGATCTATATTTATGATATGGAAATATTTCCAAAATATATTATTAAAAGAAATCAGATTTCAGAAAGGCATGCATAATATCAGGCCTGCTTTTAAAAATAAATAATTTTACATCAGGTTGTGTATATGTATTATAAAATGAGGGCAGAGAAGGTATATGCCAGGTAACAGTGGGTGTCTCTGAAAGTGGTATGAAATGGCACTTAGCATCTTTGTTTTGCATTTCTGCATAATTTGCATTTAAAATATGTATATATTAAAATTTTAACAGTGGAAATTTGATATTCAGTGATGGTGTAGATCCATATTTTTTGCACTTTGAAAGCTGTTTATAATATATTTTTCATGTCAAGAGCAGTTTAGAGAATAGTAATAACATAAGCGTTAATGTTCAATTTGGAAAACCAAACACTCTGCAAAATTAAATGTATTTTTTTCATTTTTGTTGCCAAAACACATTTGGCCACAAAACCTAACCTGAACTGACATGCGCTTATTTATAGATCTTAGCACCGCATAATGTGAATATTCATAATTTTCACTAATTCTGCCTCAGAACCTGCAGTGATATGTCATATAATGAATAGCCTTTAAATCAACTTTCTAAAGTCTAAACAAATTCTGAAATACATCCAACTGCAAAGTTTTTTGTTTTTTTTTAAGGAAGGCATTTTGCATGTGTTAATATTTTACTGCCCTTACAAAAAAAAACCTATTATCTTTCCTTTGTATGATTTTGACTATTTTTTTTAATTCCTCTTTTGCTCAGTTAAATTTTCATTGCTTTCTACAATAAGCTTTTGAGTAATAAGTCTACAATAGATGCTGTGGTAATAAATAAAATTACATGTAAACTAAATTAAATTAGAACTTTAGTTAGAATTGCAAGCATTAAAAAGAAAAGAAAAAAGAAGTTTTAAAATTGAGAAAACTATTGCCCTATTCCAGGTGTGGCTTTGTTGCTATCCAACCCTAAGATTTACTTGACTCTTAGTCTCTAGGTAAAAGAAAGTTAACCTATTAGATTAAAAGACAAGAATGGGTAAATTTTGATGAAATAGGGACACAAGGGCAGACAGATTCCAAGAATATCCTGGGACAGATTCTGCCCCAGGGACAATGTCAATATTGCAGTGGTGACAAGTACACCATCAGGGCTGAATTTATTGAACTTCAGCACAGGGCAGTCATGTTTCCCCCATCCCAACATTTCAGGCTGGTTTCCATTAAAGACAGAAGGGAGTGCTGGCGATATTAATAGAAGAAGCATGTTCTTTTCCTGTTCAGCTATTTAAAGAAATGTTCAGCTGCAAGGTGTGCTGATTTATGCAGCTTATCTTCTGCAACCCAGATAGAGCTCACCGCTCTTCCCTCCCATTACAACCCCTACTTAATGGATCTGTAACTGACTTACATTTTGTGATATGAAATTTACAAGAAAAAGGGTGTATGTTAGAGAAGGTAGGGGGGGGAGATACTGTTATTGTTTCCAGGTGCTTCTGATTATACTTGTGTGGGCTCTGAACAGCCTTAATTGTGTTCTTGGTTATAAATGCATCATAAACAAATTTAGGAGATAATCAGGCAGTCTTAAAGGAGAACTGGGAAATTATTGTCACCAACTAGGTGACCTTAAGGTACAATACAAATTATTGTTTATGGGGATGAGAGACACAACAAGCTATTCCTGAGTGGCTTAGAGTGGCTTAGAGATGTGGCCAGCTGAAATGAAACAGAATTAAACTCCAGAATACAGCATGTGGTTTGGGCCTTGGATTTTTAAAGAATGATCTCACAACCATTGCTTGACATCCTTTCCAGCATTCACAGCCTAGTTCAGAAACTGCTTCCTCTTTAAAGCCTTCCCAAATCTCCACCAGTTGGAATTAATTTTCCCTTTCTTTCAATAACTGCTGTTGCTGTTTCCTGCATCTACTAGACTGTTTATTATAATTTTCCCACTTTTGACTGTTTGTGTTTTATGGAGTATCTCAAATGCCAATCATCTGTGTATTTGTTTGAGACATTTTGCCAAATCTGTGTTGTCCATATCTTCTTTACTTAAAATTCTCTTTATAATTCCTGGGCTTCCCTGGTGGTTCAGCTGGTAAAGAATCTTCCTGCAATGCAGGCGACCTGGGTTTGACCCCTGGGTTGGGAAGATCCCCAGGAGAAGGGAGTGGCTATCCACTCCAGTAGTCTGGCCTGGAAAATTCCATGGAATATAGCGTCCATGGGTTCATAAAGAGTAGGATACAACTGAGTGACTTTCACTCTCTTTATATTTGCCAGCTTTCATTTATTTAATTTTTTCTTAGCAGCTTTTAAAAACATTTCTTCTTTAACCTCATCCTAGGCAATAATTTCTATGAAATTAAAATGTAATTACATGCATGCATATATATTTATATATTTGAAAATGTGTCAAAATAAATACAAAATGTTTTAATGTATAGACTCTAATCACTTGGAACGTCATCAGTAATTCACATACTATACATTAAATTCATACCAATATTTGCAAAACCACTGCCCTCTTTTACACCATTAGGTCCTCTGGTAGAGGAACCATTTTTTACACAAGCAATGTGTCCAATAACTTTTGAGACCTAACAAGACAGCATGTAGGGCAGTATAATCTCACTAATCAAGATAAAAGCATTTTAGTGTTATAATATTCTGATATAGCTCTAAAATATAAAAATATTTAAAATCAAAACAAATGCCAAGACTCCACACAAAACAAAATATCAACACTTTTTTTTTCTTTTTATCCCTTCTGTTATCAAGGTATAGTTTATTTACAATATTATACTAGTCTCAGGCATACAACATACTTATTCAAAAGTTTTGTAGATTGTATTCCATTTATAGTAACTATGAAATATTGACTGTATTCCCTGTGTTGTACAGTATGTCCTTGTGCGGGCTAAGTCACTTCAGTTATGCCCAGCTCTTGGACCATAACCCAAGGCTTCAACCATAGACCACCAGGCTCCTCTGTCCATGGTAATCTCCAGGCAAGAATGCTGGAGTGGGTTGCCATTTTCTTCTCCAGGGGATCTTCCTGACCCAAGGATTGAACCCACGTCTCTTACATCTCCTGCATTGGCAGGTGGATTTCGTACCACTGTGCTGCCTGGGAATACCCTTGTGGTTTATTTATTTATACACTGTCAGATCAGATCAGATCAGTCGCTCAGTCGTGTCCAACTCTTTGCGACCCCATGAATCACGGCACGCCAGGCCTCCCTGTCTATCACCAACTCCTGGAGTTCACTGAGACTAATGCCCATCGAGTCAGTGATGCCATCCAGCCATCTCATCCTCTGTCGTCCCCTTCTCCTCTTGCCCCCAATCCCTCCCAGCATCAGAGTCTTTTCCAATGAGTCAACTATTCACATGAGGTGGCCAAAGTACTGGAGTTTCAGCTTTAGCATCATTCCTTCCAAAGAAATCCCAGAGCTGATCTCCTTCAGAATGGACTGGTTGGATCTCCTTGCAGTCCAAGGGACTCTCAAGAGTCTTCTCCAACACCACAGTTCAAAAGGATCAATCCTTCGGAGCTCAGCCTTCTTCACAGTCCAACTCTCACATCCATACATGACCACAGGAAAAACCATAGCCTTGACTAGACGAACCTTTGTTGGCAAAGTAATGTCTCTGCTTTTTAATATGCTATCTAGGTTGGTCAAACTTTCCTTCCAAGGAGTAAGCGTCTTTTAATTTCATGGCTGCAATCACCATCTGCAGTGATTTTGGAGCCCAGAAAAATAAAGTCTGATGCTGTTTCCACTGTTTCCCCATCTATTTCCCATGAAGTGATGGGACTGGATGCCATGCTCTTCATTTTCTGAATGTTGAGCTTTAAGCCAGCTTTTTCACTCTCCACTTTCACTTTCATCAAGAGGCTTTTGGGTTCCTCTTCACTTTCTGCCATAAGGGTGGTGTCATCTGCATATCTGAGGTGATTGATATTTCTCCTGGCAATCTTGATTCCAGCTTGTGTTTCTTCCAGTCCAGCGTTTCTCATGATGTACTCTGCATAGAAGTTAAATAAGCAGCGTGACAATATACAGCCTTGACGTACTCCTTTTCCTATTTGGAACCAGTCTGTTGTTCCATGTCCAGTTCTAACTGTTGCTTCCTGACCTGCATACAAATTTCTCAAGAGGCAGGTCAGGTGGTCTGGTACTCCCATCTCTTTCAGAATTTTCCACAGTTGATTGTGATCCACACAGTCAAAGGCTTTGGCATAGTCAATAAAGCAGAAATAGATGTTTTTCTGGGACTCTCTTGCTTTTTCCATGATCCAGCAGATGTTGACAATTTGATCTCTGGTTCCTCTGCCTTTTCTAAAACCAGCTTGAACATCAGGAAGCTCACGGTTCACATATTGCTGAAGCCTGGCTTGGAGAATTTTGAGCATTACTTTACTAGCATGTGAGATGAGTGCAATTGTGTGGTAGTTTGAGCATTCTTTGGCATTACTTTTCTTTGGGATTGGAATGAAAACTGACCTTTTCCAGTCCTGTGGCCACTGCTGAGTTTTCCAAATTTGCTGGCATATTGAGTGCAGCACTTTCACAGCATCATCTTTCAGGATTTGGAATAGCTCAACTGGAATTCCATCACCTCCACTAGCTTTGTTTGTAGTGATGCTTTCTGAGGCCCACTTGACTTCACATTCCAGGATGTCTGGCTCTAGGTCAGTGATCACACCATTGTGATTATCTGGGTCGTGAAGATCTTTTTTGTACAGTTCTTCTGTGTATTCTTGCCATCTCTTCTTAATATCTTCTGCTTCTGTTAGGTCCATACCATTTCTGTCCTTTATCGAGTCCATCTTTGCATGAAATGTTCCTTTGGTATCTCTGGTTTTCTTGAAGAGATCCCTAGTCTTTCCCATTCTGTTGTTTTCCTCTATTTCTTTGCACTGATCACTGAAGAAGGCTTTCTTATCTCTTCTTGCAATTCTTTGGAACTCTGCATTCAGATGTTTATATCTTTCCTTTTCTCCTTTGCTTTTCGCTTCTCTTCTTTTCACAGCTATTTGTAAGGCCTCCCCAGACAGCCATTTTGCTTTCTTGCATTTCTTTTCCATGGGGATGGTCTTGATCCCTGTCTCCTGTACAATGTCACGAACCTCATTCCATAGTTCATCAGGCACTCTATCTATCAGATGTAGGCCCTTAAATCTATTTCTCATTTCCATTGTATAATCATAAGGGATTTGATTTAGGTCATACCTGAATGGTCTAGTGGTTTTCCCTACTTTCTTCAATTTCAGTCTGAATTTGGCAATGAGGAGTTCATGGTCTGAGCCACAGTCAGCTCCTGGTCTTGTTTTTGCTTACTGTATAGAGCTTCTTCATCTTTGGCTGCAAAGAATATAATCAATCTGATTTTGGTGTTGCCCATCTGGTGATGTCCATGTATAGAGTCTTCTCTTGTGTTGTTGGAAGAGGGTGTTTGTTATGACCAGTGCATTTTCTTGGCAAAACTCTGTTAGTCTTTGCCCTGCTTCATTCCATATTTCAAGGCCAAATTTGCCTGTTACTCCAGGTGTTTCTTGACTTCCTACTCTTGCATTCCAGTCCCCTATAATGAAAAGGGCATCTTTTTTGGGTGTTAGTTCTAAAAGGTCTTGTGGGTCTTCATAGAACCATTCAACTTCCACTTCTTCAGCGTTACTGGTTGGGGCATAGACTTGCATTACTGTGATATTGAATGGTTTGCCTTGGAAATGAACAGAGATCATTCTGTCGTTTTTGAGATTGCATCCAAGTACTGCATTTTGGACTCTTTTGTTGACCATGATGGCCACTCCATTTCTGCTGATGGATTCCTGCCCTCAGTAGTAGATATAATGGTCATCTGAGTTAAATTCACCCATTCCAGTCCATTTCAGTTTGCTGATTCCTAGAATGTCGACATTCACTCTTGCCATCTCTTGTTTGACCACTTCCAATTTGCCTTGATTCATGGACCTGACATTCCAGGTTCCTATGCAATATTGCTCTTTACAGCATCGGACCTTGCTTCTATCACCAATCCCATCCACAGCTGGGTATTGTTTTTGCTTTGGCTCCATCCCTTCATTCTTTCTGGAGTTATTTCTCCACTGATCTCCAGTAGCATATTGGGCCCCTACTGACCTGGGGAGTTTCTCTTTCAGTGTCCTATCATTTTGCCTTTTCATACACTATAGTTTATGAAAAGTGGTTACCAGCAGGGAGAGGGAAGGCTGGGACAAGATAAGGACAGAGGATTAAGAGGAAAAAAATACTATGTTCTTTTTATTTTTGAGTCTTTCTGTTTTTTGTCATATTCACTTTTTGTTTTATTTTTCAGTCCATAAAACGTTAACATTTTAAGTAAAGACAGCATTGCTGCTGCTGCTCTGCTAAGTCGCTTCAGTCGTGTCCAACTCTGTGCGACCCCATGGAGTGCAGCCTACCAGGCTTCTCTGTCCATGGGATTCTCCAGGCAAGGACACTGGAGTGGGTTGCCATTTCCTTCTCTAATGCATGAAAGTGGAAAGTGAAAGTAAAGTCGCTCAGTTGTGTCCGACTCTTAGCGACCACATGGACTGCAGCCTACCAGGCTCTTCCATCCATGGGATTTTCCAGGCAAGAGTACTGCAGTGGAGTGCCATTGCCTTCTCCAAAGACAGCATTAGGTTATTTATAAACGGACATGATGTTTCCTGCCTTAGAGATTTGTTTAGCTAACATATTAAGTGTCTGGTCTGTTTTCCTGTGAAAGCCCATGCTTTTAAACTTTGCTGTATGATTGGGGAAACTTGATTCTTACCACTTCATGTTTTCCTGAGGGAACTTTTCTAGTGGAACACTTCATCTGGCTTCTCCCCAAAGGAGGAGGAGTCATGCTTGAATGATGGGATGGGGAAAGGGATTGCTAGGTATGAGCTCTTGGGAACATCATGTCTCCAGATGGCCCTGTGAGTTACCTGCCCTGCCCTCTGCCCCTCTGCCTGTACCCAGGTGGGCAAGGATAAATCTGGGAGGAAGGTGCTTTACAGGGAAGTTTGACAATGGTATCAAGCCCAGAGCATGTTCTACAATACTTCTTTTACAATAACAAACTTGCGTTTTGATTCCCACCTGTCTACGTTCTGGAACTATTTCTGTTATTTCTGAAGTTAAGGGAAAGAAAGGTATGTTACTGATTTGATAGTGCCTTCCTATTCAAAGTGTTTTACAAACCTCAAAATGTTGGAATAAGTGTATATATTGTCATGTTTCATCTTTTTTTGTAATGTAAGTTCACTGCTATCCTTAATAATTATCTTACATAAAATACGTACAAATGCAGAGCTTAGCGACTAGGAAACAAAAGCCATTTTAGACATGCTGTTTTCCTTTTTCACGCCCTCTCCTCAGCCCTAGCTCTTAATTACCAGTCACATCATATCAAGGAGTTTTCTATCCTTGGCCTCTAGCTGCTGCCTCCATCCCTCTCCCCTTGTGCCCTGGCCCTCAAGGAAAACATCAAGTTTAGCATGATAATGTAATTAAGGTCATAGTCTGCCTTCAGTCATCAATGTGCAAACGCTGTATGACTAATGAGATAGTCCTAACAGAGTCTCCTAACCTGTATCCTCCAATGAAGCTGAATAGGCATGGTATCCTCAGCCCCTTTTTGACAAGAATGAAAATCTGTCCTCCCCTTCGGGCTTCTGCAGAGTCAGAAGAGTAAATAGCATCCGTGTGATAATCATGGGCATTTTCAGAACACGGATTTTAAGAAAAATGAACTTCATCCCTCCTGCCTCTTTCTTCAGCTGCACGGCCGTTTCCTTTCTGGAAGCTGCACTGGAGGATCAGGATGGGGATTCGGGCACCAAAAGGATACTGTGGGCTCAGAGGACGTGTTACCATTCATAAAGAATAGAGAGTCAGAGCAGATGCGCTGTTCCAGGGTATCTGGGTGGAGGGGAACCAGCCAGAGTCGGGAGACGGGAGCAGAGTTACAGTTCAACTGTGGTTCTGGGCTTGAATTCTCTCCATCTCCTGAAACATAGTCCTGTCTGCTTTCCACAGGGTGTTTTTTAACCTTGTGTGTGTGTGTGTGTGTGTGTGTTTAATTCCTTCTATGGACTGGAGATTAGAGTAATGACCACTTAGTAATGACCTTTAGCTGGCTCATGGCATGCCATAACACAATACCTGAAGTAAGTAGTAAATAAATATTCGTTTTTGTCAACATCTTAAAATCATAGACCTGATCCTTTTGTGACTAATTCTGGGTAACAGGTTTTCTGCTAATTTTCACCCATAAGCCATATCATTGGTCTAATCATAACAATGATGTAACTTCATTCATCCTTTATACTACTGGAGAAAAACAAACTTAAAAACAGTTTCCTCTTCTGCCCTCACCAATATTCCATCTATAAATACTGTGAGTGTAGTATTTTTAAAAATGTGTATCATATCATATTTATCTCTTGCTTACAATCTTTCAAAGCATTTCCAGTGTTCTTAGAAAAAAGCAGACTCTTCCACCTGACACAAGATGTCCTACATGATCCAGCTCCTCAGCTCATGCTGTTTTTCTTCCCTCTTGAGCCTCTAGCCATGTTTGTCTTTCTTTCTGAAACAAGTCACTCACGCATCTCAAGGCCTCTGTACATGCTGTCAATGAAGCTTCTTTCCCTAGCTAACTAGTGTGTTTACAGTATTTAAACATCAGTTATTCCAGGAAAGTTGAGTGGATACTCCCCTATCTGCTCTACCTCAGATAGTAAAGAATCTCATTTTTATACGATTCATTTATTGCATGTGTTTTTCCTTTACAGTGCTTGCCTAAGTTAAAAGTCACATATTGGTGTGATTATTTTGACCACCTTCAGTCCTTCTTGAGTGCATGAACCTTGTCTATTAAGCATGTTCTTACCTCTCTGGACCTGAAATTGCCTAGGAGGCACTGGATAACTGGTTGTTAAGGCAATATGCTTTAGCACCATTTTAAATATTCTGAAAATTGAAATTAAAATGTTTCAATCATCTGCTCAGGGTTATCCAGCCATCAGATGCTAGGATGTTAAATTGGTAACAGTGCTTTTTTTTTTTTTTTTTTTCTTTAAAGGTTTAAAAGGAGAACTGAAATAGGAATGCAATCAAGCTAGAGATGAAGAGAAGGCAGAAGGGCTTCATATCCTGTATCTTTCATGGCAGACATTTTTAGTCACTCCTAACTGTTTCCCACTACACACAGATTGGTCCTTCTCAACACAACTAACTCTCCAACAACTAGTTGAAGCCCATTTGCTAATTCTAGCAAATATGTCACTGAGAAGGTCTTTTTAATGGTGAACAATGATGCATAATTATTACACTACCCATGTGGCAGTGGAAACAGAAAGTAATGGATTAAATTTTGCAGATGCATTTGGATTCATTAGTTTTCCTTAAAACCCTCAAACCCGTATTATCTAGTACACCCATATGAATACATAACTCATCTTGGATAAGTAATTGAATACATTAGCAGTGAATGAATGAATGAATATAATTGGGTCATATGGAAATAATAGCAGTTTCACTCTTAATTTTGACATGAAATCTAAAATTCCAAGTGATACCAGCATCTGTTTTCTGATTCACGCTATAGTCAGTTGAGGGTCTGATGACACTTGGACGCCTATATAAAAATAGGACAGGGAATACAGAACGTTACAACTTCCCACTGATTAATTGGGGTTCTTTTTCAGGACCTTGTTCCAGGTCAGATTCCCCAACTGTTTTTAATGTCCTGATATAACACTGAACGGGGCTTGCCTCGTAGCTCAGTTGGTATAGACAATCTGCCGAAAATGCAAGAGACCCAGGGTCAATTCTTGGGTCAGCAAGATCCCGTGGAGAAGGAAGTGGCAACCACGTCCAGTCCTCTTGCCTAGAGAATCCCATGGACAGAGGAGCCTGGCAGGCTACAGTCCATGGGGTCACAAAGAGTCGGACACAGCTTAGTGACTAAACCACCACATAACACTGAACATGAGGGAAATTAAATGTGATGCTGTTACCTGGTCTTCCTGGATGTCCCAGGACACTCTGACTCTAACCACTGGACTCTACCCTATTCCACTAGGATTTGCCTCCTCCCATCAAACAGAAACACTTCTGATCCACAGCTTAGCTCCTGCAATGTTTTTAACAGGTTATCCACTACTCGAGTTTAATCTGCCCCAGGTAGATCAAAAAGAATTGATATGAATTTTTTGATTGGATGCCTGTCTTTTCACTCTCCATCTCTTTACTTTTCGGCAGCTGAAGGGGATCCATCATGATAATTTCCCGTTATTAGGTTTGAAGTGTTTTGAATGTGAAATACCTTTTCACTTAGAAAGAATTGATGCCTATAACTTGTAATGTGTTGGCAGTCTGGTAGAGTGCTTGACAGCCCAAACTGCATTACAGGTAGCTAATCCCATGGCTGAGCTCCATTAAAGAATAGATCGTATCTGTTAATACAGCCATAGAGTGTGGGTCATTGTGCTGAAAGGCAGTCTAGCTGCTGGGAGAAAGATTATTATGTGACTTTATTCTATTTTAAACTTGGAGAATGTATGGAAGATATACTAGTCATGATTGATTAAAGATACCAGAGGGGATTTTATGACTCTCCTAGTATGTGCCGGGCTTATAATTCCCACCAGGAAGAAAAATGTCCCCAATGGCTTAAACAAGACCAATAGCGAATATCAAGCTATGGACAGCTACCTAGTTGCTGTACATCCTTCACTTTGACTTCTCCCATATTTCATACTGTTCTTTAGAATACGACCCTGGTATCCTCTGATCCTTAATGCTTATTGATAGTGACCCCGAAGAAAAATAGACTTTCTGTTCCAGTATTGTGGCCCTGGTCTGATATGGGTTACTAACATTTTTTTCTAAAAGCCTAGAAAAGTAAGTACTTTTCAGTTCAGTACTGTCTGTAATCTATAGGCAGTGAGAAAGTTGTGGTTCTTTACTGAGGCCTAAAAGCCGTGATAATGTGTCTGTGCTATGATTCATTAAAAATGCCCACCTTCAGCACCAGATGGGAGAGAGAGTGCCAGCATACAACATATTTGTCATCCTTGGTGTAGACAAACTCAGGCAGAGCTTAGTAACCACAATCTTTGGAGTAATTAAAAATGTAGTCAGATTTATGGCTCTTGCTAAGTCATATAATCTATCAGAAAGTGTTATAGACTGAATGTCTGTATGCCCTTCAAATTCATTGCGGTCTAATCCTCAGTGTGATGGTGTTTGGAGGTGGGGCCTTTGGGGGGTGATTAGGTCATGAGGTGCGGCCCTCATGAATGGGATTTGTGCCCTTATCAAAGACAACCCAGAGAGCTGTCTTGTCCCCTTGCACGATGTGAGGACTCCAATGACCGTGAGCCACGAAGCAAACACTCTCTAGCCACCAGATCTGCCAGTGCCTTAATCTTGAACTCCCCAGCTCCAGAACTGTGAAAAATAAATGTATGTCATTTAACTCATCAGGTCTACAGTATCTTTGTTATAGCAGCCCAAGCAGACCAACACAGAAGGCCAGCTAGAGTATCTAAAGTCTGTATTATGAGGTAGGTCCCATTTTATTATGTTAAATGCAGTTTTTAGTAAACAGAATATTATTAAATGAAATTCAAAAGATAGCCCATTCAGCAGTCAGTCTTTCATTGAATAGGCATTTGTCTATTAATTCCAAAATTCCATAAGAGGAAAAAGAAGTGCTGACGAGACACCTAACCTTAAAGATTATATACATCATGGTGTGACACTAAATGCAGATGTATGGAATCATTTAATAAGCAGTCAAATGGCATTCAATTACCAGAATGTGAGTAATCTATGATTTCAAAAATTGCTTTATTATATCACCCACGCAAAATGGCTTCAAAGTGAACTCAGAGTTCCTTCAGGTGGAAAGGATGCTTCTCAAGGTCTATAAAGTACTTATTTCTTGTAAACGAGAGACTGTACCTTAGAATTTATCTAGCCCACATCTGATTTGTAGGGAAACTGTGTGGTCAGTGGAGATTATCATGTTTATCAAAAGTCCGCAGTTTTGACGGCAGATCAGATATCTGAATTCCTAGTCTAGTGCTGGCACTGGAAAATTCTTGTATTTTATTAAACAATTTTTAAAAACAAAATGTATCCAACTTTAGGCTTGTCCAGTTACTGAATAATCTGTTATTTAGTACTTTATCCTTTCAGATAGCCTGGTGTAGTAGATAAGAATAGAGGATAAGGATTAACATAAATGTAGCACTTCTATTTCATAGCCAAATAACTTTGGAGGAGTTCTCTGTTTTCCCACCTATAAAATAGAGAAAACAGTACCTACTAGATAAAGTAATAGTGAAGTTTAAATGTAATAATGTATATGAAACCAATGGACTGAACACTAAATATCTTAACCTCTACATGCCATTATATCTCGTCAATTACAGAAAAGGTATGAAACATCATTGGTTAATTTTTTCTTCTCCAGTATGGAGTTTAAGCTGCTAGAATGATTGAAACTACAATTAAGATACAAATTGGAAGGGACTGTAATGTATCTTTATGTCCATTAAGTCTAAAGAGCAGGCTAATAAAAAAAAATCATTCATTTTGCATTCATTATTAATTAGCAAGTATTGAGTGAGCATATTTTAAATAAAATTTAGTTCTGTTAGCTATAAGTTTTCTCAGAAAATCTTGCCTGTTAGCAATAGCTCAAGATAATTGTATTCTTGATCTTAAATGAAAATGACTCAAATGTTTGTTTCTAAACCAACTTAAAGCTGGGTATGATGATAACCAGCTTCTTTAAGTTGATCCATTATAGTCTGTTTAGTGTGATAAGAGAACCCAGTAGCTCTTCATCGTGTTTTCCCACTGCTCAGATGTCTTTCTCTGTCCTTGTCTCTCCCTAGCCTCCCTACACAAATACTGACAAGCCAATAATTAAGGTCCTCTAAGGACCTGGGTGTTCTTTGGAAAGAATGATGATAAAGCTGAAATTCCAATATTTTGGCCACCTCATGTGAAAAGTTGACTTACTGGAAAAGACTCTGATGCTGGGAGGGGTTGGGGGCAGGAGGAGAAGGGGACGACAGAGGATGAGATGGCTGGATGGCATCACTGACTTGATGCACGTGAGTCTGTGTGAACTCTGGGAGTTGGTGATGGACAGGGAGGCCTGGTGTGCTGCGATTCATGGGGTCGCCAAGAGTCGGACACGACTGAGCGACTGAATTGAACTGAACTGAAGGACCCATTTCTTGCTTATGGGGCAAGCAACAAAAGTGAGAAGTGACCTGAACACAAATGAAACCAAAACACCTCATATTCAAACCATGCAATGAAAATCTAAGCATGGGGTTCTCAGACCAGTATTTTACAGGCTCAAAATTATAGCCATTGCTTTGTAATCCCAACAAAGAACCTTCCAATATGAAAGGAAACAAGTGGACACAAGTACTTGGATGTGGCAGGTAAATATTAAGACAGTGCAATGATTACACTCATAGTTTTTCTGTGTTTTGATTTTCTACTTTGATTATTTTTTTCTGTATTTCACAAATGCATAAAAATAGAACTATAGTTTTTATTTCATAGTTTAAGCTTTTGATCAAATGTATTTTCAGTATTTCTGGAGTATTTTCAACAGTTAGACATTAATCCCTGGAGAAGGGAGTGGCAACCCACTCCAGTATTCTTGCCTAGAAAATCCCATGGACAGAGGAGCCACAGTCCATGGGGTCACAGAGTTGGACACAAACGAGCAACTAACACATTCAGACATTTATTGTGTTTTAGAATTCGATGTGATGTGCCTTTCTCCTGCACTTACCGTTTTGCACTATTCATATTTGTCCTTCTGAGAGAAGGTTCACCTCTTCCTTTTGTAAGTTTTGTATCCAGGTGCCAGAAATTTGCTCTGAACCCTGCTCTAGATGTGCTCTGAAACTTACATGCAGATAGGCAAATAGCCCCAAGGTCAAATATTTGCCTCTATATCTGATTTTCTAAGGAAACACTCTGGAGTCTCCAAGGTTATGCTCCATCTGTTTTCCTGCCTGAATATTCTCCTCATCAGTGCGTCACTGTCCAAGCTGGAGATTATTTTCATTTGTTATCCTGGGCTTACTTTCATTGTCTGTGCCTGAGTCACCACTCCTGAAACATCCCTACTTTGAGGGTTAATCCTCCACACTATTTCAGTTAGTCATTGTCTTCATATTATATATATATATATATATATATATATATATAAAATATTTTTAAAAATCCCATTTCAATCATGTTTTCCTTTTTACTCTTTTCCCATTAATCATAATGAGGCTTAATTTCCATTTTTT
This sequence comes from Bos indicus x Bos taurus, assembly GCF_003369695.1. NCBI lineage: Eukaryota > Metazoa > Chordata > Mammalia > Artiodactyla > Bovidae > Bos > Bos indicus x Bos taurus. The sequence continues at coordinate 107,895,852 of NC_040083.1, forward strand.
TAAAAAGGAAGTAAATAGTCATATCCCTTAAAGATTATACTAAAAGCTAGCTGATCCTAACTTTAATAATTATTAATAAAATGTATTGAGTGCTTATCTTTTTAACTTTATTTTTTTCATTCTGGCTGCACTGAGTCTTCACTGCTACATGCAGACTTCTTCTCGTTGCAGTGATCAGGGGCTCTTGGGCTTCTCACTGGGGTGGCTTCAGGCTCAGAGGACGCAGGCTTCAGTAGTTGCAGTGCATTGACTTAGTTGCTCCTTGGCGTGTGGAATCTTCCCAGACCTGGAATCGAACCTGTGACCCCCACATTGGCAGGTGGATTCTTAACCACTGGACCACCAGGGAAGTCCTTGAGCACTAATGACAAACACTGTACTAAGTGCTTTATGGCTTTTATGCCTTCTGATTCAAAATAACCGTATGAAGTACATTTTTACCCCTATTTTTTTCAGATTAAAACAAAACAAACATATAAAAATTGAGTCTTAGAAATATCAGATCAGGTGCTCAAATTCATACTCTGAATAAACAGAAGAAACAGAACTGGAGTCCAGGTTTGTTGATGTTACAGCCTGGATGCCTTTCCACCAAACGTCCCCCCTTTTTGACCAATTTTTGTGGAATATGTATTTAAACACATGCTTACATTGAGCCAGTGAGACACAGTGATTTCTAGAGCAGAAGAATAAACAAAGAATAGTGGATGAAAAAGATCTCTTGTCCCCTGTGGGCATCAACTAGACAACCCCACCCATACTGACTTGGCCAAAAAGTCCATTACCCAACACAGAAAACACTTTAGTCACCCCAGTATAATGATGTTAGTGACATGAAAATGACACCAACCTAATGGCAGAAAGCAAAGAGGAATTAAAGAGCCTCCTGATGAAGGTGAAATAGGAGAGTGAAAAAGCTGGCTTAAAACTCGTATTCAAAAAACTAAGATCATGGCATCCAATCCCATCCCATCCCTTCATGGCAAATAGATAGGAAAAGAATGGAAGCAGTGAGAGAGTTTATTTTCTTGGGCTCCAAAATCACTGCGTATGGTGTTGCAGACACGAAATTAAAAGACTCTTGCTCCTTGGAAGAATAGCTATGACAAACTTAAACAGCATATTAAAAAGCAGAGACACCACTTTGCCTACAAAAGTCCGTATAGTCAAAGCTATGGTTTCCCCACTAGTCATGTACAGATGTGAGAGCTGAACAACAAAAAAGACTGAGCACCAAAGAATTGATGCTTTCAAACTGTGATGTTGGAGCAGACTCTTGAGAGTCCTGTGGACTTCAAGGAGATCCAGCCAGTCAATCTTAAACGAAATCAACCCTGAATATTCATTGGAAGGACTGATGCTGAAGCTCCAATACTTCCTTCGGCCACTTGATGTGAAGTGCAGACTCTTTGGAAAAGCCTTGATGCTGGGAAAGATTGAAGGCAGGAGGAGAAGGGGATGACAGAGGATGAGATGGTTGGATGGCATCACTGACTCAGTGGACATGGGTTTGAGCAAGCTCCGGGAGGTGAAAGACAAGGATGCCTGGAGTGTTGCAGTCCATGGGGTCACAAAGAGTTGGATATGACTGAGCAATGGCAACAAGAACAATGTACTAGGAATTGTTAGAAGTTGCACACTTCAGAAATTTTTTAAAAAATAAACTGAGAACTTTACATGGCATCCTTCCTTTCTTGCATGTGAGAACTAACAGCTGTGCACATCTGGGATCTAATATTCTGTCTCAAGTGGCATCTTAGATCTGGAGATAGTGAATAGTGAAGTCACTCAGTCGTGTCCGACTCTTTGCCACCCCATGGACAGTAGCCAAGCAAGCTTCTCCGTCCATGGGATTTTCCAGGCAAGAATACTGGAGTGGTTTGCCATTTCCTTCTCCAGGGGATCTTCCTGACCTAGGGATCGAACCCGGGTCTCCCACATTGTAGGCAGACGTTTTACCATCTGAGCCACCAGGGAAGGCCAGATCTGGAGACTTAGCAGCAATCCTGAAGGGGAAGTCGTGGGGAGGCTCCTATGGGTACACTCAATGATTTCTTGGTCCATTCTGCCCCTGTTCTTTGTCCTCATCTCTTCTCATATCTTTGGCTTTGCTGGGCCCCCTTTTCAGAAGCTCCCTCACTGTACAGTTTGCAAACTTGCAATTTCACACTGCATTTGTCACCATAGCAACAAAAAAACCTACAGAGTGGAAAATGTGTCGAATCAGCCACCAGACTTGTGTCTTGCTGGTGTCAAGTCAAACGCCTGGCTGCATCTTGGATAATCTGTGCAATGGACTGGCATATTTCCGGAGGGTGTTAGACCCTGACCTCCAATTTCCAGCTGTCGCAATCTCTCCTTCCCTGACCTTGTTTGCTTCTGACCCTGGCTTGGTAGTTGGCCAAGAAGACTTTTTCCCCATCCACACTTCAAGTTCTGGTTTCAATAAACCTTCCTCTGGTGTACAAAATGAACCTAGGCTGAATTAATCAAGGCTTAAGAAGTAGTGTTTATCATCGTCTTGGTGTTGGTTGAACAGCATGTAAATAATTACATCTACATCTAAATAGAACTTAAGAGAGATATATATGCTAATTTTAATCAGGTTCTGAGAATGGGTGTCAAGAGCCAACTAGTTAGTCTGTATTAAAGGCCAAAGTCTGATGTAAAGCTACAGTGAGGTGTGGTGGCCACAGTCTAAGAAAGAAGGCCAATCTGACAGACAATTGTTTAAAATATCAGCCTCAGGTCAGGAGACAAAGTGCTCATGTTGGCACAGGGTTTCAAACTCAGGAAACAGGGAGAGCAGGCCCCTGTAGATGAGTAAGGCTCTTTCGTTTTACAATGCCCAGTGAGCTCCCATTACCTCAGGCCAACTTTGGGCCAGAGGCTAGGAGGATAATGGAAAGTAAAGGCTTTTCTCTGCAAGCATCCCTTCCGTCCACAGAACTAGATGTGACACTGCTCTCAGTTTCTGCAAGAATTTCCCCTTTTGCTCTACCTCTAAATCCCCTTTTCTCCATTTAGCTGAGTATGTAAATCCTATCATCCTTCAAAAAATCAGTTAATGATACATCTACTCTTGAATTCTTTCTTTACATCACTCCCAAAATTAAACAGAATGCCTGCCTCTTCTGAGCAACTGTAATAGTCAATCCCTATTTCTCTTCATATGTTGCTTGCTTTATTCTTTGTATTCAAGTTAGTACTCTGGTTGATGTGTGTGTGTGTGTGTGTGTGTGTGTGTGTGTGTGAGGGGGTGGTGTAATACAAACTTACACCCTGTGTGAGGGTGCATGTGTGTTCAGTTGCTAAATCGTGTCCAACTCTTTGAGACCCCATGGCCTGTAGCCCACCAGGCTGCTCTGTCCATGGGATTTCCCAGGCAAGAATACTCGAATGGATTGCCATTTCGTTCTCCAGGGTATTTTCCAACCCAGGGATCAAACCTGTGTCTCCTCCTTGGCAGGCAGATTCTTTACTGTCTGAGCCACCAGGGAAGCCCCTTCAAAGGGAGGGATGATATTCAGTTCACTCTTACTCCTATAGCTAGAGAAGTTCTAGTTGATTTTATTTGTATATGCACAGATGAAAACACACAGGTTTATACCAATGTTTAGAGTGTACTCTGGTGCAAATTATCTGGGCAGGATTTGTGTCTAATTTTCATTATTATGATGCTTTGAACACAGTAGATTCTTTGCAGATCTTTGTTAAATAAATGCTCTCAAATGTATGAACGAGATATTTTCCAGTGCATCTGAAGGAATCAGACATGTGTCCTGCTTATGTAGATAAATGCAAATAATTATGCAAATATTACTGAAAGGATTCAGAGAAGATGGACCACCACTGACAGAAACGACTCACGAATGTCCCCATTACTACTCTTTCCCAGAATCCTTCAGCCCACACTTGCCCAGTGGAAGCTCCATTGCTCTTTCCTGGAACAAAGATGATGGAATGGCACACTACCTCTGGGGCTCCCTAAGGCCCTCTATCTAACTCTCTGCAGTGACCATGGCAGGAGGGACCTGTGCAGCCCCTAAATGAGACCCTCCCAGCCAAGCAGTGCTGACACTACTTCGTTATGAAGATGCATGGGTTGGCTGCTAGCTAATGAATGCCAGTGCTTGGAAGGATAAACTCGGCTTCTCCCTGATACAATTTAACATCGTATTTCCCTAATTTGAGCCTGATTTAGTCGCTGGGGTATTTGGATGCTTCTTCTATGGTGCCGATAGTTAATTAAACAGATGTTGCAGAGGGAATCATTAATTTTAGTGCCGCAGATGGGAGCGAAATGACTTTGTGAAGTTAATGTTTCAGCAAAACAATGGGCTTCTGTCATCAATTGGTATAAACTGAGTAAATTAAGAGAACAAGTAGAATAGGGTAGGTCGCTCAGAAGAAATATCAATTATTCATTTGAAGAATTATGCCTCTTTTTTGTCTCTGCCTTCCCATAAGGATAGAAAAGTGATGTCTGCAGGGAGGGGGTGTGATAGCAGGAGGAAAGCAGGTTGAAAAAGTCTAAAGCTTTAGCTAAGCATAGATTTTTAACTTTGTCGGGTTTATTTTGTGTATGAGAGTGGATGGTTTAGGAATATGAACTGAGTCAGGTAAACCAAGAACATTTGTAAGAAGATACGTTAGGGGAACACATCCCTGGAAGACAGACAAACAGTCTTATCTATTGCACCAATAATTATTCATTATTTCAGCAAATATTTATTGTTGAGAGGCACTTTGGGACAGAATACATGGCAATGAACATCAAAGAGCTATTTGCAAAGCTTATAGTCATTCAGGAAAAAATGTATAGGTGCAAACTCCATGTCCTAGAATAGTTCCTCACACAAATTCATGTCTGTTTATCACACACATATGTGGGAAATATCACACACACATATCACACACACACATGCAGCCTCCATGTGCCAGGAACATGTTTGTGTTGAATATCATTGTGAGGAAATTTGATAAATATATGAGAAAACTGAAAACTTGCATTCAGTAAGCAGAATGTCTTCCCAAAGTCACATGGTTATCATGAAGAAATTATATGTTAATATTGGTTCGGAAGTAAATCTTGCCCTTTAGAAACTTACATTCAATGAGAAAAGACACATTATGCAAGTAGATCTATCCATTACACAAGATTTAAAGTGATGCTCTATATAAATAAAACTCAGTGGAAATTCAAGGAGGAAGAGATGAACCAAGGACAATCACAGAAGGAATCATGAAAGAAGCAGCATTTAAGGTAACTGTTGAAGGATGAGTTTCATGTCAACAAGACAGCAGAGGAAGAGGGCTTATGGGGGACATGAATTTCACCACGCTGTTTCACGATCAGGCACTTTCTTCTCATACAACATGCTGAAATTTGCATTTATCAGTCTAGTTTCCAGTGGTAGTCAGAATAACAGCCCTACAAAGATGTCCCTGTCCTAATCTCCAGAATGTGTATCTATGTGATGTTGCTTGGCAAAGAGGAATTATGATTACTTGACTGGCCATTGCTGCCTTTGAAGGTGGAAGTGTGCTGACAGCCAAAGAATGTGGGCACCCTCTAGAAGCCAGAAAGCAAGAAAATGGATTATGAATGCAGCCCCACCAACACTTTGAACTCAGCTCAGACTTCTGACTTTCAAAACTATGAGATAATAAACACATATTGTCTTAGGCCACTGAGTTTGTGGTATTTATTACAGCAGTGGTAGGAAACTGATACATTGACAGAAGAGGCTTATTTATTTTTTGGCTTTATTTCTATCAGATAAAACCTAGCTCCTTGTCTTTTCTGATCCAGCTTTTTTGTTAATGAAAGTACATATTACATGCAGCAGACCCATACAGTCCATTAATTTTTTTTCATATCTTGATCATTCATTCATTCCACAAATTTATCTTAGATTGCAAATGTATCTTATCTTAGATTTCCAGCAATAAGATGGTAAATGAAGTAGATGGACTCCCTTTCCTCCTGAAGCTTACATAGTGAAGAAAAAGATGGAGTTTAGATTCGAAACAAGGTGGATAGGCCTGTCATTTGCTGTGCCAGGGAAAATGGGAGCAAAAACCAGGCATGGGACACCAGCATATTAGTTTAATTTTATCTGTGATATATGAGATTCTAAGGTGCTACTGTAGATGCGTGTTTATGCATCACAAGGGAGAAACGCACTGGAGATATAAATCATTGTACTTTGTCAGCTTCCATCCCAATTGCATTTTTAGCACAGATTGCCAACAGAACAGTACCATACATGACACCTGATGACCTCTTCTGTGGTCTGTGGGGTTGGCTCACACACATGATTCCTGGCTCCCTGAGCCTCACTGGCCAAGATGGGCATTATAGGGAAACAATGATGGAAAGAGCCCAATGGTACAACATGATTACTTTGCTCTATCTCAGCGTGATGCTGAGCACACCAGCTGTGCAGGACCCATTCATGTGCCATGTCTCCAAGCGTGCTGATTAAACCATATGCTCGTTGATCTCGGGGGGCTCTGTTCTGTCATGGCACTAACCCAGCTGCGTAAAGAGGATTTGTTGCTGCTTAGTGTCTCGTGATGGGCCCACCTTATTATTCTTAATCCACTCTCTGTAATAATTGGTTCCAGGAATATACCAAACCTCAACTTAGATTGTGTTTTCTTTCTGTCTCTGATGGGTACACTGTCTATATGCATTTAACGGCAAATTTAACCAAACACCCAGTATTGCATAATGGCTTAAGTGTTGAACCCTGTGTCTCCCTGAAATTTTCAAGCTTTCCTCTAAAAGCATTTGGTCTAACTGGACCAATCTACAAAATCAGTCATATAAATGTACATAGAGATAGGATATATTTTTAGAGTCTATATAATACTGGGAATCAAAGAATGTAAGAATTCAAGTCTTGAAAAATGAAAATTGAGGCTGGTGCACTATTATAATCATTGCCAGCTATTTTTGTTTGTATGTGTTTGTTTTTTCTTTTTATATGGTAATTGTAGGATTAATTCACAGACAAGCTTCTACACATAAACTGGGAAGAGAGCTTAAAGGAGACAAATCATAAAGCAAAACACGGTAAAGTCCTTAATTAATTAGAGCAACCATGCAAAAAAGTATTGAAAACAATCTCCAGGGTATCTTCTATTCCCTGAGGTAATTTCTAAATTATCAAAATTTATTTTCTTACCATAACTACTAAATTATGTTTTCATCATTACTTCTTTCATTGTGCAGTTCAGTTCAGTTCAGTCGCTCAGTTGTGTCCAACTCTTTGCTACTATTAGTCAAATAATTTTGGAAATATAAGATACTAATTAAATCCTCTAATTTTCCTCTTGAGGTTACTGAGACCCTAAAAGGGCATATAACTTGTCTGGCTCTTGTCTTCCAACAACATGGTAGACAAGATGTTCTGAGGGACCCTTCTCATTTAGAAAAAGAAGGGAAATAAAACATAAGTTACATTAATAAAACTGGCTTAAAACACAACATTCAAAAAACTAAGATTATGACATCTAGTCCCATCATTTCATGGCAAATAGATGGGGAAACAATGAAAACAGTGACAGACTTTATTTTCTTGGGCTCCAAAATCACTGCAGATGGTGACCGTAGCCATGAAATTAAAAGACACTTGCTCCTTGGAAGAAAAGCTATGGCCAATCTAGATAGCATATTAAAAAGCAGAGAGATTACTTTGCCACCAAAGGTCAATTTAGTCAAAGCTATGGTCCAGTAGTCATGTATGGATGTGAGAGTTGGACAATAAAGAAAGCTGAGCATCTAAGAATTGATGCTTTTGAACTGTGTGTTGGAGAAGACTCTTGAGAGTCCCTTGGATTACAAGGAGATGCAACCAGTCCATCCTAAAAGAAATCAGTCCTGAATATTCACTGGAAGGAGTGATGCTGAAGCTGAAACTCCAATACTTTGGCCACCTGATGAGAAGAGCTCATTGGAAAAGACCCTGATGCGACAGAGGATGAGATGGTTGGATGGCATCACCGACTCAATGGACATGAGTTTGAGCAAGCTCTGGGAGTTGGTGAAGGATAAGGAAGGCTGGCGTGCTGCCATGGGGTAGCAAAGAGTCGGACATGACTGAGTGACTGAACTGAACTGAGGACAGAATTTGGATGCAGTGTTAGTGTTTTTTTGTTTTTGTTTTTCCAAAAGGTGGGTAATCCTTCCACAAATGTCCTGCTCCCCAGGACATATATAGCTGTAATCTGGTGGGAGGTGAGGAAAATGGGTCAAAGAGAGAAGTATCAAGTGTTTGAAGGCAGGTATCTAGAGAAATCCTATATTAGAATTACCGAAACTTGAATCAGCAGAGTGGTAGAAAGTTGACTCTGTCTTCCCATCAGTGGTGACTCTCAGTGGGAGAACAAATGTGCCCAGTTTGGGGCATACATAGGGTTGAGGAGAAGCAGATTTATACCTTCATCTGAAAGTCTTTTCAACACAAACACAACCAATAGCCTAATACTCTGGCAGTAGAAACAGGCTGTTCATGACAACCATTGCTAAGGGTCGTTTAGAGCCGTTTTATGACAAGACACCAACCACAAGTGAGGTTTCTAGGTCAGGATGAACTTTTGCCCAGGGGAATGTGAGCCCCTGTGAGAGAAGGTCTTTTCTCTGTGCACACTAAAGATCCACTCTCTGGTGAAGAAGAGGATACTCTATGATGATTATTTCCAATAATGTAGCAATACGTCTTGTTATAGTGCTTCTGCGAAGTTCCTGACGTGTGCTAATGAGGACAAGGGATGATGGACAAAGGGGTGAGTTCATTTCAGTCCTGCCACCAATACTTTGGTGAGTACTACTGCTCAGGAGGACCGCAGACATTAGAAGTGCTGCTGGCTGCAGTTAACCCGTCACTCTTAGGGTTACACTCCACGGTACAGGAGTCAGCAAGAAAGTTCGGCATCAAAATAGATTTATTTCTCATCAAAATAAATTTCATGAAGACACAGGTTAAGTTGGTCTCATTCATTACTGTATCTTGCATGTTTAGCTGAGAATTTGGCGCATAGAAGGTAATCCTTTATTTTTAGACGTATAACATTGTAATCAGTTTATGAAATATTGGATGAAATACACTGGAGGGAGTCCCAGCCTTAGCACAATGGGAAGACCAGGCTATGTTTGCAGACTCTCCCATAAATGTGTCTGTGGAAGGTGGTTAACCTTTTAGCACCTCACCATATTTTTCACTTATAAACTGGAGACTGGATACATAGTTCACCAGATTGCTTTATGAGTTTAGGAACCATAAAGTTCTCTACAGATATTAGGTACTCAAAGTTTAGCACTTATGCAGCACTGATTAAAGAAATAAAAATGAATAAATAATTTAAAAAGTAGATAATTTTTGAGTAGCCTCCAATAATACACTAGACACTTTTAAATATGCTTTACTACTTAAGCAGTAGCATTTCAAAATAAGTATTAATATCTCTTAATTATCAGGAGGAAAACAAAAGGCTCAGGCAGAGGTTGTGTTTACCTGGTTTCAAATGACTATGATGATTTCTTTCTCTTTACTCTATCTCACTGCCTCCCATCACATGTGAAAGGGCAGAGAACAATAATATGTCAGAGTGGACTTAATGGCTTAATTACATAGTACAAAATATAATGCTGGAGTTTGGAGATGAGGAAGAAGCATGATGCCAGGAAATGCAATAGGCAGTAAGATCTTAATGAATCTTTGCAAGATGGGTGCAGTTTTTTTTTTTTTTTTTAATGATTTAAAAGAGAAAGCCAGATTAGTATACATGAAGGCACCCATGAAAAACAGAGGCTGGCTTAAGTACTGGGAGAAATTCCATTTTCAGACTTGAGTAAAGCCATTGCAGGAGGGTAAGAGAAATCAAATTTAATTGCTTTGCTTCCCCCAGATTATACACAGAAGGATTGAGTCCTTTGTGCACCAAGTGTGATTACTTTTCTGGGTTCCCTGATCTTGACCTTGAACAGGCAAGTGCTAGGGATGAACATCAAAACTTATTCTTGAAGAAGCTGGAAGAAGCAGAGCCCACCACAGACTTTCTCACCACCACTGCTGTTGCTGCTGCTAAGTTGCTTCAGTCATGTCCAACTCTGTGCGATACCATAGATGACAGCCCACCAGGCTCCCCCATCCCTGGGATTCTCCAGGCAAGAACAGTGGAGTGGGTTGCCATTTCCTTCTCCAATGCATGAAAGTGAAAAGTGAAAGTGAAGTTGCTCAATCGTGTCTGACTCTTAGCAACCCCATGGACTGCAGCCCACCAGGCTCCTCCATCCATGGGATTTTCCAGGCAAGAGTACTGGAGTGGGGTGCCATTGCCTCCTCCAACAGCCCAGAGCAATTCATACAAATACTGGTGGCAGTGATGAAAGAGATGCTGGAATTCCAACAGTTGGAGTCACTTTCATATGTTTCTGAGTCAAGTCACTAAGCCATGTCCAACTGTTTGCGACCCCATGGACTGTAGCCCACCAGGTTCCTCTGTCCACAGAATTTCCCAGACAAGACTACTAGAGTGGGTTGCCATTTCCTTCTCTAATTTTATATGGGTATTAAATAAAAATATTTCCACAGAATACCATAGAATTTGGGATATTCAGAAAGTACAAATGAGAGTTACACTGGACACAAGTTTTAGTGGCAGTTGTTAATATACTTGAACTCATGGACATTGCTATTACTATAATAGTTGATTGTCTGAATCTTCTCTTTATCCCTTAAATTAAACTTGCATTTTAGTAACTGTCAATTTTGGTTGTATTAGTATATCAGAGTTACTTGAAGATACTTTTAAAAAACTATATAGACCATGTCTCACCCCTTGAGATTGTGGTTGAATGGATTTAGGGAGTCACGGAATCTAGAGACTGAAATTTCTCTCCTAAAATCCTAATGCAAGACCAAAGTTCACATCCAGTGGCATAGATCATACAAACACCATGATCCAGGTGGTCCATGAACTAATAACATTCTTTAAAGTTGAGAGGGCTTTTCTCTCTTTTCTACAAGTCCTATCTCTGGCTCCACTCATAATTACATGAGTTTTTTTTCAAAAACAAGTTCTTAGGCTTCATGCTCATTCCTATAAAGAAACGTGGATTCTATATTACTAATAAACTTACTTTTTCATAATTTTATATCTATAAAAAAGTCATATAGCTAAAGAAGCACCCTTATACCCTTTACCCCAGCTTCTCCTAAATCTTAACATCTTACATAACTATGTTAAGTTGACAAAACAAGAAATGAAGACTGACATATCACTATTAGCTAAAATACAGACTTTATTCACATGTCACTAGTTTCTTTACTCATGTTCTTTTTCTGTTCCATTCAGTCCAAGACACAATAATTCATTTAGTGTACTCTATATTTTAAAGACAACTTTAAAGGTGATTTTGATGTAGTCTGTCCTCATACCAGTGTCTGTTACTTTCAACTTTATCCAAGCTATTCAATTTGGAGACAACTGAGCACATCCAGAGAGGACTCAGTGTTGCCTCAGTTAACCCATCTACGTGACAAAAATGGCAAGGCTTATGAGCTCCCAGCTGTACCACCATTCCACATGACCATGAAGAATTTCAAGGAATTTCAAGGGAATTTCAAGGAAGTCAGTGAAACCTTGTGAAAATAAAAGCAGTCACAAATCTCAGTAGAAGGGAAGAGCCTCAAAGACCTCAAAGAGCTTGGTGAGTCTTTATCTCCTTGGTAATCGGTTTGAGGAAAATTGCTTACCTTAGCTCTTTTACTAAATTACTGTATGAATGAATGAATAATCTAAGATTATGTCTGTGATCAAAGACTTAACCACACAAACACAAGACATGCTCTGTGCTGAACACAGCACTGGCCAAATCTATTTTCCACTGATTTTTAGAAGTGATCAGTGGTATAGCCTCTGCAAGCACAACAAGTGTCAATACCTAGAAAGTAATTTTAAAGATAGAAATCCTAATTTAGAACAAATTTCTCATGAAGTGAATTTTCCTTTCTCTGTAAATAGCAGTTTAATTTCAAAAAGCTATACAAATAATGTAAGGAGCTAGAAAATGGTGAAAGCACACCCTCAAAGATGCACATGTGCACACATACACTTACAAGCATGCAGCCTCTCAACCCTGAATAACAGATGACTGGAGGTGAGGGCCTTGTGTTCTCTGCTTATGATGCCTTAACATACCATGGCTGTATTTCATACTTGAACTTAATGTCTTTAGAACTCAGCTGGTCTAAATGATTGCACCTTGATGAAAATGTGTTTAATTTTCTTTTTTTCAAGGTATTGGACTTCTAACATTCAGCTGCTCAGCATAGCAATCAATGTTTCAAGCTATTTTAGGTATTAAATTCTGACCATTTTTAAGCAAGTATAATATAGCAAGGTAAAGAAGATAGAACATTATCAGAGGAAATTATATGTAACCACATCACCTAAATTTTATCTATCCAAGGTTTCTGTAGTTGGCAAAACATCTCCTGAGTTTTATAAGAAACTTGAGAAATTCTGTGGTACTTCCATTCTCCCCATGTCTGGCCTCATGTTTTCTGGAATCATACAGTTTCTTTGGAGTGGTAAAATAAAAAACCAAGAAAGATTTCTCCATTGCATCTACAAAAGTCCACTGACTGCTTATCATGTGCCAATCATCATGAGTCAGTCATCAGTTCAGTTCAGTTCAGTTCAGTCACTCAGTCGTGTCCGACTCTACGACCCCATGAACCGCAGCACACCAGGCCTCCCTGTCCATCACCAACTCCCGGGGTCTACCCAAACCCAAGTCCATCTAGTTGGTGATATCATCCAACCATCTCATCCTCTATCTTCCCCTTCTCAGTGTCGTGCCAATCATTGTACTGAATTATTTTAATAAAGAGACATTTCTTTACCTACCTTTTGGAAACCTTTGGTAAACATATGTAACATCTCCCTGAATCTACAGAAGTTCTTAAAGGCTCTTTACATGAAATAAGAGGAGTCCACATATTGAAGGTCACCTCTCTTGACTTCCCAATTGACTTTTCACTCATACAAAGAAGAGCAAGAGGGTGTCTTGTTACAGGATTCAGAACAGGAATGATGCACAAGCCAAATACTGTCTTTGAACAAAAAGGTTAGTGGATATTAAGGCAGGGCCAGATTTAAGATTAGCTAGAAGACAGGGTTGTCAATATGCTATGATTTGTTGTGCTTGAAACATCTCCACTAATCCATGACCTGCTAAACTATTTTTCACCTTGACATTGAAAAAGTGTCTAATATCCTTATATTAATCACCAGGTAGTTAAAGTGTTTAGGGATAGATGGTAGACTAAAGACCTTCTAACCCAGCTCATTGATTTTACAGATGGGGAAATTGAGATCCAGAGAAAGGAAATGGCTTATACAAGATTATAAACTATTTGTTTATGAGTTCAAACTATAACATAGCTCTCTCTATATTCATGATCAGTTTCTCTTTATACTGTCCAAGGTTATAGCTACTGAATAGCTGTTCTTACACTGATAATGAAAACTGATAAAGAAACTGATAATGAAAACCTTATAAATTTTTTAGGACTATAGTCTTGTAGTTCACCACAGAATCTTTATTTTAATAAATTATCCCAGGTGATTCTAACACAGTTGCCCTGATACAGGCCCACAACCAAGGGTGGGAAATGCCAACTCCAGTCTCCCTTATCAGATACTGGGTGTTGCAATCCTTTTAGGAATATTTTTTTGCATTTATAAATGTTTCACTGTGTACCAGAACTTAATTATGGTTACTCTGTTCTGTCACTCAATAGTGTCCTACTCTGCAACCCCGTGGACTGTAGCCCACCAGGCTCTTCTGTCCATGGAATTTTCCAGGCAAGAATACTGGAGTGGATTGCCATTTCCTACTCCAATGATTAGCATATCATTATTAGGATTCAAGATAGCTTTGAATGTTTGAGTTAGATGTCCAACTCTCCCTAAAAAGACCAGAACTAGAAAAGGCAAAAGGCACACCTAAAAATACAAGATCATGGAAATTAAATCAAGAAGACAAGTATTTTAGTTCAATCCTTTCTTTGACATGTGTCTCAAAGGAAATAAGAGACTTGTTCAAGATCACATAGTGATATTGTCAGATGTTGTATGTTTCTGCTAGACCTTCCATAACAAAATACCACAGACTGGGTACCTGAAATAATAGACATTTAATTTTCTCACAGTTTTGGAGACTTGACTTCAATGATCAAGGTGCTGGAAAACTCCATTGCTGGCAGAGTTAGCTTCCTGGCTTGGAGACAGATGCATTATCGCCATGTTTTTACATGACTTTCCTCAAGTATGTGCATGGAGATAGAGAGAGAGAGGAGGGAAAGGAGAGAGCGGGCTCTCTGCTGTATCTTCTTGTAAAGAGTCTAATCCTATTGGATCAGGACTCCATCATTATGACTTCATTTAACCTTAATTACCTCCATCTATTTCTGCTTTATTGACTATGCCAAAGCCTTTGACTGTGTGGATCACAATCAACTGTGGAAAATTCTGAAAGAGATGGGAATACCAGACCACCTGATCTGCCTCTTGAGAAATCTGTATGAAGGTCAGGAAGCAACAGTTAGAACTGGACATGGAACAACAGACTGGTTCCAAATAGGAAAAGGAGTACGTCAAGGCTGTATATTGTCACCCTGCTTATTTAACTTATGTGCAGAGTACATCATGAGAAACTCTGGACTGGAAGAAACACAAGCTGGAATGAAGATTGCCGGGAGAAATATCAATAACCTCAGATATGCAGATGACACCACCCTTATGGCAGAAAGTGAAGAGGAACCCAAAAGCCTCTTGATGAAAGTGAAAGTGGAGAGTGAAAAAGTTGGCTTAAAGCTCAACATTCAGAAAATGAAGATCATGGCATCCAGTCCCATCACTTCATGGGAAATAGATGGGGAAACAGTGGAAAAAGTGTCAGTCTTTATTTTTGGGGGCTCCAAAGTCACTTCAGATGGTGATTGCAGCCATGAAATTAAAAGACGCTTACTCCTTGGAAGGAAAGTTATGAACAACCTAGACAGCATATTCAAAAACAAAGACATTATTTTGCCAACAAAGGTTCATCTAGTCAAGGCTATGGTTTTTCCAGTGGTCATGTATGGATGTGAGAATTGGACTGTGAAGAAGGCTGAGTGCCAAAGAATTGATGCTTTTGAACTGTGGTGTTGGAGAAGACTCTTGAGTGTCCCTTGGACTGCAAGGAGATCCAGTCAGTCCATTCTAAAAGAGATCAGCCCTGGGATTTCTTTGGAAGGAATGATGCTAAAGCTGAAACTCCAGTACTTTGGCCACCTCATGTGAAGAGTTGACTCATTGGAAAAGACTCTGATGCTGGGAGGGATTGGGAACAGAAGGAGAAGGGGACGACAGAGGATGAGATGGCTGGATGGCATCACTGACTTGATGCACGTGAGTCTGTGTGAACTCTGGGAGTTCGTGATGGACAGGGAGGCCTGGCGTGCTGCGATTCATGGCGTGCAAAGAGTCGGACAGGACTGAGCGACTGAACTGGACTGAAACTCCTTAGAGGCGCCACCTCCAAATACAGCTCCTTCGAGAGTTATGGCTTCAACATAGGAACTTTAAGGAGACACAAACATTCAATCCATTACAAATGCAAATGCCAGTTTTATATTGGTATGAAAAAAGATAAGGATCTAGAAGTGAGAAAGCACTCCTTTATAATCATTCTTTACAGTATAATTCACAATGCAGTCCTCATTTGAGTCTGGGCTTGGAGTATTTCCTAGGTTAAAGCTACAAGTAAAGATCCTTCTGTTCTAAGAATTTAGGTGTATGGTAGAAATGAGAGTAAATGTGGAGGAGGAGGATACATGTTACTTATACTAACTTATGCAAACCTACTGGTAGCACCACCTTCAGAGTCTATTCAGATAATGTCACATTCAGTTCAGTTCAGTTCAGTTGCTCAGTCTTGTCCGACTCTTTGCGACCCGATGAATCGCAGCATGCCAGGCTTCCCTGTCCATCACAAACTCCTGGAGTTCACTGAGACTCATGTTCATCGAGTCAGTGATGCCATCCAGCCATCTCATCCTCTGTCGGCCGTTCTCCTCCTGCCTCATAACCTCGGCATATCTGAGGTTATTGATATTTCTCCCGGCAATCTTGATTCCAGCTTGTGTTTCTTCCAGTCCAGAGTTTATCATAATATACTCTGCACAGAAGTTAAATAAGCAGGGTGACAATATACAGCCTTGACGTACTCCTTTTCCTATTTGGAACCAGTCTGTTGTTCCATGTCCAGTTCTAACTGTTGCTTCCTGACCTTCATACAGATTTCTCAAGAGGCAGATCAGGTGGTCTGGTATTCCCATCTCTTTCAGAATTTTCCACAGTTGATTGTGATCCACACAGTCAAAGGCTTTGGCATAGTCAATAAAGCAGAAATAGATGTTTTTCTGGAACTCTCTTGCTTTTTCCATGATCTAGCGGATGTTGGCAATTTGATCTCTGGTTCCTCTGCCTTTTCTAAATCCAGCTTGAACATCTGGAAGTTCATGATCCATGTATTGTTGAAGCCTGGCTTGGAGAATTTTGAGCATTACTTTACTAGCATATGAGATGAGTGCAACTGTGTGGTAGTTTAAGCATTCATTGGCATTGCCTTTCTTTGAGATTGGAATGAAAACTGACCTTTTCCAGTCCTGTGGCCACTGCTGAGTTTTCCAAATTTGCTGGCATATTGAGTGCAGCACTTTCACAGCATCATCTTTCAGGATTTGGAATAGCTCAACTAGAATTCCATCACCTCCACTAGCTTTGTTCGTAGTGATGCTTTCTAAGGCCCACTTGACTTCACATTCCAAGATGTCTGGCTCTAGGTGAATGATCACACCATCGTGATTATCTGGGTTATGGGGGGTATAGCATAAAACAAATATCATGGTGCAGATGGACAGTGGGGAAATCACTCATCCTTGATGATTCTAAATTCTTACATCTATAACAGGAAATGTTTCTATTCCTTAGATTAGAACATGGCATTAGAAGTGACTTTCTATATGTATAGATTTCTGAGAAGATATTGTATAGTGATTAGAAAAAAAGAGATTTGGGAAAAATTTAATATGGGGTCAGGGCCAGTGACTTAATAGCAATGTGACATTTTGTGAGTCACTTAGTCTCTTAGTCCTATATTTTTGCCTATAAAATAGACTTATATCACTTCTTCACTGGATTATTGTGAAGGGTAATCAGATCATGTAAAGGGCTTAGCACACTTCCTGGCATCTAAATAGACAAACTGTATTACTGCTACTACTTCTACTATTACCACTGGTACTACCACTACTAATACTACTACTGTTATTACTAATGAACTTCCTCACTTTACCAAGTGCAATGCAGGATTTGGGAGGTTACAGCTACTTCTGGCTCTGTGTAATCAATATTCTTTTTACTACAGAGCAATAGAATTGATGCTCCCTGCCACTAGTTTGGCACCTTTTCTATGCCAACAAGCTTGGAATTACAAAATCCAAATGTACAAGAGCTTATATCTGAGCAGAGAATTAACAGCAATTAAATAGTTTTCATTATGACACCTCAGTGGAAATCTGTCTCTCCAATTGATTTCTTCTGACAATTGGCAATGGTTGGGAGACTAAATGAGAATTTGCAGGGAAGGAGACAAGGTTACTCTTGGAACTCAGAGCAATATTTGAAGTTGGCAAGATATGAAACCGGCATATTTAAACCGGGTTGAGAAGTTGAGGAAGACTCCTGCAGGCAAAACCTATGACTGTCACATTTTAAACAAAAAGTGGAGAGATCTTTAGGGATACATTTAGATGTGAAGGAGAAAGCTACATAGATAAGAACTAAGGCTTTGGAGGACCTTTCTACATAATTTAGGCTAAGATGAGGTATGGATTTCTCATTTGTAATAGTGGGCTATTACTGTGCACTCCTTAAAGGGCTCTTGCAAGCATTAAACTATGCAGTCTATGCAAACCACAGGTCATAATGCCTAGAACATTGTACAAGCTCAGTAAATTGAACTCACTGAGTTTATTTTTACTCACATTATTGTTTTCTCTTTCTCCTCTTCTGTCTTCTTGCATTCCCACTCTCCTTCCTTCTCAATGTCTTTTTTTGAAAACCACAGTTGCTGGCATCCATATGGTGATAATCCTCATCTCATCCTCCTCACCAACCTTTAACATGTGTGGAGTCCGTTCATAGGCTGGACATGCTTCCTATTTAATGTTTATTATATTTCTTTAATATAGATATTCCACTGACACTATTTTAAAGATTAATAAATAGAAACACAGAGAAGTGAAGTTACCAACACATATAACCAGTTAATAGTAAAATGTAGTTATTAATAGCCATCTTGTCTTTAGAGCTCACACAGGTCTACATTTATTTATTTGTTAATGATTGCAAAAAGGTAAATTTACTATAAAGTTCTTTCTTAAAATCATTGCCTTGAAGGGGCTAGTTTCAATGTTGTCATCTAGCTATTTGGGTGATGAATTGAATATAATCATCACTAAGGTTCTAATAACCTATTTTTAAAAACTCTGACTATCTGATAGCCTAAAAATGCTACACAGAAGAACTATACAGAAAAGATCTTAATGATGCAGATAACCATGATGATGAGATCACTCACCTAGAGCCAGACATCCTGGAGTGTGAAGCGAAGTGGGCCTTATGAAGCATCACTACGAACAAAGCTAGTGGAGGTGATGGAATTCCAACTAAACTATTTCAAATCCTAAAAGATGGTGTTGTTAAAGTGCTGCACGCAATATGCCAGAAAATATGGAAAAGTCAGCAGTGGCCACAGGACTGAAAAAGGTCAGTTTTCATTCCAATCTCAAAGAAGAGCAATGCCAAAGAATGTTCAAACTACCACACAGTTGCACTCATTTCACATGCTAGCAAAGTAATGCTCAAAATTCTCGAAGCTAGGCTTCAACAAGTATGTAAACTGAGAAATTCCAGATATTCAAGCTGGATTTAGAAAAGGCAGAAGAACCAGAGATCAATTGCCAGCATCTGTTGGATCAAAGAAACAGCAAGAGAATTCTAGACAAACATCTACTTTTGTTTCATTGACTACACTAAAGCCTTTGACTGTGTGGATCACAATAAACTGTGGAAAATTCCTAAAGAGATAGGAATACCAGACTACCTGACCTGCCTCCTGTGAAACCTGTATGCAGGTCAAGAAGCAACAGTTATAACCAGACATGGAACAACTGACAGGTTTCAAATTGGGGAAGGAGTACATCAAGGATGTATATTGTCACCTGGCTTATTTAACTTATATGCAGAGTACATCATATGAAATGCTGGACTGGATGAAGCACAAGCTGGAATCAAGATTGCTGGGAGAAATATCAATAACCTCAGATATCCAGATGGTAACACTTGTATGGCAGAAAGCAAAGAGGAACTAAAGAGCCTCTTGTTGAAAGTGAAAGAGGAGAGTGAAAAAGCTGGCTTAAAACTCAACATTCATAAAACAAAGATTTTGGCATCCACTCCCATCACTTCATGGCAAATAGGTGGGAAAACAATGGAAATCATGACAGACTTTATATTGGGGGGCTCCGAAATCACTGCAGATCGTGACTACAGCCATGAAATTAAAAACACTTGCTCCTTGGAAGAAAATTTATGACAAACTTAGATAGCATATTAAAAAGAAGAGACATTACTTTGCTGACAAAGTTCTGTATAATCAAAGCTACAGTTTTTTCCAGTAGTCATGTATGGATGTGAGAGTTGGACCATAAAGCAGGCTGAGCACTGAAGAATCGATGCTTTTGAACTGCAGTGCTGGAGAAGACTCTTGAGAGTCCCTTGGACTGCAAGGAGATTAAACCAGTCAACCCTAAGGGAAATCAGTCCTGAATATTCATTGGAAGGACTAATGCTGAAGCTGAAGCTCCGATACTTTGACCACCTGATGGCAAAGAATCGACTCATTGGAAAAGACCCTGATGCTGGGAAAGATTGAAGGCAAGAGGAGAAGGGGTGACAGAGGATGAGATGGTTGGATGGCATCACTGACTCGATGGACATGAGTTTGAGCAAGCTCTGGAAGTTGGTGATGGACAGGGAAGCCTGGCGTGCTGCAGCCATGGGGTCACAGAAAGTTGGACACAACTGAGCAACTGGACAGCAAAAATGATGCTAACAATTTAAGATCAGGGCTTCAGTTCAGTTTAGTTCAGTTCAGTCACTCAGTCCTGAATAAGATCAGGGCTTATGCATTTACAAATATTTAAAGGAAGCTTACCATATGCTGGGCTTCCCTGGTGGGTCAGACGGTAAAGAGTCTGCCTGCAATGTGGGACACCAGGGTTTTATTCCTGGGTCGGGAAGATGCCCTAGAGATGGAAATTGCACCCCACTCCAGTACTCTTGCCTGGAATATCCCATGGACAGAGGATGCTTGTAGGCTACAATCCATGGTGTCCCAAAGAGTTGGACATGACTGAGTGACTTCTTTCTTTCTTTCTTTTTTTATTTTTTTAATTTTTTTATTTTTTAAATTTTATTTTATTTTTAAACTTTACAATATTGTATTAGTTTTGCCAAATATCGAAATGAATCCACCACAGGTATACCCGCGTTCCCCATCCTGAACCCTCCTCCCTCCTCCCTCCCCTACCCTCCCTCTGGGTCGTCCCAGTGCACCAGCCCCAAGCATCCAGTACCGTGCATCGAACCTGGACTGGCGACTCGTTTCATACATGATATTATATATGTTTCAATGCTATTTTCCCAAATCTCCCCCCCTTCTCCCTCTCCCACAGAGTCCATAAGACTGATCTATATATCGGTGTCTCTTTTGCTGACTTGTACACAGGGTTATTGTTACCATCTTTCTAAATTCCATATATATGTGTTAGTATACTGTATTGGTGTTTTTCTTTCTGGCTTACTTCACTCTGTATAATAGGTTCCAGTTTCATCCATCTCATTAGAACTGATTCAAATGTATTCTTTTTAATGGCTGAGTAATACTCCATTGTGTATATGTACCACTGCTTTCTTATCCATTCATCTGCTGATGGACATCTAGGTTGCTTCCATGTCCTGGCTATTATAAACAGTGCTGCAATGAACATTGGGGTACACGTGTCTCTTTCCCTTCTGGTTTCCTCGGTGTGTATGCCCAGCAGTGGGATTGCTGGATCATAAGGCAGTTCTATTTCCAGTTTTTAAAGGAATCTCCACACTGTTCTCCATAGTGGCTGTACTAGTTTGCATTCCCACCAACAGTGTAAGAGAATTCCCTTTTCTCCACACCCTCTCCAGCATTTATTGCCTGTAGACTTTTGGATCACAGCCATTCTGACTGGCATGAAATGGTACCTCATAGTGGTTTTGATTTGCATTTATCTGATAATGAGTGATGTTGAGCATCTTTTCATGTGTTTGTTAGCCATCTGTATGTCTTCTTTGGAGAAATGTCTATTTAGTTCTTTGGCCCATTTTTTGATTGGGTCATTTATTTTTCTGGAGTTGAGCTGTAGGAGTTGCTTGTATATTTTTGAGATTAGTTGTTTGTCCATTGCTTCATTTGTTATTATTTTCTCCCATTCTGAAGGCTGCCTTTTCACCTTGCTAATAGTTTCCTTTGTTGTGCAGAAGCTTTTAAGTTTAATTAGGTCCCGTTTGTTTATTTTTGCTTTTATTTCCAATATCCTGGGAGGTGGGTCATAGAGGATCCTGCTGTGATGTATGTCGGAGAGTGTTTTGCCTATGTTCTCCTCTAGGAGTTTTATAGTTTCTGGTCTTATGTTTAGATTTTTAATCCATTTTGAGTTTATTTTTGTGTATCCACAGCAAACATTATCCTCAATGGTGAAAAATTGAAAGCATTTCCTCTAAAGTCAGGAACAAGACAAGGGTGCCCACTTTCACCATTACTATTCAACATAGTTTTGGAAGTTTTGGCCACAGCAATCAGAGCAGAAAAAGAAATAAAAGGAATCCAAATTGGAAAAGAAGAAGTAAAACTCTCACTGTTTGCAGATGACATGATCCTTTACATAGAAAACCCTAAAGACTCCACCAGAAAATTACTAGAACTAATCAATGATTATAGTAAAGTTGCAGGATATAAAATCAACACACAGAAATCCCTTGCATTCCTATACACTAATAATGAGAAAACTGAAAGAGAAATTAAGGAAACAATTCCATTCACCATTGCAACAGAAAGAATAAAATACTTAGGAATATATCTACCTAAAGAAACTAAAGACCTATATATAGAAAACTATAAAACACTGGTGAAAGAAATCAAAGAGGACACTAATAGATGGAGAAATATACCATGTTCATGGATTGGAAGAATCAATATAGTGAAAATGAGTATACTACCCAAAGCAATTTATAGATTCAATGCAATCCCTATCAAGCTACCAACGGTATTCTTCACAGAGCTAGAACAAATAATTTCACAATTTGTATGGAAATACAAAAAACCTCGAATAGCCAAAGCTATCTTGAGAAAGAAGAATGGAATTGGAGGAATCAACCTACCTGACTTCAGGCTCTATTACAAAGCCACAGTTATCAAGACAGTATGGTACTGGCACAAAGACAGAAATATTGATCAATGGAACAAAATAGAAAGCCCAGAGATAAATCCACGCACATATGGACACCTTATCTTTGACAAAGGAGGCAAGAATATACAATGGATTAAAGACAATCTCTTTAACTAGTGGTGCTGGGAAAACTGGTCAACCACTTGTAAAAGAATGAAACTAGAACACTTTCTTTCTTTCTTTACCGTATGCTAGCTACTCCTCTTGTTGAGGAGGATAAAGTAGGGAAAATAGAGACAACACACACATTACTATTGAACTTACATTCTAGTGGGAGGAAACAATGTACTAACAAGAAAGTTGGCAAACTCTTTTCTGTAAATGACCCAATAGTTTATGTTCTTTGAGTCATATGGTCTCTCATGCAACTACTATAGAGCAAAAGCTGTCATAGAAAAAAAATGGCTGTGTTCCAATAAAGATTTATTTATAAAACTTGGTGGCCAGCCAGATTTGACTTTGAGGCTATAGTATACTGATTCTTGAATTGATATAGAAATGAATACACAAAGTAAAGCAATATTAGTGCTAAGTAAATAATCACTGTTGGTAATGTCATAGACAGTGACTTATGGTGTCTTCTTTAGGTTGTAAGGATGGAGAGGATCTCTTGGAAATGTAAGCTGAAATTTTAAAAAATGAGAGAAGCAAACGTTAAAATTAGAAGGAAGAACATACAAGGAGAATGCAAAGTGTCTAGAGGAGAAAGTCCCAGAACCTCATAAGGAAGGAGAGTGAAAGAGATAAGGTTATACATGTAAATAGTCGACATAATAAATCCGTAGGCTAGGTCAATAAATTATAATTTTATTATAAATTGATTGAGAGATCATGGAGGATTCTAAGAAGATGGTAGTGGTAGCATAGTCTTTCATTCTCTGTCAGTCATCACCTAAACCCCACTCCAGTACTCTTGCCTGGACAATCCCTTGGACAGAGAAGCCTGGTAGACTGCAGTCCATGGGGTCGCTAAGAGTCAGACACAACTGAGTGACTTCACTTTCACTTTCATGCATTGGAGAAGGAAATGGCAACCCACTCCAGAGTTCTTGCCTGGAGAATCCCAGGGATGGGGGAGCCTGGTGGGCTGCCGACTATGGGGTCACATAGAGTCGGACACAACTGAAGCATCTTAGCAACAGCAGCAGCATCACCTAAAACAAAGAAACTAGATGGAAAAACAAAAATCACTGGACTATATTTTCAACAAAACTAAATGATAAGATATTCCCAGGTGTGCCAATCTATAAGCAAATTGCCAGAATCCATAGGACCTGTATAATATCAACATTTGTGTGGCAGAAAATGGGAAGCAACAGAGAACCAAAACCCAAAATAGTTGACAGATATTCATTAGGAACACAACAGGCCAGTCTGAGAATAGCAACTGAAGGTATTTTGGTCAAATGAAGACAAGGGGTCTTCAGAGCTTGAGCAAGTAATCAATGCTGAATTATTCACCAGCAGTTACATGCTTGAGTATAGTGACCAAAAGAGACCATGCCAAGACATATTGTAAAATTACTAGACTTTAAAAAAAATTCTTTGAATATCTAGACAAAGATATCAAGTGACTTATAAGAGGAAAAAAGTCATATTCAGACTTCCAACAGTAATGCTTTACTTCAGAAGAAAATGGGGTGATATTTAGTATTTGAAGATAGAAAAAGTGAGTTAAGAATTGTTATCCAGCAAAACTGACTCTCTCATGTAAAGAATGCAAACCATTATCAAGATGCAAGAGCCAAGTAAATGCTGTTCTGTTGAGCTCTTCTTAAGGAATCTGCTAGAGAGTGAACTTCTGAGGACCAAAATAATTGGAAACACATTGGCATAGGTACTAGTGTGGAGCATAAAACATATACAGTTCACATTTGAATGACGTGGCTTTCAACTGTGCAGATTCACTTTATGTGGATTTTTTTTTTCAATTAGTACATACTGTAGAAATATACAATCTGTAGTTGGTTGAATGCACAGATGCCAAACCTGGATAGGGAGGGTTGACTGTAAGATTTTCAACTATGTGGAGGGTCAGAGCACCTTACTTCCACTCTATTCAAGAGTCAGCTGTAATTACTTATAGACTTAAAATTATATGAGGTTTAGAATAATGGACTGCAGTATGTAATAGCTATATACTCAGACAGTGAAAGTATAACAATAAAAATTGAGGAGGTGGATGTGAAGAGAAAAAAATGTGACTTTTTTAACCCTTAGTCATGGTGGTATTGTTATTTGAAGAACATTATACAGGTTATATGGGATAAACTAAATGAGAATAAATGAACTATTTTAATTATGTTATTTTATATATCCTTAAGGATCACGATTCTTGCTGTGCAAAAGGAGTGATGCAGATGCTATATGGAAGAAGTTAAGCTTTTAAAATGAAGCAAGCAGAAAAACAAAAAGGCCTATAATTTTAAATAGGATTGTAAATACTAGCAGCATTTTTATCCATGTCTATAAATATCAACATCTTTATATATATACCTATATCTTTTTTTTTCTTCAAGTTCTATCTAAAGAAAAGATATTACCAATGACCAGACTGTTCGTGATGAGCACAGAGAAAGCACTGACTGTGGTCTTGAAATATCACATTTCACGCAAAATATTTATTTACTTTTTGGCTGTCTCAGGCCTCAGTTGGGCACTTGAAATTTAAGTGGTACGTGAATACAGTTGCCCCACGGCATGTGGGAATCTTAGTTCCCAGACCAGGGATCAAACTTGCATCCTCCATTGGAAGGCAGATTCTCAACCACTGACTACCAGAGAAGACCCTAAAAATATATAGTAAGAAAATCTGGGGCAGCAAATTTTCTAGATGAACCTAGAACACCTTGCCACTCCAGGTATCCATGAAGCAGTCAAAGATCACTAAAGTCTCGTCAAACAGGGGCACGACTCATCACAAGTAAGATTTCATTGCCAAGCATGAGACAATTGAGCTTCAAGATGATAAGTAATTGCAAGTAGTTGACAACTATCAAATATGTTTAAATCCAGGAGTTACAGGTGATATTTAAAACAAAACCAAACAACAGCAAAATGCAACTGGTCAAATCTGGCCATAATAGGGCACCAAATCTTTATGTAGAAAACTGGTAACTAAAGGGAAAAATTCAAATATTTATCTTACTTGTCTCTATAGTTCCCCTAAGAACTCTACCAATGGCTAACCACACAGTGAACAAGGGGGCATTTCTTTATGAAAGTACACTGACTATTAAATAAAGATGGAAATGAAATAATTTTAATATTAACATTTGGAAGCTCCTAGTGCATGTAAGGAGAAGGCAATGGCACCCCACTCCAGTACGCTTGCCTGGACAATCCCATGGACGGAGGAGCCTGGTAGGCTGCAGTCCATGGGGTCGCTAAGAGTTGGACACAACTGAGTGACTTCACTTTCACTTTTCACTTTCATGCATTGGAGAAGAAAATGGCAACCCACTCCAGTGTTCTTGCCTGGAGAAGCCCAGGGACGGAGGAGCCTGGTGGGCTGTGGTCTATGGGGTCGCACAGAGTCAGACACGACTGAAGCAACTTAGCAGCAGCTGCAGCAGCAGTGCATTTAAGGATCTAGACACTGAGCTGTAACAGCTGAGAACTTCTTAGAAAGAGAGATAGTAAGAGTGATGCCCCCTCCTGATGAAAGCACACATCACATCTTCTAGTTCTGCCAAAGGAACCAACAATGAACATGACCGGATTTGTGGATCCAGCTGCCAAAGTGAAGGGTGAAAGAATGGGTGACCTGTAACATGGATACATGGTCAACAAAAGCCGGACTGTGGGGAGTTCTACAAGTTAAATTCCTTGGGTGATTGAATAGGTAAACTGTAAAGGGGGAAAAAAAAAAAGAGTAGATGGTTGTGGTGATTATAGAGGATAGGCAAGACTAATCAAGGAAATATGATGAGAGAATATTAAACACATACACGTGTAAGAGGTTTCTGTAAAACTCAGGAGAGTGGTTGCTTTTGGTTGAACGATTTATTCGAGTTAGAAACAGCCAGACTCAGAAAAGGAGTTCTGAGGTGGATGGCAAAGTTCTGTTTATGTCTTTGGTAGTAGTTATAAGTGTTTGCCTTACGATAATCCCTTAACCTTTATTTTTTGGGGGGTTGGTGGGGAAGGGGGGAGTTGGTTTGCATCTATTTTGTTTTACATGAAAAATATTTAAATGTAATATTTGTTCTTCTGAAAAGAGATTACTTTGAAGGGGAGCAAGGATTAAAAACAGGAACCCAGGTTAGGGAGCTATTAAAGTATTCGAGACTACTGCACGTGATGATGGAGAAGGAGTTTAGCAGCTTTCCCTGTAGCATTTCAGAGAAAGAGAGAAATTATTCAGGCTGCTTTCTTCTTCCTTGTAGAAAAACACTCAAGACATTGAAATGGGTGTGGAGACAGATGTACCAATAAGAGTTTGGGTCTTAAAGCTAAACACCTATATACCTAACTGATGCACCAGACATGCCACTGGGGATTCTGCACACATTATGAGAAATGAGATAGCTACTTTTTCTTTTTTTTTTTTTTAATGAATAAGCACACTCTGATAAAAATCTTCACCAATTGGCACTGCTTTAACATGACATTTGAAAGTCATAATGGCCAGATTACAATATAATACTTTCAGGTATCACCTGCTCAGTTTTAAACCACTATTTATTAATTCATATTTGGGCAAGACCATTTCAATTTGGGGGAAAAGAGTTGGAAAAGACAGTACTTGTGGCTATTCCACAAATCTGTTAAGATAACACATATCTTAGGTTGTTCGCTACTAGAGAAGGAACTTGTCTTATTTACCAGCACTGCTTTGTAAGTACATGATAAATCGAATCAAAACATTAAATGCAAAAATCAATTGAATTATTACAAAATTATTATCTCCAAAGAAATGGCATTAATAACTCACACACCAAACTCACACATACTCATTTTTTCTCTGTAAGTGACAATGGAGCTTTATGATTACTATAGAGGCCAGGAAGGATGGGATGTGTTAAGGGTTAGGATGGGGAACTGAGAGGATAATAAAAATAAATGGGATACGAACCTAGTGGGGAAGGGAACAGAACTGAGTGCGACGCCATTGGGGAAAGTTACTTACCACTACTCGACCTTAACTTCCATGTTTGTAAAAGGCACGGTAATTGTGAGTGCTGAACTCAGAGTCTAGGACTCCACATTCCTTTGCCGCATAAAAGTTGCTCAGTAAAAGTTACCTTTTTTTCTTCTTTAGGGGTGATTTTATATGTGGCTGTCCTCTGCCAGCTCTGAACCTAGCTGCCTTTTACATGTTGGCTAAGCCCTGAGACATCACACGCTGCTGAGTGCTTTTCATTCAATGGGTCACTGTTGACATCGGGACTGACATTTCCCAGCACATCCTGTGTAACTGCCATGCTGATACCAACGTGACCTGAGTGGCTTCTGTAGTAATCCCTTTCCTCTACACAGCCACCTGCTGTCAGGAGCTGCCTGTGCAGAAGGAAACGATTCCCAGTCCCATCAGAGCCCTAATTAAAAGTGCGCTGAATTAAACTTGAATGCATGGAGAACAATTAGCTCTCTCTTTTGTCTCTCTATTCAAATCCATAATGCAGAGCAGCCAGGTGTCATGTTCAACAAATCTCCATCACTTGATGGCTAGAGAAAGGAATGGTGTTGGAAAAGCTCCAGAATTTTCCCCTGGAGGCCTATTCTGGCCTTCCTATCTTTGCAGGAACTCAATTGTCATGATGCTTCTGTTTGAATCCCTCTTTCTAAATGTCCCCTTCTCCCATCTTCAGCTTTCTTCTAAGAAAACAAACCTCAATTTAAGTCTCTTTATCACCACGTTCTTTATCAGGAGGTTTGCAAAATGTTTTCAACAAAATACCAAACATGCTTGACTGGGATTTCTTTCTTTCTTTCTTTCTTTTTTTTTTTTATGAAAACAGGATTGAAGAATCAAGCACAGACACCAGTTCACTGTACTGTTGTTTTAACGTTACATACATGCCTTAGTAGAAGGCATCCCTGATCTCTGCCATGGTAAACATAGTCAGCCTCTGTGTAGGCTGTGATATTATTTCTCCATGCATGCAAGCATGCATGCATATGTGCTAAGTTGCTTCAGTTGTGTCTGACTCTCTGCGACTCTATGGACTGTAGCTGGCCAGGCTCTTCTGTCCATGGGATTTTCCAGGAAAGAATACTGGAGTGGGTTGCTGTGCCCTTCTCCAGGGGATCTTCCCGACCCAGGGATTGAATCTGCATCTCTTGTGTCTCCTGCATTGGCAGGCAGGTTCTTTACTGCTAGTGCCACTGGGGAATCCCCTTTCTCCTTATATATACATCAATTATTCTACTTAAAATTCTTTCTGGCAACTGAGTGATCCTTCACCTTATACTAATTCCAGTAACTAGAATACCCCCATATGTGCAGGGGAACTAAATAAACTTCTCAATCCCCCAGTCCCTTTCAGACTGAGGTCCTTACTCAATCCCCCATCTCTCTCCATCCCCAAGGCCTGGAAAATTATTATTACTCTGGAAACTCCTGAGGAAAATAATCAGGAATTTAAAATTAAATCATAATTGCTAACAAATCTATTATCCCTTTGGAAAATAAGACCTTTGGAAAGAGAGACCCATAAGCTAGTGAAAAAGAAAAAGTGCAGAGTTTTGACTATATAACATTCTGAGTTCAAGTTTTATGACTTATTATCCATATGAACTTTGGCATGTAACTTCTCTGTGTCTTAGTTCTTCTGCTTATAAAATTGTGAAAATAAATCACTATCGATACATGTGGCTGTTTTGAGGATTACTAATGACTAAAAAGCCTCTTGATGAAAGTGAAAGAAGAGAGTGAAAAAGTTGGCTTAAAGCTCAACATTCAGAAAACTAAGATTGTGGCATCTGGTCCCATCACTTCATGGGAAATAGATGGGGAAACAGTGGAAACAGTGGCTGGCTTTATTTTGGGGGGCTCCAAAATCACTGCAGATGGTGATTGCAGCCGTGAAATTAAAAGACACTTACTACTCCTTGGAAGGAAAGTTATGACCAACCTAGACAGCATATTGAAAAGGAGAGACATTATTTTGCCAACAAAGGTCTGTCTAGTCAAGGCT
Source organism: Bos indicus x Bos taurus (assembly GCF_003369695.1). Taxonomy (NCBI): domain Eukaryota; kingdom Metazoa; phylum Chordata; class Mammalia; order Artiodactyla; family Bovidae; genus Bos; species Bos indicus x Bos taurus. Next base: position 107,925,664 of record NC_040083.1, read on the forward strand.
ATGGTTTTTCCAGTGGTCATGTATGGATATGAGAGTTGGACTGTGAAGAAGGCTGAGTGCTGAAGAATTGATGCTTTTGAACTGTGGTTTTGGAGAAGACTCTTGAGAGTCCCTTGGACTGCAAGGATATCCAACCAGTCCATCCTAAAGGAGACCAGTCCTGGGTGTTCACTGGAAGGACTGATGCTAAAGCTGAAACTCCAATACTTTGGCCACCTGATGCAAAGAGTTGACTCATTGGAAAAGACTCTGATGCTGGGAGGGATTGAGGGCAGGAGGAGAAAAGGATGACAGAGGATGAGATGCCTGGATGGCATCACCGACTCGGTGGACATGAGTTTGGGTAAACTCCGGGAGTTGGTGATGGACAGGGAGGCCTGGGGTGCTGTGGTTCATGGGGTCGCAAAGAGTTGGACACGACTGAGCAACTGAACTGAACTGAACTGAACTGAATGATTTATATGATGTCTTAGCTCGGTGTCTTAAGTGTATGAGAAGATGGTATTGCCAATGTGAAGGAGGTCAATCCGGCTAGAACCAAATATTCACACTGAGCTATTGTCTGGGAACAGACCTGAGGGGAGGACACATTACAGAATGAAGTAGAATGAAATGTGCAGTTTCTAACGGTGATACCGTGACTATAATAGTCTAATTTAATAACAACCTGGTAATATAAGTTTGTGGGAAGGTCATAGAAGTATTGGGATAAATGCAAGTTCTCTTAGAAATATTTTGTGTGTGTGCATGCTCAGTTGTGTCTGACTCTTTGCAACCCCGTGGATTGTAGCCTGCCAGGCTCCTCTATCCATGACATTTTCCAGGCAAAATACTGGGGTGGATTGCCATTTCCTTCTCTCAGGGATCTTCCTGACCCAGGGACTGAACTCATGTCCCCAGTGCATCCCCTGCCATTGCAGGTGATTCTTTACTGCTGAGCCACGTGGGAATCCCCAGAAATATTTAGTGCACTGTGCACAGAGCCCGGTTGCCACCACTCACCTTCGCATCACCCTAGTAGACTCTGCCATTTGATCTCAGGGCTCTCTCTCAGAGATTTCAGCGTATTTTCAGAATTCTTTCCAATTATGTAAATGGTCTATTACAGCCTCTCACCCACAAAGCCTCTCGTAGTAAAAATGTGCTCAGTTTTCCTGCTTCCAAGTTTCCTTGATCTGGAAATGTCATCTGCAGACCCTCAGCCACGCACGCATCTTCCTGCTGATATGAATGACAGTTATGATGAACAGACAACCCTGCTTAAATCCACACAGCAGTGGTGAGAAACGTTTGTGCTTGGCAGCACACAATCAAACACTAGAATTTCTGTTGTCTCACTTGAAGGCACAAAAGGACTCAAAACAACACTAAACCAGTCAGTAACAATTACAGCATAATCACTACCATAGTATAACAATGCCTCACAGATTCATCCTAGAAAAGCATCCGCAGTTATTGAGCCATTCACTTGGTCACCCCTTGGCTCTGTTCTGTTATCTGAGGAGAACTTTACAGCTCTGCAGAACTTTCTTACAATCTTGAGACTTTAGCACATGCCGACCATTCTTTTTGCTGGTCTGGTGTTTTATTGCACCTCCTACCTCTTACTGGTAGCAAAAGGTGAACACTGCACAAACCTCTCAGCTCAGGGCTCCATCAGACAACCATCACCTTCATGATCTGTTTCTGCTGTTGAAGTCAAAGAGAACTGGAAATCAGCATCTGGAGATTCATCTGGGATGGACTTGCCATACACTGTGTGTTGTAGGGTACCATTTTTTACAAAAAAAAAAAACAAAAAACAAAAGTCACCACTGTAAATCATGAAGGAAAGTTGGAGTGCTTAAGAGGGAACCATGCTTCAGGGAGCACTTCTGGGACCCAACAAACAAGAATAAAGCCTCAGAAGATTGTCAGGAAAGTCGTAGCTATATGGGATTGAAGGAAAATTCCCCTTATCTTCAGTATTCATGAGAAAGAGGTAAAGAAACTTTCTAGGACAATTATGTAATTGTACACCTTGAGAAAGTGGTTAAAACTCTGCCTTCTAATCCAGGAAGTATGGGTTCAATCCCTGGTCAGGGAACTAAGATCCCGTATGCCACAGGGTGTGGCCAATGAGAAAAAAGAAAGGTATTCCCAACACATGGTTTTCAGTGGGAAAGGGAATAATACAAGTGAAAAATGAAATACCTCCCCGAAAGAGTTAAAACGGAGGGGGAGGCCTTTCATGCTTTGCCTTCTAAGTACCATTAACCATTTTCTCCCATCAACTCCCTAAGACCCAAACACTCTACCTGTTTTCCAGGGAAAGTCCTTCTGTCTTATTCTTATTAGTGCGACACACACCTCGTGTCTTGGGTTGTTATGTCGTAAGAGTCAGCAGCCAGAGAGCATATAATACCCTTATTTATTCTACCTGTGTTCATCCAGCTTCAGTTATCATTAGGATGCTCTTCATTGCTGCAAACTCTGCATGCACTTTAGAGATGTTGCATAAGTTATGTCATGTTACTGGTCTGTTGCCTTATCTTCTCCCTGGAGCGTAGAGAGTCCTTTAGCTTCATATGTTCCTCAGTTAGTCTGGTAGTTTTCATACATTCATGAAATTTCTATCACTTTTACTCCCTTCTTGCTCTCTTATGTTCTTTTTTTATTTACTAATTTTTACTTTTGTTTTAATTTTCTTCATTGGTTATTATCATATAACCTTGTTATATGTTTAAGGTTGTCATTGTAATCACAGCTTCTCTATTAGTCAGTCAGTTCAGCCACTCAGTCACGTCCGACTCTTTGCGACCCCATGGACTGCAGCATGCCAGGTCTCCCTGTCCATCATCAGCACCTGGAGCTTGCTCAAACTCATGTCCATCGAGTTGGTGATGCCATCCAACCATCTCATCCTCTGTGATCCCCTTCTTCTCCCACCTTCAATCTTTCCCAGCAACAGGGTATTTTGCAATGAGTCAGTTCTTTGCATCAGGTGGCTAAAGTATTAGAGTTTCAGCTTCAGTATCAGTCCTTCCAATGAATATTAAAAACTGATTTCCTTTAGGATTGACTGGTTTGATCTCCTTGCAGTCCAAGGGACTCTCGAGAGTCTTCTCCAACACCAGATTTCAAAAGCATCAATTCTTAGATACTCAGCTTTCTTTGTGGTCCAACTTTCACATCCATGCATGACTACTGGAAAAACCATAGCTTTGACAAGACAGACCTTTGTTGGCAACTTCTCTATAGTATAGGGCTTCCCTGGTGGATCAGAGGTAAAACCTCTGCCTGCAATGCAGGAGACCCAGGTTTGATCCCTGTATCAGGAAGATCCCCTAGAGAAATGGCAACCTATGCCAGTACTCTTGCCTGGAAAATTCCATGGGCTACAATCCATGGGGTCGTGAAGAGTTGGATGCGACTGAGTGACTTCACTTTCACTTTTCTCTGTAGTGTATCATGCACTGGGATATTCAAAGCACTTGCCTTAGAAAAAAAGAATCTTATTTTTGATTCTGCAGGATCTCACCCCTGGTATGAACTAGCTACCTGGATCTCTGTACATCACTTCCTAACTGAGCCCTGAATATAATCATCTTCCTGTGTCCTCTCAAATGCCTGCATGCCTGGTGAGTTTTCTTTCGGTCCTCAGCTGTTTTCTCATTATCATGTAAATTAAAGATATCAGAACCTAACCCCATGTCTCAAACTTGCAGTGCCTTGAAGATCATTCATAAAAGAAAAAAAAATTATTCTGGTTATCAAAATATGAAGTTATTTTATTCGTGCTATTATGACTGTGACATTATGAAGCAAGACTCTGAATGGCTTGCAGCTTAGTCCAAATACCAAAATCCTTCTTCCAAACATAAATCCCTTCTTCCATACAGCTCCCTCTCCCTGACCCATTCTTACCTCACCACTATTACTTAAGCAGCCTATATCTGCTGTGGTTCCCCAGAGGGAAGAAATTACCAGAAGATAATAATTTTTTAAAATCCCTCAAATCTTGGGTTTTCTTTTACTTTGGAGACCTTGTGGCATGCAACCTCTACCTTTTAATTTTAATACTTTTCTAGATTTGGGCATTATTCAACCTATCAGGACCTACAGTGTCTCTTAAGTCTTCTATATTGAGCATCAAACATCAGCCAACTATCAGAGTTGCTTGAACCCCACACATCAATTAAAGGAAAAACTAAAGGAGACTTAGGGTCTTACTGAGTTTAAGTTGCAAAATCAGGGAATGTGGGATAAAAGATGTTGCAGGAGAACTTCATGCTGAAAATGAGAGTACAAGAAATGTTAGGCAGAATTCTATTCCAATTTTTAAGTATTTAAGCAGTATATTCAGAGTAACACTTTCAGTTCATTAGGGAAGTTGACCTTAATAAATCCAGTTTCTAGCACTGACTCTTCCACTGCATTCTGAGTTCAAGACTCTATTGTGAGCCTCTGGCCTTTGGCTGATTCCTAACCATGGGCTGCCTGATTCTGAAATGTACTTCATACCGAGTCTCTTGGAACAAGAATCATTCTTCTCCCCTGATACTTGTATTCTTTTTTTATTTAAATGCATATTGCTTTTCTTTTGTACACATTTTACTGCAGTCTTTAATACTCATCTTGTCGTTTTCTGGTTTATTTTCCCCAAGGCAGGATCTCTACTGGGTACCTCCTCATAGCGATGGATTTTGGGGTCCACTGAGAAGTAGAAGTCTAGAAGGAATGATTAAGACCTTTCTGGTGGAGGGAGCAGGAGATGACAGCCTTCGGACTGTGATACATGTCTGATTCCTGGGGAAGGAGAAGGGAAAGAAAGGAAGACAGGAGTGGCAGGAGTTTTAAATTGCCCCATGGTTCCAGGAAAGAGTCATCCAGGTCAACAGGAAGACCTTGAGCCACATCACGCATTTGATTAGTCTCTGTCTTACTAGCGTGGACCTTGTTTAATGCCCTTACTGCTCTCGGTCACTGGTGGGGATCAGCCCATGGCAAGCACGGTGGATCCTTGGGTCAGTGGCTGGGAGCATCAGTCTGTTATACTCCTTGTGCTAGGAGATCTGAAAGTTGCATTTTCCTATCTGCTACACTAGGTCAAAGAACAATAGTGGGATTTAAGGCATCATTATGAGATATTTTTCGCCCAAGGTCTTTTCTCATGACTTTTCCTATGCGATAGTCAATTTTATTCTGCCTCCTTTTCTTATTTAAATCTTAACTCAAATATCAATTTTTCAGGGGAGCTTCTCTGACCAGATCATTCATTGCTGTTCTCACTCTTGAACAGCTCAATACCCCATTATCCTGTTTTATTTTTCTCGTTGCCTGAATTGCTATTGGATATTATCCTATACATTTGAGTGGCTGTTTATTCTGTGTCTCCCCCACCCCAATAGAGCAGGAGTCTAGTCTGAATTGTTCCCTATTCTATTGCCAAAGCTTGGAAAGAGTTCAATAGCAATGCCTAGAAAAAATAAGGTGCCCTTTAAATATCGGGTTGGCCAAAATGCTTTTCCATAATGTCATACAGAGAAACCCAGACAAACTTTTTGGCCAACCCAATATTATTGTTATTAAAATTCTTTTTTCTTCTAACTCTATTATTCATTGTGAATTTTTCTTCTTTAGACCATCTAAAATGCTGCAATCATCTCCAGTATTACACAACATTGTAGCCAGTATAATCAGGTCTCCTTCTCTTACTAGTGTGAACTAAGAAGGTTGCCTGCCATTTTCAGTAGACAAAGGATGTGGCCATCAAGCCATCAGCTACTGAAGAGGCCCCCAGTTGTGCCCTCTGAGGGGATTCAGGGTGGGACAGAACCAAATACTGGCCTTAGATAGCTAAGGTGCACATCAAAGGAATGATTTCAGTGAGCCCAGACTCTTGCATCTTCCCACACATAGAAAAGTGCTCAAACATTCATTTGAGATGTCTGGTTTTCTTTAACTAACAGTAATCTTTTGATACTCCAATTACCTGGCTTTTGTTGCAAAACTCCTATATATCCTGGTTCCTCCCTTACCTCTCTGAGGCAGTTTCTCAGAACTATCTGAGAGGCTGTCTTCTGGCTTAAGCTCTCAGGGTTATAAAGGATAATTCTCAACTTTAAGGTTGTTCACTTTTTTTTTTTTTTTCCAGGCCACACTAGTCTTTGAACATCTTGAAAGTAAAGGTCATGTTTTATACTCCATATAACAGTGCATGGGGTATCCAGTAGTGCTGTTAAACAAGTGTTGATAAATGGCAGAAGGAACAAGGGAAGGTTCCAGGGTATGCAGCTTTCTCAGTCCATGCCATGTGCATAACGGCCCGTGAGCTAGTGCAGTACAACATGTACATTTGAGTATACATATGACTGTGGAAGAAACACAGCAGGAAAAGATGGGAAATGGACCTGAGAATGAGCAGAACAACTGTGAGCAAAGCCTGCAAGATGCCTTTTCTCTTTGCAGGAGGCGCATCCATTCCGTGATCAAACAGGAAGTACACAGTCAGGTGCGGAGAGGAAACCTGGTGTTTGTCTTTGTACTGGAGACAGGCCCCTAGGCCGCTGCCTGATCCTGGGGCCAGGGCTGGCAGCTGAAGGCTCCGGTATCCTTTCTGTGAGCACAACTGCTTTGTGCAGCGATCAAAGGCCCTCCCATCCCACATCCCACGCTTCAGTCACATGCCCCTGGAGAGAGAGCTTCCCCCTCTTCTTTCAGTCACTTCTGTTTCCTAGCAAACCAGGAGCAGTTGAGCCTGGCGGTTGAGATCCATCTTGCCACAATTTGTTGTTGACATTGTTCTCAGTTTTACGTTCCCTGATTTAACAACTACTGGCTTTCATTTTTTTTTAAAGGAGGGATGAACTGGGGCTCTGTGTTGATAAGGAGGAAGATTTGAGCCCCAGTATTTTCTAACTGCACTGTCATAGGCCAGTTACTTAACTTCTTGGTGCATCAGTTCTTATAGCCCCAGAGTTTGAATTGTAATACCCATCTCTTAAGATTTTCCTGATGGATATACAAGATTGTGTATGCTTTTGCAAACACAGTTTAAAGCCCATCCTCTGCTCAACACACTGGGATCCCCTGCACTGTGTCTGGAACAGCTCTCCCATAACCTTTATAGTTACCCGACAAAATGAATGTCCCTTTAGTGGAGGAGGAAGACAAGTGTCACAGCCCCACCCCAACCCCAATGCTGGTGCTTTTGTGCCACTGGAGAATACTCTAGGTTCTCTGTCCTAGTTGAGGTATTGCTTACGGAGGCAGTTATGAAGCACAGAAAACCTTTCAATCTGTTTATCAAAAGAGCCTTGCAAGCTTCTGCTTCAAGGTAGGTGAATCAATTAGGTGGTATTGAGCGGGGAAAGTTAATCTGCATCCAAAGCATTTTACTGCACAAACAAGTTAAATAAAAAATCAAGTGCAGGCCAATTGACTTACTCCACTGTGGTTGGAACTGAAGGAAGAGGAACCATTCCGTCTTAACCTCTCCTAATTCTTTCTTACCTCCGCCTTAGAGAAGAAGCAGATGTCTTGTGGTAATAAGAGACTGGAGGGTCCTGACCTGTGACAAACAGGCAATGTGACTGATGCTTATTAGCTTAAAGAATTAAAGGCTCTTGTGGGTATTATTGGTCTTTTAGTGACTTGGAAGCACTTTTATCCAGAAGAAAGTGTGGGCCAGTGAGTTTATGTTACAGGGAAACTAATATTTCTTCCAAAGAGATTTTCTTCTCTCTGCATACACAGTCATCCCTTGGTATCCGTTGGGGACTGGCTCCAGGACCTCCATGGATACCAAAATCCACAGATGCTCATATCCCATATATAAAATGGCATAGTATTTGTATATGATTTATGCAATCTTCCCATTTACTTTGAATCATCTCTAGACTGCTTATAATATCTAATACAATGTAAATGCTATGTAAATAGTTGTAAATACAATGTAAATGCTATGTAAATAGTTTCTGGCTGTGGCAAATTCTAATTTTGCTTTTTGGAACATTCTGGAATGATTTTTCTGATAATTTTTGATCCTTGGTTGGTTGAATCTGTAGATGCAGAAGCCAGAGATACAGAGGGCTGACTGCACTCTCATTAACTGGGGTTGCATCTTAGTGTTATCTCTGACAGCTCTCTCTTTGCACCCTACACCCAAACAGGCAATAATCCTGAAAGAGTGTGTTTTAACATATTAGTCACGTTTTCCCATTCTAAAGGCCTCCCCCATATCTACATTCTCATGAACTCTTACTCAGAATGTTCTGGGATTTTAGTTTAACTGTCTACTCCTTTTTCAATCTGACTCTCATCTCTAGCTCATTTTGTAGACTAAAACCTGAATTAGTCCTCGGCGTGACATGCTGGAAAGAATACACAGCTTGGTGTCACAGACACTC